>NC_092715.1:224336379-224968879 GCF_047496885.1 Scyliorhinus torazame | reverse complement strand
CGGTGCCCGGGTGATTGCTCGCTGGGAAGGCAGATAGATCACAGGAGGCCATTCGATAGGGGGTCTTTCTCGTCAATGGGATGGAGATTGGTCTTAATCGGTGATTATTGGTTCCCCGCCATGCTGCAGCAGGATGCAGATCTCGCCAATGGGAGTGGACCAGTTAGATCAAAAACTGATTGGTGCCTGGCGTGGTTCCTGATTTCGGCCTCTCCTGCTTGATAGATTGGGGAGAGTTACTTAAAGGGATAACAGTGGATAGGCAATGGTAAACATTCAAGGAAGGTATGGGGGAACTGCAGCAACTGTGCATTCCTGTCTGGCACAAAAGCAAAATGCGTAAGAGGGCCAATCCACGGCTTACAAAGGAAATTAGAAATAGTATCCAATACAAGGAAGAAGCATACAGATTGGCCAAGAAAGATAATAGGTCTGAGGATTGGGAGCAGTTTAGAATTCAGCAACGAAGGACCAAGGGATTGATTAAGAAGGGGAAAATACAGTACGAAAGTAAGCATAAACACTAACGTTAAAAATTTCTATAGATATGTGAAGAGAAAGAGATTGGTAAACAGAAATGTAGGCCCCCTATAGACAGAAACAGGGGAATGCATAATAAGGGACAAAGAAATGGCTGAGCATTTGAATACGTACTTTGGTTCTGTCTTCACAAAAGAGGACATAAATCAGACACCAGAATTGTTGGAGAATGAAAAGTTTAGTGAGAGGGAAGAACTGAGGGAGATCATGTGCTTTGCTGAAGTTTTTTCATTTGCAACATCACTACAATTATCAAGCAGAGGAAATTGTCTTCCTTCATTAGACTAGGCCAAGGACATATTTATATTCTGGTTTTGTTCCACTGAAAATGCTTTTCATATTGTGTGACTGTTGATGCTCTGATTCTGCCTTGAATATGTTGGTGGGATGGGGAAGGGAAAGTCTTGATTTAGATCCCTGCGAGCTGGGAATAACTGTGATTTGGAGAACTTGATTCAAGTGTATTCTGCAACATTGTTGTTGGCATCAGCTTGAGTTGCTCACACAATTGGCTCCTTCATTCCCTTATTCAATGAGGTGGTAAAAGCTGTTAAGTCCTTAGATGTGGTGTTGCAATTATCTTCTCCAATTTGGTGCAGACAATTCAGCTACTGCTTCATGCATGCTCTATATGGGAACCAGATGGGGTTCACTTTGGTTTGTTTATTTTAAAATAATGCAATAAAATGTGTTCTATATGAAGTGAAAATGCAAAACTAAATGGGTTGTTTATTTTTTGATTCTGGTATTGGAACATAGAAAATTGGAGCAGAAGTAGGCTGTTTGGCCCATCGAGCTTGCTCCGCCATTCATTATGATCATGGCTGATCATTCAGTAACCTGTTTCCATGCATATCTTTTGATCCCTTTAGCCTAAAGAGCATTATCTAACTCCTTCTTTAAAACTTACAATGTTTTGGTCTCAACTGCTTTCTGTGGTAGAAAATTCCACAGGCTCATCACTCTCTGGGTGAAGACATTTTTCCTCATTTCCGTCTCTGAGAGTCTGGGTACTAATTTCTGTGACTAAATTTGTATGCAAATCCTTCACATTCTGATGTACATATGATGCACTGTTTCTGTTGATTTGCTGCTGAAACCTTAATCTATGCCTTTTAATGGCCCTAGGCTTGATTTTTCCAGTGCTCTCCCATCTAGCTTCTAATCTTTACCCCATATAAGTGTGTGCTCATCGATAACTTGCAGCAAGTCCCATTCACCCATCAGCCTGGCAGTGACCCCTGATCCAACAATGCCTCTCTTTTTGTTGTAAGAACTCATCCTTGTTTTCAAATCCCTACTTGGCCTTGTCCTTCCAGCATTACAACCTTCCAAGACCACTCTGCCCCTTCAATTCTGCCCTCTTGTGCACTCCTGATTTTAATGATGTCATCATTGACTGCCGAGATTTAAACCCTGTAATTGCCTGAACCTTTGTCTCCTCTGTTAAGATGCTCCTTAAAACATACTTCTTGGTCACCAGTCTTAATATTTTGTTCCGTGACTCAATATTAAATTTAATAACATTCCTGTGAAACACCTTGGACGTTTCTATTCTGTCAAACTATAAATACAAGTAGTTCTAAACTACAAGTTGTTGTTGTTGTACATGGTGAAATTCCCAGGAAAACAGATTGGAATAATTTACATTTTTTTATGTATCATTGAGTTTGAGCTAACTTTCTGTTGGTTTTCAAAGTAGTATGTAGCGTAAAGGGTTGGATTGGGGGTCGATGAGCTCAGTTGTCTGGATGGCTGGTTTGTGATGCGGGGCGACGCCAACAGCACTGGTTCAATTTCTGTACCGGCTGAGGTTATCCATGACTCTTGCGCCTTGCCTGAGGTGTGGTGACCCCCGGGTTAAATCGCCACCAGCTAGCTTTCTTTCAAAAGCAACCTGTGGTCATCGAGGACTATGGTGACTTTCAATTCCAGTGTAAAGGATGCGACTGAAAGCAATTCTAAAAAGAATGTCTTGTGAAATTGATGTTCGCATTGCTGACTGCACAAGAATTTGAGATGTTGCATTTATGATGGATTCTAGATTCAGACTGCAGGCCTTGGAAGTTAAACTAAAAAGTAGAGCTTTATTTAGAAGATGTTAATACTACAGGCTGCGATGTTAGACTGCCCATTTGCTCACGCAAATGGTCAGTGACGTCCGTTACGTTATCGTTCTCTTTAAGTTCAGCCACAAGGCTGCTTGTGAGAAAACACTAAAAACACTATGAATACACAACATTTCCTCTCCCTTTAAATCAAAGGTTCCTGACACAATGCAGTGTACCATTAACAATCAATTAGCAACATGAACAATCGATCAACAACAACAGTCAATACGTCAGAGGTTCCAGAGGCCATAGTTCTCTGCGTGATTGTCGACGAATCTCAGCTTCAGCTTTGTGGCACTTGCTGCAATCTCTGGTGTCTTTGGCTTGGTGTGAGGGTCTTCAGTGGTTATCTTAACTGGAGTCACCGTAGTGGTCTGAGGTTAATTCGGTGTTTGATTCGCAATTTAGGTGTTGTTAATTGGTTTGGTTAGTGTCATGTTCTCAGGAAGGTCAAGGTTGTTTCTTTGCACAGCTGGATTTGGACTCTGTTAGTTCTACCTTTGGCAGATTGGTTCTTGTCGCCAAAAGTTGATCCGCATACCTTCTCTATATTACATCATAGAAACATAGGAATTTGGAGCAGAAGTAGGCAATTCAGCCCTTTGACCCTAATCCCCCATTCAATCAGATCATGGCTGATCTCTTCTTGGTCTCAAATCCACCTCTCCACCTGTTGCCCATATCCCTTTAACCTTTTTTAATCAGAAATATATCGGGTGGCACAGTGATTGGACTGCTGCCTCACAGCCTCAGGGTTTCCGGTTCAATTCCGGCCTCTGATGACTATGGAGTTTGCACTTTCCTCCGGGTGCTCCGGTTTCCTCCCACAGTACAAATATGTGCAGATTAGATGGATTGGCCATGCTAAATTGCCCCTTTGTGTCCAAAAAAGGTTTGGTGGGGTTATTGGGTTGTGGGGATAGGGTGGAGGCATGGGATTATGTATGGTGCCCTTTTCAAGGGCTGGTGCAAACTTGGTGGGATGAATGACCTCCTTCTGCACTGTAAATTCTATGATCTTATCTCCTTCTTAATATCATTTAATGACTCCGATTCCACCGCACTATGGGGCAGCAAGCTCCACAAATTCACCATCCTCTGTGAGAAATAGTTTCTCCTCATCTCAGTTCTAGATCTTAGGTTTATACGGTACAGGAGACTGGTCCTGCCTGTGCTAAGGTGGCAGGAATTCACTTTTCACTTGTGTAACTCCTTGCCAGAATTTCCTGACACAAGCGAAATCACAACGGGCAGGATTCTCCATTTGGGAGAGTATGCTCACCTGCTGGAGGTGAATTGCAACCGGTTTAGAATCCCCCTGTGGGTGGGGAGGTCCCCCTATTCCAGGGGTACCTGGGAGAAGGGTGTGCGGTGGTGGGTCTGGTAGGAAGACTATCTCTTTTGTCCTTACAATAACACGTCTTCAAGTAATTGATTTAATGCACATTTATCTTAATAATGGTAGGATGATGATTCTCATTCCCCTGAGGAGACAACCTGCCTGTGCTGATAACTCAAGTCTTTGGGTGGAATATGGCTTTAACTTGAGGTTTTCTCCTGAAGTCTTGCCTCGAAGCACCATGTGCATAACTTCTGACAGTACTGGATCACTTCTTGTATGCTTCTTCTTCTGTCCTGTGGTTACAGAAGTGTTATCTGTCATGATATGCAGACACACACATAATGATATACAGACAAGCAGCTAATGGACACAGAGAACAGGACATGACCAATAAGCAGGCAGGACACTCTGGGGTGGGATCTGACTATAAAAGGCACGAGGCACTCACACTCTGCCTCTTTCCACTGATGAACATCTAGAGAGTCAGTCAAGGGTGTTGTTACAATCTCACAACTCCACCACGTGGTTAAGAGCTAGTCTGGTTCAGTCAGACAGAGTAACCACACTTAGGTTAGCAGAGAGTCGAACTCAAGGAGACCTGTGCTAGTGGTTCAATCAATCAGATTGAACTAACTTTAAGGTCTGAAGTATCTTTCTGATCTAAGCTGCATCCAGTTGCAGTCAGTGTTAGACCAGTGTACTGAACACGGCATGATACCAGGAGACTACTAATTTAAGGTGGCTTACCTCAGTCCGTTCTGTGACGACCAACAAATGTATCCCGGCACCATGGAGAAGATTCAGGCTCCTCACCAGCTCAGGACCTCCGGCAATCTCAGTGCCAACTGGCGGACATTCAAGCAAAAGTTTCTGCTGTACATCACAGCCTCAGACCTCGAGGGTGCGTCTGATGCAAGAAAGGTGGTGCTTCTTCTCTCAACAGTGGGTGATCAAGCCATCGAACTCTTTAACTCGTTTAACTCCACCAAAGTCTAGGACAAGACAAAGTTTCAGACCATCCTGGACAAGTTTGATAGTCTCTGTGAAGTGGACAATTAAATCTTCGAGCGCTACATATTCAAACAACATCTTCAAGGTAAAGATGAATCTTTCAATGCCTTCTTAACTAGCCTCCGCCTGCTTGCGCTGTCCTGCAACTTTGGTGATATTGCTGACTCCATGATCAGAGAACAAATCGTGTTTGGAGTTCACTCTGTTCCTCTGAGAGAGCAGCTGTTAAAAATCAAGCATATGACCCTGCCAGTCGCGATTGAAACATGTGCAGTGCATGAGCAAGCAGAAAATCGGTATTCCCAATACAAATCAGCTGAAAATGAGAAAGTGAGTGTGCAGGCCATCTCCTGGATGCAGCGCCTCACATTGAAGACAGCGGCCATCTCGCGCGATTTTCCCGGAACCCCAACATGCGCGATGCGAACGGAATAACGAAGCGGCCGATCGCACTGCGCATGTGCGACGACGTACACCGCGTCATGACGCCGACGTCATGACATGCCCGAACTGTGGCAACGCCCACTTAAAGGGACACAGCCCTGCAAGAGGCAGGCGATGTTTAAACTGCGGGAAGCCTGGACACTATGCAGCCTTGTGCAGGTCTGCACCACCAGGCAGAGGCCAGCGCTCCCAATTCCGTCAACGGCGCATCCAGAATGTGCAACGATGATTACAGGATTCTGATCCTGGCAGTACAACGGATCCAGAGGACGCGTGCCTGGAGTCCGCCTACCGAGAGGGCATCATTACCACACGTGAAGGTGCCACACCTAACTCATCTCGCATTCAGTCCATCCTCGCTGTGGATTCGGAGGATGAATGGCGTGCGGTGATGCAGGTCAAGCTGGACACCGGTGCTTCTGCCAACCTCCTCTCACCGGCAGACTTCAAACGCATCAAGAAGCCCCCCAAGGTACTTCCAGCAGCTTGCCAACTCCTGGACTATAACGGTAATGCCATCACGGCACTGGGGTCCTGCCATCCACTCGTCTCCAACCAGAGTACTTATGCACAGCTAAGGTTTGAAATTGTCAAGCCGGACAGGGCATCCCTACTGGGCGCGCATGCCTGCAAAAGGCTAAAGCTGGTGCAGCGGGTTTATTCAACGACATCCTCCAATGTTGACCTTCAAGCTGACATTGACGACATCCTCGCTCTCAGTATCCAGATGTGTTTGATGGGATGGGCACTTTGCCATATCGGTACAAGATCCTACTGCGACCTGATGCCAAGCCAGTGGTCCATGCACCACGCTGGGTCCCGGCTCCGCTGAAGGAGCGCCTGCATTGATCCCAAGGATCTCAACCAGAATATAATGCGTGAACACTACCCCATCCCGAAGCGGGAGGAACTCGCCAGTGAGATGGCACATGCACGGTTTTTCACGAAGTTAGATGTGTCACATGGATTCGGGCAAATCCAGCTGGATGAGTCCAGCAGAAGGCTCTGCACCTTCAACACACTGTTTGGCAGGTACTGCTATAACCGTATGCCGTTCGGCATTGGAGATATTTCATCGCATCATGGAGCAGATGATGGAGGGCATCGAAGGCATTTGTGTGTATGTGGACAACATCATCATATGGTCCACGACCCCTGAGGAGCATGTTTCCCGTCTCCGGCAGGTATTCCACCGTGTCCACGCCAATGGCCTGAAGCTGAACAGGGCCAAATGTTGCTTTGGCATGTCGACACTCAAGTTCTTAGGAGACCAGATCTTTCAGCAGGGCGTGTGCCCCGACACAGACAGGGTCAAGGCCATCGCAGCCATGAAGGTCCCGGAATACAAGAAGGCGGTATTGCGCTTCCTGGGCATGGTCAATTTTCTGGGCAAATTCATCCCAAACATGGCCTCACACACGATGGCCCTACGAAACCTAGTGACGAAGTCCACTGCCTTCGAGTGGAAGGCAGTACATCCGGCAGAGTGGTTGGAGCTGAAAGCCAAGCTCACCACTGCACTGTATTGGCATTCCTCGACCCAGACAGGGAAACGAATATCTCGACAGATGCGAGCCAGGATGCATCGGTGCGGTCCTGCTGCAATGCAGTGACATTTCATCCTGGGCACCGGTTGCCTACGCATCAAGGGCAATGGTGCCCACCGAACAAAGGTATGCACAAATCGAAAAGGAATGCCTGGGCCTTCTCACTCGCATTCTGAAGTTTCACGACTATGTCTATGGCCTGCCGACATTCACAGTCCCCTGGTCCGCATTAACCACAAGGACCTTAATGACATGACGCCTCGGTTGCAGCGTATCCTCCTCAAATTCCGAAGGTACGACTTTGACCTGGTCTACACGCCTGGCAAGGAGCTCCTAATTGCCGATACACTGTCCCGCTCCATCACCGTGCCCAGTGAACCACTGAACGTCATCCGGCAAATTGAGTCACAGGTTGAGTCACAGGTACAGCTGTGTGCTAGCACCCTCCCGGCATCTGATGAGAAGGTGATTCGTATCCGTGAGGAGACCGCCAAGGACCCCCTCTTGCAATGTGTTATGCAACACCTAGCCAATGGCTGGCAAAAAGGACAGTGCCCTCAATTTTTCAATGTAAAGGACGACCTGACGGTGGTTGATGATATCCTTCTCAAACTGGACCGGATTGTAATTCCACACAGTCTCCAGAACTTGGTGCTCCGTCAAATCCATGAGGGCCACCTGGGTGTGGAAAAGTGCAGGCAGGCTGTCTACTGGCCCGGGATCAGCCAGGACAACGCGAACATGGTCCTTAACTGTGCGACCTGTCAACACTTCCAGCCAGCGCAGAGTAAGGAGACTGCAGCAGCATGAAATCAAAACCTCTCCGTGGTCCAAGGTTGGCACTGACCTCTTTCATGCAAATGGTCGTGATTACGTGTTAATCATTAATTACTTTTCCAATTACCCTGAAGTCGTGAAGCTCTCAGACCTCACATCTCAGACCGTCATCAAGGCCTGTAAGGAGACGTTCTCCAGGCATGGTATCCCACTCACTGTCATGAGTGACAATGGCCCGTGCTTCAGCAGCCATGAATGGCCCAGTCCTATCAGTTCAAACACGTCACTTCCAGCCCACACTATCTGCAGTCAAACGGAAAAGTTGAGAAAGGGGTGCACATAGTGAAGCAGTCAGTCAGTTAAGTTACCCTGGAAATGACCCCCTGCTGCTGCAGCTCCTTGACCTGTTCCTTCAGGCGCTCCTTCATCTGCAGGGCCGCGGACTCTGTGTCTGACATTCACCTTGCGCTGCTTGCGTATAGGGCGACCCCACTGTCCACTGGCATGTCGCCGGCTCAACTCCTGATGAACAGGGACCTGCGAAAGACACTTCCAGCCATACACGTGCCCAACCTCTGTCACCTCCCGGTGCTGCAGAAGGTGCAGCAACTCCGAAACTGGCAAAAACAGGGCTATGATGCTCATGCCACCGATTTGCCCGTGTTACCCCCGTCAGACACTGTCCGGGTCAAGATCCCTGATGGAGTTGGTATGTTGTGCGTCTGGCTGATGGTGCTGTTCGACGAAACAGACGGGCACTGTGCAAAGTTGCCTGCCCGCAACCACATTCTTCTCCGTTTCCTTCTGTTGTTTTGCCACCTTCTGATACCTCGACTCACGAGGCCATCAGTCAGGCTTCAATCCCGCCCATCAAGGCGCTGTCGTCCCCACCACCACCTCTCCGGCGGTCGACCAGGATCAGACGTAAGCCACAGAGACTGGACTTATGAACATTTGTTCTGTTTGTTATGTTCTGTGTTCTCGCATTAGACAGCTGTTTTCACATGTACATGTGTTCACATCCACTGCATGTATATATATTAATATTGGCCTATTCTTGTAAATACGTTCACATATGTCATCCAAACATTAAAAAAAAGGAGAGATGTCATGATATGCAGACACACACGTAATGATATACAGACAGGCAGCTAATGAACACAGAGAACAGGACATGACCAATAAGCAAGCAGGACACTCAGGGGTGGGATCTGACTATAAAAGACACGAGGCACTCACGCTCCGCCTCTTTCCGCTGATGAACATCTAGAGAGTCAGTCAAGGGTGTTGTTACAATCTCACACCTCCACCACGTGGCTAAGAGCTAGTCTGGTTCAGTCAGACAGAGTAACCACACTTAAGTTAGCAGAGAGTCGAACTCACAGACAACTGTGCTATTAGTTCAATAAACCTGATTGAACTAACTTCAAGGTTTGGAGTATCTTTCTGATCTAAGCTGCATCCAGTTGCAGCCAGTGTTAGACCAGTGTACCTAACACAACATTATCTACTTGCTCAAAGTTTACGCACAAACTGTTTATCAACACATTAATTAGTAAGGACTGCCAGTAGAATCCATCTGCGATCCCATGAAGATTTGACTGACAATACTTGATCATGTATGTGTGTGATGATTAGACAATTACCAACTCTGCATTCTGCTCATGCCAGTGACGTTCAAAAATCATTGTTAGTGGACGATGGTCCATCAACAAAGTGAATTTCCTCCCATATATGAATTGACAGAATCATTTTCTTCCAAAAATGATTCCGAGGGTTTATTCTCTGTCTGCGCATAATTGTTTTCGGCTTTATTCAAGGTCCTTGACACCAATGCTACAGGTTTCTCTTCACCTGTGGGCATTAAGTGGGAAACCGCAGCCCAAACCCCAAAAGGTGATGTATCATATACCAGTTGCAGGGTTAAATATGGATCAAAATGTGTCGGGACTTCTGACTTGAGTGGTGCCTTTTTGGCTTTCACAAATGCTCTCCCACATTGATTCTCCATTTCCACGTTTTATTTTGACAAGGTAGATTGTGCTGCAAGGGTTTTAGAATAGGCAATAAACCTTCCGTAGTAATTTAGTAAACCTAAATAAGATTGAAGTCGGTTGACATTTGAGCTGCAGGTGCCTCAGAAATGCTTTTGATTTATGAAGGCAATTATGCAGTCCCTTGGCATCGATGACATGACCCAGATATTCAGTTGAAGATTAGAAAAATTCACGTTTTTCTTTTCAGACTCTTAATCTATAATCTTCTAATCACTGGAGTGAGGCATCTAGGTTGTGGTGATGTTCTAACTCATTCTTCCCAATAACCAAGATGCCATCCAGGTAACACTGGACTTGTCTAATCCACTTAAGGTTTGGTCTATTGCTTGTTGGAATAACGCTGGCACTGAAGTGATGCCAAATAGTAATCTTTTGTATCGAAATAACCGTTTGTGTGCCACAGTCAGGAACTGTTGTGAATCCTTTTTTAAAAAAAAATATTTTATTCAAATTTTTCGGCCAAACAAAACAGTACAAAGGTTTTTCCCTTTTTACAGTAACAAAACAATATAAATAACAGCGACCGTTTTTTAACAAGTAAGTAAATATTATATATACTAAATGGCAACTGCCATAATAAAAATAATAACTCTCCCAAATAATAAAATCAAACAATCCAATATACATAACCAAGTACAAATATCTATACATAAACACCCCTGAGGACCCGCCAGGGCCCTCCCCCCCCCCCCCCCCCCCCCTCACCTGGGTTGCTGCTGTTACCTTCCCATTTCCTTTATCGTTCTGCGAGGTAGTCAATGAACGGTTGCCACCGCCTGGTGAACCCTTGCGCCGAACCCCTTAGTGCAAACTTTATCCGTTCTAGTTTTATAAACCCTGCCATGTCATTTATCCAGGTCTCCACGCCCGGGGGTTTGGCTTCCTTCCACAAAAGCAATATCCTTCGTCGGGCTACTAGGGACGCAAAGGCCAAAATCGTCTCCTGCACTCCCGGCTCTTCTGCAACCCCAAATATAGCCAACCCCCAGCTTGGCTCGACCCGGACCCCCACCCCCTTTGAAAGCACATTCGCCACCCCCACCTGAACCCCTGCAGTGCCGGGCATGACCAAAACATGTGGGTGTGGTTTGCCAGGCTTCTCGAGCATCTCCCACACCTATCCTCTACCCCAAAAAATTTACTGAGCCTTGCTCCGGTCATATGCGCCCTGTGCAAAACCTTGAATTGTATCAGGCTAAGCCTGGCGCACGAGGACGAAGAGTTCACCCTACGTAGGGCATCTGCCCACAGCCCCTCTTCAATCTCTTTCCCCAGCTCTTCTTCCCATTTTCTCTTCAGCTCATCCACCATGATATCCCCCTCGTCTCTCATTTCCCTGTATATGTCTGACACCCTACCATCCCCCACCCATGTCCCTGAGATCACTCTATCCTGAATCTCCTGCGTCGGGAGCTGCGGGAATTCCCTCACCTGTTGCCTCGCAAAAGCCCTCAGTTGCATGTACCGAAATGCATTCCCTTGGGGCAACCCATATTTTTCCGTCAGTGCTCCCAGACTCGCAAACGTCCCGTCTAAGAACAAATCCCTCAGTTGCACAATCCCAGCTCTCTGCCATGCTCTAAATCCCCCATCTATTCTCCCCGGGACAAACCTATGATTATTTCTTATCGGGGACCGCACCGAGGCTCCCGTCATTCCCCTATGCCGTCTCCACTGCCCCCAAATTTTCAGTGTTGCCACCACCACTGGACTTGTGGTGTATTTCTTCAGGGTGAACGGCAACGGTGCCGTCGCCAGTGCTTGTAGGCTGGTTCCTTTGCAGGACGCCATCTCCAATCTCTTCCACGCCGCTCCCTCCCCTTCTCCCATCCACTTACACACCATTGAGACATTGGCGGCCCAATAGTACTCACTTAAGTTCGGAAGTGCCAGTCCCCCCCTATCCCTGCTACGCTGCAAAAACCCCCTCCTCACTCTCGGGGTCTTCCCAGCACACACAAAACTCATGACACTTTTCTCGATTTTCTTGAAAAAAGGAATCTCGGGAGGACTACCATTTTGACCGCCTTTACCCTACCCACCAGTGACAGGGGCACCATGTCCCATCTCGAAAAATCCTCCTCCATCTGTTCCACCAATCGTGTTAGATTAAGCCTATGTAAGGTTCCCCAACTCCTGGCTATCTGAATCCCTAAGTACCGGAAATCTCTTGTTACCTTCCTCAGCGGTAAATCATCTATTCCCCTGCTCTGCTCCCCCGAATGCACCACAAACAACTCACTCTTCCCCATATTCAATTTGTACCCCGAGAATTCCCCAAACTCCCTGAGTGTCCGCATTATCTCAGGCATCCCCTCCACCGGGTCCGCAACATACAGCAATAAATCATCTGCATACAATGATACCCGGTGTTCTTCTCCTCCCCTGAGTACTCCTCTCCACTTCCTGGAGCCCCTCAGTGCTATGGCCAGGGGCTCAATTGCCAATGCAAACAGTAACGGAGACAGGGGACACCCCTGCCTCGTCCCTCTATAAAGACGGAAGTAGTCAGACCTCTGCCTGTTCGTGACCACACTTGCCACCGGGGCCCTATACAGCAGCTGTACCCATCCAATAAACCCTTCTCCAAAACCAAATCTCCTCAACACTTCCCACAGATAGTCCCACTCCACTCTGTCGAATGCTTTCTCGGCGTCCATCGCCACCACTATCTCCGCCTCCCCCTCTGGTGGGGGCATCATCATCACCCCTAGCAGCCTCCGTATGTTCGTGTTCAGCTGTCTCCCCTTAACGAACCCAGTTTGATCCTCGTGAACCACCCCCGGGACACAGTCCTCTATCCTCGTCGCCATCACCTTGGCCAGGAGCTTAGCATCTACGTTCAGAAGGGAAATGGGCCTGTAGGACCCACACTGCAGCGGGTCTTTTTCCTTCTTCAAAAGTAGCGATATCATCGCCTCTGACATAGTCGGGGGCAACTTCCCCCTTTCCCTGGCCTCATTAAAGATTCTCGTCAAAAGCGGGGCCAGTAGGTCCAAATATTTCCTATAAAATTCCACCGGGAACCCATCCGGTCCCGGAGCATTCCACGCCTGCATGCTCCCAATCCCCTTTACCACCACCTCCATCTCAATCTGTGCTCCCAGTCCCACCCTCTCCTGCTCCTCCACCTTCGGGAATGATCCAGGAAACACATCATTCCCTCCTTCCCTTCCGGGGGCTGAGTCTTATATAACCTCTCATAGAATGCCATGAACACCCCGTTCACTCTCTCCGCTCCCCGTTCCATCTCTCCCTCCTCATCTCTCACCCCACCTATCTCCCTCGCCGCTCCCCTCTTCCTCAATTGGTTGGCTAGTAGCCGACTCGCCTTCTCTCCATACTCATACTGTACACCCTGTGCCCTCCTCCACTGTGCCTCTGCCTTACCCGTGGTCAGCAGGTCAAATTCCACATGTAACCTTTGTCTTTCCCTGTACAGTCCCTCCTTCGGTGCCTCTGCATATTGCCTGTCCACCCTCAGAAGTTCTCTCAACAATCGCTCCCTTTCTTTACCCTCTTGCTTCCCTTTATGTGCCCTTATGGATATCAGTTCCCCTCTGACCACCGCCTTCAACGCCTCCCAGACCACTCCCACCTGAACCTCTCCGTTGTCATTAAGCTCCAAGTACCTTTCGATATACTCCCTCGCCCTTAGACATACCCCTTCATCCGCCAATAAGCCCATATCCATTCTCCAGAGTGGGTGCTGTTCTTTTTCCTCTCCTACCTCCAGGTCTACCCAATGTGGAGCGTGGTCCGAAACG
Organism: Scyliorhinus torazame; assembly: GCF_047496885.1. Taxonomy (NCBI): domain Eukaryota; kingdom Metazoa; phylum Chordata; class Chondrichthyes; order Carcharhiniformes; family Scyliorhinidae; genus Scyliorhinus; species Scyliorhinus torazame. The sequence continues at coordinate 224,955,283 of NC_092715.1, read as the reverse complement.
GCTATGGCCGTATACTCCGTCCCTGTCACCTTCGGAATCAGTGCCCTTCCCAAGACAAAAAAGTCTATCCGTGAATATACCTTGTGAACGTGGGAAAAAAATGAGAACTCCTTACTCCTTGGCCTAATAAATCTCCAGGGGTCTACTCCTCCCATCTGCTCCACGAAGTCCTTGAGCATCCTGGCCGCTGCCGGCCTCCTCCCGGTCCTGGACCTCGACCGGTCCAGCCCTGGATCAAGCACCGTATTGAAGTCTCCCCCCATTACCAACTTTCCCGCCTCCAGGTCCGGGATACGCCCGAACATACGCCTCATAAAGTTTGCATCATCCCAGTTGGGGCGTATACGTTCACCAGAACCACCGCCTCCCCTTGCAATCTGCCACTCACCATCACATATCTACCCCCACTATCCGCCACTATGGTCTTTGCCTCAAACAGTACCCGTTTCCCCACTAAGGTAGCCACCCCCCTAGTCTTCGCATCTAAACCCGAATGAAACACCTGCCCCACCCATCCTTGACCTGGTCTATCAGTTTCAGGTGCGTCTTCTGCAACATAACCACATCTGCCTTTAATTTCTTTAGGTGTGCGAGTACCCGTGCCCTTTTAATCGGCCCGTTCAGCCCTCTCACGTTCCACGTGATCAGCCGGGTTGGGTAACCCCCCCTTGTCGACTAGCCATCCCCTTTTTTAACCCAGCTCCTCACCCGGTTCCCACGTACCTGTATATCCCACCGACGGTGCCCCCCCCGTCTCGACCACCCCGTCCCATAACAGCTCCCCCTTCTTCTTAGCAGCAGCAACCCAGTTAACACCCCCCCCCCCTCCGCTAGATCCCCCTCTAGCGTAGTTGCACCCCCCATGTTGCTCCCAGAAGTCAGCGAACTCTGGCTGACCTTGGCTTCCCCCTTTGTCCTCAGCCCCTCACTGTGCGAGGCCCCCTCCTTCCTGCGTCCCTGTTCCTGCCACAATTACCATAGCGCGGGAGCAAAGCCCGCTCGGCCCCGCCCCTAATGACGCATTTCCCTTCTCCTTCCCCTTTCCTTCCCACCGGCGCCCACAGTTCCTCATACTCTTCTCTCCCCCCCCCAACGAGGGGAAGAGAGAAAAGTTACAGGATCGAAGAATTAACAAATTGACAAATCATCCCCTTCCCCTTCCTTGCCCCACATAATCACCCCACCACTTTATCCCAGAAGCTCTTTCTCTCGCCAGACTATTCCAGCTTCTCGTCCACAATGAATGTCCACGCCTCTTCTGCCATCTCAAAGTAGTGGTGCTTCCCTTGGTGTGTGACCCACAGTCTCGCCGGTTGCAACATTCCAAATTGAACCTTCTTTTTGTGAAGCACCGCCTTAGCCCGATTGTAACTTGCCCTCCTTCTCGCCACCTCCGCACTCCAATCACCGCGTTCTCCCACCTACAGCTCCGAGTTTTCTTCGCCCATCTGAGGACCGTCTCTCTGTCGTTGTAGCGGAGAAACCTCACCACTATAGCTCGAGGTATTTCTCCAGCCTTTGGTCTTCGCGCCTGAACTTGATGGGCTCCTTCCACCTCCAAAGGGCCTGTCGGGGCCTCCGATCCCATTAGCGAGTGAAGCATCGTGCTCACATATGCCCCGACATCCGCCCCCTCTGCGCCTTCGGGAAGACCCAGGACTCTTAAATTCTTCCTCCTCGAATTATTCTCCAGTGCTTCCAACCTCTCCACACACCTTTTGTGCTGTGCCTCATGCGTCTCTGTCTTCACCACCAGGCCCTGTATTTCATCTTCGTTTTCAGCAGTCTTTGCCTTCACGACCCGAAGCTCCAGCTCCTGGGTCCTCTGCTCCTCCTTTAGCCCTTCAATCGCCTGTAATATCGGGGCCAACACCTCCTTCTTCAACTCCTTCTTCAGCTCTTCCACACAGCGCCGCAGGAACTCTTGTTGCTCCGGGCCCCATAACAAACGGCCACCTTCCGACGCCATCTTGCTTCGAGCTTCCCTTCCTTGCCGCTGCTCCAGAGGATCTTCTGCAATCCGGCCGCTATCCTCTCCTTTTTCCATGTGTATCCGGGGGGATTCCCTTCTAGTTTACCGCACAGTGATTTTGGCCGTTTAAATTGCCGTTGGGGCTCCTATCAAGAGCCCAAAAGTCCGTTCCAACGGGAGGTGCCGAAACGTGCGACTCAGCTGGTCATTGCCGCACCCGGAAGTCCCAAATGTTGTGAATCCTGATCCACATTAATTTGAAGATGTGTTTGACTGAGGTAAATTTGACTGAAGTGTTGGCCTTCACCCAGCCCAGTGAATAAGTCATCAAGCAGGGGTAGAGGGTACTGCTCTACACACAGTACAAGATGAATAGTGACTTCAAAATTGCCACAAATGCATACAGATCCGTCTTCTTTTTATCAAGGGTACGGTCGCCCAATCACTGACATTAATGAGTTCAAGAATTCCTGTTCTGACCAGGTGTTCTAATACTGCCTCTCCCTTAGGTCTGATTGCGTATGGCACTGACCAAGCCTTTCAGCATCTTTCCTGACCCTCTTCCTTGATCTTCTGTTTTACTGAAACATTCTTCATGCTTTCCAGCTCACCCATGAAAACAATGGCATGTTTCTTCAAGATTTTGGTGGGCCTGATTCGGAATCTGTCATCAGGTTTACCTCGGCTCAATTTAATCTGAACTTTTCCAGCCAAATTCTTCCCAATAGTGCCAGACAATTTTCTTTGACTGTGTGTGCAAAGATCTGCCATCTGTCCATTTAATTGCACTGTTACAACAGTCAATGTGAGGTCATCCATTTTGGTAGGATTAACAGCAAAATGGACTATTATTTAAATAGTAAAAAATTGCAGCATGCTGCTGTGTAGAGGGATCTGGGTGTCTTTGTGCATGAATCACAAAATGTTGGTTTGATGGTGCAGCAAGTAATTAAGAAGGCAAATGGAATTTTGTCCTTCATTGTTAGAGGAATGGAGCTTAATAACAGTGAGGTTATGTTGCAGCTGTATAGAGTACTGGTGAGGCTACACTTGGGAGTACTGTGTACAGTTTTGGTCTCCTTACTTGAGAAGGAACGTACCGGCACTGGAGAATGTGCAGAGGAGATTCACTAGGTTGATTCCAGAGTTGAGAGGATTAGTTTGTGAGGAGAGACTAAATAGATTGGGGCTTTACTCACTAGAATAAGGGGGGAATCTTATAGAAAGATATAAAATTATGAAGGGAATAGATAAGAGAGAACATAGACCATACAGTGCAGAAGGAGGCTATTTGGCCCCTCAAGTCTGCACCGACCCACTTAAGCCCTCACTTCCACCCTATCCCCGTAACTCAGTAACCCCTTCTAACCGTTTTGGACACTATGGGCAATTTAGCATAGCCAATCCACCTAACCTGCACGTCTTTGGACTGTGGGAGGAAACCGGAGCACCCGGAGGAAACCCACGCAGACACGGGGCGAACGTGCAGACTCCGCACAGACAGTGACCCAGTAGGGAATTTAACCTGGGACCCTGACGCTGTGAAGCCACAGTGCTAGCCACGTGTGCTACCGTGCTGCCCAAATAGAAGCAGGGAGATTGTTTCCACTGGCGGTGAAATTAGAACTCGGGGATATAGCCTCAAATTAAGGGAGAGAAGATTTCGGACTGAGTTGAGGAGGAACTTCTTCATAGAACATAGAACTGTACAGCACAGTACAGGCCCTTTGGCCCACGATGTTGTGTCAAACTAGTCTGAAACTAAGATCAAATCAACCTACTCCCAATCATTCTAGTGCACTCCATATGCCTATCCAATAACCGCTTGAAAGTTCCGAAAGTGTCCGAGTCCACTACCATAGCTGGGAGTGTGTCCCACGCCCCAACCACTCTCTGAGTAAAGAACCTACCTCTGACATCCTTCCTATATCTTCCACCATGAACCTTATAGTTATGCCCCCTTGTAACAGCTACATTCACCCGAGGAAAAAGTTGTTGAACGTCCACTCTATCTATCCCTCTCATCATCTTATACGCCTTAATTAAGTCACCTCTCATCCTCCTTTGCTCCAATGAGAAAAGCCCTAGCTCCCTGATGTACCGTCAATTACCACGAGAGGAGAATGGTGAAGCAATCAAGGCTATATTGCACAAGATGTTGTGCCTCCCGCAGCTGGAACCAGAATGGAATCAGCGCAGGAGAGCATACACTTTTATACGTCGCCTGCTGGGCGGAGCCAGCAGGCAGGGATTTACTGTCATACCTGTAATATATGTAATACATACAATATACCACTAGTGGTGTCCACCACATTCACCTCCTGTTAAAAGAAAGTCCGGCGGGGTGACGAGAACTATTACAAATTAAGTCTGTCAGGGGCTTTGACCTTCCGCCGCGGTGATGTGGGCGCTGAAGTGGTCACCTGCGACTCTGGGAGCGTGTTGCCCTCTTATTCGTCACCCCTGATTGAATCCAGTGGGAGGACGGATCCCGCTGGGGTGAGGGCTGCGGTGAGGCTCGCTGGTGGGAGGGTGGGTGGCACAGGGGTGAATGTGGCAATCGGGAGCGTGGGGAGGGGGGAGACTGTCTTGGCGCCCGTCGGGGTGTGCCACGTAGGTGTACTGCGGGTTTGCATGCTTCCGGAGGAGGAAAGGTCCAGGAACTGTCAGCCATGTTGGGAGCGGGACCCTGGTGGTGGACTTCCTGGGGAAGGCAAACACAAGTTCATGAGGGGTCTCATTAGTGGCGGTGCAGAGGAGTGACCGGATGGAGTGGAGTGCGTCGGGGAAGACCTCCTGCCAGCGGGTGACTGGGAGATTTTTAGACTGCAGGGCCTTGACAAAAGGGAAGAACCGGGTGACCCCCAAGAGGCAGAGGTCATAGTGGAGAGCCCGGAGTCGGTCCACTGCGCTGGCACATGTACCGCGGGATAGGTCATCAGGAGACTTGTTGAGTTTCCCCGGGCGATACAAGATCTCATAATTATAGGTGGAGAGCTCGATCCTCCACCTCAAGATCTTGTCATTTTTGATCTTGGCCCGCTGTGTATTATTAAACATGAAGACAACCGACCGTTGGTCAGCGAGGAGAGTGAATCTCCTGCCGGCCAGGTAATGCCTCCAATGTCGCACATTGGGCCTCTTTTTCGACAGAGGAGTGCCGAATTTCGGAGGCATAGACGGTACGGGAAAAGAAGGCCACAGGTCTGCCCGCCTGGTTGATGGTGGCGGCCAGAGCCACGTCCGATGCATCGCTCTCCACCTGAATGGGGAGGGACTCCTCATCCGCGTGCATTGTGGCCTTGGTGATGTCCGCCTTGATGTGGTTGAAGGCCTGGCGGGCCTCAGCCGTCAGGGGAAAAACTGTATACTTGATGAGTTGGCCGGCCTTGTCCGCATAATTAGGGACCCACTGGGCGTAATACGAGAAAAACCCCAGGCATCGTTTCAGGGCCTTGGGGCAGTGGGGGAGGGGGAGTTCCAGGAGGGGGCGCATGTGGTCGGGGTCGGGCCCTAGGACTCAATTTTCCACTAAGTAGCCAAGGATGGCTAAGCAGTTGGTGCGGAACACGCATTTCTCTTTATTGTATGTGAGCTTAAGGAGTTTGGCGGTATGGAGGAATTTTTGAAGGTTTGCGTCATGGTCCTGCTGATCGTGGCCGTAGATGGTGACATTATCTAGGTACGGGAAGGTGGCCCACAGCCCGTACTGGTCAACCATTCGGTCCATCTCTCGCTGGAAGACTGAGACCCCATTGGTGACGCCAAAGGGAATTCTGAGGAAGTGATAGAGGCGGCCATCTGCTTCGAATGCAGTGTATTGGCGGTCCTCCAGGCAGATGGGGAGCTGGTGGTAGGCAGACTTCAAGTCAATTGTAGAGAAGACTCGATACTGCGCAATCTGATTGACCATGTCAGATATGCGTGGGAGAGGGTACGTGTCGAGCTGCGTGTACCGGTTGATGGTCTGACTGTAGTCAATGACCATCCTGTGCTTCTCCCCAGTCTTCACCACCACTACTTGAGCTCTCCAGGGGCTGTTGCTGGCCTCAATGATCCCCTCCCGCAGAAGCCGTTGGACCTCCGACCTGATGAAGGTCCTGTCCTGGGCACTGTACCGTCTGCTCCTAGTGGCGATAGGTTTGCAGTCCGGGGTGAGGTTCGCAAACCGAGAAGGTGGATCGACCTCAAGGGTCGTGAGGCCGCAGACGGTGAGGGGGGGGGGGCAAGGGTCCACCGAATTTCAAAGTAAGGCTTTGGAGATGGCATTGAAAATCCAGGCTGAGCAACAGGGCAGCACAGAGGTCGGGGAGGACGTAGAGCCAGAAGTTGCTGAACTCTACGCCCTGGACGGTGAGGGTCGCGATACAGTACCCCCGGATTTCAACGGAATGGGATCCGGAGGCCAGGGAGATTTTCTGGGTGATGCGGTGTACTGGGAGGGAGCAGCGCCTTACCGCAGTGGGGTGGATGAAACTTTTTGTGCTCCCAGAGACGAAGAGGCAGGTCGTCTCGTGCCCATTGATCTACACCGTCGTCGTAGCGGTCGCGAGGTTGCAGTGCCGAGACTGATCCAGGGTGATGGAGGCGAGCTGTGGAAGATGTTGGGAGGTCCCGGGCTGATCAGCGGTGGCGGAGGTAGCAGTAGGCGGTGAACAGCCAGACGAGACGGGGTCCTGAGGCGCGGTCCAAAATGGCGCCGAAGATGACGGCACCCACCGGGCGCACATGGCGGGCGGCATCAAAGATGGCGGCACCCACGGGCCGCATGTGGCTTGCGGTGGGGAAGATGGTGGCGCCCACGGGCCACACGTGGCTTGTGGAGGAGAAGATGGCGGCACCCCTGGGTTGCACGTGGCAAGGTGTAGAAATGCCGGGCCTGGAAACAGCGGCGACCGACGGGGCCTGGCAAACAGAAACAAAGTGTCCTTTCTTCCCACACCCATTGCAGGTCGCGCGCCGTGCAGCACTGCCTTGGGTGTTTGCTTTGTCCACAAAAATAACATTTGGGCCCCCAGAGTTGGCTGGCTGCCATGCGGCGCAGGCTTGCGGTGAGCTGGAGTCGGCAGTTGGTGGGGCCCACGATGCCCACGAGGGTGCCGCGCGGTCGGGGTTGTAGGACTCCAGGTTATGGGAGGCCACTTCTAGTGAATTTGCAAGCTGCCTAGTCTCCGCAAGATCGAGCTTACCCTCTTCCAGTAGTCGCTGGCGAATGTACGTAGACTGCATACCCGTGACATAAGCGTCTCTCATTAAAAGTTCAGTGTGTTGGACTGCCGAAACTGCCTGGCAGTCACAGTTCCTACCGAGGATCTGTAGGGCCCGCAAGAAATCATCCAGAGTCTCCCCGGAGAGTTGCCGTCTCGTGGCCAGGAGGTGCCTGGCGTACACTTGGTTCACCGGTTTAACGTAATGTCTATTTAGGAGCGTCATCGCTTCTGAGTAGGTGGGCGCATCCCGGATGAGGGGGAAAATTTCAGGGCTCACCCGTGAGTAGAGGGCTTGGATCTTCTGTGAGTCCGAGGGTTCTTCAGTGGCTGCTCTGAGGTAGCCTTCGAAGCAGGCTAGTCATAGGTCGAAGGTAGACGTGGCGTTGGCTGCGTGAGGGCTGATCTGCAGGCGATCAGGCTTGATTAGGAGATCCATCTTTTAAAATCTTGTGCAATAAATTGATGTGCCGTCAATTACCACGAGACGAGAATGGTGAAACAATCAAGGCTTTATTGCACAAGATGTTGTGCCTCCCGCAGCTGGAACCAGAATGGAATCCGCGCAGGAGAGCATACACTTTTATACGCCGCCTGCTGGGCGGAGCCAACAGGCAGGGATTTACCGCCGTACCTGTAATATACGGGCAGTGCCTTAATACATACAATATACCATTAGTGGTGTCTACCACACTCCCTCAACCTTTCCTCATAAGACCTACCCTGCAATCCAGGCAGGATCCTGCTAAATCTCCTTTGCACCCTTTCCAATGCTTCCACATCCTTCCTATCATGATGTGACCAGAACTGCACACAATACTCCAAATGTGGTCTAACCAAGGTTTTGTACAGTTGCAGCATAACCTCACGGCTCTTAAACTCAATCCCCCTGTTATTAAATGCTAACACACTATCACCCAAAGGGTTGTGAATCTGTAGAATTCCCTGCCCAGTGAAGCAGTTGAGGGTACCTCATTGAATGTTTTCAGGCAAAGGTAGATAGATTTTTGAGTAATTAAGGAATTAAGAGTTTCACTGAGGGGGCGGGTAAGTGGAACTGGGTCCACAAAAAGATCAGCCATGATCTTAATGAATGGCAGAGCAGGCTCAAGCAGCCAGATGGCCTACTCCTGCTCCTAGTTCTTATCGACACGGCCTCTTAACGGAACCACTCCAACACTATATCTTCAAGGATTGCAGAGGAATATGTCAGATCTTTTCTTGATAAACGGTCTCTGGCACCAGTGAGATGGCTGCCCCAATGTCCACCTCCATCTTTACCGGCTGACCGTCCGGTAATGTGTGACACAATATCGGTTTGTTGCACCTTCAATAATTAGTACGTTTAATGACAGTTCAACTTTGGGCAGCACGGTGGCGCAGTGGGTTAGCCCTGCTGCCTCATGGCGCCGAGGTCCCAGGTTCAATCCCGGCTCTGGATCATTGTCCGTGTGGAATTTGCACATTCTCCCCATGTTTGCATGGGTATCGCCCCCACAACCCAAAGATGTGCAGAGTAGGTGGATTGGCCACGGTAAATTGCCCCTTAATTGGAAAAAATGAATTGGGTACTCTAAATTTATTTGGGCAGCACGGTAGCATTGTGGATAGCACAATTGCTTCACAGCTCCAGGGTCCCAGGTTCGATTCCGGCTTGGGTCACTGTCTGTGCGGAGTCTGCACGTCCTCCCCGTGTCTGCGTGGGTTTCCTCCGGGTGCTCCGGTTTCCTCCCACAGTCCGAAGATGTGCAGGTTAGGTGAATTGGCCAATGATAAATTGCCCTTAATGTCCAAAATTGCCCTTGGTGTTGGGTGGAGGTGTTGAGTTTGGGTAGGATGCTCTTTCCAGGAGCCGGTGCAGGCTCAAAGGGCCGATTGGCCTCCTTCTGCACTGTAAATTCAATGATAATCTATGATTAATCTAGGACAAAGGTTCGGCACAACATCGTGGGCCGAAGGGCCTGTTCTGTGCTGTATGTTCTATGTAAACTTTGGACTGTGGATCAGGTTCCTTCTCACTTCCTTTTTGTACCATGTGGACACCTTTTTTATTGATTCAGCCTACCATTTGTTTTATTCAACTCTTGCTTCCTGTGATATTTGTCTTTCTTTTTCCAAAAAGCGCATGCAATGTGGCACATTCTAGCACAATTTCTGCACATGATGTCTATGCACCAACAATCTGTTGCTGAGTGCACAGTTTTAGCACACCTATGGCGATTGCAAGTCTGTTTGCATTTGAGTTTCAGCCGACATCTTGTGTGAACTGCTGTGCTTGAACTCAAACTGTTGCGCTTCTTTGGCTACTAATTCCATGAATGCTGCAACTTCCAAAACTTTCTTTATGGTCAGGTTGCTTTCAGTTACCAACCGCTTTTGAATAGCTTCGCTCCTTAAACCACAGAGTAATCTATCTCTGATGGTACTGTTTACCTCATCCCTGAATTCTCTGTGTTCAGCCAGTCTTTTCAGGGTAGGTACAAACTGTGTAATCGATTCACCTTCTTGTTAGTTGCGCTGACGAAACCTAAACCTTTCTGCAGGGTTTTGGTGAATAATGGCCCTGCTAAATTTCCACTATTTCTTTGTATGTTTTTGCTCTTGGCTTTTTTGGCTGTGCCAGTCTCCTAAGGAGGTTAAGCGTTTCCCCCTCCCCATTATGCTCAGGAAGATTGAGACTTTGATATCTGCTGCTATCTTGCCAGCTTGAACAAAATAGTCGATTCTTTCTGTATATGAGCTCCATCGCTCTGTATTCTCCGCAAACAGCTCGGCGGTGACAAAAATTCCATCATTTTTCTCGATGGAAAGACATGAGTGTGCACAGGTGCCACAAATTTTTAGCACTGCCTTGCTTCCTTTATCCAAAATGAGACACAATCCAAGCTCCACTTGTTTCCCTTTGTGTTTTGCAACCCCCAACTCAAAATTAGTTGTTGCAGGGTACTTACTACTCGTGGCGAACAAGTTTGTTTTGTTCAGAGCATGTGTCTGGCTTCTCTCCAAGGTTGTTTTCTTCAGATTTTTCAGTGATTTTTTTTTGGTTCCTCTCTGGTGCTTGCAACCGTTGCTTGGTTCCACGGTTATCAGCTTTCACGTTGCGACAATTTCAATTATTTATTATTTCTTCGGGTACCTACAAACTCTGTTGACATTGTTTTCTGGGTGCCTTCAACCGCTGTTTCTGTTACCTCGTTGCCAGGTTTGTATGTGGTGGGTTCAAGATTGAGTCTGCAGGCCTTGGAGGTTCAAAGAAAACCGTAGAGCCTTATTTAGAAGATGCTAACACTACAGGCTGCATTGTTAGACTGCCTGTTTGCCCCCACAAACGGCTGATGACATCACACAATCATTCTCTGAAAGTGCCCCTGTTCAGCGACAAGGCTGCTTGTGAGGAAACATGAACAGCACTGAATACACAACAGTATTAGGATAGATAGAAAACACTGGCTCCTCAATCTCGCTGTTTGTAACATTATCAAAACCTTTGTTACATTGCAGTGCTGTAACACATGCCCGCCTGAACCATCTTTTATTGGTTAATGAGTGAACTCTAAATGTCCTGCTGCAAAAAAGCATTGGCTTTTAAGGTGGTTTAATACGTATAAAACTGACCTCCTGTTGCTTGACTGGTATTTGCTATCTCAAAAAAATCTTTTATCTGCAAATTCTGCATTTGGCTCAACTTTATTTGAGTGAAAACACTGAACCTCCTAGCTATTGTTATGAGGTAAAATAACTGTGTTCTGAAGGGACTGCTGTGCATTGGCAAAGCTGTCTTTTCCCCCCAGTATATCAGGTCTTTCACCCAGGGCCATCCACATGGTTGTCTAGATATTGCGATGAGTGGAATTTTCTCTTCCCAGAGAAGAAAGTAAAAGAACCTGTGGTTGCTATATTCTCAGTTGGTGCACAGATTGGGTCTGCAATATGTCCAATCACTCCATTTCGTAAAAATGAGCAGTTTGCAAGTCACGCCTTAAAATGCAGACGTTGATATAATGGTTGCTAAGTTTGTCGGGACTTAAGAGAGATGGGCCAGTGTCTTGTTATCGCTGGAAATAACTACAAACTGCTACATTTTATCCATGAATAAAATTTTTTTTTCAATTGTTACTGTAAATAATCATTCATGTATTTGACCTTGAAAACCTAAGTGATTTTGATGCAATCTAAACATCATTATCACTGCACACAGAAATACTTACACTGCAACAAAAAATGTTTAGAAAAAGGTAATTTATTGCAGGGTTAAGTAACATCCATAATATTGGGAGAAGATATCTTGGATAAATGGACTGATGGAAAATTTATTAACGTGTTCTATTTTAAGGAGCCTAGTTTGCAGTGCAAATAGGTTCATAGAACATAGAACAATACAGCGCAGTACAGGCCCTTCGGCCCACGATGTTGCACCGAAACAAAAGCCATCTAACCTACACTATGCCATTATCATCCATGTGTTTATCCAATAAACTTTTAAATGCCCTCAATGTTGGCGAGTTCACTACTGTAGCAGGTAGGGCATTCCACGGCCTCACTACTCTTTGCGTAAAGAACCTACCTCTGACCTCTGTCCTATATCTATTACCCCTCAGTTTAAAGTTATGTCCCCTCGTGCCAGCCATATCCATCCGCGGGAGAAGGCTCTCACTGTCCACCCTATCCAACCCCCTGATCATTTTGTATGCCTCTATTAAGTCTCCTCTTAACCTTCTTCTCTCCAACGAAAACAACCTCAAGTCCATCAGCCTTTCCTCATAAGATTTTCCCTCCATACCAGGCAACATCCTGGTAAATCTCCTCTGCACCCGCTCCAAAGCCTCCATGTCCTTCCTATAATGCGGTGACCAGAACTGTACGCAATACTCCAAATGCGGCCGTACCAGAGTTCTGTACAGCTGCAACATGACCTCCCGACTCCGGAACTCAATCCCTCTACCAATAAAGGCCAACACTCCATAGGCCTTCTTCACAACCCTATCAACCTGGGTGGCAACTTTCAAGGATCTATGTACATGGACACCTAGATCCCTCTGCTCATCCACACTTTCAAGAACTTTACCATTAGCCAAATATTCCGCATTCCTGTTATTCCTTCCAAAGTGAATCACCTCACACTTCTCTACATTAAACTCCATTTGCCACCTCTCAGCCCAGCTCTGCAGCTTATCTATATCCCTCTGTAACCTGCTACATCCTTCCACACTATCGACAACACCACCGACTTTAGTATCGTCTGCAAATTTACTCACCCACCCTTCTGCGCCTTCCTCTAGGTCATTGATAAAAATGACAAACAGCAACGGCCCCAGAACAGATCCTTGTGGTACTCCACTTATGACTGAACTCCATTCTGAACATTTCCCATCAACCACCACCCTCTGTCTTCTTTCAGCTAGCCAATTTCTGATCCACATCTCTAAATCACCCTCAATCCCCAGCCTCCGTATTTTCTGCAATAGCCTACCGTGGGGAACCTTATCAAACGCTTTGCTGAAATCCATATACACCACATCAACTGCTCTACCCTCGTCTACCTGTTCAGTCGCCTTCTCAAAGAACTCAATAAGGTTTGTGAGGCATGACCTACCCTTCACAAAGCCATGCTGACTATCCCTGATCATATTATTCCTATCTAGATGATTATAAATCTTGTCTCTTATAATCCCCTCCAAGACTTTACCCACTACAGACGTGAGGCTCACCGGTCTATAGTTGCCGGGGTTGTCTCTGCTCCCCTTTTTGAACAAAGGGACCACATTTGCTGTCCTCCAGTCCTCTGGCACTATTCCTGTAGCCAATGATGACATAAAAATCAAAGCCAAAGGTCCAGCAATCTCTTCCCTGGCCTCCCAGAGAATCCTAGGATAAATCCCATCAGGTCCCGGGGACTTATCTATTTTCAAAAGGAAAAGTTTTAGTAAAGGAACAATTTGAACAATTGTTCTGTTTGTTCATAATTAAAGGCAAGATTTTCAAATGGAGGAGATATGAGAAGTATAAGGATTAGTCTAGTATTGAGTCAAAATACTGCAATTAAAATTGTTCTTGAAATAAAAGCTACAGAATGGAATATGGTGCAACTATAGCTTTAGAGTGTGCTTCCCATCTCCACCCCGCCCCACTCCCAACACCCTCACTGCAGTTTTGGTACAGCTTGACTTGACCTAAGCTGGATTTGGACACTGACTTTCACTCTGCATTGCTTTTCAGTCAGTTTGGGGCATGACATCCATTTGCACTGTCCAGGTTTTGTGTTGCTGTGAAGCTGAAGTGACATTGATAAACTTGCTGTGTTAATGCGCCCTAAAAGATATAAATCTTCCACATGGCAGCTGCACATGGCAGCTGCACATTTACCATAGGGTGTGCAAAGAAAGTGAAAGGAACATCTCATACCAAACAGGAATCTAAAAGAATGGGAATTAAAGGAGAGAGGTTGCAATATCATAAAACCATTTTAAGGTTGTTGGAAAGGATAGGAAAACTGGAAGAGGGCATTATAACAAGTGGCGATCTAGCTATTATAACAAGTGGGGATATAGCTAAGTAAAAACAGAGGCAACTCTGAGCTGAGGAATAAAAGAGAATTTAAAACTAATTAAAACTGTAATAAGAGTTGTCTACACCTCCTGATGGCAAAAGTGAAGTGGCAAAATATGCTAATTCATAGATTAGAGAGGCTTCTAGCAAAAATGGTTTAATAGGTGTTTTCTTCACTAATATGTTCTGAACTAACAAGCGGGCAGGCCATATGCTTGAATTAATGAACCAGATAGCTAATACTTTAACAACAAGGGACATGCATTTAATGATCACAATGTGGTCACATTCAATGTTAACTTTGAAAATATTCTACATTTCTGAATGGCTAACGAGAATCAGAATTACAGAATAATAGTGCAGAAGAGGTCCTTTGGCCCATCGAGTCTGCACCTATGCATGAAAAACACCTGACCTGCCTACCTAATTCCATTTGCCAGCACGTGGCCCTTAGCCTTGAATATTATGACGTGCCAAGTGCTCATCCAGGTACTTTTTAAAGGATGTGAGGCAACTAAAGTTATAAAGAAACTGATTGGAACTGTTTTCAGGTGAAACCACAAGTGAACAGAACAGTGTTCAAATAATAATTTAGCCTAAAGCAGGAGAAACATACACCTCCCAGGGGAAAGAGCTGTCAAACAAATCTGCCATGATCAACAGAAAAGGTTAGAGGTCACCAAATTTAAAGAAAGAGCAGTAGGAAGTGCTTCGATTATCCATATTAGATTAAGATGGGTAGATCAGTATTTTTCTATATTAAATAGCTAGGGACTGTGGCAATGCATGCACGAACTCGCGCCGGCCCTTTGGCGCCGGCTGGTACTGCAGGAACCATTCCGGCGTCAACCTGACCCTCTAGAAAGTGAGGAATTCCTCACTATCGGGGGCCGTTGATGCCGGAGTGATTGGCGTCGGTTTTCATGCCGGCGTGGGGACATAGCCCCATTATTGGAGAATCTCGCCTTTTATATTTGGATTCTGGGAGCTGATCCAAGTTTCCAAAGCGGCAGGTGGAACCCAGGTGTGGAAGTTCTAGCCCTATTTCCAACAGATCAAAGTTTTGCCAGTAGGGGAGAGAGAGTGGATCATTATTCACACAAGGGAAACTGAACTCAGCAGGGCCATTTGAACTCGGTGCTGAGTTCAAACAGACCAAATTTTGACTTCTGCAATGTGGGAGCCATGAATGAGGGAATAAATATAAAATGGTTTGAAGGGTGGGTAAGATCTGTTTAACTATCATGATGGGAAGTTATGTTCTTTGGGGTTTTTGTTCAGGCGGGCAGCATGGTCGGTGCTGGCTTGGAGGGCCAAATGGCCTGTTCCTGTGCTGTAATTTTCTTTGTTCTTAAATACCCAACTTTTAAATTAAAACAAAGACTGCAGATATAAATGAGGGGTTAAAAAACCCTCAACATGATGGATGGGGGTTGGTGGGTCGGAGTTCATAATTTGATTGTCAGCTCGGAGATTATGAACTGATGAATAAAAGTTCTTGTGTTTTTATAAGAAACAAGTCATTTGAGACTTCAAAGATTTGAATTCGCTGTATTGCAGTTTACCTTTGTTTTGCTTCAATGTTAGTTCATGGGGCCTGAATTCTTGTTTCGTCATATTGCAAGTTTAATTTTAAAGTTGTGCATGCTGGTCTGACATAAGGCTACATGACTCGATCGACACGTTTGGAGCAGCCTCTCCCACTCCCTGACACTTTCTCTCCCTGCTAACTCCAGCTTGTGGCTTCTGCTACTCCCCAACATGGGGAGTATATGGATGATAATGGCATAGTGTAGGTTAGATGGCTTTTGTTTCGGTGCAACATCGTGGGCCGAAGGGCCTGTACTGCGCTGCATTGTTCTATGTTCTATGTTCTAACACACCCTCTTGCTGGAGACCCCCAACTTGAAGCCTCCTCTGTTCCCTAACCTACCTCCTTGTTACTGACTCTCTGACTCATGGCCTCTCCCACTCCCTAACCCACCTACTTGCTGATCCTTCCTTATGCAAAAACTTTCTAGTCTTTGAAATTCCCACTTGCCACTTTGAACCTTCGCTTTGAGCGAAGGCTCTGGAGATAAACACAGAGAGGTAGGAGGGTCAGTTTTGACTTGCTGCAGTGAGTTTGCTACAGTGAGTACCTGCTACAGTGAGTTTGCTGTAGGGAATGAGGTAAATTAAAATTGTGTGTCTGACTATAACTAAGAGAAAGAAAGAAATGGCTCATCTCCAAACAACTGCCTTCCACGAGGTTGGTAATTTGCTTCTGTAAACCTGAGGTGAGAGAGCAATGCTGCTTCTCCATGGCTCTGCTCCTTTCTTCATGCCAGGGCAGGTTTTAGACCATAAGACATAGGAGCGGAAGTAAGGCCATTCGGCCCATCGAGTCCACTCCACCATTCAATCATGGCTGATTTCAACTCCATTTATCCGCTCTCTCTCCATAGCCCTTAATTCCTCGAGAAATCAAGAATTTATCAACTTCTGTCTTAAAGAAACGCAACGTCCCGGCCTCCACCGCCCTCTGTGGCAATGAATTCCACAGACCCACCACTCTCTGGCTGAAGACATTTCTCCTCATCTCTGTTCTAAAGTGACTCCCTTTTATTCTAAGGCTGTGCCACCGGGTCCTAGTCTCCCCTGCTAATGGAAACAACTTCCCTACGTCCACCCTATCTAAGCCATTCATTATCTTGTAAGTTTCTATTAGATCTCCCCTCAACCTTCTAAACTCCAATGAATATAATCCCAGGATCCTCAGACGTTCATCGTATGTTAGGCCTACCATTCCTGGGATCATCCATGTGAATCTCTGCTGGACCTGCTGCAGTGCCAGTATGTCCTTCCTGAGGTGTGGGGCCCAAAATTGCTCACAGTATTCTAAATGGGGCCTAACTAATGCTTTATAAAGCTTCAGACGTACATCCCTGCTTTTATATTCCAAGCCTCTTGAGATGAATGACAACATTGCATTTGCTTTCTTAATTACCGACTCAACCTGCAAGTTTACCTTTAGAGAATCCTGGACTAGGACTCCCAAGTCCCTTTGCACTTCAGCATTATGAATTTTGTCACCGTTTAGAAAATAGTCCATGCCTCTATTCTTTTTTCCAAAGTGCAAGACCTTGCACTTGCCCACGTTGAATTTCATCAGCCATTTCTTGGACCACTCTCCTAAACTGTCTAAATCTTTCTGCAGCCACCCCACCTCCTCCATACTACCTGCCCCTCCACCTATCTTTGTATCATCGGCAAACTTGGCCAGAATGCCCCCAGTCCCATCATCTAGATCGTTAATATATAAAGAGAACAGCTGTGGCCCCAACACTGAACCCTGCGGGACACCACTCGTCACCGGTTGCCATTCCGAAAAAGAACCTTTTATCCCAACTCTCTGCCTTCTGCTTGACTGCCTGATAGCCAATCGTCAATCCATGTTAGTACCTTGCCTCGAATACCATGGGCCCTTATTTTACTCAGCAGTCTCCCGTGAGGCACCTCATCAAAGGCCTTTTGGAAGTCAACAAAGACAAAGAACAAAGAAATGTACAGCACAGGAACAGGCCCTTCGGCCCTCCAAGCCCGTGCCGACCATGCTGCCCGACTAAACTACAATCTTCCACACTTCCTGGGTCCGTATCCTTCTATTCCCATCCTATTCATCTATTTGTCAAGATGCCCCTTAAATGTCCCTATCGTCCCTGCTTCCACTACCTCCTCCGGTAGCGAGTTCCAGGCACCCACTACCCTCTGTGTAAAAAACTTGCCTCGTACATCTACTCTAAACCTTGCCCCTCTCACCTTAAACCTATGCCCCCTAGTAATTGACCCCTCTACCCTGGGGAAAAGCCTCTGACTATCCACTCTGTCTATGCCCCTCATAATTTTATATACCTCTATCAGGTCTCCCCTCAACCTCCTTCGTTCCAGTGAGAACAAACCGAGTTTATTCAATCGCTCCTCATAGCTAATGCCCTCCATACCAGGCAACATTCTGGTAAATCTCTTCTGCACCCTCTCTAAAGCCTCCACATCCTTCTGGTAGTGTGGCGACCAGAATTGAACACTATACTCCAAGCGTGGCCTAACTAAGGTTCTATACAGCTGCAACATGACTTGCCAATTCTTATACTCAATGCCCCGGCCAATGAAGGCAAGCATGCCGTATGCCTTCTTGACTACCTTCTCCACCTGTGTTGCCCCTTTCAATGACCTGTGGACCTGTACTCCTAGATCTCTTTGACTTTCAATACTCTTGAGGGTTCTACCATTCACTGTATATTCCCTACCTGCATTAGACCTTCCAAAATGCATTACCTCACATTTGTCCGGATTAAACTCCATCTGCCATCTCTCCGCCCAAGTCTCCAGACAATCTAAATCCTGCTGTATCCTCCGACAGTCCTCATCGCTATCCGCAATTCCACCAACCTTTGTGTCGTCTGCAAACTTACTAATCAGACCAGTTACATTTTCCTCCAAATCATTTATATATACTACAAAGAGCAAAGGTCCCAGCACTGATCCCTGTGGAACACCACTGGTCACAGACCTCCAATTAGAAAAGCATCCTTCCATTGCTACTCTCTGCCTTCTATGGCCTAGCCAGTTCTGTATCCACCTTGCCAGCTCACCCCTGATCCCGTGTGACTTCACCTTTTGTACTAGTCTACCATGAGGGACCTTGTCAAAGGCCTTACTGAAGTCCATATGGACAACATCCACTGCCCTACCTGCATCAATCATCTTAGTGACCTCCTCGAAAAACTCTTATCAAGTTAGTGAGACACGACCTCCCCTTCACAAAACCGTGCTGCCTCTCACTAATACGTCCATTTGCTTCCAAATGGGAGTAGATCCTGTCTCGAAGAATTCTCTCCAGTAATTTCCCTACCACTGAAGTAAGGCTCACCGGCCTGTAGTTCCCGGGATTATCCTTGCTACCCTTCTTAAACAGAGGAACAACATTGGCTATTCTCCAGTCCTCCGGGACATCCCCTGAAGACAGCGAGGATCCAAAGATTTCTGTCAAGGCCTCAGCAATTTCCTCTCCAGCCTCCTTCAGTATTCTGGGCTAGATCCCATCAGGCCCTGGGGACTTATCTACCTTAATATTTTTTAAGACACCCAACACCTCGTCTTTTTGGATCACAATGTGACCCAGGCTATCTACACCCCCTTCTCCAGACTCAACATCTACCAATTCCTTCTCTTTGGTGAATACTGATGCAAAGTATTCATTTAGTACCTCGCCCATTTCCTCTGGCTCCACACATAGATTCCCTTGCCTATCCTTCAGTGGGCCAACCCTTTCCCTGGCTACCCTCTTGCTTTTTATGTACGTGTAAAAAGCCTTGGGATTTTCCTTAACCCTATTTGCCAATGACTTTTCGTGACCCCTTCTAGCCCTCCTGACTCCTTGCTTAAGTTCCTTCCTACTTTCCTTATATTCCACACAGGCTTCGTCTGTTCCCAGCCTTTTAGCCCTGACAAATGCCTCCTTTTTCTTTTTGACGAGGCCTACAATATCACTCGTCATCCAAGGTTCCCTAAAATTGCCGTATTTATCTTTCTTCCTCACAGGAACATGCCGGTCCTGTATTCCTTTCAACTGACACTTGAAAGCCTCCCACATGTCAGATGTTGATTTGCCCTCAAACATCCGCCCCCAATCTATGTTCTTCAGTTCCCGCCTAATATTGTTATAATTAGCCTTCCCCCAATTTAGCACATTCATCCTCGGGCCACTCTTATCCTTGTCCACCAGTACTTTAAAACTTACTGAATTGTGGTCACTGTTACCGAAATGCTCCCCTACTGAAACATCTACCACCTGGCCGGGCTCATTCCCCAAAACCAGGTCCAGTACCGCCCCTTCCCTAGTTGGACTGTCTACATATTGTTTTAAGAAGCCCTCCTGGATGCTCCTTACAAACTCTGCCACGCCTAAGCCCCTGGCACTAAGTGAGTCCCAGTCAATATTGGGGAGGTTGAAGTCTCCCATCACCACAACCCTGTTGTTTTTACTCTTTTCCAAAATCTGTCTACCTATCTGCTCCTCTATCTCCCGCTGGCTGTTGGGAGGCCTGTAGTATACCCCAACATTGTGACTGCACCCTTCTTATTCCTGATCTCTACCCATATAGCCTCACCGCCCTCTGAGGTGTCCTCTCGCAGTACAGCTGTGATATTCTCAAGATAGATAACATCCATTGGCTCTCCTTGGTCTAACCTATTTGTTATCTCTTCAAAGAACTCTAACAGGTTTGTCAGGCATGACCTCCCCTTACTAAATCCATGCTGATTTGTCCTAATCTGACCCTGCACTTCCAAGAATTTAGAAATCTCATCCTTAACAATGGATTCTAGAATCTTGCCAACAACCGAGGTTAGGCTAATTGGCCTATAATTTTCCATCTTTTTCCTTGTTCCCTTCTTCAACAGGGGGGTTACAACAGCGATTTTCCAATCCTCTGGGACTTTCCCTAACTCCAGTGACTTTTGAAAGATCATAACTAACGCCTCCACTATTTCTTCAGCTATCTCCTTTAGAACTCTAGGATGTAGCCCATCTGGAGATTTATCAATTTTTAGACCTCTTAGTTTCTCTAGCACTTTCTCCTTTGTGATGGCTACCATATTCAACTCTGCCCCCTGACTCTCCGGAATTGTTGGGATATTACTCATGTCTTCTACTGTGAAGACTGACGCAAAGTACTTATTTAGTTCCTCAGCTATTTCCTTGTCTCCCATCACTAGATTACCAGCGTCATTTTGGAGCGGCCCAATGTCAACTTTTGCCTCCCGTTTGTTTTTAATGTATTTAAAGAAACTTTTACTGTCATTCCTAATGTTACTGGCTAGCCTACCTTCAAATTTGTTCCTCTCTTTCCTTATTTCTCTCTTTGTTATCCTCTGTTTGTTTTTGTAGCCTTCCCAATCTTCTGACTTCCCACTACTCTTTGCCACATTATAGGCTTTCTCTTTTGCTTTGATGCATTCCCTAACTTCCTTTGTCAGCCATGGCTGCCTAATCCCCCCTCTGATAACCTTTCTTTTCTTTGGGATGAACCTCTGTACTGTGTCCTCAATTACTTCCAGAATCTCATGCCATTGCTGTTCTACTGTCTTTCCCACTAGGCTCTGCTCCCAGTCGATTTTCGTTAGTTCCTCCCTCATGCCCCTGTAGTTACCTTTATTTAACTGTAACACCTTTACATCTGATTCTGGATCACCCCTGCCTGGTTTTAAAACACTGGGAGTGGCTCTCACATCCACTGGCAGAGGTGAACTAAGTGAGGCCGCTGCCCCACTGGCTTTAGGCGGCGGCAGTGAAGGGTCATGTACCCGCTCTGCATGATGATCCATTGTGGAGAATTTGCCACATTGTCAGGATCAGGGATCTCTACTGGATTTCTGATCAAAAAAGAGATGAAGTTGATCACAAAACCACTTATAGAACTTGCCTCTTGAAAGTCGAGTCTTCTCCTCTTGCTTCAAACCACCCTTCTCCAGAACCCTCACTCCGAGGGTTCAGGAGAGAGAAGCAAGAGCAGGAAAGTTGCGGAGAGGGAGTTTCACCAAGAGAAATGATGGCAAGATGGTGGATTAAGGAGGGGGACAGGTTATAAGTCTGAGGGTAGGTTGGGAGCAGGAGAGGCGGATGGTCAGGTAGGATGTGCAGAGACCAGGAGGGTCAGAAAGTGGGATGTACGGTGAGCGGGAGGTTCGGGATGCAGGATTGGTGGTGAGCAGATCAGCAACAAGCTGGAGGTAAGTAGAGATTTACAATATTCCCTTCATGTTTTTAAATTTATTTTACTTCATAAGTTATTTGATTTACTAATGCAGGAATTTAGCAATGAGGATGAACATTTTACGCAGTGACTGATAATAGCCTGGTCAAACTAGCAGTAAATGCATCTGACAGGTGTCTGATCTCTCTTGGGAGAGGTGGAAGATTGCTTCAGGCTGAGGCACCCTGTTGATCAAGCTCATTAGTTAGGCAGCTCTCGGTGGCAGATTGAGTTATTGGGGGTCGTCGCCATGATTGACCAACTAGCCTGGCTCACTGCAATTAAAATTACTATGAAAACATCAACTCAGTAAGAAGTTGAAGAAGGTCCAATAAACTGCATTCTTTGTATTAATCCTAATCAGGATCCCCAACTCATTTTCCATTACATTTGGTGACGATTGATGCCTTTCCCTGTGTAGCCACCTGAGTTGGCCACTTCCCGACTTAAAATGGAGAACCGTAAAGGCTGAAGGGAAATTCAGCCAACACAGGCAAGAGTAGCAAATACAGGAATCATGTATATTGGAACCTGCAAAACAACCAGACAGCACCGAAACCAGCAGCCATCTGCATAGTAATGTAGCAGCCATCTGCATAATAATGTGCGATCCCCAGGCACAATGGCAACAGTAAAGGTAAACAAAGCTAAGCCAGACTCCTCGGCGCCAGCAGGAGCCAAGACAAAGGAAGACCAATGGACACTTAGGACCGCCTAGCGATCAGGGAACTGCTCCAGCATTGGCGAAATCGATCCAAGTGATCGGAAAGTAGTCCAATCACTTGGAACCAGATACGGGTTCCGCCCCGAATGGCGGGAAGCCCCATGGCCTATAAAGTAAAGCCCCCAAGTTCAAATCATCCTTCTTGGCAGGGTCACTCAGCAGCGAATCAACCCTTGAGAGTGAACTGCCCAAGCTGCCTCCAAGCAGGTAAGTCTCAAGTCAACGCTCGCTACGAGATCGGCGCTCCTAGCTACCAGTCCATACCAGCTTTTGAATCCCGTAGACTCAGGACCTGAACGAAAGGCCATTTGTTCCCCATACCTGGTGGGCCAGTCCAAAGCTAAGTATAGGCCTGTTAGTTGTAGAGATAGTTTATTAAGTAGAATTTATACATGAGTAGCGATTGACTGTGTATAATAAATGTGTTTTGATTTGAATCTTACTAATTGGTGTGTTGAGTTATTGATCATTACTTGAACTTGAACCTCGTGGCAGTATCATAAAGGTTCCTGGCGACTCTAGAGCAAAGGTTATAAAACAGAGCCAATTGAACCAACCAAAAGTTAGCAACACCTGCGTGTGCCACTTTCCATCAATATTGTTTCCAATTTCCACCCCTCCCTTCCTTCACATGGACCATCTGTTGAGTCAGTCCTTCCTTTTTTCAGTTTCTCTATCTGCATTAGCATGACCCCACCTGGGTTATGGTATGTCCTAGCAGCTTGTTTAGTTCCTCCACATTATTGACGGCAAGCTGGGGTGGCAGGGTATTACTGTCCTAGGCTGCATTGCTGGCGAGCTCCAGAATTGTGCCGCCGGGGGCCCTAGCCTCGACATGCCCGATGCACAGCACAATGCTCCGTAGTGTTACATACAGCCAATGGGGAGCTGGAGACAGGTTGTGGAGGAGCAGGGCTTGGCTTTGGCCTGAACAAGTACCAGCTGACCGGGCTGCAGCCTGTCAGGAAGGAGCCACCGCAGGCTCTGCACTTTCTCTGTCCTGTGCTCGTTCCTTTCCCCTGGAGGCTCACATGGCTCATAACTTTGTTATGACTGGGGCTTGCGTGTCTGTGTGCTCACAAGATTTCATAAACCAAAACTGAGTTGCAAAGATGTTATTTATCCTGCACATTGAAACCCTCTAAGTTGGCAATGAAGCTTAGTTGACTTACAATTGAAATTCTTGATTAGATTATACCATTGAATGTCATTTCTTATGTTTAACTTTTTCCTGTAGATTTCTCTAGAGCTCTGCGATTTCTGTTCTATTGCGTCAAATAGTTGGAATTTAAGATCAATCTGATCAATCTGATCTTAGTTTCTTGTTGGTAAATTGGGAGTTTAGCGTGCAACTTTGAAAGAAAACATCAAGGAACTAAGGAAGAATAGTATCTGAACTCCTCCTAATCTCCCCAAAACCAAAAGGTAGCCCTCAAAATGCAAAAAATAGCTCTTGAGAAAGCTTCAAGACGAGCACTTGAAAGAAAAATTATTTGGACCCCTTCTACCTTGACATCACTTCCTTAAGCCCTGCTTCTTGGAAGAACTGTATTAATTCAATTCCCCAGTTTCTCTGTTGTAAAGATCCTCCTGTTTAAACTTGGTTTCCCTTGTGCATTGTGTTTATTTTCTGTTATACTTTGCCTTTATAACTTGTGTGCCTGGACAAGTGCTGGGATGTATGCCTTCCAGGTGGACTTCAACCTTTACTTTTAAAACCAAGGGACCACCTTCCCCCTTTGGTACAAGGTGCTATGTGGTCTGGCCCAAGGAGACCCCTGGGGCAATGTACTATTTGGTTTGGTCCAGTGATGAACCTTGCTGGCAGCCAATCGGCTGCTTTCATTTCCTGTGACTTGACTGGCTCTCTATCCTTAATTGGGCTGGTTTCTGAATGTTCTGGAAACCCAGGCAGGCTCCATCTTGCAGAGTTTAAGCTTCACTTCTGATCAAGAGGCTAGGGAGCCAGATCTAATCTCTCCATCATCTGATAACCTGTGATTTAAGACTTCTCTCTCTGCACAACCTGTGAGCTGTTGGCAAGTAGTTTCTTTTCATTTTGATCTGGCAACTGGGAAGCCAGAGCTTTGAATTCTCTCTCAGCTGATGGATTATTTCTGAAGGGGCTGGTTTAGCACAGTGGGTTAAACAGCTGGCTTATAATGCAGAACAATGCCAGCAGCGTGGGTTCAATTCCCGTACCAGCCTCTCCGAACAGGCGCCGGATTGTGGTGACTAGGGGCTTTTCACAGTAACTTCATTGAAGCCTACTTGTGACAATAAGCGGTTATCAAGGTCCAGGACAAAGACCTTTCTCTCTGCAGTCCAGCACCACTTGCAGGCAGAGGGCGCTGTTTGGAAACCCTTTTAGAATTCTCGTTTGGGAAAACTCGACTTATCTCAGTCGAACATAGTTTTGCGCATGCGCGCCGATGATCGGGCATGCATGCACAGTGCGGCCAACTTTTTTTTCTGTTCCTGGCCATTTTGAAGGCCGCTCGAAGCCGGCATTATTGAAAGACTGCTGCTGCGGCTATTGCACGCAGATTTGCGCGAACGAATGCGCCGTGGCAGACTACTCCGCAACCCTCCCGACACCTGCCCGCAACTCACCCGCGGGCCGCGCCCCCGGGTTTGACAGTGCCTGCCCTACAGTGTTCCAATAAAGCTCAACAGAACCTTAAGGAACAGCACCTATCTTTTATGTATTGTATGATGCCAATAATCAACCATTGTATTTGTATCTGTGCTGTTGCCTTTGTATTTGTATCTATGCTATGCTGTTGCCCTTGTGGGCTCCTCCTATGGGCCATTGTATGGCATTATCCATAGGGGACCATGTTGGGCCCTGTATGGGCTCCCGGTATGGCTCCTCCCCTGGAAGGGAGGTTTAAAGAGCAGTCGACCTGTAGGCGGTTCTCAGTATTGGATCAGTCGCAGGCAGGCATTGTTCTAAGTTGATAAAAGCCACAGTTTAATTCTATTCCCGTCTCGAGTGAATTGATGGTCGCATCATTCTACTTGATGAATGGTCAATAAGGGGAAATTAGAATCGAGCGTGCATGGAAGATTGATTAAATAAAGATAGGTAAAGGCAGTTGACAGGAGGTTTTGAGGAAGTTTGTGTGTAGGACTATACAAGGAGACTTCCAAATCAGTCGGTGCCTATGGCACTTCGATTTCCACCATCAAAAAGTGTCAGAAGCGTTGTAATTTTTAATTCCCTTCAATGTTTAATTGTCTGAAAAAATTGCAACATTTTTGCATCTCTTCCATTGCTGAAGTTATGAAAACCATACCACCACAGTGCGTAATATGGGCTGCAAGTTACATAGAACATAGAACGATACAGCGCAGTACAGGCCCTTCGGCCCACGATGTTGCACCGAAACAAAAGCTATCTAACCTACACTATGCCATTATCATCCATATGTTTATCCAATAAACTTTTAAATGCCCTCAATGTTGGCGAGTTCACTACTGTAGCAGGTAGGGCATTCCACGGCCTCACTACTCTTTGCGTAAAGAACCTACCTCTGACCTCTGTCCTACATAGAATCATAGAATCATAGAAGTTTACAGCATGGAAACAGGCCCTTCGGCCCAACCAGTCCATGCCGCCCAGTTTTTTACCATTAAGCTAGTCCCAGTTGCCCGCACTTGGCCCATAACCCTCTATACCCATCTTACCCATGTAACCATCTAAATGCTTTTTGAAAGACACAATTGTACCCGCTTCTACTACTACCTCTGGCAGCCCATTCCAGACACTCACTACCCTCTGAGTGAAGAAATTGCCCCTCTGGGCCCTTCTGAATCTCTCCCCTCTCACCTTAAACCTATGCCCTCTAGTTTTAGACTCCCCTACCTTTGGGAAAAGATGTTGACTATCTACCTTATCTATGCCCCTCATTATTTTATAGACCTCTATAAGATCACCCCTAAGCCTCCTACGCTCCAGGGAAAAAAGTCCCAGTCTATCCAGCCTCTCCTTATAACTCAAACCATCAAGTCCCGGCAACATCCTAGTAAATCTTTTCTGCACTCTTTCTAGTTTAATAATATCCTTTCTATAATAGGGTGACCAGAACTGCACACAGTATTCCAAGTGTGGCCGTACCAATGTCTTGTACAACTTCAACAAGACGTCCCAACTCCTATATTCAATGTTCTGACCAATGAAACCAAGCATGCCGAATGCCTTCTTCACCACCCTGTCCACCTGCGACTCCACCTTCAAGGAGCTATGAACCTGTACTCCTAGATCTCTTTGTTCTATAACTCTCCCCAACGCCATACCATTAACTGAGTAGGTCCTGGCCTGATTCGATCTGCCAAAATGCATCACCTCACATTTATCTAAATTAAACTCCATCTGCCATTCGTCGGCCCACTGGCCTAATTGATCAAGATCCCGTTGCAATCCTAGATAACCTTCTTCACTATCCACTATGCCACCAATCTTGGTGTCATCTGCAAACTTACTAACCATGCCTCCTAAATTCTCATCCAAATCATTAATATAAATCACAAATAACAGTGGACCCAGCACCGATCCCTGAGGCACACCACTGGTCACAGGCCTCCAGTTTGAAAAACAACCCTCTACAACCACCCTCTGCCTTCTGTCGTCCAGCCAATTTTGAATCCAATTGGCAACCTCACCCTGGATCCCGTGAGCTTTAACCTTCTGCAACAACCTACCATGCGGTACCTTGTCAAAGGCTTTGCTAAAGTCCATGTAGACAACGTCTACTGCACTACCCTCATCTACCTTCTTGGTCACTCCCTCAAAAAACTCAATCAAATTTGTGAGACATGATTTTCCACGCACAAAGCCATGCTGACTGCCCCGAATCAGTCCTTGCCTCTCTAAATGCTTGTAGATCCTGTCTCAGAATACCTTCTAGCAACTTACCTACTACAATATCTATTACCCCTCAGTTTAAAGCTATGTCCCCTCGTGCCAGCCATTTCCATCCGCGGGAGAAGGCTCTCACTGTCCACCCTATCCAACCCCCTGATCATTTTGTATGCCTCTATTAAGTCTCCTCTTAACCTTCTTCTCTCCAACGAAAACAACCTCAAGTCCATCAGCCTTTCCTCATAAGATTTTCCCAGGCAACATCCTGGTCAATCCCCTCTGCACCCGCTCCAAAGCCTCCACGTCCTTCCTATAATGCGGTGACCAGAGCTGTACACAATACTCCAAATGCGGCCGTACCAGAGTTCTGTACAGCTGCAACATGACCTCCTGACTCCGGAACTCAATCCCTCTACCAATAAAGGCCAACACTCCATAGGCCTTCTTCACAACCCTATCAACCTGGGTGGCAACTTTCAGGGATCCATGTACATGGACACCTAGATCCCTCTGCTCATCCACACTTCCAAGAACTTTACCATTAGCCAAATATTCCGCATTCCTGTTATTCCTTCCAAAGTGAATCACCTCACACTTCTCTACATTAAACTCCATTTGCCACCTCTCAGCCCAGCTCTGCAGCTTATCTATATCCCTCTGTAACCTGCTACATCCTTCCACACTATCGACAACACCACCGACTTTAGTATCGTCTGCAAATTTACTCACCCACCCTTCTGCGCCTTCCTCTAGGTCATTGATAAAAATGACAAACAGCAACGGCCCCAGAACAGATCCTTGTGGTACTCCACTTGTAACTGAACTCCATTCTGAACATTTCCCATCAACCACCACCCTCTGTCTTCTTTCAGCTAGCCAATTTCTGATCCACATCTCTCAATCACCCTCAATCCCCAGCCTCCGTATTTTCCGCAATAGCCTACCGTGGGGAACCTTATCAAACGCTTTGCTGAAATCCATATACACCACATCAACTGCTCTACTCTCGTCTACCTGTTCAGTCACCTTCTCAAAGAACTCGATAAGGTTTGTGAGGCATGACCTACCCTTCACAAAGTCATGCTGACTATCCCTGATCATATTATTCCTATCTAGATGATTATAAATCTTGTCTCTTATAATCCCCTCCAAGACTTTACCCACTACAGACGTGAGGCTCACCGGTCTATAGTTGCCGGGGTTGTCTCTGCTCCCCTTTTTGAACAAAGGGACCACATTTGCTGTCCTCCAGTCCTCTGGCACTATTCCTGTAGCCAATGATGACATAAAAATCAAAGCCAAAGGTCCAGCAATCTCTTCCCTGGCCTCCCAGAGAATCCTAGGATAAATCCCATCAGGACCCGGGGACTTATCTATTTTCAGCCTGTCCAGAATTGCCAACACATCTTCCCTACGAACCTCAATGCCATCTATTCTATTAGCCTGGGTCTCAGCATTCTCCTCCACAACATTCTCTTTTTCCTGAGTGAATACTGACGAAAAATATTCATTTAGTATCTCTCCTATCTCTTCAGACACCACACACAACTTCCCATCCCTGTCCTTGACTGGTCCTACTCTTTCCCTAGTCATTGGCTTATTCCTGACATACCTTTAGAAAGCTTTTGGGTTTTCCTTGATCCTACCTGCCAAATACTTCTCATGTCCCCTCCTTGCTCATCTTATCTCTCTCTTTAGATCCTTCCTCGCTACCTTGTGACTATCCATCTCCCCAGCTGAAACTTCACACCTCATCTTCACAGAGGCCTCCTACTTCCTCTTAACAAGAGATTCCACTTCTTTGGTAAACCACGGTTCCCTCGCTCGACGCCTTCCTCCCTGCCTGACCGGTACATACTTATCAAGGACACGCAGTAGCTGATCCTTGAACAAGCTCCACTTATCCAGTGTGCCCAACACTTGCAGCCTACTTCTCCACCTTATCCCCCCCAAGTCACGTCTAATGGCATCATAATTGCCCTTCCCCCAGCTATAACTCTTGCCCTGCGGTGTATCTTATCCCTTTCCATCATTAACGTAAACGTCACCGAATTGTGGTCACTGTCCCCAAAGTGCTCTCCTACCTCCAAATTCAACACCTGGCCTGGTTCATTACCCAAAACCAAATCCAACGTGGCCTCGCCTCTTGTTGGCCTGTCAACATATTGTGTCAGGAAACCCTCCTGCACACACTGTACAAAAAACGACCCATCTAATGTACTCGAACTATATCTTTTCCAGTCAATATTTGGAAAGTTAAAGTCTCCCATAATAACTACCCTGTTACTTTTGCTCTTATCCAGGATCATCCTCGCCATCCTTTCCTCTACATCCCTAGAACTATTAGGAGGCCTATAGAAGACTCCCAACAGTGTGACCTTTCATGTTTCTAACCTCCGCCCATACTACCTCGGAAGATGAGTCCCCATCTAGCATCCTCTCCGCCACCGTAATACTGCTCTTGACTAGCAGCGCCACACCTCCCCCTCTTTTGCCTCCTTCTCTGAGCTTACTAAAACACCTAAACCCCGGAACCTGCAACATCCATTCCTGTCCCTGCTCTATCCATGTCTCCGAAATGGCCACAACATCGAAGTCCCAGGTACCAACCCATGCTGCCAGTTCCCCTACCTTATTTCGTATACTCCTGGCATTGAAGTAGACACACTTCAAACCACCTACCTGAACACTGGCCCCCTCCTGCGACGTCAAATCTGTGCTCCTGACCTCTATACTCTCATTCTCCCTTATCCTAAAACTACAATCCAGGTTCCCATGCCCCTGCTGAATTAGTTTAAACCCCCCCCAAAGAGCACTAACAAATCTCCCCCCCCAGGATATTTGTGCCCCTCAGGTTCAGATGTAGACCATCCTGTCTGTAGAGGTCCCACCTTCCCCAGAAAGAGCCCCAGTTATCCAGAAATCTGAATCCCTCCCGCCTGCACCATCCCTGTAGCCACGAGTTTAATTGCTCTCTCTCCCTATTCCTCATCTCACTATCACGTGACACGGGCAACAACCCAGAGATAACAACACTGTTTGTTCTAGTTCTGAGCTTCCATCCTCGCTCCCTGAAAGCCTGCCTGACATCCTTGTCCCCTTTCCTACCTATGTCGTTAGTGCCAATGTGGACCACGGCTTGGGGCTGCTCCCCCCTCCCCCTAAGGACCCCGGAAAACACGATCCGAGATATCACGTACCCTTGCACCTGGGCGGCAACATACCAAACCCGAGTCTCTCACGCTCCCACAAAATCTCCTATCTGTGTCCTGACTATCGAGTCCCCAATTACTAATTCTCTGCTCCTCTCCCCCCTTCCCTTCTGAGCAACAGGGACAGACTCTGTGCCAGAGGCCCGTACCCCATGGCTTACCCCTGGTAAGTCCCCCCCCCCCCCCACAAGTATCCAAAGCGGTATACTTGTTTCTCAGGGGAACGACCGCAGGGGATCCCTGCACTGACTGCTTTTTCCCAGTCCCTCTTACAGTTACCCATCTATCTCCAATCTTTGGTGTAACTAATTCCCTGAAGCTGCTATCTATGACCCCCTCTGCCTCCCGAATGATCCGAAGTTCTTCCAACTCCAGCTCCAGTTCCTAACTCGGTCTTGGAGGAGCTGGAGATGGCAGCACTTCCTGCAGGTAAAATCAGCAGGGACACTAACTGCATCCCTCACCTCAAACATCCTGCAGGAGGAACATTGCACTTCCCTTCCCTGCCATCCCTCTAACTTTCTACCAAGGTCTGGCTAACAACTAAATTAAATTTTTTTAAAAAAATAATAATAATAAAATATGGTACTTACCTCACACCAATGGGTTTTATTATTAGGTTAGAGGAGGAGGGCGGGTGGGAGACACTACACGTGTAGTGTTTCGGATTTCCTCTCCACCAGAATTTTATTGGTGAGTGTCTTCCCAGAAGTCCGCGGGTCGAACTTCCTGTTCCCGCCCTTAAACACTAAAATTTAAAAAAACAGCAAAGAGGGACCGAAAACAGGACCAGGTAAGTGTTTACCGCTGAAATTGACTAGCCTGCTCCTGTGAAGGTCTCCCAGAAATCACTAACGCACCGCTCCTGCTGAAATCGACTGGCCTGCTCCTGCAGAGACAAGTGTTTTTAAAGGAGAGACTTACCTCCCAGAAATCACTTGCGCACTGCTCCGCTGAAATTGACTAACCTGCTCCGCTCCCGCTGAAATTGACTGGCCTACTCCTGCAAAGACAAGTGTTTTTAAAGGAGAGACTTACCTCCCAGAAATCACTTGCGCACTGCTCCCGCTGAAATTGACTAACCTGCTCCGCTCCCGCTGAATCGACTGGCCTGCTCCTGCAAAGACAAGTGTTTTTAAAGGAGAGACTTACCTCCCAGAAATCACTTGCGCACTGCTCCCGCTGAAATTGACTAACCTGCTCCGCTCCCGCTGTTCTGCCACTTGCTGCTAGTAGCGGGGTTCCTGATGCATCTGAGAATCGGGCATCATGAAGGGAACGGCACCAATCTGTTCCTGATGGTTCAGTATCGAGGTTCACGCCCACACACCGGTGGGATTCCCATACGGGGCTGGGCACCATAATCTCCTGGCTCATGTGATTGTCCGGTCCACTGCGATGGGAATCTCACAGGTGAGATTTTACTCGGGTATTTCCCAGCATGGCCCTGATGTGGTGGAACTCGCGGTTGGCTAAGGGGGTAACTCCTTAACGAGGTTGCCCACAAGTGCATCTTTTTCTCTCTCTCTCTCTCTCTCTCTCTCTCCTCTCTCTCTCTCTCTCTCTCTCTCTCTCTCTTTCCCCCCCCCCCCCCCCCCCCCCCCCCCCCCACCTGCCCACAGAATGCAAGACCTACCTTCCTTCCCCCCATTCAGCCTCTGATCTCCGGTAAGCATTCTCCAAGGCGGCCTTCAGGACGCGCGACAACGCAGAATCGCCGAGCAGAAGCTTATAGCCAAGTTCCGCACACATGAGTGCGGCCTCGACCGGGACCTGGGATTCATGTCGCATTACATTCATCCCCACCCATCTGGCCTGCGAAATCCTACCAACTGTCCCTGGCTTTACACAATTCACACCTCTTTAACCTGAGGTTACCCCATCTCTGGACCTGTAAAGATTTAATCACCTGCTAATGCTCGCATTCCAAGCATTGTCTGGCATCTTTGAATCTGTATATATATATATATATATATATATATATATATATATTATATATATGTTTCTGGAACATACTTCTTCATTCACATGAGGAAGGAGCAGCGCTCCGAAAGCTAGTGACATCGAAACAAACCTGTTGGACTTTAACCTGGTGTTGTAAAACTTTTTACTAAATAAAGAGAGCCACCTGAGAGACTCCCTAAATAGGGAGACCCCCCCCCCCCCCGCACAGATCTCCCAGAAATAAGAAACCTGTCAGGAGCCCTCCCATCACTCACTTGGAGGGTAGTGGGGGGGGATTGGGACATGGGTCTCTTTTCTAGGGGAGGCCGTGGGGGTCTCCTGATTTTGAGGTCTCTGGGAGTTGTAAGGTCACCCCCATACTTTGGCGAGTTTGGGGGGGGGGGGGCAACCGCGGGACATAGAACATAGAACTGTACAGCACAGTACAGGCCCTTCGGCCCAAGATGTTGTGCCGAACTAGTCTGAAACTAAGATCAAATCAACCTACTCCCAATCATTCTAGTGCACCCCATATGCCTATCCAATAACCGCTTGAAAGTTCCTAAAGTGTCCGACTCCACTACCATGTGGTGCGATCCACACCCCAATAATAAATTGAATAAAGAACCTACCTCTGACATCCCTCCTATATGTTCAACCATGAACCTCATAGTTATGCCAACTTGTAACAGCTACAGACACCCGAGGAAAAAGTCGCTGAACGTCCACTCTATCTATCCCTCTCATCATTTTATACACCTCAATTAAGTCACCTCTCATCCTCCTTTGCTCCAATGAGAAAAGCCCTAGCTCCCTCAACCTTTCCTCATAAGACCTACCCTCCAATCCAGGCAGCTTCCTGGTAAATCTCCTTTGCACCCTTTCCAATGTTATCAGATTGCCCGCTCCCGATGGCAGGATTCCCTCAGTCCGTTTGCATAATTTTGCATGGCTGAGGACTGGGAATCGCTACCTGGGAGCGCAAATCAGTTGCAATTCACCTCTGGCAGGAGAACATAGAATACAGCCCTATGTTTGGGAGACTGTGTTCTTCAAACGGAGCTGAATTGCACCAGTACTACAATCCCCTTGGGGTTGTAAAGTGGGATGCAATTGTATATTCCTTGCCATGCAAATATATCTATGGCGTGGAATACGAGGGATTCATTATTAAGACCCATTTGCATGTATTTACATCTCCCCTGTGGGGGGTTTGGATCAACGCTTTTGAGCGCCGATCTCAATTTACCCCCGACGCCTGATTCTCTCTCCCATCAGGGAATGTATTCCGGGCGTCCTGGGAGAGAGAGTAGTCTCTAAATTAATTTACGGGATGTGGTCGTTGCTGGTTAGGCCAGCATTTATTGCCCATCCCTAGTTGCCCTTCAGAAGGTGGTGGTGAGTTGCCTTCATGACCGCTGCAGTCCCTGAGGTACACCCACAGTGCTGTTAGGGAGGGAGTTCCAGGATTTTGCCCCACAACAACTGAAGGAGCGGCGATATATTCCAAGTCAGGGTGATGAGTGACTTGGAGAGGAACATCCAGATGGTGGGGTTCCCAGGGATCTGCTGCTCTTGTCCTTCTAGATGATAGTGGTCATGTATTTGGAAGTTGCTGCCTAAGAAACCTTGGTAAGTTACTGGAGTGCATCTTGTAGATGGTACACATGGCTCCACTGTTCGTCGGTGGTGGAAGGTTTGAATGTTTGCGGAAGGTGGAGCAATCCAGGGGCCTGCTTTGTTTTGATGGTGTTGAGCTTTTTGGAGCTGCACTCATCCAGATAAGTGGAGAGTATTCCATTGCACTCCCGACTTCTGCCTTGTACTCGCCTTTGGCCTGCGCCATGGTAGCCACAGTATCGATATGGCTAGTTCAGTTTCTGATCACTGGTAACTCCCAGGTTGTTGATTGTGGGGGATTCAGCGATGCTAATGCCATTGAATGTTGGGGCGATACTTAGATCCTTTCTTGTCGGAGATGGTCATTGCCTGACAGTTGTGTGGCACGACTGTAACTTTCCACTTGTCTGCCCAAGCCTGGATATTGTCCAGGTCTTACTGCATTTGGACATGGACTGCTTCATTTTCTGAGGAATCACTCTCCCGCGCATTGACACTCACTCGCTCCCTGACACTCACCACCCCCATCTCTCTCTCACACTGCACTCAGTCCCCTCTCCCCTCTCCCACGCACTCGGCTTCCCGCTCCCATGCACTTAGCGCCCCCCCCCCCCCCCCTCTCTCGCGTGCCATTCAGTTATCTCTCTCTCTCTTACACGCGCGCACACAGGCCCCTCTCTTTGTAATGTGGGAATACAGTTGACATGGGGGTAGGGATTGGGGGGTGGGGGCGGTTTGTTCTCTCAGGTTTGAAGGGGGTCCTTTTTAGGGTTTGTTGTTTGCTATTTGGTTGGTAAGGGATGGTAGGGGTGAAAAGGTATTGTGCGGATGGATCTTCCCATCCCCCCTCTCTTGTTTTTATGGGGCTATTTGTATTTATTGTTTGTTTGTTTGTTCTCGGGGGAGGTGACCTGGAGTTCAGGGTGAGACTTTGTTTGGGTGGGGGAGGGGAAGGTCAACAAGGAGCCTTCTTTCCTGAGCAGAGGAGTGGGGGGGAAGGGAAGGTCATTGGGAGGACCCTTTGGAAAGGGGCTGCCATGCTAGCAAGTAATGCTGGTGAGTGGAAGTGAGGTGGGGGAGAAGGCCGTAAGAGGTGGCCGTAGGAGGATGGAGTGGGGGGGGGGGGGGGGCGGGGGGGGGGGGCGGGGGGAAGGGTGACGTGACGTGACAGGAGGGTAAAAGTTGACACGGTCAGGGGCGGAGAAGGGGGCCATCTGGGATGGGCGAGGAACAGGGTGGAATTAACGGGGCTGGAGGTAAGTGGGGAGGATGATGGACGGTAGAGTGGAATGGAGGCATAAACCTCCGATAAGGTTGGTGACGTGTGATGCGACCATCAATTCACACGAGACGATTAGTAGAAGTGAACAGTGGTTTTAATAAGCTAGATCTGGGCCTGTCTACAACTGCTCTGCACTGAGTGCCGCCTACAGGCTGCAGATCTATATACCACCGCCGAGGAGCGGAGCCACAGGCGGAGCCCACAAGGGCATCAACATAATACAGTAAAGTGGTGAATACAGTAGCAGCAATACGTTCACCACAACGTGGAACGTCCGGGGACTTAATGGACCGGTTAAAAGATTACAGGTGTTTTTGCACCTCAGGAGCTTGAAAGCGGAAGTGGTCTTTTATGAGGAGGTTGCTGGCACCAATGCCGGACTTGGCTACGCACCAGTTGATTATGGGAGGAGATTTTAACTGTGTCCTAAAGCCGAAGGTAGATAGGTCGAGCCCCAAGTCGATGGGGAGGATATGAATGGCAAAGGAGCTGGGGGGAGGGTTTATGGAAAGGGTGGGTAGAGTGGGCCTGTGGCACTTTAAGGGGGCGGGGGGGGATTCCTTTTTTTTTTTCACGTTTCTAAGATGTATGCGAGGATTGATTTATTTTGGTTGGGGAGGAGGGGGCAGAGTATGCGGGGATAGTAATTTCGGACCATGCGCCCCACTGGCTGGAGATTCAGCTCAGACCAGGACGAGAGCAGAGGCCGGGGTGGAGGTTTGACTCGGGGCTGTTGGCGGATGGAGGCTTTTGAGACGAGGTGCGGGTGGCAATTACAAAATATGTGGAGTTGAATCAAAATGGGGAAGTGTCGTTGACTATTTTTAGGGGAGCGCAGAACGCAGTGGTCCAGGGGGGAAATTATCTCATTCAAGGCTCACCTGTATAGGGAAAGGAGGGAGGACTATGACCGGCTAATGAGCGAGATAGTGGAGTTGGACAGGGAGTATTTGAGGGTGTCCACCACTGAGGGATTGGTGAGGAGGAAAAAGTTGCAGGAGCAGTTTGATAGGCTGAGAACTGGGAGGGTGGTACGGCAACTGTGTAAGGCAAGAGGGGTGCAATGAGTATGGGGAGAAGGCGAGCCGCATACTGGCACACCAGCTGCGTCGGCAGGCTGCGTCCAGGGAAATATTGAAGATACAGGCTGGGGATGTGGTGTCGGAGCCAGGGAAGATAAATGAGGTGTGTAGGGAGTATCACTTGGTATAAGGCGTTTTTTGGAGTTTCCCCAGGTGGAGAAAGCAAAGAGGCAGGCGTTGGAGGAGCCCCTGGGGCTGAGGGAGGTGCTGGATAGTATCAGGGGTATGAAGTCGGGGAAGGCCCCAGGGCCAGATGGGTATCCGGCGGAAGTTTGTAAGGAGTTCGCAACGGACCTGGGATCACATCTTTTGGGGATGTTTAATGAGGCGTTGGAGAAGGGGTAGCTGCCGGAGACTATGATGCAGGCAGCCATTACTTTAATCCTGAAAAAAGGGAAGGAAAAGGTGGAATAGAGTCGTATAGGCCCATATCATTGTTGACTACTGATGTGAAAGTATTGGCTAAATTGTTGGCAGAAAGAATTGAGGATTATGCCCCGAGGGAGGTTGCAGAAGATCAAACAGGTTTCCTGAAGGGCAGGCAGCTCTCGAGCAATATAAGAATGTAGTCATGAATCTACATTGTTGAATGTAGTCATGAACCTTTGGGAGTCCTGGTGCTGCAGGAAGTGGTGTCCATGGACGCAGAGAAGGCATTTGACTGGGTGGAGTGGAGGTACTTGTTTGAGGTTTTGGGAAGGTTTGGGTTTGGGCTGGGATCTGTGGCATGGGTGCGCATGCTATATGTGGCAGCAAGAGCGAGTGCAAGGACAAATGATGTGAGCTCACGGAGCATCGAAGTATACAGGGGAACAAGGCAGGGGTGCCCACTGTAGTCATTGTTGTTTGCGCTGGCCGTAGAGCCGTTGGCGATGGCTCTTAGGGTGTCAGCGGAGTGGCGGGGGATTATGACGGGACAGAGGGAGCATCGGGTGTCGCTCTATGCCGACGAACTATTGTTGTATGTTTTGGACCCGCTGGTAAGGATCATGGGCCTGCTGGGGAGGTTTGGGGAGTTCTCGGGGTATCAACTGAAGATAAGGTAAAGCGAAGTGTTCCCGGTGAATGAGCTGGGGCGGCGAGCCAATTTAGGGGGCTCCAATTTAAGGTGGCTAGGGATAAGTTCTGGTATTTGGGGATTCAGCTAGTGAGGAAATGGACAGTGCTCCACAAGTGGAACTTAACAAAGCTGGTGGAGGAGGCCGGGCGGATCTTAGGAGGTGGGGTACATTGTAGTTGACTTTGGCGGTGAGGGTCCAAGTGGTAAAAATGAATATTCTGCCTTTGTTCCAGTTTATTTTTCAGAAACTCCCGACCTTTATACCAAAGGCCTTTTTTTGGCAACTGCACACGATTATTTCGGACTTTGTATGGGCGGGGAAGGTGCTGAGGTTGGGGCAGACCCTGCCACAGAGGCAGCGGGGAGGGGAGGGGTTGGCATTGCAGAACCTGCTTCATTATTATTGGACTACGAATGTGGACAAGGTGCGGTGATGGTGGGAAGGAGAGGAGGAAGGATGGAGGAGGAATCTTGTAAGGGGTCCAGCTTGAGGGCCATGATGACAGCAGTGTTACCAGTGGCGCCGAGCAGGTGCTCAGGAAGCCCAGTGCTGCAGTCCACAATGAAGATTAGGAATCAGTTGAGGAGGCACTTTAGGATGGAGGGGATTAACGCTGCTGTGTGAAACTCATAAGTTTGAGCTGGGGGGGGGGGGGGGGGGGGGGGATGGGTAGTGTATATAGGAGGTGGAGGAAAATGGAGCTGGTCAAGGTGAGGGATTTGTATTTGGAGGAAGGGTTTGCCAGTTTGGAGAGCTGAGGGAGAGGGTAGAGTTCCTGAGAGGGAGTTAGTTGAGGGACTTTGCGCGAAAGATCTGGAGGAGGTTCCCTAGGTTGCCAAGATGTAACCTGCTGGCACGACTGCTGCTTCCGGATGTGGAAAGGGAGGGAAGAATTGGCGATATATACAGGTGGCTGGGAGAGCAGGAAAGTGAGCGGGTGGCAAATATTAAGGAAAAATGGGAGGAGGATTTGGGAGGGGAGATGAACTGGCGAGCATGGAGTGAGGCACTGCATAGGGTAAACGAGACCTCCTTGTACAAGGACGAGCCTGATACAGTTTAAGGTTGTACAGATGACTCGGGTAAGAATGAGTGGGTTCTTCCAGGTGGTAGCAGTTGAGTGTGAGGTGTGTGGGCGGGGGCCAGCGAATCATGCGCACATGTTCTGGGGTTAGAACACAGAACTGTGCAGCACAGTACAGGCCCTTCGGCCCACGATGTTGTGCTGAACTAGTCTGAAACTAAGATCAAATCAGGACCCTTTCCAATAATTCCTTGATCCTACCCGCCAAAGACTTCTCATGCCCCCTTCTAGCTCTCCTAAGCCCTTTCTTGAGCTCCTTCCTAGCTATCTTGTATCCCTCAAGTGCCCTCACTCAACCTTGTTTTCTCATCCTTACATAAGCCCCCTTCCTCTTGACAAGACATTCAACCTCTCTTGTAAACCGTGGTTCCCTCACTCAACTATTTCCTCCCAGCCTGACAGGGACATACATATCAAGGACACGCGGTGTTTGCTCCTTGAACAAGCTCCACATTGTGGAGGTTGTGAAAAGTTGGGAGAGATTCTGGGCGGGAGTGTTCGCAGTCCTAGCAAAGATAGTGGAAGAGAAGATTGACCCGGACCCTTTGGCGATATTTGGGGTTTCGGAGAAGCCGGAGCACACTGAGAGAAGGAAGGCAGATGTTGTGGCCTTCGCCTCTCTGATTGCCCGACGACGAACCTCACTGGAGTGGAGGTCAGCATTGCCACTCGGGTCAGCGGCTTGGCTGGGTGACCTGTATGACTTTCTGCGGTTGGAATAGATACAAGTATTAGATAAGGGGTTCAGCAGTGGGATTTGAGAAAAGGTGGGGGATGTTCATGACCGTGTTTGAGGAGTTATTTGTTGCCGGAGTGGGGGGGTGGGGGAAACGTTGTACAAATTGTGTACTTGACTGTTGGGAAGTATATGTCCCAGGGTGTTTGTGCTGTAAATGTTTTTGATACACGTTTGTAATAAAATACTTTTTTTAAAAAAGCAAACATTAGCATAAATCCACTGACACCATTAAATTTGGCATTGTATAAATCTGATGTTGAATTCATTCCTTCACGGTTGTAGATTTGGCAACAGATTTGTCATATAATGCATATTACATTACAGTTGAGTGTAAAATAAGTGCACCTAGGTTGTCACGAGCTTAAGAAATTGATTTTACTGTTTTATGCAGAGGATCTAACTACAGTTCCTTTTTCCTCAGTCCACTGTGGGATTTTCTGTATCAAGCAGATTAAATACAAGTGCAGCCAGGTTGAATGTGGACTTTGCAATGTTCAGCATAGAACTCCACATGAATCTGTATCTGGAAATTTGAGGAGGTGATGATGAGGCGGCCATTAATACAGCCCATTGGCACTGACACCATAAGTATATAGCAGTACACCAGAGTACGCCTGTTGTGTATTTGTCCTTTTATGTCAATGAAAAATGATTGTCTCTGAGAGAAGATAATTTTTGAGCATTGTTCCACTGTTAGTAGAGGGGCTTGGGAAGGTAGGCCTAAAATCATCTGTTCCTCTCAATCATGCTACTCATCACATGTTATGCTTTATACTCAAACTGTATCCCATAGTATTACTTTGTGAAAGAAATCTATTTAATCTGTGTATCAATGAAATAATATTATTTGCTTCCACCATCTTAGGAGCCCGTTCCATCGATTTATCCTTCACCCACTGAAATATGTTTCCACAGATTTGTTTTGAACATATTCCACTGCACCCAAGCAGAGACTGTGTTCTCTTGATTCTGTTGTTCTGGACAAGGTGAAATAACTTGTCATTATGTACATTATGTCGTCATTCTGGTATCTTGAAAACACTAATCCTATCACTTTTAAACCTTTTTCCAGTGAGTACATAAACAGTTTACATAATTGCTCATCATCATCCAATCCCGCAATCATTGTGGTTTCTCTCTTCTGAATCATTTTAATAGCTTCAGTATCATTTCCGTTCTGAAGTGACCAGAACTATATACAAATATTACGTTTTGAAAGTGGTAGGATTACTGCACGAGTTCAACTTCATTAAATGCGAAGTCTAACTGCAAATTAAAGTTCAATGCTTGCTGTTACTTTGGAAGGAGTGATTTCTAAAGTATATTTATTGGAAGCAAAGATTTAGGCCTCTGTCAATAGCTGATTATAGTGAGCAGGTGAGACATGCGAATCAGCACACTCCCAGGTTAACCCATGTCCTGTGCCAAGTTCACTGATCAAATTGTAAGGCACCAGACAAATAGATTGCCATTAATTTCATCAGGTTCTTGATGTTAGGGACAGAAGATTTGACCAGATGCTCTCCTCATCAGTATACACTGCTCCTCTGAAGGTATATGAGGGTTTTAAAGTGATGAGCTGATTGAATCATTGGTTACATCACAGGAGGAGGCCATTCAGCCTGTCTATACTGACCATGTGAAGGAGCAATTCACCTTGTGCCTTTTGGCCTGCATTTTCTTTCTTTTTCAGATTTAATTCCCTTTTTGAAAGCCTGAATTGACTGTGGCTCCATCAGGCAGTATATTCCAGATTTTAACTTTTTCCCCACATGCAGCTATTGTTTCTTTTGCCATATACCTAAAATCACAGCCCACTGCTTCCAATCCCTTCAACCAAATGAACAGTTTCTCTATATAACCGTAGAACCTCTTCAGTGCATAAGGAGGCAATTTGACCCATCGAGCCTGCAGCGACCCTCCGAAAGACAACCCCACCTAGGCCCACTCCCCCGCCCTGTCTCTGTAACCACACGTATCATTTTGGACATTAAGGGACAATTTAGCATGGCCAATCCACCTAACCTGCATATCTTTGGACTGTGGGAGGAAACCGGAGCACCCGGAGGAAATCCACACAGTCACTCAAGTCTGGAATTGAACCCAGGTCCCTGGCACTGTGAGGCAGCAGTGCTAATCACTGTGCCACAATGCGTCCCACCTGGACCTCTCCGTCATCATTAATCTCTAGGTACCTTTCAATACATCCCCTCACCCTTACACATACCCCCTCGTCCGCCAACAGTCCCATGTCTAATCTCCAGAATGGGCGCTGTTCCTTTTCCTCTCCTACTTCCAGATCTACCCAATGTGGGGCATGATCTGAAATGGCTATAGCCGAATAAATCCGTTCCTGCCACCTTCGGGATCAGCACCCTTCCCAGGACAAAGAAGTCTATACGGGAGTACACTTTGTGGACATGGGAGATGAAGGAAAACTCTTTACTCCTCGGTCCAGTAAATCTCCAGGGATCCACTCCTCCCATCTGCTCCATAAAGCCCTTAAGCAACTTGGCCGCTGCTGGCCCCCTCCCGGTCCTAGATCTGGACCGGTCCAGCCCTGGGTCCAGCACCGTGTTGAAGTCCCCCCCCCCATTACCAACTTTCCCATCTCCAGGTCCGGGATGCGCCCCAACATACGCTTCATAAAGTTCACGTCATCCCAGTTCGGGGCATACACATTCACCAGCACCACCGCCTCACCTTGCAATCTGCCACTCACCATCACGTATCTACCCCCACTGTCCGCCACTATGGTCTTCGCCTCAAACAATACCCGTTTCCCCACCAGTATTGCCACCCCTCTATTTTTCGCATCCAAGCCCGAGTGGAATACCTGTCCCACCCATCCTTTTCTTAATCTGACCTGATCCGCCAGTTTCAGGTGCGTCTCCTGAAGCATGACCACGTCTGCCTTTAGCTTCTTTAGGTGCGCAAGTACCCTTGCCCTCTTAATCGGCCCGTTCAACCCTCTCACGTTCCACGTGATCAACCGGGTTGGGGGGCTCTTTACCCCCCCCCCCTTCGTCGACTAGCCATCCCCTTTTTTAGACTAGCTCCTCACCCGGTTCCCACGCACCCGCTTATCCCCCCGACGGCGCCCTCCCGTCCCGACCATCCTATCCCGTAACAGCTCCCCCTTCCCCTTAGCAGCAGCAACCCAGTTAACCCCCCACCTAGATCCCTCTCTAGCTTAGTTGCTCCCCCCATATTGCTTCCGGAAGTCAGCAAACTCTGGCTGACCTCGGCTTCCCCCGTTTATCCTTAGCCTCCCATTACGGGGCAGCATGGTAGCATTGTGGATAGCACAATTGCTTCACAGCTCCAGGGTCCCAGGTTCGATTCCGGCTTGGGTCACTGTCTGTGCGGAGTCTGCACATCCTCCCCGTGTGTGCGTGGGTTTCCTCCAGGTGCTCCGGTTTCCTCCCACAGTCCAAAGATGTGCAGGTTAGGTGGATTGGCCATGATAAATTGCCCTTCGTGTCCAAAATTGCCCTTAGTGTTGGGTGGGGTTACTGGGTTATGGGGATAGGGTGGAGGTGTTGACCTTGGGTAGGGTGCTCTTTCCAATAGCCGGTGCAGACTCGATGGGCCGAATGGCCTCCTTCTGCACTGTAAATTCTATGATCTATGTGAGGCCCCCTCCTTTTCCCGCCACAATTTCCATAGCATGGAAACAAAGCCCGTGCTTCCCTCTCGGCCCCGCCCCTGATGGCGCAGCTCCCCC
This sequence comes from Scyliorhinus torazame, assembly GCF_047496885.1. NCBI lineage: Eukaryota > Metazoa > Chordata > Chondrichthyes > Carcharhiniformes > Scyliorhinidae > Scyliorhinus > Scyliorhinus torazame. The sequence goes on along the minus strand of NC_092715.1, from coordinate 224,912,423 downwards.
TCTCCTTCCCCCTCCCCTTCCCCACCGGCGCCCACATTTCTTGGTGTGTCCCCCCCTTCGAGGGGAAAGAAAATTTTCCCCCATCTGATTCACAGTCCCTTACCACCACCTCACTACTTCATTTCAAACACTCTTTCTCCAATCTAGTCCAACTTCTCCTCTTCAATAAATGTCCACGCCTCTTCTGCCGTCTCGAAGTAGTGGTGTTTACCCTGGTATGTAACCCACAGTCTTGCCGGCTGCAACATTCCGAACTTCACTTTCCTCTTGTGGAGCACCGCCTTGGCCCGATTGAAACTCGCCCTCCTTCTCGCCACCTCCGCACTCCAATCCTGATACACGCGGATCACCGCGTTCTCCCACCTGCTGCGCCGTGTCTTTTACGCCCATCTCAGAACCATCTCCCTGTCCTTGTAGCGGTGGAACCTCACCACTATTGCTCGAGGTATTTCTCCTGCCTTTGGTCTTCTCACGAGGATTCGATACGCTCCCTCCACTTCCAGGGGGCCCGTCGGGGCCTCAGCTCCCATTAAGGTATGGAGCATCGTGCTCACATACGCCCCAACGTTGGCTCCCTCTGCCCCTTCGGGAAGACCCAAGATTCTTAAGTTCTTCCTCCTCGAGCTATTTCCCAGGGCTTCCAGTCTCCCCATACACCTCTTATGCAGTGCCTCGTGCGTCTCCGTCTTTACCACCAAGCCCTGTATCGCGTCCTCATTTTCGGCAGCTTTTGCCTTCACTCCACGGAGCTCCATCGCCTGGGTCTTCTGCGCCTCCTTTAACCCCTCAATCGCCTGCAGCATCGGCGCCAGCACCTCATTCTTGAGCTCCTCCACACATCGCCGGAGGAACTCCTCCTGTTCCAGGCCTCCCTCCACCGCCATCTTGCTTCTCACTTCCCTTCTTTGCCGCTGCTCCAGAGGATCCTCCACAATCTGGCCACTATTATCTCTTCTGTCCATTTACATCTGGGGGGACTCCCTTCTATGTCGCCTCACAGTGGGTTTAGCCTTCGAAAATTGCCGTTGGGGCTCCCGATAAGAGCCCAAAAGTCCGTTAAAACGGGAGGTGCCGAAACGTGCAACTTAGCTGGTCATCGCCGCACCCGGAAGTCCGCAAGAAATATTTTAACTCACAATTTATAAGTGGCGCTATGTCAAAACAGCCATTAACATACATTCCAAATTTTTTTAAAAATGGTACCACTAACTGTCCTCAATACACTACACTTACTAAAACATTCAATCACACTAACTTCCTAAACAGTACAAAACAGCAGCATTTACGTGAGGCCCCCTCCTTTCCCGCCACAATTTCCATAGCGCGGGGAAAGGAGGGGGCCTCACGTAAATGCTGCTATTATTTTGTACAATATTTCCATTTCTTTATTTACAAAAGAACGCAAACAAAGGTCCTTTATTGTAGATCAAGGGGTTCGGGGGCCTGGTGAAAACCGAAAATAGTGGTTCTCATTCTGTATACCAGGGTGCTAGCGCGGTAGGCTCTCCTTCGCCATTTCCTCATGCGGATAGTCTGCACGATTCTGCAGAGTATCACCAACACTAATAGGGATTCGACTACGTAGGAAAGGGAGTACCATGTTATGAGCTTATCACACCATGATGATGTGGTGTTGCCTGTTAGTGGGCTCTGGGTGCTATGGGGAAGTGAATCATTAACGGCCGGAGGGGGTTGGGGTCAGGGGGGTTCGCGTTCGCGCGCAACCAAATACACATTATAATGGTGGTGATCAACATGGAGGATGTCCTCATTATTCTTCTTCTTTCTCTTTTTTCTTTTCTTGGGGCTTCTGGAGTTCTGTGGGATGAAGCATAATGTCTGTTACTATCTTGGTTAATATCTTGTCTGTTAGTATGTCTGTCCTTTAGTGCCAATTCTCCCTTTATAATTTGTCACCATGTGTGACTCCCTCATTTTTTTTAAAAAACCGAATATTCAGGACAAGACACACTTAAAAATACTGAAACAGTGTGAGCTGTCTCACAGGCTGTGCGATTTGCCATCCAAATGTTTGAGGATGTAAGTAGCATAGGGACGGCAACCTAAGGGTCACCTGAAAACAAAACGAAACCTTTTGAACCAAGGGTGCCGAAATGAGGTGCGTATGGGCCGCGATGGGTAAGAATTGGATGGAATCCCCGGGTAGGACGGCGACCAATGCCGTGTGTGCTCTACCCGAGCGTAGCTGACCAGAGGGGGGTCCTCAGGCAGGGCGGAGACCGATGCTGTTTCTCCACTGCCTGAGCAACCGACAAGAGCGGGCAAGAAATGTAGTCATCGTGGGGGTTGCCGTATTGGTTCTACCTTCGAACCAGAAGGGCAGTTCTGAACGGGGGTCTGGCAAGCTCTCAGCGGTTTCTGCCGATGAGCGTGCTGGCAAGTTCTCATAGGTTTCGGCCGACAAATAAGGCGTGGGGCCGTGGAAAAAAACATTCTGGTCTTACAAACAACATTTAACAATAACACCACAAACAACATTAACCATGCTGCAGGTTCCATCAGAAAGGACACCGTTTCTCCCAAGCGGTTCCTTTTTAAAACATCATCTGGACACCTCAGTTATCGGTTGCGAACAGGGTTGCAAAGGGGTTCTCGTTTTGGGAGTCAGACTCAGAGTCGTCATCTTCTCCCGGATGCCATACTCTCGAATGTATAAGGGCTGATAGGGCTGCATGGTGCGATTTGGGGTCCATCTCCTCGTTCCGGATGAGCCTGTATGAGATATCGCAGTGCCAAAAGGTGGTGTCTAGTTCTGTGGGGACGGAATCGTCATCGTAGGGCGGTGGTCTTTGGTGGGGTTTGTTGAGGAATGTGATGAGGAAGGGATCACTCGAATCGTGGTCAGATTCGCTGGGTGTGGGACCTGTTGCATGGGGATAGTAGGGAGGCGTGCTGTGGCTATTGTCTGAGTCACAGTCGCTGTCGCTGCTGCTGCTGTCTGAGGGCGTTCCGGGGCGGAATCTAGAGGTCAGGGGTGGAGTCGAGGGCGAGTCTGTGGATGTGGTGGGCGTGTTGAGGGAGGGTAGGGGTATGTTGGCTGTGGGCGAGGTGTGGTCTGCTGCGTCGAGCATGACGTGATGTGCGTGGTTGGACTGTGGACCATATGCCTCAAGCTGGTTAATATGGAACCACGCAGTCTTTCCGTTGGGGTACTTAATTTTATAGACGGAGGGGCTTACTTTGTCCGCAATGGAGGACTGACCCGAATACTTAGGTGACAGGAATGTGCTGGGGTTATAGATGGAGAGCATGACCTGCTGTCCTACCTCAAACTCAGTCGCATGCACTGTCTTGTCGAAACAGGCCTTGCTCTGTTTCTTCCGTGTACCTGATCTTACTGCGGCTGCTAGCTGAGCCGTTTGTACATTTTCCACTAACTGCTTGACTGCCTTCTCGTGTGTGAGGGCCGTCACTTAGGGGCTGGTCAAATCCAATCCTGATAAAAACTCTGTGCCTTTCATGGGGCGTCCGGTCATGAGAGTGTGTGGGGTGTATCCGGTGGATGTTGAGACAGTATTTCTTAAAAACATCAGCGCAAAAGGGAGGACTGAATCTCAAGTGGTGTTGTTCTGTTGGACCATTTTTCTGAGGGAGGCTTTTTGGGTCCGATTCATGCGCCCCACGATACCACTTGACTGGGAGTGGTATGCGATGTGGAATTTTTGGGTAATGCCAAATATCGTGAGGACGTTCTTCATGACACATCCCGTAAAATGGGGACCTTGGTCGGATTCAATGCTGCGGGGGAGTCCCCATCTCGTAAAGATGTGGTGGGTTAAGATCTTGGCTGTGGTCTTCGCCGTGTTCATTCTAGATGGGAATGCCGCTACCCATTTCGTAAAAGTGTCTATGACGACTAATACGTATTTGTAACCATTCCTGCAAGGGGGCAATGGTCCGATAAAATTGATCTGGAGGTTAGTCCAGGGGCCGTTAACGGGGTGGGTGTGACTAAGCTGAGCCTTCTTTGCATATCTGTCCGGATTGTTCTGTTAGTAAGGCAATTCTCAACGTAGTGTGTTACGTCTTCTTTTAAACTTGGCCACCAGCAGAGCTCTCTGAGGTGGGCTGTGGTGGGATCAATTCCCTGATGTCCATGACTGTCATGGAATAAACAAATGAGTTGATTCCTGTCCTGTTCAGGAACCACATGTGTGGTCAGTGCATTTTTAAAACTATCAAAGGGTGCTGTAAATTGTCCTTTTAAAATCTCCCTGAGTTTGCTATCCTGCTTCTGGGCCTGCACTAAATCCTCGATATTCGTCTGCGAGACTTGAACTGCATTCACTAGTGCGTTTTCGGGGGGTGTCCAAAAATATCCATGCCTTGAACCTGCTTTGGCCAGTGCTTCGGCCTTTACATTTCCAGGGGGGAGGAACGGTGGTGACTGCGAACTTTAACAATACCAAAGGTCCTGTCCTGTGCTCTCTCTAAAATGTGACGGAGCAATGGGGCTGAAGGGAGGGGTTTTCCATCTGCGGAAACAAATCCTCTTGCTTTCCACAGGGGTAGGAATTCTGTAAGGCTGTTGCAGACATAGAGGCTGTCCGAGTATATGTCTACAGGGCTGGGGAACGAATCTGGGTGATCCACAATGTACGCAACGGCTGCTAGTTCTGCCTCCTGCGCGCCTAAGTGGCTTGGTAGCTTTAAGGAGATCTCTTCTAGGGCGCGTCCCTGCACGTCCTCAACATAAATGCCGCATCCTGTAATGCGCTTCCCTTCTAATACTGTGGAAGAACCATCCACATATATCCTTAAGGGTTCGCACGTGACTGTGGGCTGGGGGCTCTGGGGTGAACTACCTATCTTTCTGGGGGTGTCTTCGCAGTAAAGGGGCCTGTGTTGTGGCGTGGCGAGATGATTTCACATTTGTGGGGGGTGCCTGGCTACTGAAGGTTATCGGCTAAGAAAGTGTGGGTCTTAGTCCTTTTAACAGTGATGTCCCGCCCCTGCAAAAGAAGGGTCAATCTAGCTGCTCTAATTTGACTAACTGTACCGTCCTTAAGTCGTCCGTCAAGTAAAAGTTGGGTGGGGGTGTGTTCCGTGAGGATTGTGATGGGGTTTAGTCCGGTTATGGAGGAAAAAAACTGAACTGCCCAGAAAACTGCGAGCAGGTGCCTTTCACAGGCTGAAAATCCCTGCTCCACAGGATCTAAAAGTCTGGAGGCATAAGCCACGGGCCTTAACTGTTCATGCCGTTCCTGGAGGAGCACAGCCGAAAGGGTGCGGTCTGTGCTAGCTATCTCTATAGCATAGGGGGAGAGTGGGTCTGGAACTTGTAGTGCGGTGGCTGCAATGAGGGCTCTTTTCAAAGCATCCACAGCATCCGTATGCTGCGGAAGCCATTCCCAAGGGGCTCCTGTCTTTAGGAGTTCCGAGAGGGGTGCTGCCTTGCTGGCGAAACCGTCAATGTGGTTTTGTCAGTAGCCGTCCAGTCCTAAAAACGACTGGAGGGCTGATACATTCTGGGGAAGGGGCAATTTGGCAATCAAGTCAATTCTTTTGTGCTCGATCTCGCGTTTACCGTGCGTGATAATCGTACCCAAATATATCACTTTGTTTTCCAAAATCTGGGCCTTGGGGGTTTACTTTGCAGCCATTTGAAAAAAAGAGTTCCAGGAGTTCAGACAGAAGCTCGATGTGCTTCCTTGGTGTCTGTCTGCAGTAATAGGTCGTCCACATACTGGACCAGACATTCGGGGCGAGAAAATTTTGACAAACCATTTGCCAGCTGTTGGTGGAAAATGGACGGGGAGTTATGGAATCCTTGTGGAAGGCATGTCCATGTGTATTGCTGACTTTTAAAAGTGAAGGCAAATTTGTATTGGCACGCTTTTGCCAATGGAATGGACTAGAATCCATTACTGACGTCCAAAACCATAAAGTATTGTGAGTTGAGTCCGTGTTTGAGCACGGTCTCGGGACTTGTGGCTACCGTGGGGGCGACTTTGTTGAGTTCCCGGTAATCGATGGTCAGTCGCCATGATCCATCGGGCTTTCTCACTGGCCAAATCGGGGCATTATTAGTGGAGGCTACTGATCTGAGTACGCCCTGCTCTAATAAGCTGTCGATAACTTTTGTGATTTCTTCCTCTGCGTCTTGGGGCAATCTGTATTGCTTTTGGGGTCTAGGGTCAGGTCCTGTGATTTGAACGGAACCAGTCATCCGGCCACAGTCGTGTTTGTGGGTCGCGAATGCTGTCCTGTGCTTCTGCAGAACTGCCCTAACCTGCTTGTCTGTGCTAATTGTGGTCGGGTCAAACCAGAATTCGCCAACTGCACTAATCTTGTTTGCATATTCTCCTATTGTAAGCGTTGCGGGGGCTCTTGCGGATTTTGCCATTTTCCAAACACATTGGTTGACTGGATCAAAGGACAGGTTGTGGGAATTCATAAAATCGATGCCCAAAATGTGTTCTGCTGTGTGGGGCATGTCGACTAAGACTATGCTTGGTGGTGATATTGCCGATTTGAATGGGTACAGGGGAGGTGATGTGTCCCTGCTGTGAGTGGCCTGTGAAACCGCTGAGGGTGATGGTGGCTGTAGTGGGCCACGTGTCTTTCTGGAATATGGTGGAGGAATTGATTGTGGTGCGGGACCCTCCTGTGTCCCAGAGAAATTCGATGGGCTGTCCCCGTATCTTTGCTACAACTACTGGTCGGCTGGACCTATCCCAAAGGGTGTCGCAGACCCAACTGGGGGAGCCCGAACACAGTCAATCAGTTCCGTTCTGGTCTGGTCTGAACGGGTGCACACACTATGTATGGGCTCTGTCCTATTCTTATTCAGAGTGCCTGCCTGCTGGGCTTTCTGTGGCTTTTGTGGGGCATTGCATTCTTGTGCAAAGTGTCCTAACTGTCCATAGTTGTAACACTCCTGTGGCTTCTGTGGGGGGCTGTTCCTGCCTTCGTTCACCCATGCGGGGTTCTGGTACGTTTTCACCGCTTGGATCTCTGCTTCTGCCTGCTGTTCCTCAGGTTTCCTAACTGCGGGTTTGTTTTGGACAGATTGCTCCCAGGTGCGGGACAATCTCTTTAAAACCCATTTCTCATTATGCGCTTCTTCTGAGGGGTCATAGTTGGTACAGGCTTTTTGTCCTGCCTCTGTGGCATGGGAGATAAGGGTGCGGGTCCATTTGGCCATACCATCTTGGGACAAATGCGCACGTTAGAACATAGAACAATACAACGCAGTACAGGCCCTTCGGCCCACGATGTTGCACCGAAACAAAAGCCATCTAACCTACACTATGCCATTATCATCCATATGTTTATCCAATAAACTTTTAAATGCCCTCAATGTTGGCGAGTTCACTACTGTAGCAGGTAGGGCATTCCACGGCCTCACTACTCTTTGCGTAAAGAACCTACCTCTGACCTCTGTCCTATATCTATTACCCCTCAGTTTAAAGTTATGTCCCCTCGTGCCAGCCATATCCATCCGCGGGAGAAGGCTCTCACTGTCCACCCTATCCAACCCCCTGATCATTTTGTATGCCTCTATTAAGTCTCCTCTTAACCTTCTTCTCTCCAACGAAAACAACCTCAAGTCCATCAGCCTTTCCTCATAAGATTTTCCCTCCATACCAGGCAACATCCTGGTAAATCTCCTCTGCACCCGCTCCAAAGCCTCCACGTCCTTCCTATAATGCGGTGACCAGAACTGTACGCAATACTCCAAATGCGGCCGTACCAGAGTTCTGTACAGCTGCAACGTGACCTCCCGACTCCGGAACTCAATCCCTCTACCAATAAAGGCCAACACTCCATAGGCCTTCTTCACAACCCTATCAACCTGGGTGGCAACTTTCAGGGATCTATGTACATGGACACCTAGATCCCTCTGCTCATCCACACTTTCAAGAACTTTACCATTAGCCAAATATTCCGCATTCCTGTTATTCCTTCCAAAGTGAATCACCTCACACTTCTCTGCATTAAACTCCATTTGCCACCTCTCAGCCCAGCTCTGCAGCTTATCTATATCCCTCTGTAACCTGCTACATCCTTCCACACTATCGACAGCACCACCGACTTTAGTATCGTCTGCAAATTTACTCACCCACCCTTCTGCGCCTTCCTCTAGGTCATTGATAAAAATGACAAACAGCAACGGCCCCAGAACAGATCCTTGTGGTACTCCACTTGTGACTGTACTCCATTCTGAACATTTCCCATCAACCACCACCCTCTGTCTTCTTTCAGCTAGCCAATTTCTGATCCACATCTCTAAATCACCCTCAATCCCCAGCCTCCGTATTTTTTGCAATAGCCTACCGTGGGGAACCTTATCAAACGCTTTGCTGAAATCCATATACACCACATCAACTGCTCTACCCTCGTCTACCTGTTCAGTCACCTTCTCAAAGAACTCAATAAGGTTTGTGAGGCATGACCTACCCTTCACAAAGCCATGCTGACTATCCCTGATCATATTATTCCTATCTAGATGATTATAAATCTTGTCTCTTATAATCCCCTCCAAGACTTTACCCACTACAGACGTGAGGCTCACCAGTCTATAGTTGCCGGGGTTGTCTCTGCTCCCCTTTTTGAACAAAGGGACCACATTTGCTGTCCTCCAGTCCTCTGGCACTATTCCTGTAGCCAATTATGACATAAAAATCAAAGCCAAAGGTCCAGCAATCTCTTCCCTGGCCTCCCAGAGAATCCTAGGATAAATCCCATCAGGTCCCGGGGACTTATCTATTTTCAGCCTGTCCAGAATTGCCAACACCTCTTCCCTACGTACCTCAATGCCATCTATTCTATTAGCCTGGGGCTCAGCATTCTCCTCCACAGCATTATCTTTTTCCTATATCTTTTCCAGTCAATATTTGGAAAGTTAAAGTCTCCCATAATAACTACCCTGTTACTTTCGCTCTTATCCAGAATCATCTTCGCCATCCTTTCCTCTACATCCCTAGAACTATTAGGAGGCCTATAAAAAACTCCCAACAGGGTGACCTCTCCTTTCCTGTTTCTAACTTCAGCCTCGGAACTACCACGGAAGAAGAGTCCCCATCTAGCATCCTCTCCGCCACCGTAATACTGCTCTTGACTAGCAGCGCCACACCTCCCCCTCTTTTGCCTCCTTCTCTGAGCTTACTAAAACACCTAAACCCCAGAACCTGCAACATCCATTCCTGTCCCTGCTCTATCCATGTCTCCGAAATGGCCACAACATCGAAGTCCCAGGTACCAACCCATGCTGCCAGTTCCCCTACCTTGTTTCGTATACTCCTGACATTGAAGTAGACACACTTCAAACCACCTACCTGAACACTGGCCCCCTCCTGCGACGTCAAATCTGTGCTCCTGACCTCTATACTCTCATTCTCCCTTACCCTAAAACTACAATCCAGGTTCCCATGCCCCTGCTGCATTAGTTTAAACCCCCCCAAAGAGCACTAACAAATCTCCCCCCCAGGATATTTGTGCCCCTCAGGTTCAGGTGTAGACCATCCTGTCTGTAGAGGTCCCACCTTCCCCAGAAAGAGCCCCAGTTATCCAGAAATCTGAATCCCTCCCCCCTGCACCATCCCTGTAGCCACGTGTTTAAATGCTCTCTCTCCCGTTCTAAACTACCGAGAACTGCTGTGAAATGTGTTCAGCAAACACTGTGGGGTGTTCCGTCTTTTTCTGCCTGCACTTATTCAGGCCTTCTACGGGATCACCTCTGTTGTAGCTGATCGCATCTAGGATCGCAAGGGTGCCTCCTCCTACATTCTGTGGGTCGGGAAGGGCTGCTACGACTGAAGGGTCTAAACTCAAAACTGTGAGCTTCAAGAACAAGAACAAAGAAATGTACAGCACAGGAACAGGCCCTTCAGCCCTCCAAGCCCGTGCCGACCATGCTGCCCGACTAATCTACAATCTTCTACACTTCCTGGGTCCATATCATAGAAAATACAGCACAGAACAGGCCCTTCGGCCCACGATGTTGTGCCGAACCTTTGTCCGAGATTAATGATAGATTTATCATTGAATTTACAGTGCAGAAGGAGGCCATTCGGCCCTTTGAGTCTGCACCAGCTCTTGGAAAGAGAACCCTACCCAAACTCAACACCTCCACCCAACACCAAGGGCAATTTGGACATTAAGGGCAATTTATCATTGGCCAATTCACCTAACCCGCACATCTTTGGACTGTGGGAGGAAACCGGAGCACCCGGAGGAAACCCACGCAGACACGGGGAGGACGTGCAGACTCCGCACAGACAATGACCCAAGCCGGAATCGAACCTGGGACCATGGATCTGTGAAGCAATTGTGCTATCCGCAATGCTACCGTGCTGCCCTTAAGAACAAATAAATCTACACTATATCATTTTCCCGTAATCCATGTACCTATCCAACAGCTGCTTGAAGGTCCCTAATCTTTCCGACTCAACTACTTCCACAGGCAGTGCATTCCATGTCCCCACTACTCTCTGGGTAAAGAACCTACCTCTGATATCCCTCCTATATCTTCCACCTTTCACCTTAAATTCATGTCCCCTTGTAATGGTGTGTTTCACCTGGGGAAAAAGTCTCTGACTGTCTACTCTATCTATTCCCCTGATCATCTTATAAACCTCTATCAAGTCGCCCCTCATCCTTCTCCGCTCTAATGAGAAAAGGCCTAGCACCCTCAACCTTTCCTCGTAAGACCTACTCTCCATTCCAGGCAACATCCTGGTAAATCTTCTTTGCACCTTTTCCAGAGCTTCCACATCTTTCCTAAAATGAGGCGACCAGAACTGTACACAGTACTCCAAATGTGGCCTTACCAAAGTTTTGTACAGCTGCATCATCACCTCACGGCTCTTAAATTCAATCCCTCTGTTAATGAACGCGAGCACACCATAGGCCTTCTTCACAGCTCTATCCACTTGAGTGGCAACTTTCAAAGATGTATGAACATAGACCCCAAGGTCTCTCTGCTCCTCCACAATGCCAAGAACTCTACCGTTCACCCTGTATTCCGCATTCATATTTGTTCTTCCAAAATGGACAACCTCACACTTTTCAGGGTTAAACTCCATCTGCCACTTATCAGCCCAGCTCTGCATCCTATCTATGTCTCTTTGCAGCCGACAACAGCCCTCCTTACTATCCACAACTCCACCAATCTTCGTATCGTCTGCAAATTTACTGACCCACCCTTCAACTCCCTCATCCAAGTCATTAATGAAAATCACAAACAGCAGAGGACCCAGAACTGATCCCTGCGGTACACCACTGGTAACGGGGATCCAGGCTGAATATTTGCCATCCACCACCACTCTCTGACTTCTATCGGTTAGCCAGTTCGTTATCCAACTGGCCAAATTTCCCACTATCACATGCCTCCTTACTTTGTGCAGAAGCCTACCACGGGGAACTTTATCAAATGCCTTACTAAAATCCATGTACACTACATCCACTGCTTTACCTTCATCCACATGCTTGGTCACCTCCTCAAAGAATTCAATAAGATTTGTAAGGCAAGACCTACCCCTCACAAATCCGTGCTGACTATCCCGAATCAAGCAGTGTCTTTCCAGATGCTCAGAAATCCTATCCTTCAGTACCCTTTCCATTACTTTGCCTACCACCGAAGTAAGACTAACTGGCCTGTAATTCCCAGGGTTATCCCTAGTTCCTTTTTTGAACAGGGGCACGACATTCGCCACTCTCCAATCCCCTGGTACCACCCCTGTTGACAGTGAGGACGAAAAGATAATTGCCAACGGCTCTGCAATTTCATCTCTTGCTTCCCATAGAATCCTTGGATATATCCCGTCAGGCCCGGGGGACTTGTCTATCCTCAAGTTTTTCAAAATGCCCAACACATCTTCCTTCCTAACAAGTATTTCCTCGAGCTTACCAATCTGTTTCACACTGTCCTCTCCAACAATATCGCCCCTCTCATTTGTAAATACAGAAGAAAAGTAATCATTCAAGACCTCTCCTATCTCTTCAGACTCAATACACAATCTCCCACTATTATCCTTGATCGGACCTACCCTCGCTCTAGTCATTCTCATATTTCTCACATATGTGTAAAAGGCCTTGGGGTTTTCCTTGATCCTACCCGCCAAAGATTGTTCATGCCCTCTCTTAGCTCTCCTAATCCCTTTCTTCAGTTCCCTCCTGGCTATCTTGTATCCCTCCAATGCCCTGTCTGAACCTTGTTTCTTCAGCCTTACATAAGTCACCTTTTTTCTCTTAACAAGACATTCAACCTCTCTTGTTAACCATGGTTCCCTCACTGGACCATCTCTTCCCTGCCTGACAGGGACATACAGATCAAGGACACGTAGCACCTGTTCCTTGAACAAGTTCCACATTTCACTTGTGTCCTTCCCTGCCAGCCTATGTTCCCAACTTATGCACTTCAATTCTTGTCTGACAACATCGTATTTACCCTTCCCCCAATTGTAAACCTTGCCCTGTTGCACGTACCTATCCCTCTCCATTACTAAAGTGAAAGTCGCAGCATTGTGGTCACTATCTCCAAAATGCTCCCCCACTAACAAATCTATCACTTGCCCTGGCTCATTACCCAGTACTAAATCCAATATTGCCCCTCCTCTGGTCGGACAATCTACATACTGTGTTAGAAAAGCTTCCTGGACAAACTGCACAAACACCACCCCATCCAAACTATTTGATCTAAAGAGTTTCCACTCAATATTTGGGAAGTTAAAGTCGCCCATGACTACTACCCTATGACTTCTGCACCTTTCCAAAACCTGTTTCCCAATCTGTTCCTCCACATCTCTGCTACTATTGGGGGGCCTATAGAAAACTCCTAACAAGGTGACTGCTCCTTTCCTATTTCTGACTTCAACCCATACTACCTCAATAGGGTGATACTCCTCGAACTGCCTTTCTGCAGCTGTTATACTATCTCTAATTAATAATGCCACCCCCCCACCTCTTTTACCACCCTCCCTAATCTTATTGAAACATCTATAACCAGGGACCTCCAACAACCATTTCTGCCCCTCTTCTATCCAAGTTTCCGTGATGGCCACCACATCGTAGTCCCAAGTACCGATCCATGCCTTTAGTTCACCCACCTTATTCCTGATGCTTCTTGCGTTGAAGTATACACACTTCAACCCATCTCCGTGCCTGCAAATACTCTCCTTTGTCAGTGTTCCCTTCCCCACTGCCTCATTACATGCTTTGGCGTCCTGAATATCGGCTACCTTAGTTGCTGGACTACAAATCCGGTTCCCATTCCCCTGCCAAATTAGTTTAAACCCTCCCGAAGAGTACTAGCAAACCTCCCTCCCAGGATATTGGTGCCCCTCTGGTTCAGATGCAACCCGTCCTGCTTGTACAGGTCCCACCTTCCCCAGAATGCGCACCAATTATCCAAATACCTGAAGCCCTCCCTCCTACACCATTCCTGCAGCCACGTGTTCAACTGCACTCTCTCCCTATTCCTAGCCTCGCTATCACGTGGCACCGGCAACAAACCAGAGATGACAACTCTGTCTGTCCTGGCTTTCAACTTCCAGCCTAACTCCCTAAACTTGTTTATTACCTCCACACCCCTCTATTCCCATCCTATTCATGTATTTGTCAAGATGCCCCTTAAATGTCACTATCGTCCCTGCTTCCACCACCTCCTCCGGTAGCGAGTTCAAGGCACCCACTACCCTCTGTGTAAAAAAACTTGCCACGTACATCTACTCTAAGCCTTGCCCCTCTCACCTTAAACCTATGCCCCCTAGTAGTTGACCCCTCTACCCTGGGGAAAAGCCTCTGATTATCCACCCTGTCTATGCCCCTCATAATTTTGTAGACCTCTATCAGGTCGCCCCTCAACCTCCTTCGTTCCAGTGAGAACAAACCGAGTTTATTCAACCGCTCCTCATAGCTAATGCCCTCCATACCAGGCAACATTCTGGTAAATCTCTTCTGCACCCTCTCTAAAGCCTCCACATCCTTCTGATAGTGTGGCGACCAGAATTGAACACTATACTCCAAGTGTGGCCTAACTAAGGTTCTGCAACACTGGTGTACATGCTGCAACATGACTTGCCAATTCTTATACTCAATGCCCCAGCCAATGAAGGCAAGCATGCCGTATGCCTTCTTGACTACCTTCTCCACCTGTGTTTCCCCTTTCAGTGACCTGTGGACCTGTACTCCTAGATCTCTCTGCCTTTCAATACTCTTGAGGGTTCTACCATTCACTGTATATTCCCTACCTGCATTAGACCTTCCAAAAAGCATTACCTCACATTTGTCCGGATTAAACTCCATCTGCCATCTTTCCGCCCAAGTCTCCAAACAATCTAAATCCTGCTGTATCCTCTGACAGTCCTCATCGCTATCTGCAATTCCACCAACCTTTGTGTCGTCTGCAAAGTTACTAATCAGACCAGTTACATTTTCCTCCAAATCATTTATATATATATATACTACAAACAGCAAAGGTCCCAGCACTGATCCCTGTGGAACACCACTGGTTACAGCCCTCCAATTAGAAAAGCATCCTTCCATTGCTACTCTCTGCCTTCTATGACCTAGCCAGTTCTGTATCCACCTTGCCAGCTCACCCCTGATCCCGTGTGACTTCACCTTTTGTACTAGTCTACCATGAGGGATCTTGTCAAAGTCCTTACTGAAGTCCACATAGACAACATCCACTGCCCTACCTGCATCAATCATCTTAGTGACCTCGCAAAAATCTATCAAGTTAGTGAGACACGACCACCCCTTCACAAAACCATGCTGCCTCTCACTAATACGTCCATTTGCTTCCAAATGGGAGTAGATCCTGTCTCGAAGAATTCTCTCCAGTAATTTCCCTACCACTGAAGTAAGGCTCACCGGCCTGTAGTACCCTGGATTATCCTTGCTACCCTTCTTAAACAGAGGAACAACATTGGCTATTCTCCAGTCCTCCGGGACATCCCCTGAAGACAGTGAGGATCCAAAGATTTCTGTCAAGGCCTCAGCAATTTCCTCTCCAGCCTCCTTCAGTATTCTGGGGTCGATCCCATTGGGCCCTGGGGACTTATCTACCTTAATATTTTTTAAGACACCCAACACCTCGTCTTTTTGGATCTCAATGTGACCCAGGCTATCTACACACCCTTCTCCAGACTCCACATCTACCAATTCCTTCTCTTTGGTGAATACTGATGCAAAGTATTCATTTAGTACCTTGCTCATTTCCTCTGGCTCCACACATAGATTCCCTTGCCTATCCTTCAGTGGGCCAACCCTTTCCCTGGCTACCCTCTTGCTTTTTATGTGCGTGTAAAAAGCCTTGGGATTTTCCTTAACCCTATTTGCCAATGACTTTTCGTGACCCCTTCTAGCCCTCCTGACTACTTGCTTAAGTTCCTTCCTACTTTCCTTATATTCCACACAGGCTTCGTATGTTCCCAGCCTTTTAGCCCTGACAAATGCCTCCTTTTTTTGTTTTGACGAGGCCTACAATATCTCTCGTTATCCAAGGTTCCCGAAAATTGCCGTATTTATCCTTCTTCCTCACAGGAACATGCCGGTCCTGAATTCCTTTCAACTGATACTTGAAAGCCTCCCACATGTCAGATGTTGATTTGCCCTCAAACATCCCCCCCCACTCTATGTTCTTCAGTTCCCGCCTAATATCGTTATAATTAGCCTTCCCCCAATTTAGCACATTCATCCTAGGACCACTCTTATCCTTGTCCACCAGCACTTTAAAACTTACTGAATTGTGGACACTGTTCCCGAAATGCTCCCCTACTGAAATTTCTACCACCTGGCCGGGCTCATTCCCCAATACCAGGTCCAGTACCGCCCCTTCCCTAGTTGGACTGTCTACATATTGTTTTAAGAAGCCCTCCTGGATGCTCCTTACAAACTCTGCCCCGTCTAAGCCCCTGGCACTAAGTGAGTCCCAGTCAATATTGGGGAAGTTGAAGCCTACCATCACCACAACCCTGTTGTTTTTACTCTTTTCCAAAATCTGTCTACCTATCTGCTCCTCTATCTCCCGCTGGCTGTTGGGAGGCCTGTAGTAAACCCCCAACATTGTCACTGCACCCTTCTTATTCCTGATCTCTACCCATTTGGCCTCACTGCTCTCTGATGTGTCCTCCCGCTGTACAGCTGTGATATTCTCCCTAACCAGTAGTGCAACTCCGCCACCCCTTTTACATCCCACCACTATCCCGCCTGAAACATCTAAATCCTGGAACGTTTAGCTGCCAATCCTGCCCTTCCCTCAACCAGGTCTCTGTAATGGCAACAACATCATCGTTCCAAGTACTAATCCAAGCTCTAAGTTCATCTGCCTTACCCGTAATAATACTTGCATTAAAACATATGCACTTCAGGCCACCAGACCCGCTGTGTTAAGACCATAAGACCATAAGACATAGGAGCGGAAGTAAGGCCATTCGGCCCATCGAGTCCACTCCACCATTCAATCATGGCTGATTTCAACTCCATTTACCCGCTCTCTCTCCATAGCCCTTAATTCCTCGAGAAATCAAGAATTTATCAACTTCTGTCTTAAAGATACTCAACGTCCCGGCCTCCACCGCCCTCTGTGGCAATGAATTCCACAGACCCACCACTCTCTGGCTGAAGAAATTTCTCCTCATCTCTGTTCTAAAGTGACTCCCTTTTATTCTAAGGCTGTGCCCCCGGGTCCTAGTCTCCCCTGCTAATGGAAACAACTTCCCTACATCCACCCTATCTAAGCCATTCATTATCTTGTAAGTTTCGATTAGATCTCCCCTCAACCTCCTAAACTCCAATGAATATAATCCCAGGATCCTCAGACGTTCATCGTATGTTAGGCCTACCATTCCTGGGATCATCCGTGTGAATCTCCGCTGGACCCGCTCCAGTGCCAGTGTGTCCTTCCTGAGGTGTGGGGCCCAAAATTGCTCACAGTATTCTAAATGGGGCCTAACTAATGCTTTATAAAGCTTCAGAAGTACATCCCTGCTTTTATATTCCAAGCCTCTTGAGATGAATGACAACATTGCATTTGCTTTCTTAATTACGGACTCAACCTGCAAGTTTACCTTTGGAGAATCCTGGACTAGGACTCACAAGTCCCTTTGCACTTCAGCATTATGAATTTTGTCACCGTTTAGAAAATAGTCCATGCCTCTATTCTTTTTTCCAAAGTGCAAGACCTCGCACTTGCCCACGTTGAATTTCATCAGCCATTTCTTGGACCACTCTCCTAAACTGTCTAAATCTTTCTGCAGCCTCCCAACCTCCTCCATACTACCTGCCCCTCCACCTATCTTTGTATCATCGGCAAACTTAGCCAGAATGCCCCCAGTCCCGCCATCTAGATCGTTAATATATAAAGAGAACAGCTGTGGCCCCAACACTGAACCCTGCGGGACACCACTCGTCACCGGTTGCCATTCCGAAAAAGAACCTTTTATCCCAACTCTCTGCCTTCTGCCTGACAGCCAATCGTCAATCCATGTTAGTACCTTGCCTCGAATACCATGGGCCCTTATTTTACTCAGCAGTCTCCCGTGAAGCACCTTATCAAAGGCCTTTTGGAAGTCAAGATAGATAACATCCATTGGCTCTCCTTGGTCTAACCTATTTGTTATCTCTTCAAAGAACTCTAACAGGTTTGTCAGGCATGACCTCCCCTTACTAAATCCATGCTGACTTGTCCTAATCTGACCCTGCACTTCCAAGAATTTAGAAATCTCATCCTTAACAATGGATTCTAGAATCTTGCCAACAACGGGCAGCACGGTAGCATAGTGGATAGCACAATTGCTTCACAGCTCCAGGGTCCCAGGTTCGATTCCTGGCTTGGGTCACTGTCTGTGAGGAGTCTGCACGTCCTCCCTGTGTGTGCGTGGGTTTCCTCCGGGTGCTCCGGTTTCCTCCCACAGTCCAAAGATGTGCAGGTTAGGTGGATTGGCCATGTTAAATTGTCCTTAGTGTCCAAAATTGCGCTTAGTGTTGGGTGTGGTTACTGGGTTAAGGGGTTATGGGGATAGGGTGGAGGTGTGGGCCCTGGTAGGGTGCTCTTTCCAAGAGCCGGTGCAGACTCGATGGGCCGAATGGCCTCCTTCTGCACTGTAAATTTTATGAAACCGAGGTTAGGCTAATTGGCCTATAATTTTCCATCTTTTTCCTTGTTCCCTTCTTGAACAGGGGTGTTACAACAGCGATTTTCCAATCCTCTGGGACTTTCCCTGACTCCAGTGACTTTTGAAAGATCATAACTAATGCCTCCACTATTTCTTCAGCTATCTCCTTTCGAACTCTAGGACGTAGCCCATCTGGAGATTTATCAATTTTTTGACCTCTTAGTTTCTCTAGCACTTTCTCTTTTGTGATGGCTACCATATTCAACTCTGCCCCCTGACTCTCCGGAATTGTTGGGATATTACTCCTGTCTTCTACTGTGAAGACTGACGCAAAGTACTTATTTAGTTCCTCAGCTATTTCCTTGTCTCCCATCACAAAATTACCAGCGTCATTTTGGAGCGACCCAATGTCAACTCTTGCCTCCCGTTTGTTTTTAATGTATTTAAAGAAACTTTTACTATCATTCCTAATGTTACTGGCTAGCCTACCTTCATATTTGATCCTCTCTTTCCTTATTTCTCTCTTTGTTATCCTCTGTTTGTTTTTGTAGCCTTCCCAATCTTCTGACTTCCCACTACTCTTTGCCACATTATAGGCTTTCTCCTTTGCTTTGATGCATTCCCTAACTTCCTTTGTCAGCCATGGCTGCCTAATCCCCCCTCTGATAACCTATCTTTTCTTTGGGATGAACCTCTGTACTGTGTCCTCAATTACTCCCAGAATCTCCTGCCATTGCTGTTCTACTGTCTTTCCCACTAGGCTCTGCTCCCAGTCGATTTTCGTCAGTTCCTCCCTCATGCCCCTGTAGTTACCTTTATTTAACTGTAACACCTTTACATCTGATTCTACCTTCTTTCTTTTAAATTGGAGATTGAATTCTACCATATTATGATCACTGCCTCCTAAGTGCTCCCTTACTTTAAGACCTTTAATCAAGTCTGGCTCATTACATAACACTAAGTCCAGAATGGCCTGTTCCCTCGTGGGCTCCATCACAAGCTGTTCCAAAAAGCCCTCCTGTAAACATTCAATGAATTCCCTTTCCTTGGGTCCACTGGCAGCATTATTTACCCAGTCCACCTGCATATTGAAGTCCCCCATGATCACTGTGACCTTGCCGTTCTGACATGCACTTTCTATTTGGTGGTGCATTTTGTGCCCCCGGTCCTGACCACTGTTAGGAGGCCTGTACATAACTCCCATTATGGTTTTTTTGCCTTTGTGGTTCCTCAACTCTACCCACACAGACTCCACATCATCTGACCCTATGTCGTTTAGTACTATTGATTTAATTTCATTCCTAATTAACAAGGCAACCACGCCCCCTCTGCCCACCTCCCTGTCTTTTCGATAGGTTGTGAATCCCTGGATGTTTAAATGCCAGTCCTGAACCCCCTGCAACCATGTCTCTGTGATGCCTACCACATCATACCTGCCAGTCACAATCTGGGCCACAAGCTCATCTACCTTGTTCCGTACACTGCGCGCATTTAAATATAGCACCTTTAATTCTCTATTGACCGTCCCTTTTTGTTTTCTTAGTGTGGTGGACCTTGGTTTACTGAGCCTTTCCATA
Organism: Scyliorhinus torazame; assembly: GCF_047496885.1. Classification (NCBI taxonomy): domain Eukaryota; kingdom Metazoa; phylum Chordata; class Chondrichthyes; order Carcharhiniformes; family Scyliorhinidae; genus Scyliorhinus; species Scyliorhinus torazame. Next base: position 224,892,760 of record NC_092715.1, on the reverse strand, counting down.
CACTGTGTCATATTTTGTTGGATGGGGACTATCGTAACCTCTCCTGAGTTTTGTCTTTTCGTGCTTTTTTGTATTCCTAAGCAGCTACGCTTCCCACTGATTACTTCGCCTCTTGGTTCCCTGACTTTCCCTTCCCCCCCAATCTTTAGTTTAAAGTCCCATTGACTACCCTATTTATTCTTTTCGCCAGAACACTGGTCCCAGCTCGGTTCAGGTGGAGACCATCCCAACGGTATAGGTCCCCCCTGTCCCAAAACTGATGCCAGTGTCCCATGAAAAGGAACCCCTCTTTCCCACACCACTCTTTCAGCCACGTGTTAACTTCCCTGATTCTTGCCTCCCTATGCCAATTTGCACGTGGCTCGGGCAGTAATCCGGATGTTATGACCCTTGAGGACCTGTTTTTTAATTTGAATCCTAGCTCTTTATAATCTCTAAACAGGTCCTCTTTCCTAGACTTGCCTATGTTGTTGGTACCGACATGGACCACAACAACTGGATCCTCCCCCTCCCTCTCCAGTATCCTTTCAAGCCGGTCAGAGATGTCCCGCACCCTAGCACCGGGCAGGCAACATACCATGCGGGACTCTTTATCCTGCTCACAAAGGATACTATCTATCCCCCTGATAATAGAATCCCCTACAACTACAACGTGCCTATTTACTCCCTCCCCTTGCATGGCCTGCTGAACCATGGTGCCTTGGTCAGCTGACTCATCCTTCCTGCAGCCCTGTTCGCCATCCACACAGGGAGCAAGTGCCTCATACCTGTTGGACAGAGTCAAGGGCTGAGGCTCCTGAGTTCCTGACTGCTGGTTCCCTTTACCTGCCTGACTTGCAGTCACACCCTGCTGTCCCTGGCCACTGGCAGGATTTAAACTACTTAGGTGTAGACTGCCTCCTGAAACACAGTGTCCAGGTAAGTCTCCCCCTCCCGGATGTGCCTCAGTGTTTGAAGCTCAGACTCCAGCTCATCAATTCTGAGCCGGAGCTCTTCGAGCAGCCAACACTTACTGCAGATGTGGTCGCTGCAGCTCGCAATGGGATCTGCCAGCTCCCACACCAAGCAGCTCAAGCACATCACCTGACCAGCCATCACTAATTAATTAATTAGTTTAATTTAAGTTTATGAGTTTAGCTGTGTTTTTTTTTAAATTTGGGGCAGATTTGCTGTCAACCACTCAGATCACAGCTTCCCTCTGACGTCACTTTTGGAAAAAAAAACTGGAAAACCGGAAGTTACCGTTAGGTTTTTATACTCACAGAGACTGCTCCTCCGAACGGCTCCCGAAATTAGGCCCGAAGAAAGAGAGAGAACAAAACAGTAGGGAAAAAGCACCTTTTCCCACTCTTCACCGAATTACCTCACTGCACCAAATTACCAAATTCTCACTCAGTCTGTATCTCTCTCACTCAGGCTGTGACTCCTTGACCTGCGCAATGCTTCAGCAACTTCTCCCTATCTGCTCTGACTCAGAGCCCCACTGTCCCTATTCCCTAGTTCTCCCTCAATGCTCTCACCTATTGCTTCCGTGCCCACCCCCCTGCCATACTAGTTTAAACCCTCCCGTGTGACACTGGCAAACCTCGCGGCCAGGATATTTATGCCTCTCCGGTTTAGATGCAACCCGTCCTTATATAGGTCACACCTGCCCCGGAAGAGCTCCCAGTGTTCCAGATAACGGAAACCCTCCCTCCTACACCAGCTGTTTAGCCACGTGTTTAGCTGCTCTGTCTTCCTATTTCTAGCCTCACTGGCACGTGGCACAGGGAGTAATCCCGAGATTACAACCCTCGAGGTCCTGTCTTTTAACTTTCTGCCTCGCTCCCTGAACTCCTGCTGCAGGACCTCATGCCCCTTCCTGCCTATGTTGTTAGTACCAATATGTACAATGACCTCTGCCTGTTTGCCCTCCCCTTTCAGGATGCCCTCTACCCGTTCAGGATGCCCTCTACCCGTTTGGAGACATCCTGGACCCTGGCACCAGGGAGGCAACATACCATCCTGGAGTCTCTTTCACGTCCACAGAAGCGCCTATCTGTGCCCCTGACTATAGAGTCCCCTATTACTATTGCTCTTCTGTGCTTTGACCCTCCCTTCTGAACATCAGAGCCAGCCGTGGTGCCACTGCTCTGGCTGCTGCTGTTTTCCCCTGATAGGCTATCCCCCCCGACAGTATCCAAAGGGGTATATACCTGTTCGAGAGGGGGACAACCACAGGGGATTCCTGCACTGACTGCCTGCCCTTTCTGATGGTCACCCATTTCTCTGCCTGCACCTTGGGTGTGACCACATTTATATAACTGCGATCTATGACGCTTTCCGCCACCTGCATGCTCCTAAGTGCATCCAATTGCTGCTCTAACTGAACCATGCGGTCTGTGAGGAGCTCCAGTTGGGTGCACTTTCTGCAGATGAAGCCATCCGGGACGCTGGAAGCCTCCCGGACCTGCCACATCTCACAGTCAGAGCACTGCACCCCTCTAACTGACATTGCGTCAATTAATTAGTAAATTAAAATTAAAAGTTTAAAAATATTTTTTTTAAAAAAAAGTTACCGTTTACTATCTGTTTCCTAGCACTAGATTTCTAATATAAATGTTAAAGCTAAATATAGTACTCTCCGATCTCTGGATTAGATACCCTTTATAATTAAGTAATCATGTTTAATTAGTTACCAATGCTTAATTTTTTTAATTTAGTGTAGATTCCCAACCAGCCACTCAGGTCACAGCTTTTCTGTGATGTCACTTCAGTTCCCCCCCCCCCACACACCCAATTTGAAAAAGGTATAAAGGTAAAAATGAGTAAAAATCACTTACTTACCTTCTTACCTTCTGAGGGTCTTAGATGTTCTCAGGTTCTCTCCATGACAGAGACTGCTCCTCCTCTGCCGAACGGCTCCCGAAACTAGGCCGCGATCTTTTTAAATCTCCGCTCCGACTCGCAGCTCCCGCGCTTGTTAAATCTTCACTTGCTCACGCTCGTCCAGGCCGTACATGGTCGCCTGCTGCTTTACTCTGGCAAAGAAGTGGTGGGGATCTGAGGTGGGGAGGAACGGTGTGATTTTCTCGCACGTGTCCCGTAATTGGGTCACGGTTAAGAAGTGGTGGGGGTCTGAGGTGGGGAGGAACGGTGTGATTTTCTCGCACGCGTCCCGTAATTGGGTCACGGTTAAGGAGGTGGTATAAAGAAATTCTGTATCTCCGTCCGATGTGACTGTGCGGTGGGTGGTTACTGGATTCATTGGTGCCTGAACTATCTGCGATGTGGGGGGTTGGGATGCTTTTCTCTTCTGGGGCTTTCCTTGTGCACATGTTCCCTGAACATATCTATGCGCGGTCTCATTTAATTCTTCCCAATCCGGGCCGTCTTCTGTATCTAACTGGGATCCAAAGGTGCTCTGGAATCCATTCTGAACTGAAAGTAAAGACTGCAGTTCTGCAATCTGCTTCCTGCACTTCGCATGATCTAGTGAGCTTTGTCTCTGCTCCGTGGTGGCAGCATGGAGTGCTCGTAATGCTGCTTTCATGTCTCTACACTGCCTTTGCAAAGCCTCTACCTGTTTCTCTGTTTCCTCTCTTACCAGGACTGCACGTTGCGTGTCCTGATAGGCCTTTTCGTACTGTGTCTGGAAGCTGCTTAGATGCACCAGACAAGACTGGTGTGGCCACTTGGCATCCCCCACCTCTCCGTCCTTTGCTGCTAACTTCCTTCTCAACTCTGCGTTCTCTTTCTCAACCTCACTTACATTGACCTTGCTCATTCGATGTACTCCTTCTATCTCTTTATGGAGCGTCCGAACGACCTCCTCTGTGCTTCGCAATTGTGCCAGACAGGACACGATTGCCATTGGCTTGCGAGCTTTTCTCAAGCTTTTCTTATGAATTTCTGACAGGTTCTCCCACCAAGTATGTCCTATACTCCCGGGTCCTGTTTCCTCATTGTCACAGAATTCGCTCCAAAGGGGCCATCCTTTCCCTTTTGAGGTCCTTTCTGATTTCCTCTTCCCAAATGGGACACTGTCCTACTCTGCTGCTGGTCGCTGCGACCACAAATTCCTCCGGATTCATGAGGCGTTGCATTGCCTGCATTGCCATCTATCCTCTCTAAATACTTCTCTTAAAATTTGGAACGAGGGGTATTAAGGCGGTGCTGTAATTACGGGTACGGCTTTCGCTATTTTCAGGAATGCAAACTCCCGACAGTTTTTCGCAACAAAAATCTATCAGTTTACCTATAGCCCTGTTAGTTACGCACACTTCCGAATTATGAGGATTGATCAGAACTGCTTGAACACTTGTGGTTTTTCTGTTCCCAATTGGATTTCTAATTCAAATTTTGGGTTCTCCCGGAGTGGTTAAGTCACTTCTAAGTCGGGTCCCGTCAGGATGTCATATGTTGCAAATTTTTGGTTGGCTCTTAATTCATAATTTGCTCTGTTTGTTTAACCTTTGCTCTAGAGTCGCCAGGTATCTTTATGATACCGCCACGAGGTTCAAGTTCAAGTAATGACCAATAACTCAACACACCAATTAGTAAGATTCAAATCAAAACACATTTATTATACACAGTAATTCACTACTCGTGCATAAACTCTACTTTCTAGACTATTCCTATCACTAAAAGACCTATACTTAGCTTCGGACTGGCCCACCAGGTCAGGGGAACAAATGGCCTTTCGTTCAGGTTCTGAGTCTGCAGGATTCAAAAGCTGGTATGGACTGGTAGCTAGGAGCGCCTATCTCGTAGCGAGCGTTGACTTGAGACTTACTTGGTTGGTGTGGCCGCTGGACAGTTCAGTCTCGGGGGTTGCTTCGCGTTTCTGAGTGACCTTGTCAAGAAGGACGATTTGAACTTGGGGGCTTTACTTTATAGTCCCCAGGGGCTTCCCACCCTTCGGGGTGGACCCCGTACCTGGTTCCAAGTGATTGGACTGCGTTCCGATCACTTGGATTGATTTCTCCAATGCTGGAGCGGTTCCCTGATCGCTGTCCATTGGCCTTCCTTTGTCTTGGCTCTTGCTGGTGCCGAGGACTCTGGCTTGGCTTTATTCCCCTTAACTGTTGCAATTGTGCCTTGGAATTGCTCATTACTATGCAGATGGCTGCTGGTTTCAGTGCTGTCTGGTTTTTTTGCAGGTTGCAATACACATGATTTCTGTAGTTGCTAGTCTTTGCCTGTGTTGGCTGAATTTCCCTTCAGCCTTTGCCGTTCTTCATTTTAAGTTGGGAAGTGGCCAACCCAGGTGGCTACAGTATCAGGAGAGCACAGGTCCCAACACCAATCCCTGGGCCTCTGCACTGCAACTTCTTCCAGTTCAGAAAACAACCATTCACCACAACTATTAATTTCATGCCACTAAACCAAATTAATACCCATGTTGCTATGGTCTATTTTATTCCATGAGCTGCAACATTGCTCACGCGTTTGTTGTGTGGTACTGTATCAAATATCACTGGGATGTCTATGGACATCACATCAACATCATTACCTTCATAACTATCTCTGCGAACTCAACAAAAACACCCAAGCAGGTTAGTTAATCATGATTTGCCGAAGTGACTTAAGTATCATGAATTATTATCGCAGAAAACTTCCCGAGGTTAAATTAGCCTGTAGTTCCTGGGCTTATATTAATACGCCTTTATTAAACAAGGGTGTAAAGTTTGCAATTCTTCAGTCCAACCACCCCAAAGTCTAGAGAAGTCGGGAAAAATTATGACCAGTGTAATTTTCAATTTTCCAGCCTAACCTTCCTGGCTTTGGAGGAAGGGAAACAAAGATACAATATTGAGTTGCCAACCAACAAATGGCCTTCCTGTACTGTCTGTTTTTTTTTCTTTTCTCTCACTTCATTGATCCTGACCTGCTGTACATTCCTCCTGGTCTACTTCACTGTGATCCTTATCTGATTCACATTTCTCGCAGTCTGCTTCACAGTGATCCTGATCTCTTGGACAGCCACCCGGTCATTTAACTGAGATCAAAATAGCTTGCCAACAACTCTTGCTGTTGAAGCTTATGTCAGTAAAGTTCCCTTAGGCAGAATACGGAAGGGCAACTTGTGCTAATCAAACAACAAATATCAGGATTGGAAGGAAGAGACCATAAAATGAAGCAACAGAGTAACCAGCCTGACAGAAAGTTAAGGTCATCATCAAAGATGAAAAGATTTGGAGAGAATGATATGAAGCTTACTTAGGTTGGGTAGATCGGAGTTTTTATATCTGTAGCTTCTGAAATATGAGACGTAGTAAGTTCCTCAACCCACTAAAGGCATGCAAATTATCCTTGGAAAAGTTCATAATGCAGCATAACGTCATCTCCAAAATACTCTGAATAATTACGTAGAGTCTTGACTGTACTGATGAGATGACACAAACTTCTTTTGATAATATATAAATTAATTTATCCTGAGCAGGCAGTTGTAACTTGTAATTTAGTCAGTAGGTTGTTGTGACATTCTTAAATGATAGAATAGTTGAGTCCGAACTGAGCTTAAGATTTAGACAGCCTCCACTGAATTTGGTCCTTGTATTTGGACTGCATAGTAGGTTTTTCCTGGTTCAGTGTTGGGAAACATTACTGACTTGGAGTGCTGCAGATCAAGTTAAAAATGATCAATTAGACTGCTTATTCAACATTTAGGGTTGTCTCAAGGGTCTAATTGAGACATGGGGCAGATTCTCCGTCCTTGTCTGCCCGGCGACCGGAGAATCCCGCCAGAGGTCAATGGCCTTCTCCATTGTCCGCAGTTCGACCGTGGCATTCCTGCGGCGGGCGGGACTGAAGAATCCAGCCCATGTTCTTCATTAGTTTGATGTGCTCTGTGTTCAAGGATAACGTATGGGGAGCTGGCAAGGCCATCATAAAGTTAAGCAGGAGCATGACCTATATTAAATGTGCACTCTTTGCATATCCAGGTTTTCCAGTGTGGTCAGGTGTAAATCCTTCTGAGCTGCTCTGATCCTTTGAGGAAAATTCAGGGATTGGAATGTTGTACAACATGCTGTTTTCTTAGTGAAGCAGTGGCTTTATAGTTTAGAATGTTTCTTAAAGCAAATTAAATTTTATTATCATGGTTTGCCAGAAATGACTATTTTATGGAGTACCTTGAGTGGGACTGAAGCAAATGATGAGGGAATGTAGCTTTAATTGTCTGTAAAATAGAAAATATTGTGCTGATTATGACACAGTGGATCTGAACATATTGCCATTCTCTTCAACAAACACCCTGTGATTAGAAGGTACCTTCTGGTGGTCATTATAGTGACTGGCTCTTGCGGATTTGAACTGAAAGCCAATTAGATTTATGAGCCTACTTAAACAACCGTCTGCAATGTAATAAAATGCTCCTGCTATAATTTGTGATCTCTGTAATAACACATACTCCCCAATTAGTATTTACTGATCCATGCACCATGGTGTAAACTGCTTATTTGGTAAACTGTGTGCAATTGGCTGCCTTTTGAGATCAGCTGATTGACTGCACACAGTCTTTGTGTTGTCACTGTACTCCCACATCCACTCAGCCCAGCTGCAATAATGATGTTGTCTGACATTTTCCCTGAACTGTGAACTGCAGTGACAATGATGCTGTTTTCCTTTTAATAAAGGATTAGTTAATAAACCTGAGCCAGCCTAATTGTTGACAGCCTAATGGCGACATGAGGATAATTTTTTTCCTTGGATTTATAACAATAACGAAATAGCCTTTACAGTCTGCCTTCTGAAAACAGTTTATATTTGTAAGGTCTTTCATTCACAAAATTATCAGTGTACATTGTTCTGAAAGTGATCCACAGTGAACTAATTTGGAACTCCCGGGGGCTGGATACTATATATAGTGAGTTAGCACAGCGGTCTTTTGCCTCTAAGAATGGAATATCAGTGCAACAAGTTGATGCATGACAATCACCTCATTCCTAACGTGTGTGCCGTCTACACCCGCTTGCAAATAGCTGACCACTTGCATCCCAAAATGCACTAATTACCAAATTGGCAGTGTCTCTTCAGAAGGGCACACCTGGGTCAATGCCACACTCGAGCAGTAGGAGCTGTGTTTTGGAAGTTGAAGTTAAAATAGGTTAAAACAATTATTCTCACTGATTTTGCTGGATTAAAAAATATCTCATAATATTTGGTACCTGCTAAATAATGTGTGCCGCATTTACAGTGTCTAAAATCCGTTTTTCTAAAAACCGGGATTTTTAGGATATGCCATGCATCAAATTAAAGTTTAATAAAATAAGAAGCAACTTACCTGGACAATTCAGCTCGGCATGGCATTGCTGCAGTGTGGCACGGAACAGTCATTTGCTTTGCCGGATTCATGTCGCTCTATTTTCAAGTGACTCTTCACCTTACGAGATCAACTTAGCCTGAACCAGCCAACCTGAAATCGAGCATGATCCAAACTTGGTCCCAGGTTGGCAATTTTGAACACCTCTGCCATCTATTTTTTACTTTTTTAACTTAATGTGCATTCTCCCCAACACCTTACAATCAAAGGAGATAGAATTTTTCTGCTCTTTCCTGCAGTGTACTTTAAAAATGGCGTTGTCAATGCTGTGAGCATAATCTTTACAGCTGTGCTCTAGTTGCACTGCATCGTAGAAATTTAGAGGTCCTTAGGCCCATGGTGACTGTGATGGTACTTTGAAAGCTGTTGACATATTCCTTTTTCCTTTATGCTTTTAACATTTTTTCCAAATATTTGTTTCCCCATTATGTTGGATTCTGCTTATAGCGTTGCTTAAGGGGCTTTGTTTCTGGGGCATTCCATGCTTTAACAATACTCAGTATAAAAGTAAATGATAGAATCCAGCTCCTTGGGGAAGAGCAGTGGCCATATTCTGCCTGAGATGAAGATTCTGAATAATCAAGATCAGGGACGGGATTCTCCGTCGGCTGACGCCTGAATCGGGAAACGCGATTGGGTGGAGAATGGCGCATGAGGTGAAAATTGTGGCCGGTGCCTCGACAGTGGCATCAATGCATTCTACTCCGCACGCCGTTGGCATATCATTAGTAACTTGTAATACCCACTGCCTCTGCCAGGAGGAAATACCGATGGCAAGGTTCACTTGTGATATCAAAAATTGGGAAACAGGCGCTATTGCAGCTGGGGGGAAGAGAGGGGGTACGGAAAGTGACCAAAATTGCCATAGTGTGCTGACAGTTGTACCACTGGCCGGGGGGCCTCTGCCATGGCCGGGGGAACAGCGTGCGGTGGCCAGGGGGTGGGGCGTGGGGTCGGGGTGGACGGGCATGCAACAGCATTGCCACAGCCTGCAAGGCTGCCATGCAGCTGCGCACTGTGAACTTAGTGCCACAACATATGGGTGTGTGTCGTTTCCGCACCTCCCCTCCCCCCAGCCGACCCATCAACGGGATGGGTGCATTCCAGCACAACTTGTTGGCTGGGATAAGTGTGTGGGGGGAGTGGAATGCTGAAATGCGGCAGCAGCTTGTCAGCCTTTCGCGTGCCAATCTCGACCCGACTAAAGACCGATTGCCATTGGAATCGCTCGTGTTCTACGTTGCACCTATGCTAGCCCATTTACGGTTGTTGAATTGCTCTTGGACCGGCCCCAATTTTGCTGTTGTAAAAGTCTCCCAACGATTCTGTCCCGGTGTCACCACTTAGGGCGGGATTCTCCAGTATTTGACGGGCGGGCTGTACCGGCGCCAAAGCGTGGCGTGAACCACTCCGCCGTCGGTCCGCCCGGAAGGAGCGGAATCCTCCGCACATTCGGGGGCTAGGCCGGCGCTGGAGTGATTGGCTCCGCGCCAACCGGTGCCGAAGGGCCTCTGCCAGTCGGCACGAGTTGACGCATGCGAAGGAGCGCCAGCGTGTTCCCAGAACCGCTGCCGTGATTCCTGCGCATGCGTAGGGGGTTTCATCTCCGTGCCGGCCATGACGTGGAGGGATAGAGTGGCACAGGCCCGCCCGCAGATGGGTGGGCCCCGTTCGCGGGAGAGGCCACCGTGGGGGCCCCCGAGGACTCCGCAGGCCGCCTTCAGAGCCAGGTCCCATCGGTACAGACCTTGTCTAATTCACGCCGGCGGGATTGGCCGAAAACTGGCGGCCGCTCGGCCCATCGAGGACCGGAGAATCACCAGGGTGGTAAGGGGGGGGCATTGCCAACGGCCCCCGACCGGCGTGGCGCGATCCCCGCCCCCTCCAAAAAAGTGCCGCCGGAGAATTCCGCAGCGAGCGGCGGGTCAGGGTTCACGCCGCCACCTGGCCATTCTCCGAGCCGGCGGAAGGTCAGAGAATTCCACCCTTAGTGTCTGAAACAGAGAATCCTGCCCCCTGATTTTTCTCAGCTACACAATAGCATGTGCATCAATTCAGTTAGTGTATTTTGTTCGTACATAAATTCAGAAAATAAGATGATAGGAGGTCTGTTTCAGTAAATCAGGAACATGTACAGTTAGATCACTTCTGCTTAATGAATTAGCTACTGGTGTCTGTTTTAAGTGGTGAGTTAACTGTGATTGCTTCACAGTGAGAAGGAGGCCATTCTGGGCAACACAGTAGCACAGTGGTTAGCACAGTTGCTTCACAGCTCCAGGGTCCCAGGTTCGATTCCGCCTTGGGTCACTGTCTGTGTGGAGTCTGCACGTTCACCCCGTGTCTGCGTGGGTTTCCTCCGGGTGCTCCGGTTTCCTCCAACAGTCCAAAGATGTGCATGTTAGGTGGATTGGCCGTGATAAAAATTGCCCTTAGTGTCCAAAAAGGTTGGGTGGGGTTACTGGGTTACGGGGACAGGGTGGAGGAGTGGGCTTAGGTAGGGTGCTCTTTCCAAGGGCCGGTGCAGATTCGATGGGCTGAATGGCTTCCTTCTGCACTGTAAATTCTGTGATTCTGTAGAAGTAAGCACACTGGTGTAGTGAAGGTGAGAATGTTTGGCGTACATGAATCTGCCTGTTTTCTGATGTGTGCCATCAGATGATCACAGGGTGAAGTGAGGCAGGGGAAAAGTGTGGTTAAAAGAGCAAAACATTTTTTTGCGGGAGAGGGAGGGATAGAGTCAGGTGGCAACCATCACTGTCATTTTCAGGTTACCACCTAGAAAATTCCAAATGATGCCTTGTTTTTTGAAACAAAATTGACTGTTCATGTTTAACTAAAGCATAATAATTTTACAGTTCATAGAGGTAATGGTAGTCCTTCAATAGATTCACATGTACGTCAAGATTACAGAAGTTGTTGAAATGGATTCTGTTTTTTGGAGTCAAACTGCTCCTTTACCACAGTAGTTCAGTCATTAAACTGAAAAAAATTACAGTAAAACTCAATGGTGCATTATTTCTACTTAAATGATATTTGAAAGCAGTCGACAGTTAAAAATATCCGATGAATGGCATCAGGCACAGTTAAATCTGGGCAGAATGACAATTAGGGTTTCTAAAAGTAGGACTGAATAAGGCATTTCTAAGAGTGACGCTTTTGAATAAACAGGTTGACATTAAGACTAAACTTTGTGAATCCTCTTTTTCCAAATTACCATCAAAATTTAGATGGATAAAAACAGATAAACGCTAGCTGAGCTTGCTTGCACTTTCAGTTCAGTACAATAGATTTTAAAGGTTTTGCTCAGGGCCAGATGTAAATTTGAGTTGGTCACATTTAAGTATCTACATATTTTTCCTATTTCACAGGGAGTTTCTTACCCCCACAGTGACGATAGGGAGGTAAAGATTTACAAGGATTCCTGAGTGTTATTGAATGTTTATTTGGAGGTAATTGAATTTAAAACCTGCTATTAAAAAGAAGATTGGCAATCTCAAAAGCAATTTGATTGAATCCAACTAACATGCATGCAATGTTTCAACACAAGCGGTGTTTGGCCTTGAACACAACAAAACTGAATAGGCTTTCATGAATTAAGGCAAAGGTCCTTTAGTCAACATGAACAGTCGTTAATAAAAACCTAAAATGCTGCAAAAACCTACCAGGCCCAGCAGTATCTGTGGCGAAAGAAATAGAGTTAACCGGCACGATCTAACAGAAATGTTTCCAAGTGTCATTTGTGGCATCTTTGCTGGGAGTTTCCTGCCGGCGATTTCCCCATCGCTATCCAACAATGCTTAGGTTGTGGTCAAATGGCCGTGTTGCGCCCAAAAAGCAGCACGATGCAGGGCAACGTGGTGGCCGATAGAAACCGGGTGACCCCGCTCCCGGGATCTACCTGGCTCGCAACATCCCGCAAGATCTAACGCGATCTAGCAAGACATTGCGATGTAAAGCCCGGCCAATGTGGGCGGGATCACTTTTTGGCAAGTCTGCATATTAGAGTGAGACAGCTAGCCTCACGCTAATGTGCAGATTCCTGAGGCACCTGAGGCATTGGGATCTATCCCCTTCGCCCCAGAGACCTCTGGCGAGCGGTACTGGTCTCCACAAATGGGTTTTAGATGGATCGCTGCTTGTAGGGGTCTCCCAGGGGATCGGACGTCCCCAGGTACATGACGTTTGGGCAGGGTGGTACCTTGGCACTGCTGGTGTCACTGAGGCACCCTGGCAGTGTCAGCTTGTCACAAGCGGTTGGATCCCTCCAACTGCACCTGTAGGCTGCTGACATCCCTCATGTAGGCTCCGGCTCTGTATCTGCATCTCCAGCATCAATGGAACTGCACCTTCCAGGGGCCAAGACCCGTCTGGATGGCAGCTGGTCCCTGGGGTCAGGCCACCCTCTGACTGTCCACTCCTCAAGGGTTCCTACCTCCACCTGATGTACCACTGCATGTGTGTGGTGCTCAGCAGATGGTGCCCCAGGTACCTCTTCACTAAAGTGTCTAACCAAGGTGGGTGTCTCTGGTTGATGGAGAATGTCGCAGACAGCTGTGACAGAAAGTCTGTGTCAACCCTGGACTGGTGCTCCGGGGTGTTCAAGGCTGGTGTTTGGGGGCTAGCGTCGCTGTCCGGTGCTGCCTCATCGCTCGACGTGCCCTGGAATTGTGGCTGGGGCGGGGAGCACCAGAGGGGCCCGCCTCATCGGCAGGTGATCCTGCAAGGCAAAGGGCATTATGACGCATGGTTGGATTGCAGGTTGGGGTGGTGGTGTGGGGGCTGAGGGAAACCGCAACTCAGCAGGGGCCATTTGGTTCCTCGATGTCGGCCTCCACCTCGGCGACTACCCCAGTCCTACTGACCAGATTCAATTCCCGCCGCTCCGTGACGATGAGAGGCCACAGGGGACCCTCCAGTCTTCTCTCTCCCTATGGTTGTGCGCTGCCTTCTTCTGTGGCAGAGGACACACACACATACAGAAAATGCAGTGTTCGGACGTTGGGAGCACAGGGGATGGCCAACTGGTAGCCTTTGTGAACAGGGCACCTGGCCACAGCATGCGGTCTGGGTGCTAGCATGTGGTGCAGGGTGGGGTGCAAGCAGATGACAGTATGTGGGATTCGGTCACCCTCTGGGTGAGGTCGGGCATTACGGAGGTTGGTGCCAGGGGCATGGTGCTGGCTACTAACCCTGGCACATTGAGGAGGTCATGCAGCTTTTTCGGGCACTGCTGGTTGGGCCTGGAGGTGGGTGCCAAAGTGCTCACGGCCTTTGCCACCCATGCTCAAGCCTGGTGCACAACAGTGGGTGGCAGCCTCCTTCCCACCCCGGGGAAGATGGTGGCCCGCCTCTCCTCCAGGGCGCCCAGCAGGGTCTCGAGCTCCACATCTGCGGACAGGGGTGCCACTATTCGGGCTGCCATCTTGTTGGCTGGTATGAGGGTATGTGGGGCTTGGAGTGCTTAAATGTGGCTGCAGCTTGTCAGCCTCTCGAGTGCCAATCCCGACCCTGGCGAATAGGACAACGTTTTTCAGTTCACGTGCCGCTGGTGCTAGCCCATTAACGGATCCAAAATTGCTCAGGGACTGCTGCTTCCATGGTCATAGAACGCCACCGATTCGCTCCAGTGTCAGCACTTAGTCTCTGAAACAGAGAACCCAGCCTTTAATCTTTCGAGGCAGCTGTGGAATTTACATGCAAGGCTCTCCTGTTAAATTGAACAAGCGGAGGAGGCTCAAGCGGAGCTAAAACACCGGCATGGACCATTTGGACTGAGCAGCTGCTCTGTGCCGTATATCATATGTGATTAACATTAACATTCTCAGAATTAAATTGCACCTTATGTTACTAAATCAAAGCCAATGTTTTAAGAAAACATTGTTGCAAATTTTTTTTTGATTAAAAATCAGTTGTAAGCTGCAGAACAGGACTTAACAGCCTTACTTATCATCCTCTCAAAAACATTTATGACCAAGATTGTAAGCTGCTTGAGGACTTGGAGAATTGTCTTCTACAAGTATCAACAAACCAGAACGCTCTGTCTTTCATTATCCTCGGTTCATTGAGGTAACTGAAGTTATCTGAAAGCTGTTCAATGCAGCTCTTGCTGTTTTTGGTAATTTTGGATACGCTAAGCATTAGGAAGAAGCCATGATGATAATTGTGGACCAAAATGGTCTTCATCCTAAATCATGTCAAATAAATTATTCAATTGGTTCATGGAAGGCAGCAGTTAGTGCAGTTAGATTAAAAAAATAAATAAGTTATGCCATGGTTTTTGTTCTTCATGGTGTCTCTTATTATTTCTCTGTGGATAGAATGAAAATGCCATTCTGCATATAGTCAGGTGTGATGTGATAACTGTAGCCATAATGGGAACTTCAGACCAAATCAAATTCCAATAGACTTCGCTTCCAGTGTGAACTACAAAACATTGTGTGATGTATCTTCCCTCTATCTGTGTGTTTAAAAATGGAGGTTGATTATTTGTCTACTGGGAAATGATTTGAGATTTCCTCCTTGGCACTTCTCTTGTGAAAAGTCTATTTTGTCTAAATTTTCAGAATCTGTCTCAAAAACATCTGAGTTAATCATTGTCTCAGACCTAATTCCATTTGGGATGATTGTACAATTTTGTCTCGATCAAAATGCTGTTCCCAGGGTCTCAGCCTTCACGCATGGGATTGTTTTTCATCATCAGCTGTATTGTGCTGGCTTGTACAGTCCCGCTGGCAGCAGTGCTTTGGTTTTGTTTCTAGGTTGTAAAAACTATCTGGCGTTGTTATAAGTTTGAGAATGCACTTAATCGATTTGTGTTGTTAATTTATTGCCACCTGCATTTTGCTTTACAATTATACTGTACAGTGTTACTGTGAAAGTATGGATCACTGGAAAATTACCACCACCTTCCACAGGACAGCAATAAACCGTGTCAGCAATATGCTGGTTTGGAGACGAAGAGCAACTCAAAGATTTGCCTGGCTGCCAGCTGATGTGCTGGGAGAGTCAGACCAAATCACTGAAACACAACAGCATAAAGTAAGAAGCACAAAGTCACTGGAATGCTACTTCGACTGAGTACTTAGTTAACTTGGGGAATTTGGTAAATGAGGGAATTTTAAGGGTTCATCTCTTTCTAAATTTGAGTTATGTTTTGCAGTTAGTTTTTAACTGAACTTTGTAATTTGTGGTTAAATTCAGGTTGCGATCTACCTGAATGGGAACAGAGTCCCAAAGCGCTAGTGATTAGCCGGGTGTTTCTCGAGAGCGCCAGGAAACTCCACGCTAGAAGTTCGCATATTACAGAGGAGGAGGTGCTGGAAGTCTTAAAGTGCATCAAGGTAGCTAAATCCCCGGGACCTGATGAAATGTATCCCAGGATGTTGTGGGAGGCTAGGGAGGAAATTGCGTGTCCCCTAACAGAGATATTTGAATCATCGGCAGCCACAGGTGAGGTGCCTGAAGATTGGAGAGTGGCGAATGTTGTGCCCTTGTTTAAGAAGGGCAGCAGGGAAAAGCCTGGGAACTACAGACCGGTGAGCCTAACGTCTGTAGTAGGTAAGTTGCTAGAAGGTATTCTGAGAGACAGGATCTACAAGCATTTAGAGAGGCAAGGACTGATTCGGGGCAGTCAGCATGGCTTTGTGCGTGGAAAATCATGTCTCACAAATTTGATTGAGTTTTTTGAGGGGGTGACCAAGAAGGTAGATGAGGGCAGTGCAGTAGACGTTGTCTACATGGACTTTAGCAAAGCCTTTGACAAGGTACCGCATGGTAGGTTGTTGCAGAAGGTTAAAGCTCACGGGATCCAGGGTGAGGTTGCCAATTGGATTCAAAATTGGCTGGACGACAGAAGGCAGAGGGTTGTTTTTCAAACTGGAGGCCTGTGACTAGTGGTGTGCCTCAGGGATCGGTGCTGGGTCCACTGTTATTTGTGATTTATATTAATGATTTGGATGAGAATTTAGGAGGCATGGTTAGTAAGTTTGCAGATGACACCAAGATTGGTGGCACAGTGGATAGTGAAGAAGGTTATCTAGGATTGCAACGGGATCTTGATCAATTAGGCCAGTGGGCCGACGAATGGCAGATGGAGTTTAATTTAGATAAATGTGAGGTGATGCATTTTGGCAGATCGAATCAGGCCAGGACCTACTCAGTTAATGGTATGGCGTTGGGGAGAGTTATAGAACAAAGAGATCTAGGAGTACAGGTTCATAGCTCCTTGAAGGTGGAGTCGCAGGTGGACAGGGTGGTGAAGAAGGCATTCGGCATGCTTGGTTTCATTGGTCAGAACATTGAATACAGGAGTTGGGACGTCTTGTTGAAGTTGTACAAGACATTGGTACGGCCACACTTGGAATACTGTGTGCAGTTCTGGTCACCCTATTATAGAAAGGATATTATTAAACTAGAAAGAGTGCAGAAAAGATTTACTAGGATGTTACCGGGACTTGATGGTTTGAGTTAAAAGGAGAGGCTGGATAGACTGGGACTTTTTTCCCTGGAGCGTAGGAGGCTTAGTGGTGATCTTATAGAGGTCTATAAAATAATGAGGGGCATAGATAAGGTAGATAGTCAACATCTTTTCCCAAAGGTAGGGGAGTCTAAAACTAGAGGGCATAGGTTTAAGGTGAGAGGGGAGAGATTCAGAAGGGCCCAGAGAGGCAATTTCTTCACTCAGAGGGTAGTGAGTGTCTGGAATGTGCTGCCAGAGTTAGTAGTAGAGGCGGGTACAATTGTGACTTTTAAAAAGCATTTAGATAGTTACATGGGTAAGATGGGTATAGAGGGTTATGGGCCAAGTGCGGGCAACTGGGACTAGCTTAATGGTAAAAACTGGGCGGCATGGACTGGTTGGGCTGAAGGGCCTGTTTCCATGCTGTAAACTTCTATGATGATTCTATGATAGAACTGTCATTAGGGTAAATCGGGGGCCTGAGCGGGGAATGCACGGCTGTGGCTGTACTTAGTCCCGTTTTCTGTGCTGAAGTGCTCCAGTCGCCGGAACTCAGTGCAAAGAGAGATTGGGACCCCAACTCATCTATAAGGGGGCCCTCTCTGCACCCATGCAGGGCACCCCGGGCCAGATACCCTCGCATGGAAAATGCCAGCTTTGCAGTGCCAGGCTGGCACCCAGGTGTATTGCAGAATGTGGGAGTTTGTGGATGTTAGTAAATGTATCCAAGTGTGGTACCTCCAACTCGTGTCTCTCCAATTCAGTCATTGAGCTAGAGTGCAATGTGGAGAAGTTCAGACATATAAATGAGAGGGAGGAGTTTCTGGACAGTTTTATCTGAAATATTGACACTGCCCAGTGGAAAACATTGGTTCAGGAAAGGGTGGGTGTGCCGAGAGGGAGCTGGGTAGCAGGTATTTAGGAGAGGTTGAGAATATTATCCCAGACACTGGTCCTGTTCAAAAGGTATGGGGCTGGACTCTCCGATTTGGAGGCCATGTCCCCACGCCGGTGGAGGAACGGTGGATTTCACGCTAGGAAAACTGGTGCAAAACGACCACCGATTGCCCATTTTGCTGGGGGCTAGCAGGGAGGAAGTGTAGAGCACCTGGCTCTTGCTGCCGATACGTCCTGGAGAATTGTTGGGTCCGTGGCTGCGCATGCGCCCTTCAGGCCACTCCATGCTTCATGGCGGATGTCGCTCGCGGTCCCGGTCCGTGAAATAGTCTCTCCTCCCCCCCCCCTCCCCCCCGCCTTCGGCTGGCTCGTGTTCCCCGAACTGCTCCACCACAGTGCCCCCAGCCCCGAATATGTCCACCCCTGCCCACGGATCAGCCCTCCCCCAAATGTGGCAGGGCTGGACTGAGACCGCAGCCGCCATGCTGAGTTCCCGGCGGGTGAGACCATGAGAGACCCACGTCGTCGGGAACTTGGCCGGTCGGGGGCGGAGCATCGGGGGGGCGGCCCTCGGGCAAGGACCTGAAGCCGTGGATACGTGGCGCGGCGTACTCTGAGTACACTGCTTTGGAGGGGGCGGAACATCGCGGAAGCTGCGCTGCCCCCCATTCTGTCGGGAATTTGGATTCTCCGGTCCGTCGCCGAACACAATTTTTGGCATCGGCGACCGGAGAATCCAGCCCATGATATACTTGCCCACCTAGGACAAGGAGAAAGACGCAGAGAGGCCCGCTGCAATGCAGAACAAGGCAACATGGTTCAGAAGACTATTTGGGGGAAGATGGGGGAGAGAATAGAAATGTGGCAGTAATAGGGATATTACTGCAGGTTATGGAGAGAGGGAGGGATGATAGTATAGTATGTTCTGCATGCAAGAACAAGAATCCTGAAGGTTGTGTTGCTTACCCAGTGCCATTGAAAGGGATATCTGACAGTGGCTGGAGGGGAACTCTGAAAGAGAGGGTGTAAATCCAGTTATCATGTTTCATTTTGGAATAAGTGACATTGGTAGGAATCGGGAGAAGATCCTGCTGAAAGAACCTCCGGAATTAGGCTGCTGATTAAAAAAGAGGACTATGAAGGTAATAATCTCTGAATTATTGCCTAAACCACATGCAAATTGGGACAGGAACAGACCGATCAAGAGAATTAACACACAGCTAAAGGACTGGCGTGGGAAAAGGAATTCCTTTTCAAGAGGCACTGGGACCAGTTTTGGAATGGGAAGGAACTGAAGCAATTGGATTAGCTCCACCTGAAACGGGATTTGCAGCTGTGTTTATGCAAAAAGGGTAAATAGGAAGGTGCTAAAGACTTTAAATCAGCAATATGTGGGGAGGAATCTCCAAGAAATGTAAGCAGCCGAGATGTAAACAAAACAGGGCATGAGCACTGTAAAGAAGAGAAATGATGGCAAAGGAATAAAAAGTTATAAAATTGAAGTCTCAGAAAATGGTTGAACATAAAATGAGACAAAATCCCATTACAATTCGCTAAAATATAAAATGTCTGTACTCAATACACAAGTGCCATTATAAAACTGAGAAGCAGAAAGCAATCATGTGTTTGAGGGCAGCACGGTGGCGCAATGGTAAGCATTGCTGCCTCACGGCCCCGAGGTCCCAGGTTCGATCCCGGCTCTGGGTCACTGTCCGTGTGGAGTTTGCACATTCTTCCCGTGTCTGCGTGGGTTTCAAAAGAACAAAGAACAAAGAAATGTACAGCACAGGAACAGGCCCTTCGGCCCTCCAAGCCCGTGCTGACCATGCTGCCCGACTAAACTACAATCTTCTACACTTCCTGGGTCCGTATCCCTCTATTCCCATCCTATTCATGTATTTGTCAAGATGCCCCTTAAATGTCACTATCGTCCCTGCTTCCACCACCTCCTCCGGTAGCGTGTTCCAGGCACCCACTACTCTCTGCGTAAAAAACTTGCCTCGTACATCTACTCTAAACCTTGCCCCTCTCACCTTAAACCTAGTAATTGACCCCTCTACCCCAGGGAAAAGCCTCTGACTATCCACTCTGTCTATGCCCCTCATAATTTTGTAGACCTCTATCAGGTCGCCCCTCAACCTCCTCCGTTCCAGTGAGAACAAACCGAGTTTATTCAACCGCTCCTCATAGCTAATGCCCTTCATACCAGGCAACATTCTGGTAAATCTCTTCTGCACCCTCTCTAGAGCCTCCACATCCTTCTGGTAGTGTGGCGACCAGAATTGAACACTATACTCCAAGTGTGGCCTAACTAAGGTTCTATACAGCTGCAACATGACTTGCCAATTCTTATACTCAACGCCCCGGCCAATGAAGGCAAGCATGCCGTATGCCTTCTTGACTACCTTCTCCACCTGTGTTGCCCCTTTCAGTGACCTGTGGACCTGTACTCCTAGATCTCTCTGACTTTCAATACTCTTGAGGGTTCTACCATTCACTGTATATTCCCTACCTGCATTAGACCTTCCAAAATGCATTACCTCACATTTGTCCGGATTAAACTCCATCTGCCATCTCTCCGCCCAAGTCTCCAAACAATCTAAATCCTGCTGTATCCTCTGACAGTCCTCATCGCTATCTGCAATTCCACCAACCTTTGTGTCGTCTGCAAACTTACTAATCAGACCAGTTACATTTTCCTCCAAATCATTTATATATACTACAAACAGCAAAGGTCCCAGCACTGATCCCTGTGGAACGCCACTGGTCACAGCCCTCCAATTAGAAAAGCATCCTTCCATTGCTACTCTCTGCCTTCTATGACCTAGCCAGTTCTGTATCCACCTTGCCAGCTCACCCCTGATCCCGTGTGACTTCACCTTTTGTACTAGTCTACCATGAGGGACCTTGTCAAAGGCCTTACTGAAGTCCATATAGACAACATCCACTGCCCTACCTGCATCAATCATCTTAGTGACCTCCTCGAAAAACTCTTATCAAGTTAGTGAGACACGACCTCCCCTTCACAAAACCATGCTGCCTCTCACTAATACGTCCATTTGCTTCCAAATGGGAGTAGATCCTGTCTCGAAGAATTCTCTCCAGTAATTTCCCTACCACTGAAGTAACCGGCCTGTAGTTCCCTGGATTATCCTTGCTACCCTTCTTAAACAGAGGAACAACATTGGCTATTCTCCAGTCCTCCGGGACATCACCTGAAGACAGTGAGGATCCAAAGATTTCTGTCAAGGCCTCAGCAATTTCCTCTCCAGCCTCCTTCAGTATTCTGGGGTCGATCCCATCAGGCCCTGGGGACTTATCTACCTTAATATTTTTTAAGACACCCAACACCTCGTCTTTTTATTTCTTAATGTGACCCAGGCTATCTACACACCCTTCTCCAGACTCAACATCTACCAATTTCTTCTCTTTGGTGGTTCGCCCCCACAACCCAAAGATGTGCAGGGTAGGTGGATTGGCCACGCTAAATTGCCCCGTAATTAGAAAAAAATAATTGGGTACTCTAAATTAAATAAATAAATAAATAAATGTGTTTACCAGACATAATGGGGACAATACAGAAAAAGCAGGGCTGGAAATGCAACATAAAACAAATTCAACTTAGAATAAATAGAGGGAAAACTGGGCACTGGGGTAGCTGTAACTTATTTGAAATAACAGAATGCAGACATCAGCATAGAACTAATATGGATATAGACAAAAGGTAATACAGGATCAGTCCTGTAATCTACTGAGCATCTAACGGTGGAAGGGAGGTGGTTAATGACAAATTTGGGAATTGAGTAACCAAAAAAAATCATGCAGGATTTCAACTACCTTGAGACTAGTTGGACAGGAATAAGGGAATGGAGTTCCAACACTGTGAACAGGACATAGAACATAGAACAATACAGCGCAGTACAGGCCCTTCGGCCCACGATGTTGCACCGAAACAAAAGCCATCTAACCTACACTATGCCATTATCATCCATATGTTTATCCAATAAACTTTTAAATGCCCTCAATGTTGGCGAGTTCACTACTGTAGCAGGTAGGGCATTCCACGGCCTCACTACTCTTTGCGTAAAGAAACACACCTGTGTTTAAAAAGCCCAATAAGGGGAGATTTGCTCTTGGATCTTGTAATGAGTAATGAACCAGAGCAGATGAGCGAAGTCAAAGCAGGGGGACTTTTGGGCAATAGTGTCCATAATAAAGTATGCTTTAAGATGATGATATGGAAGGAAAAGATGATGTTAGGGAAGGAAATAAGTGTAAAGACCATCGGGTTGATAGATTGGAAAAATGCTGATTCTGACAGGCTGAGCAGAGAACTTGAGAAAATAAAATTGACAACTATATTGGCAAACAATAATGTAGACTAACAGTGAGAAACATTTAAAATGGTATTCAGCAGACTGCAGGAAAATATTTTTCCATTAAAAGCAAAGAACAAACTGAACCCTATTGGGACTTCATGGATCAATAAAGACATAAGAGAACAACTGATGCTGAAGAAAGAGCTGTACATACTCAGCAGAGATAAGTGAGAATAGAAAGATTATGTGCAAAGTCAAAAAAAAATTTGGAAGGGAAAGAAATATCAAATTACATTATCAAGGAACATTAAACAAAATAGTGCAATATTTTGCAGGCACATCAATTTACAAAAGGAAGCGTATGATGGGAGCAGGAGCATTAAGGAACAGACAGGATAATTTCACAGGTAATGATAGAGAAATGGCAGAAATATTAAATAATTACTTTGCTTCGATGTTTACCAGGGTAAACAGTAAAGTTTCTGAGTATCATTTCAGGCGGGTTTAGCTGGGTGCTTCTCCCCGGCTCTGTCGGCGAGATCACCATCACTATCTAATCAAACTTCCATAATTTTTACGGGTCCTGGGGAGTTTCTCTCCAGGTTAGCCCACACTTCATATTTTTTTCTTCACCGAGGAGCTAAACTCACTGGCCAGTTATATCCGGCATCAGCACGGTTCCACTTAACCGTGCAAGACTGGATCCCGCCCATTGTCTAACCAGATCTTTCATGTTCAATAAAAAAGTTGAGAAGAATATACGGTTAAATGTCCTTTCATTTCCTTGAGGTATAGAGTTTTAAATGTTTTGGCAGATTTTCATAACTTTAAGGATGCGGTCAGATGCAGAAGATACCTTCAAAGGCTGCATCGCGGCAGACTCCAGTCGCGGCCGGTAAAACCCGAGTACCCGGCTTAGAACAAAGAAAATTACAGCACAGGAACAGGCCCTTCGGCCCTCCCAGCCTGCGCCGATCCAGATCCTTTATCTAAACCTGTCGCCTATTTTCCAAGGATCTACTTCCCTCTGTTCCCCGCCCGTTCATATATCTGGCTGGATGCATCTTGAATGATGCTATCGTGCCCGCCTCTACCACCTCCGCTGGCAAAGCGTTCCAGGCACCCACCACCCTCTGCATAAAAAACTTTCCACGCACATCTCCCTTAAACGATTTCGGCGTGAGAACAGCTGGTGAGTCAGTTTCAGCGGGAGCATTGCGGAAGCGGTTGCTGGGAGGTAAGTCAACCTTTAAAAGCACTTGTCTTTGCAGGGGCAGGCCAGTCGATTTCGGCGTGAGAACAGCTGGCGAGTCAGTTTCAGCGGGAGCATTGCGGAAGTGGTTGCTGGGAGGTAAGTCTGTCCTTTAAAAGCACTTGTCTTTGCAGGGGCCAGTCGATTTCGGCCGGAGTGGAGCTGGCTGGTTAGTCAATTTCAGCAGGAGCTGAGAATTTTTCTTTTTTTAAAATTAGTTTTTTAGGCGGGAACAGGAAGTCGACCCGCGGACGTCTGGGAAGACCCTCACCAATAAATTCTGGTGGAGAGGAAACCCGAGACACTACACGTGTAGTGTCTCCCACCCGCCCCCCTCCTCTAACCTAATAATAAAACCCGAGACACTACACGTGCAGTGTCTCCCACCCACCCTCCTCCTCTAACCTAATAATAAAACCCATTGGTCTGAGGTAAGTACCATATTTTATTATATTATTATTATTTTTTATAAAAATTTAATTTAGTTGTTAGCCAGATCATGGTAGAAAGTTAGAGGAATGGCAGGGAAGGGAATGCAATGTTCCTCCTGCAGGATGTTTGAGGTGAGGGATGCAGTTAGTGTCCCTGCTGATTTTACCTGCAGGAAGTGCTGCCATCTCCAGCTCCTCCAAGACCGAGTTAGGGAACTGGAGCTGGAGTTGGAAGAACTTCGGATCATTCGGGAGGCAGAAGGGGTCATAGATAGCAGCTTCAGGGAATTAGTTACACCAAAGATTGGAGATAGGTGGGTAACTGTAAGAGGGACTGGGAAAAAGCAGTCAGTGCAGGGATCCCCTGCGGTCGTTCCCCTGAGAAACAAGTATACCGCTTTGGATACTTGTGGGGGGGGGGACTTACCAGGGGTAAGCCATGGGGTACGGGCCTCTGGCACAGAGTCTGTCCCTGTTGCTCAGAAGGGAAGGGGGGAGAGGAGCAGAGCATTAGTAATTGGGGACTCTATAGTCAGGGGCACAGATAGGAGATTTTGTGGGAGCGTGAGAGACTCACGTTTGGTATGTTGCCTCCCAGGTGCAAGGGTACGTGATGTCTCGGATCGTGTTTCCCGGGTCCTTAGGGGGGAGGGGGAGCAGCCCCAAGTCGTGGTCCACATTGGCACGAATGACATAGGTAGGAAAGGGGACAAGGATGTCAGGCAGGCTTTCAGGGAGCTAGGATGGAAGCTCAGAACTAGAACAAACAGAGTTGTTATCTCTGGGTTGTTGCCCGTGCCACGTGATAGTGAGATGAGGAATAGGGAGAGAGAGCATTTAAACACGTGGCTACAGGGATGGTGCAGGCGGGAGGGATTCAGATTTCTGGATAACTGGGGCTCTTTCTGGGGAAGGTGGGACCTCTACAGACAGGATGGTCTACATCTGAACCTGAGGGGCACAAATATCCTGGGGGGGAGATTTGTTAGTGCTCTTTGGGGGGGTTTAAACTAATGCAGCAGGGGCATGGGAACCTGGATTGTAGTTTTAGGGTAAGGGAGAATGAGAGTATAGAGGTCAGGAGCACAGATTTGACGTCGCAGGAGGGGGCCAGTGTTCAGGTAGGTGGTTTGAAGTGTGTCTACTTCAATGCCAGGAGTATACGAAACAAGGTAGGGGAACTGGCAGCATGGGTTGGTACCTGGGACTTCGATGTTGTGGCCATTTCGGAGACATGGATAGAGCAGGGACAGGAATGGATGTTGCAGGTTCCGGGGTTTAGGTGTTTTAGTAAGCTCAGAGAAGGGGGCAAAAGAGGGGGAGGTGTGGCGCTGCTAGTCAAGAGCAGTATTACGGTGGCGGAGAGGATGCTAGATGGGGACTCTTCTTCCGAGGTAGTATGGGCTGAAGTTAGAAACAGGAAAGGAGAGGTCACCCTGTTGGGAGTTTTTTATAGGCCTCCTAATAGTTCTAGGGATATAGAGGAAAGGATGGCGAAGATGATTCTGGATATGAGCGAAAGTAACAGGGTAGTTATTATGGGAGACTTTAACTTTCCAAATATTGACTGGAAAAGATATAGTTCGAGTACAATAGATGGGTCGTTTTTTGTACAGTGTGTGCAGGAGGGTTTCCTGAAACAATATGTTGACAGGCCAACAAGAGGCGAGGCCACGTTGGATTTGGTTTTGGGTAATGAACCAGGCCAGGTGTTGGATTTGGAGGTAGGAGAGCACTTTGGGGACAGTGACCACAATTCGGTGACGTTTACGTTAATGATGGAAAGGGATAAGTATACACCGCAGGGCAAGAGTTATAGCTGGGGGAAGGGCAATTATGATGCCATTAGACGTGACTTGGGGGCGGATAAGGTGGAGAAGTAGGCTGCAAGTGTTGGGCACACTGGATAAGTGGGGCTTGTTCAAGGATCAGCTACTGCGTGTTCTTGATAAGTATGTACCGGTCAGACAGGGAGGAAGGCGTCGAGCGAGGGAACCGTGGTTTACCAGGGAAGTGGAATCTCTTGTTAAGAGTAAGAAGGAGGCCGATGTGAAGATGAAGTGTGACGTTTCAGTTGGGGCGATGGATAGTTACAAGGTAGCGAGGAAGGATCTAAAGAGAGAGCTAAGACGAGCAAGGAGGGGATATGAGAAGTATTTGGCAGGAAGGATAAAGGAAAACCCAAAAGCTTTCTATAGGTATGTCAGGAATAAGCGAATGACTAGGGAAAGAGTGGGACCAGTCAAGGACAGGGATGGGAAATTGTGTGTGGAGTCTGAAGAGATAGGCGAGATACTAAATGAATATTTTTTGTCAGTATTCACTCAGGAAAAAGATAATGTTGTGGAGGAGAATGCTGAGCCCCAGGCTAATAGAATAGATGGCATTGAGGTACGTAGGGAAGAGGTGTTGGCAATTCTGGACAGGCTGAAAATAGATAAGTCCCCGGGACCTGATGGGATTTATCCTAGGATTCTCTGGGAGGCCAGGGAAGAGATTGCTGGACCTTTGGCTTTGATTTTTATGTCATCATTGGCTACAGGAATAGTGGCAGAGGACTGGAGGACAGCAAATGTGGTCCCTTTGTTCAAAAAGGGGAGCAGAGACAACCCCGGCAACTATAGACCGGTGAGCCTCACGTCTGTAGTGGGTAAAGTCTTGGAGGGGATTATAAGAGACAAGATTTATAATCATCTAGATAGGAATAATATGATCAGGGATAGTCAGCATGGCTTTGTGAAGGGTAGGTCATGCCTCACAAACCTTATTGAGTTCTTTGAGAAGGTGACTGAACAGGTAGACGAGGGTAGAGCAGTTGATGTGGTGTATATGGATTTCAGCAAAGCGTTTGATAAGGTTCCCCACGGTAGGCTATTGCAAAAAATACGGAGGCTGGGGTTTGAGGGTGATTTAGAGATGTGGATCAGAAATTGGCTAGCTGAAAGAAGACAGAGGGTGGTGGTTGATGGGAAATGTTCAGAATGGAGTACAGTCACAAGTGGAGTACCACAAGGATCTGTTCTGGGGCCGTTGCTGTTTGTCATTTTTATCAATGATCTAGAGGAAGGCGCAGAAGGGTGGGTGAGTAAATTTGCAGACGATACAAAAATCGGTGGTTTTGTCGATAGTGTGGAAGGATGTAGCAGGTTACAGAGGGATATAGGTAAGCTGCAGAGCTGGGCTGAGAGGTGGCAAATGGAGTTTAATGTAGAGAAGTGTGAGGTGATTCACTTTGGAAGGAATAACAGGAATGCGGAATATTTGGCTAATGGTAAAGTTCTTGAAAGTGTGGATGAACAGAGGGATCTAGGTGTCCATATACATAGATCCCTGAAAGTTGCCACCCAGGTTGATAGGGTTGTGAAGAAGGCCTATGGAGTGTTTGCCTTTATTGGTAGAGGGATTGAGTTCCGGAGTCGGGAGGTCATAAAGAACAAAGAAATGTACAGCACAGGAACAGGCCCTTCGGCCCTCCAAGCCCGTGCCGACCATACTGCCCGACTAAACTACAATCTTCTACTCTTCCTGGGTCCGTATCCTTCTATTCCCATCCTATTCATATATTTGTCAAGATGCCCCTTAAATGTCCCTATCGTCCCTGCTTTCACTACCTCCTCCGGTAGCGAGTTCCAGGTACCCACTACCCTCTACGTAAAAAACTTGCCTCGTACATCTACTCTAAACCTTGCCCCTCTCACCTTAAACCTATGCCCCCTAGTAATTGACCCCTCTACTCTGGGGAAAAGCCTCTGACTATCCACTCTGACTATGCCCCTCATAATTTTGTATACCTCTATCAGGTCGCCCCTCAACCTCCTTCGTTCCAGTGAGAACAAACCGAGTTTATTCAATCGCTCCTCATAGCTTATGCCCTCCATACCAGGCAACATTCTGGTAAATCTCTTCTGCACCCTCTCTAAAGCCTCCACATCCTTCTGGTAGTGTGGCGACCAGAATTGAACACTATACTCCAAGTGTGGCCTAACTAAGGTTCTATACAGCTGCAACATGACTTGCCAATTCTTATACTCAATGCCCCGGCCAATGAAGGCAAGCATGCCGTATGCCTTCTTGACTACCTTCTCCACCTGTGTTGCCCCTTTCAATGACCTGTGGACCTGTACTCCTAGATCTCTTTGACTTTCAATACTCTTGAGGGTTCTACCATTCACTGTATATTCCCTACCTGCATTAGACCTTCCAAAATGCATTACCTCACATTTGTCCGGATTTAACTCCATCTGCCATCTCTCCGCCCAAGTCTCCAGACAATCTAAATCCATCTGTATCCTCAGACAGTCCTCATCGCTATCCGCAATTCCACCAACCTTTGTGTCATCTGCAAACTTACTAATCAGACCAGTTACATTTTCCTCCAAATCATTTATATATACTACAAACAGCAAAGGTCCCAGCACTGATCCCTGTGGAACACCACTGGTCACAGCCCTCCAATTAGAAAAGCATCCCTCCATTGCTACCCTCTGCCTTCTATGGCCTAGCCAGTTCTGTATCCACCTTGCCAGTTCACCCCTGATCCCGTGTGACTTCACCTTTTGTACTAGTCTGCCATGAGGGACCTTGTCAAAGGCCTTACTGAAGTCCATATAGACAACATCTACTGCCCTACCTGCATTAATCATCTTAGTGACCTCCTCGAAAAACTCTATCAAGGTAGTGAGACACGACCTCCCCTTCACAAAACCGTGCTGCCTCTCACTAATACGTCCATTTGCTTCCAAATGGGAGTAGATCCTGTCTCGAAGAATTCTCTCCAGTAATTTCCCTCCCACTGAAGTAAGGCTCACCGGCCTGTAGTTCCCGGGATTATCCTTGCTACCCTTCTTAAACAGAGGAACAACATTGGCTATTCTCCAGTCCTCCGGGACATCCCCTGAAGACAGCGAGGATCCAAAGATATCTTTCAAGGCCTCAGCAATTTCCTCTCCAGCCTCCTTCAGTATTCTGGGGTAGATCCCATCAGGCCCTGGGGACTTATCTACCATAATATTTTTTAAGACACCCAACACCTCGTCTTTTTGGATCACAATGTGACCCAGGCTATCTACACCCCCTTCTCCAGACTCAACATCTACCAATTCCTTCTCTTTGGTGAATACTGATGCAAAGTATTCATTTAGTACCTCACCCATTTCCTCTGGCTCCACACATAGATTCCCTTGTCTATCCTTAAGTGGGCCAACCCTTTCCCTGGCTACCCTCTTGCTTTTTATGGACGTGTAAAAAGCCTTGGGATTTTCCTTAACCCTATTTGCCAATGACTTTTCGTGACCCCTTCTAGCCCTCCTGACTCATTGCTTAAGTTCCTTCCTACTTTCCTTATATGCCACACAGGCTTCGTCTGTTCCCAGCCTTTTAGCCCTGACAAATGCCTCCTTTTTTTTTTTCCTTTTTTTAAATTAAATATTTTATTGAAAATTTTTGGTCAACCAACACAGTACATTGTGCATCCTTTACACAATATTATAACAACACAAATAACAATGACCTATTTTATGAACAAAAAATGAATAAATAATAAATAACAAAAATGAAAACTAGCCCTAATTGGCACCTGCCTTGTCACAATTAACACTCTCCAAAAATATAATTTAACAGTCCAATATATAATTACCTGTAGCAACGACCTATACATACTATACAGTATATATTAACAACCCTGAGAGTCCTTCTGGTTCCTCCTCCCACCCCCCCCCCCCCGCCCCCCCCCCCCCCCCCCGATCCTGGGCTGCTGCTGCCTTCTTTTTCCCATTCCGTCTATCTTTCTGCGAGGTATTCGACGAACGGTTGCCACCGCCTGGTGAACCCTTGAGCCGACCCCCTTAGGACGAACTTAATCCGCTCTAGCTTTATAAACCCCGCCATGTCATTTATCCAGGTCTCCACCACCGGGGGCTTGGCTTCTTTCCACATTAGCAATATCCTGCGCCGGGCTACTAGGGACGCAAAGGCCAAAACATCGGCCTCTCTCGCCTCCTGCACTCCCGGCTCTTGTGCAACCCCAAATATAGCCAAGCCCCAGCTTGGTTCGACCCGGACTCCTACTACTTTTGAAAGCACCTTTGTCACCCCCATCCAAAACCCCTGTAGTGCCGGGCATGACCAAAACATATGGGTATGATTCGCTGGGCTTCTTGAGCACCTCGCACACCTATCCTCCACCCCAAAAAATTTACTGAGCCGTGCTCCAGTCATATGCGCCCTTAAACTGAATCAGGCTTAGCCTGGCACACGAGGACGACGAGTTTACCCTGCTTAGGGCATCTGCCCACAGCCCCTCCTCGATCTCCTCCCCCAGCTCTTCTTCCCATTTCCCTTTTAGTTCATCTACCATAGTCTCCCCTTCGTCCCTCATTTCCCTATATATATCTGACACCTTACCATCCCCCACCCATGTGTTTGAGATCACTCTGTCCTGCACCTCTTGTGTCGGGAGCTGCGGGAATTCCCCCACCTGTTGCCTCGCAAAAGCCCTCAGTTGCATATACCTGAATGCATTCCCTTGGGGCAACCCATATTTCTCGGTCAGCGCTCCCAGACTCGCGAACTTCCCATCCACAAACAGATCTTTCAGTTGCGTTATTCCTGCTCTTTGCCACATTCCATATCCCCCATCCATTCCCCCCCGGGGCAAACCTATGATTGTTTCTTATCGGGGACCCCCCCAAGGCTCCAGTCTTTCCCCTATGCCGTCTCCACTGTCCCCAAATCTTCAGTGTAGCCACCACCACCGGGCTTGTGGTGTAGTTCCTCGGTGAGAACGGCAATGGGGCTGTCACCATAGCCTGTAGGCTAGTCCCCCTACAGGACGCCCTCTCTAATCTCTTCCACGCCGCTCCCTCCTCCTCTCCCATCCACTTACTCACCATTGAAATATTAGCGGCCCAATAATACTCACTTAGGCTCGGTAGTGCCAGCCCCCCCCTATCCCTGCTACGCTGTAAGAATCCCTTCCTCACTCTCGGGGTCTTCCCGGCCCACACAAAACCCATGATGCTCTTTTCAATCCTTTTAAAAAAGCCTTCGTGATCACCACCGGGAGGCACTGAAACACAAAGAGGAATCTCGGGAGGACCATCATCTTAACCGCCTGCACCCTCCCTGCCAGTGACAGGGATACCATATCCCATCTCTTGAAATCCTCCTCCATCTGTTCCACCAACCGCGTTAAATTTAACCTATGCAATGTGCCCCAACTCTTAGCTATCTGGATCCCCAGGTAACGAAAGTCCCTTGTTACCTTCCTCAACGGTAGGTCCTCTATTTCTCTACTCTGCTCCCCTGGATGCACCACAAACAACTCACTTATCCCCATGTTCAATTTATACCCTGAAAAAGCCCCAAACTCCCCAAGTATCCGCATTATTTCTGGCATCCCCTCCGCCGTGTCTGCCACGTATCGTAGCAAATCGTCCGCATACAAAGATACCCGGTGTTCTTCTCCTCCCCTAAGTACTCCCCTCCACTTCTTGGAACCCCTCAACGCTATCGTCAGGGGCTCAATCGCCAGTGCAAACAATAATGGGGACAGAGGGCATCCCTGCCTTGTCCCTCTATGGAGCCGAAAATATGCAGATCCCCGTCCATTCGTGACCACGCTCGCCACTGGGGCCCTATACAACAGCTGCACCCATCTAACATACCCCTCTCCAAAACCAAATCTCCTCAACACCTCCCACAAATAATCCCACTCCACTCTATCAAATGCTTTCTCGGCATCCATCGCCACTACTATCTCCGTTTCTCCCTCTGGTGGGGCCATCATCATTACCCCTAACAACCAATAATATTATTAATAATTAATAATATTATTAATAATATTAATAATATTAATAATAATATTAATAATATTATTCGTGTTCAGCTGTCTCCCCTTCACAAACCCAGATTGGTCCTCATGGACCACCCCCGGGACACATTCCTCTATTCTCATTGCCATTACCTTGGCCAGGATCTTGGCATCTACATTTAGGAGGGAAATAGGTCTATAGGACCCGCATTGTAGCGGGTCCTTTTCCTTCTTTAAGAGAAGCGATATCGTTGCTTCAGACATAGTCGGGGGCAGTTGTCCCCTTTCCTTTGCCTCATTAAAGGTCCTCGTCAGTACCGGGGCGAGCAAGTCCACATATTTTCTGTAGAATTCGACTGGGAATCCATCCGGTCCCGGGGCCTTTCCCGCCTGCATGCTCCTAATTCCTTTCACCACTTCTTCTACCTCGATCTGTGCTCCCAGTCCCACCCTTTCCTGCTCTTCCACCTTGGGAAATTCCAGCCGATCCAAGAAGCCCATCATTCTCTCCCTCCCATCCGGGGGTTGAGCTTCATATAATTTTTTATAAAATGTCTTGAACACTCCATTCACTCTCTCCGCTCCCCGCTCCATCTCTCCTTCCTCATCGCTCACTCCTCCTATTTCCCTCGCTGCTCCCCTTTTCCTCAATTGGTGTGCCAGCAACCTGCTCGCCTTCTCCCCATATTCGTACTGTACACCCTTTGCCTTCCTCCATTGTGCCTCTGCAGTGCCCGTAGTCAGCAAATCAAATTCTACATGTAGCCTTTGCCTTTCCCTGTACAGTCCCTCCTCCGGTGCTTCCGCATATTGTCTGTCCACCCTCAAAAGTTCTTGCAGCAACCGCTCCCGTTCCTTACTCTCCTGCTTCCCTTTATGTGCCCTTATTGATATCAGCTCCCCTCTAACCACCGCCTTCAACGCCTCCCAGACCACTCCCACCTGGACCTCCCCATTATCATTGAGTTCCAAGTACTTTTCAATGCACCCCCTCACCCTTAGACGCACACCCTCATCTGCCATTAGTCCCATGTCCATTCTCCAGGGTGGGCGCCCTCCTGTTTCCTCCCCTATCTCCAAGTCCACCCAGTGTGGAGCGTGATCCGAAATGGCTATAACCGTATACTCCGTTCCCCTCACCTTCGGGATCAATGCCCTACCCAGCACAAAAAAGTCTATTCGCGAGTAGACTTTATGGACATAGGAGAAAAACGAGAACTCCTTACTCCTAGGTCTGCTAAATCTCCACGGGTCTACACCTCCTATCTGCTCCATAAAATCTTTAAGTACCTTGGCTGCTGCCGGCCTCCTTCCAGTCCTGGACTTCGACCTATACAGCCCTGGTTCCAACACCATATTAAAATCTCCCCCCATTATCAGCTTTCCCATCTCTAGGTCCGGAATGCGTCCTAGCATCCGCCTCATAAAATTGGCATCACCCCAGTTCGGGGCATATACGTTTACCAAAACCACCGTCTCCCCCTGTAGTTTGCCACTCACCATCACTTATCTGCCCCCGTTATCCGCCACTATAGTCTTTGCCTCGAACATTACCCGCTTCCCCACTAATATAGCCACCCCCCTGTTTTTCGCATCTAGCCCCGAATGGAACACCTGCCCCACCCATCCTTTGCGTAGCCTAACCTGGTCTATCAATTTCAGGTGCGTTTCCTGTAACATAACCACATCTGCTTTAAGTTTCTTAAGGTGTGCGAGTACCCGTGCCCTCTTTATCGGCCCGTTCAGCCCTCTCACGTTCCACGTGATCAGCCGAGTTGGGGGGCTTCCTACCCCCCCCCTTGTCGATTAGCCATCACCTTTTTCCAGCTCCTCACCCGGTTCCCACGCAGCTGTATCTCCCCCAGGCAGTGCCCCCCCCCCGCCCATCCTCCCCCATACCAGCTCCCCCCTCTCCCCAGCAGCAGCAACCCAGTAATTCCCCCCTCCCACCCCCCGCGCTAGATCCCCCGCTAGCGTAATTACTCCCCCCATGTTGCTCCCAGAAGTCAGCAAACTCTGGCCGACCTCGGCCTCCCCCCGTGACCTCGGCTCGCACCGTGCGACGCCCCCTCCTTCCTGCTTCTCTATTCCTGCCATGATTATCATAGCGCGGGAACCAAGCCCGCGCTTCTCCCTTGGCCCCGCCCCCAATGGCCAACGCCCCATCTCCTCCACCTCCACTCCTCCCCCTTCACCACCTGTGGGAGAGAGAAAAGTTACCACATCGCAGGATTAGTACATAAAACTCCTCTTTCCCCCCTTTTTAACCCCCCTCTTTGCCCCCCACATTCGCCCCACCACTTTGTTCAAACGTTCTTTTTAATAACCCACTCATTCCAGTTTTTCTTCCACAATAAAAGTCCACGCTTCATCCGCCGTCTCAAAGTAGTGGTGCCTCCCTCGATATGTGACCCACAGTCTTGCCGGTTGCAGCATTCCAAATTTTATCTTTTTATGAAGCACCGCCTTGGCCCGATTAAAGCTCGCCCTCCTTCTCGCCACCTCCGCACTCCAGTCTTGATAAACGCGGATCACCGCGTTCTCCCATTTACTGCTCCGAGTTTTCTTCCGCCCATCTAAGGACCATTTCTCTATCCTTAAAACGGAGGAATCTCACCACTATGGCTCTGGGAATTTCTCCTGCTCTCGGTCCTCGCGCTATCACTCGGTATGCTCCCTCCACCTCCAACGGACCCGCCGGGGCCTCCGCTCCCATTAACGAGTGCAGCATCGTGCTCACATATGCCCCGACGTCCGCTCCCTCCACACCTTCAGGAAGACCAAGAATCCTCAGGTTGTTCCTCCTTGCGTTGTTTTCCAGTGCCTCCAACCTTTCCACACATCGTTTCTGATGTGCCTCCTGCGTCTCCGTCTTCACCACCAGGCCCTGTATGTCGTCCTCATTCTCGGCTGCCTTTGCCTTCACGACCCGAAGCTCCCGCTCCTGGGTCTTTTGTTCCTCCTTTAGCCCTTCGATCGCCTGTAGTATCGGGGCCAACAGCTCTTTCGTCATTTCCTTTTTGATCTCTTCCACACAGCATTTCAAGAACTCTTGTTGTTCAGGGCCCCATGTTAAACTGCCACCTTCCGACGCCATCTTGGTTTTTGCTTGCCTTCCTTGCTGCTGTTCTAAAGGATCCACTGCAATCCGGCCACTTTCGCCTCCTTTTTCCATCCGTATCCAGGGGGGATTCCCTTCTGGTTTACCACACAGTGTTTTTAGCCGTCAAAATTGCCGTTGGGGCTCCTATCAAGAGCCCAAAAGTCCGTTTCACCGGGAGCTGCCGAAACGTGCGACTCAGCTGGTCATCGCCGCACCCGGAAGTCTCCTTTTTCTTTTTGACGATGCCTACAATATCACTCGTCATCCAAGGTTCCCGAAAATTGCCGTATTTATCTTTCTTCCTCACAGGAACATGCCGGTCCTGTATTCCTTTCAACTGACACTTGAAAGTCTCCCACATGTCAGATGTTGATTTGCCCTCAAACATCCGCCCCCAATCTATGTTCTTCAGTTCCCGCCTAATATTGTTATAATTAGCCTTCCCCCAATTTAGCACATTCATCCTCGGACCACTCTTATCCTTGTCCACCAGTACTTTAAAACTTACTGAATTGTGGTCACTGTTACCGAAATGCTCCCCTACTGAAACACCTACCACCTGGCCGGG
Organism: Scyliorhinus torazame; assembly: GCF_047496885.1. Taxonomy (NCBI): domain Eukaryota; kingdom Metazoa; phylum Chordata; class Chondrichthyes; order Carcharhiniformes; family Scyliorhinidae; genus Scyliorhinus; species Scyliorhinus torazame. The sequence goes on along the minus strand of NC_092715.1, from coordinate 224,857,617 downwards.
CTCATTCCCCAATACCAGGTCCAGTACCGCCCCTTCCCTAGTTGTACTGTTTACATATTGTTTTAAGAAGCCCTCCTGGATGCTCCTTACAAACTCCGCCCCGTCTAAGCTCCTGGCACTAAGTGAGTCCCAGTCAATATTGGGGAAGTTGAAGTCTCCCATCACCCTGTTGTTTTTACTCTTTTCCAAAATCTGTCTACCTATCTGCTCCTCTATCTCCCGCTGGCTGTTGGGAGGCCTGTAGTATACCCCCAACATTGTGACTGCACCCTTCTTATTCCTGACCTCTACCCATATAGCCTCACTGTCCTCTGAGGTGTCCTCTCGCAGTATAGCTGTGATATTCTCCCGAACAAGTAGCGCAGTTTTGGTCTCCTTTTCTGAGGATGGATGCTCTTGCTCTCGAGGGAATGCAGCGAAGGTTTACCAGACTGATTCCAGGGATGGTGGGACTGTCATATGAGGAGAGATTGACTAGGTTAGGATTGTTCTCGCTGGAATTCAGAAGAATGAGGGGGGGTTTACATAGAGACTTATAAAATTCTAACAGGACTAGACAGGGAAGATGTTACCAATGATAGGTGTGCCCAGAACCAGGGGTTACAGTCTGAGGATTCAGGGTAAACCATTTTGGACAGAGATGAGGAGACATTTCTTCACCCAAAGAATGGTGAATCTGTGGAATTCATTACCACAGGAAGTAGTTGATGCTAAAACTTTGCATATATTCAAGAGGCGGCAAGATATAGCACTTGGGGCAAATGGGATCAAAGGCTATGGAGAGAAAGCAGGATCAGGCTATTGAGTTGGATGATCAGCCATGGTCGTGATAAATGGGGGAGCAGGCTCGAAGAGCCAAATGCCGTCTCCTGCTCCTATCTTCCATGTATCTACCCAGGCTAGCTGGGCACAGCCAGGGTATCAGTGCCCAGGTGGCATAGAACATAGAACGATACAGCGCAGTACAGGCCCTTCGGCCCACGATGTTGCACCGACATGGGAAGTCAAAAAACAAAAGCCATCTAACCTACCCTATGCCATTAGCATCCATATGCGTATCCAATAAACTTTTAAATGCCCTCAATGTTGGCGAGTTCACTACTGTTGCAGGTAGGGCATTCCACGGCCTCACCATTCTTTGCGTAAAGAGCCTACCTCTGACCTCTGTCCTATATCTATTACCCCTCAGTTTAAGGCTATGTCCCCTCGTGCTAGCCATTTCCATCCGCGGGAGAAGGCTCTCACTGTCCACCCTATCTAACCCCCTGATCATTTTGTATGCCTCTATTAAGTCTCCTCTTAACCTTCTTCTCTCTAACGAAAACAACCTCAAGTCCATCAGCCTTTCCTCATAAGATTTTCCCTCCATACCAGGCTACATCCTGGTAAATCTCCTCTGCACCCGCTCCAAAGCTTCCACGTCCTTCCAATAATGAGGTGACCAGAACTGTACGCAATACTCCAAATGCGGCCGTACCAGAGTTTTGTACAGCTGCAACATGACCTCATGACTCCGGAACTCAATCCCTCTACCAATAAAGGCCAACACTCCATAGGCCTTCTTCACAACCCTATCAACCTGGGTGGCAACTTTCAGGGATCTATGTACATGGACACCGAGATCCCTCTGCTCATCCACACTTCCAAGAACTTTACCATTAGCCAAATATTCCGCATTCCTGTTATTCCTTCCAAAGCGAATCATCTCACACTTCTCTACATTAAACTCCATTTGCCACCTCTCAGCCCAGCTCTGCAGCTTATCTATGTCCCTCTGTAACCTGCAACATCCTTCCGCACTGTCGACAACACCACCGACTTTAGTGTCGTCTGCAAATTTACTCACCCACCCTTCTGCGCCCTCCTCTAGGTCATTGATAAAATGACAAACCGCAACAGCCCCAGAACAGATCCTTGTGGTACGCCACTTGTAACTGAACTCCATTCTGAACATTTCCCATCAACCACCACCCTCTGTCTTCTTTCAGCTAGCCAATTTCTGATCCACATCTCTAAATCACCCTCAATCCCCAGCCTCCGTATTTTCTGCAATAGCCTACCGTGGGGAACCTTATCAAACGCTTTACTGAAATCCATATACACCACATCAACTGCTCTACCCTCGTCTACCTGTTCAGTCACCTTCTCAAAGAACTCGATAAGGTTTGTGAGGCATGACCTACCCTTCACAAAGCCATGCTGACTATCCCTGATCATATTATTCCTATCTAGATGATTATAAATCTTGTCTCTTCTAATCCCCTCCAAGACTTTACCCACAACAGACGTGAGGCTCACCGGTCTATAGTTGCCGGGGTTGTCTGTACTCCCCTTCTTGAACAAAGGGACCACATTTGCTGTCCTCTGGCACTATTCCTGTAGCCAATGATGACATAAAAATCAAGGCCAAAGGCTCAGCAATCTCTTCCCTGGCTTCCCAGAGAATCCTAGGATAAATCCCATCAGGCCCCGGGGACTTATCTATTTTCAGCCTGTCCAGAATTGCCAACACCTCCTCCCTTCGTACCTCAATGCCATCTATTCTAATAGCCTGGGGCTCAGCATTCTCCTCCACAACATTCTCTTTTTCCTGAGTGAATACTGATGAAAAATATTCATTTAGTATCTCGCCTATCTCTTCAGACTCCACACACAACTTCCCATCCCTGTCCTTGACTGGCCCTACTCTTACCCTCGTCATTCTTTTATTCCTGACATACCTATAGAAAGCTTTTGCGTTTTCCTTGATCCTACCTGCCAAATACTTCTCATGTCCCCTCCTTGCTTGTCTTAGCTCTCTCTTTAGATCCTTCCTCGCCACCTTGTAACTATCAAGCGCCCCAACTGAAACTTCACACCTCATGTTCACATAGGCCTCCTTCTTCCTCTTAACAAGAGATTCCACTTCTTTGGTAAACCACCATTCCCTCGCTCTAAGCCTTCCTCCCTGCCTGACCGGTACGTACTTATCAAGAACACGTAGTAGCTGTTCCTTGAACAAGCTCCACATATCCAGTGTGCCCAACACTTGCTCATGTCGGGAATTGGACCCAGGGGTGCCCTGGCGTTGTGAGTTTGGCCCTGAGGAACCCCTGATCAGTAAGTTGGGAGTGTTGGAGGGGTCCGAGGGGCATGTTGGGGGGAGTGGTATAGAGATTGGGGAGATATTTAGAAATGGCACCCCAATCTCCCTGCACTGTCCAGTGAACTCCGCAGTGCAGGAAATTAAGATGAGTGCGGCTTGGCGGGGCCTTCCTCACCGAGGCCTGAAGAAAGAGTCCTATTTAATAGCTGGTTGTACTGCAAACGCTGGGAAACATCCCACTAAATGTGTCCATAATGGGCTCCCCCCTTGTCAACGGTACTAGCTACATCTGCAAAGAATTTTAACAGATATGTCAAGCAAGATTTCCCCTTTATAAATCCATGCTGACTCGAACTGATACTAGGTGGCATCATCAGTGCCAGGGTACCACTTTACCCAGAGGCCGACCACCCAGGGACCTCAGAACATCTGGAAGAGCATCCGCAAATGCCATTCTGCCTGGTCCACGTTTGTGGAGACCAGTGCTAAATGGCACCAGTTCGGGGTCTCATAGGCAAGCGACATAGACATATTCAAGTGAGGGTAACTACTCAGGTCCCGCCAATTGTGGGTGGGATCTAGATTGTGATGCATCATGAGATCCTGTTAGATCTGAAGTGACAAAGTTAATTGATGAGGGAAGGGCTGTAGATGTCATATACATGGACTTCAGTAAGGCGTTTGATAAAGATTCCCATGGCAGGTTGATGGAAAAAGTGAAGTCGTATGGGGTTCAGGGTGTACTAGCTAGATGGTTAAAGAACTGGCTGGGCAACAGGAGACAGAGAGTAGTGGTGGAAGGGAGTGTCTCAAAATGGAGAAAGGTGACTCGTGGTGTTCCACAGGGATCCGTGCTCGGATCACTGTTGTTTGTGATATACATAAATGATCTGGACGAAAGTATAGGTGGTCTGATTAGCAAGTTTGCAGTTGGTACTAAGATTGGTGGAGTTGCAGGTAGCGAGGAGGACTGTCAGAGAATACAGAAAAATATAGATAGATTGGAGAGTTGGGCAGAGAAATGTCAGATGGAGTTCAATCCAGGCAAATGCGAGGTGGTGCATTTTGGAAAATCTAATTCAAGAGCGGACTATACGGTCAATGAAAGAGTCCTGGGGAAAATCGATGTACAGAGAGATCTGGGAGTTCAGGTCCATTGTACCCTGAATGTGGCAACGCAGGTCGATAGAGTGGTCAAGAAGGCATACGGCATGTTTGCCTTCATTGGACGGGGTATTGAGTACAAGAGTCAGCAGGTCCTGTTACAGTTGTATAGGACTTTGGTTCGGCCACATTTGGAATACTGCGTGCAGTTTTGGTCGCCACATTACCAGAAGGATGTGGATGCTTTAGAGAGGGTGCAGAGGATGTTCACCAGGATATTGCCTGGTATGGAGGGTGCTAGCTATGAAGAAAGGTTGAGTAGATTAGGATTGTTTTCGTTGGAAAGACGGAGGTTGAGGGGGGACCTCATTGAGGTCTACAAAATTATGAGAGGTATGGACAGGGTGGATAGCAGCAAGCTTTTTCCAAGAGTGGGGGTGTCAATTACAAGGGGTCACGATTTCAAGGTGAGAGGGGGAAAGTTTAGAACATAGAACAATACAGCGCAGTACAGGCCCTTCGGCCCACGATGTTGCACCGAAACAAAAGCCATCTAACCTACACTATGCCATTATCATCCATATGTTTATCCAATAAACTTTTAAATGCCCTCAATGTTGGCGAGTTCACTACTGTAGCAGGTAGGGCATTCCACGGCCTCACTACTCTTTGCGTAAAGAACCTACCTCTGACCTCTGTCCTATATCTATTACCCCTCAGTTTAAAGTTATGTCCCCTCGTGCCAGCCATATCCATCCGCGGGAGAAGGCTCTCACTGTCCACCCTATCCAACCCCCTGATCATTTTGTATGCCTCTATTAAGTCTCCTCTTAACCTTCTTCTCTCCAACGAAAACAACCTCAAGTCTATCAGCCTGTGAGTTTGGCCCTGAGGAACCCCTGATCAGTAAGTTGGGAGTGTTGGAGGGGTCCGAGGGGCATGTTGGGGGGAGTGGTATAGAGATTGGGGAGATATTTAGAAATGGCACCCCAATCTCCCTGCACTGTCCAGTGAACTCCGCAGTGCAGGAAATTAAGATGAGTGCGGCTTGGCGGGGCCTTCCTCACCGAGGCCTGAAGAAAGAGTCCTATTTAATAGCTGGTTGTACTGCAAACGCTGGGAAACACCCCACTAAATGTGTCCATAATGGGGTTTTTCCCCCATTAAGTCACGCCCATTGTGGCTATTATGAGATTTTGATTCACTTGTCAATTTCTTGTGAAGTTGACTTCTGAACCTGGTAATACACTTGTTCCAAAAGAAAGAGAGAGACTGTCTGTTCTGCTGAAAGAATTATTACAATCTCTCTGCATTAGCTGCAACCTCGCCTATTATACGTCGCCCATTGCCCTTTTCGAAGTGGTTTTGGGTGGGCTTGTCTCTGGCATCCATTGTTACAATATACCGCACTTTACATTTTAATGTCTCTTTCTTAGACAGTTACAGGTTTTGATGGGTCATTGAATTATAGTAAATATCCCTCTTTACAATCCCCTAAGGGTTGTATGTTGTTTTTTTATATACCTTCATCTTGGTGGTGGCCTTGCATTTTTAAATAGTTTGCTCTGTCTAATTTCAAATAACAAAATTTTCAGTAAGTTGAAATTGACAAATCATTTTTTTCAAGAATAATGAGACATAACTTTGTGACATTGAAGATAGCGGCACAGGTTGAAAGAGTGGTGAATAAAGCATACATTGTGCTTGGCTTTATTCGTAGAGCATGAAGTACGAAACCAAGGAAGTTATGGTAAGACATTGGAATATTGTGCCGAGTGTTTTCACACTTGAGGAGAGGGTATAGAAGAATATCAGGAAAATGGTTCCTGGGATGAGTTGGGATTGTTTTCCTTCAAGGAGAAAAGACTGTGAGGAGAATCCATAGAGGTAATTAAAATCATGAGTCTGGACAGAGTAGACAGCAGTAACATAATCAAAAACCCGAGGACACAGATTCAAGGTCACAGCAAAAGAAGCAGTGCAATATTTGGAATAGCTTTTTCATGCATTTGAGTGATTTGGATCTGTCCTGCACTGTGTGATGGGGGCCGGTACAATCCAGACATTCAAGAGGGAATTGGAATATTATTTGACGAGGAAGAATGTGCTGGGCTCTTGGGAGAAGGTGGGGGAATGGCACAATATGAATTGCTCCTTCAGAGTGCCAGTACAGACATGATGGGCTGAATGGTCTCCTGATCCTTTTCTGCAGCTCTGTAGAGGATTACACTGAAATCAGATAAAATTCACAGAGGAAAACAATAAAATCATGAGATTGGCAAAAAAACGGAGAAGCACCAACTCCAGTTCCTACACATCTAGAGCTTTTAAACATAGCAAGATACAAAACACTGGGTGGCATTGGTTGCAAGGGTCTACATAAAACATAAAAATGCATAATTTAAAGACATGCCAGCGGGGGAAAAAACAACAGATTGCAATTTCCACCTATTTTATCTTTTGGTTTTTCGACCCTCTATAATCCAAACAGGAATTGCTAACATATTTGTCCCATTAGGAGAGGAAGACAATTTTCTTGTGATCCTTTGTCTTGTTGAGGACTGAACACTTCACCTGTTCTAGAGCTCGGTTGTAGATTTGGCTGGTGCAGTTGCGCTTCTGTTTTACTGGCGGCAGCTCCCGCATTTCCCATCCCCAATCCCTGCACTCCTCTCCACAAGGTTGGTGCAGAAACCCGACAATAGCAATGCGGCATTTAAGGTCAGGAGGTTTATTTGTTGGAGATGATGATTGTCTTGCCCTTTGTCTGTTCTCTGCCGCTTGCCAGCTGAAATTTGGGTCCAGGTCCTGCTGGAGCCTGATGCAAGTTGTCTCTTTATCTAAGGAATTGTGATTGGGGGTGAACACTGTGTATAATTCTGGCAAACAACCCCATTTATGATCTGGTGACCATAGAAGAATCGGTTTAAGTACTGCTATGCAGATCTTTGACAGTGATTTCCTGGGACTGCAATGGTTGGTACACAATAACCATGGCCAGCTTTCATTTATGTCAGACATGGCTCCAGTCACTGGGATCAGCTTTTGATTGACCACTGGTGAACTCATGCTCTTTGATGCCATATTTGATGCATTGATACCCTATATTTACTTTCATCTCTGCTAGGATTGAGTTTCTGTGTCCACATAAGCACGTTATCAGGGCATTTGCTGTGTCAAATTTACTTTAATGCTTGTTAATGTTGCATGGAATGCTGAATTGGCTGGACACTATGTTGGTGGTTACCTTGAGAGGGATGAGGAAGATTGTCCATTTGCTACTTTGATGCTTGAAAACACTTCGGACTTGTCTCTCGCACTCATGCACTGGCTGTAGAACAGTATATGGAAAAAGTGGGAAGAGGTTACTATCATGTTGGGGGGCACTTTAGGAGAAAAGGAAATTGCATGTTTAAAGAAAATTAAACTCAATCTAAATTGCTATTTGAGCTGGTTAGAGTAGACTTTATCAGTGTACCTTTTCTTTCCCTTCAAATTGTTTCGTCAGGGAAAGTTAATTGAGGTAAAATGCCATTACGTGGGCAGCTTTTTAAAGTTGCTGAGATAATGCCTGAAAAGGCACTGATGGAAAATAAATAAGAGAAAAGCTGTTTGAATGTTTAGAATTCTTGCCACCTCCTCTCAAGCAAAACCCGTACAATCTGACTCTGTGGCAGAACAAAAACTTTGGTACCTGACTGAAAAGGTACTATGCTTTGGGTACTGGTTTGAGTTTGTTGTTTAGCATTGATTTTTGGGGAAAAAAATGCAACCTGAGAAGCTGTTTCTCTGGCTAATCAGACAGGTAGCACAGTGGTTAGCACAGATGCTTCACTGCTCCAGGGGTCCCAGGTTCGATTCCCGGCTTGGGTCACTGTCTGTGCAGAGTCTGCACGTTCTCCCCGTGTGTGCGTGGGTTTCCTACGGGTGCTCCGGTTTCCTCCCACAGTCCAAAGATGTGCAGGTTAGGTGAATTGGCCACGCTAAATTGCCCCTTGGGGGGGAAAAAAAGAATTGGGCACTCTTAATTTATTTTTTAAAAAAGGAAACAATACTTTTGAGAGATACTTTTTCTTGGCTTCTGCAGGCAACGTTTAGCTACACTCTGGATCAGGTCTGCTGTTTTGTTCAAGGTGGGGAAAGCTCTGCATGAAGAGCAAGAACGTTGGATTTGTGATTTTCAAACAGCTTTGTTCGCAAATCATTCTGAGTGTAACTTGTTTATACATTGCTTCTGGCAATATTAATGGAAAATTTGATGATTTGCCACTGAGCTTGGGTATAAATATACACATTTTTGATGCGATAGATATTGAATACCTTTTTGGAAAGGAGGAGAGAATCTGTTGGTAGGGACCTTGTTGTCCCAAAAGGTCATTGATCAACATCAGGCTGTATTAATGTATGGTCTCTCCCTCTGCTGGCAGTCTGAATTTGCTATGTGGTGTTTTGCCAGAGAGGAATCCTGCAGAGCAGAAAAGGAAAGCTGTACAAATTTGTCAATTTAAATTATGAATACAGTGATATGTGGATTGGCTGAACGCAAGTGCTGTGATGTACTAAATAGTGCAGTTCATTAATAAATGTTGTTTTCCCTTGAAATTGACATTTGTTTATTTCAGGCATTAGAAGTACTACTGCATTGAGAGAAGCCAGAATCTAAACTAGACATAACATCCAAATATTTAACGACAAATTAATATATTTTCACATTTACTAATACTTCATTATATTCAATCCTTAAATTCACAATCCTTTAAAAATCTCAAAGTATTAAGCTTCTGTCTAAATATACAAAAACATTTTATTGTCTTCAGAGCAGTGGAAATGTGGGATTACCTTCACCAAAAGAGTGTGGGTGGGATTCTCCGGCTTCCCAGCAGCGTGTTTCTCGGCGGCGGGAGATGGCACACACTTCGTTGGCGGTGGGATTCTGTGCTCACGCCGCTATCAATTGGAATTTCTATTGAAGCCACTGCACGACGCTGGCAAACCCGTGGTCGGGGTACACTTCCGGCATGACCAGGGAATCCTGCTGCCAGCGAATGGCTGGAGTATTCCACCTGGTGTGGAAAGTGATATGTCGGAAACCTGCAGGCATAAAATCACATCGCAATTCTGCCAATGGCGGGTTGGTCTTCCCGTTGGCATGAATACTATTTGCATCTCATGAATGTCCATTAACACAGCTGGAATCCTGTCAGACTTTCCAATCTTGCTTCACGCCAGTGGTAGATTACGTTGGTCTGAAACTTGATTGATGGAAAGTGGAGTGCACAAGGCGGTCCAACAGGCTTGGAGGTGAGTGCAACAAGATCTACCTGCCATAATGCTGCGCTGCTCCTGATGTGCTGAACATCACTCTGTCAGGGCAGACCAATTCCTACCCTCCATCTTCATGCTGAGCTGGTCTTCGTGGACAGCAACGAGCTGATGCATCTAGCATCTATGGATGCTCATGTGTCACCATCTGCTATCAGTACTGAGCTTGGAGTTGGGGAGTAGAGGGGTCTCCTTCCCCTCAGTGCCACACACCAGTGTCTATCTGGACAGTGTTGTGCTGCGGGACTAATGCAGCCACGCAACTAAGGTCTGAACTTTGACCAGGGGTGGGGTGCGAGGTGTGGCTGGATTGGCGGGGGGAGGGGGGGCGCATGTCGTGGGGCATTAGGTGCAGCTCCTGTACTGTGCAGATGTCCTCCAGATGGGGCAGGTGGCTCAGAGGGGAGTGTTGGTATGTCCATCACCATAACAACAGGACCCAGTGTTCGCGGGGGAGACTGGAGAATAATGGGTGCATCTCTACGTGCAAATCATGAGGCTTCAGGTAAATCAGAGGCATACGCGCAACGAGGGAGGGTGGGTCAAAATCCAACCTCTAATAAAGATTTTGAACCACCAGCTTGACACAGGAAAAATGGCATCATCCAAAATCAAAAATATGATTGGTTCTGTCTGGGAGGACTGCTAAGCTGGGCTCTGGGGTTCCTTCTTGCAATGCATACACACTGGTTGGTACCACTACAGTGGGCAGGGTTCATGTCAATTACACCTGACTCCAAGATCATTGCTCAGAATGCAACAGCAAACCAGATTTCTAACTTTGTGCTTTTAAAGGGATGGTCACAGCTCGTGCCAAAGTTTAAAAAACTACAAAGACTTGGAGAGTGAAGGTTAACATGAATGGGGCACATCTGCATGAATTCTGCCATCCCATCAGTGAAGGGGACTCGCGGGTTAAGAATTAATGCTTCAGTGGCCAAACCGATTCCATTCATTCACCATAAGCAACCTAAAGCTTATTGTTATGCCAAGTCAATGAGTGGAGTTCTGAGCAATGTTGGTTCAATGATGTAAATCAAAAGTTCTCACCCCTTGCAGGGCTCCAAATATCACATCTGTGGGATGGAATGCTGCTCACCTCCTGTGTGTGCCACAGTCCCAGGGGTAGGGTAGTGTGAGGAACAATGTAATCAAAGCTGCCAAAACCTAGCTGCCCCACTTCTCCCATAGTTCTCTTGTTTACATCGCTGCTCACATCACCATACGCTCCCTCATAGAACAGACCATTGGACTGCTGAAGATGCAATTCAGTAGTGAACATTGAGGGCATTTAAAAGTTTATTGGATAAACATATGGATGATAATGGCATAGTGTAGGTTAGATGGCTTTTGTTTCGGTGCAACATCGTGGGCTGAAGGGCCTGTACTGCGCTGTATCGTTCTATGTTCTATGTTCTAGATGCCTGGGCCACTTGGGTGGCTCTCTGCAATGTGGACCAATATAATTTCCTGCATCATTGCAGTTCACTGTTCCCTTCACAATCGGGAGGTGGACAGAGTGTGAACTGTAGAAGGAGGATCCCTCCGTTGAAAATGACGATAACGAGGTGCAGGAAGTCCAGAGGGATGCCGAGGGACATCGTGACTGCCATAATGTCATGGGGGAGGGGAGATGTGGGAGGCGTGCCTGTGATACCCTTATAGCTGGAAGGTTCCAAGAGGAGTATCATAGAATAATAGAACTTACAGTGCAAAAGGAGGCCATACGGCCCATCGTGTCTGCACCGGCCCTTACAAAGAGCACCCTACTGAAGCCCACGCATCTTCCCTATCCCCATAACCCAGTAACCCACCCAACACTAAGGGCAATTTTGGACACTAAGGGCAATTTATCATGGCCAATCCACCTAACCTGCACGTCTTTGGACTGTGGGAGGAAACCGGAGCACCCGGAGGAAATCCACGCAGACATTGGGTGAACGTGCAGACTCCGCACAGACAGTGACCCAGCCGGGAATCGAACCTGGGACCCTGGAGCTGTGAAACAACTGTGCTAACCACTATGCTACCGTGCTGCCCAAACCTAAGTCTGATCATCAGGACAGTCCAACTAGGGAAGGGGCAGTACTGGACCTGGTATTGGGGAATGAGCCCGGCCAGGTGGTAGATGTTTCAGTAGGGGAGCATTTTGGTAACAGTGACCACAATTCAGTAAGTTTTAAAGTACTGGTGGACAAGGATAAGAGTGGTCCGAGGATGAATGTGCTAAATTGGGGGAAGGCTAATTATAACAATATTAGGCGGGAACTGAAGAACATAGATTGGGGGCGGATGTTTGAGGGCAAATCAACATCTGACATGTGGGAGGCTTTCAAGTGTCAGTTGAAAGGAATACAGGACCGGCATGCTCCTGTGAGGAAGAAAGATAAATACGGCAATTTTCGGGAACCTTGGATGACGAGTGATATTGTAGGCCTCGTCAAAAAGAAAAAGGAGGCATTTGTCAGGGCTAAAAGGCTGGGAACAGACGAAGCCTGCGTGGAATATAAGGAAAGTAGGAAGGAACTTAAGCAAGGAGTCAGGAGGGCTAGAAGGGGTCACGAAAAGTCATTGGCAAATAGGGTTAAGGAAAATCCCAAGGCTTTTTACACGTACATAAAAAGCAAGAGGGTAGCCAGGGAAAGGGTTGGCCCACTGAAGGATAGGCAAGGGAATCTATGTGTGGAGCCAGAGGAAATGGGCGAGGTACTAAATGAATACTTTGCATCAGTATTCACCAAAGAGAAGGAATTGGTAGATGTTGAGTCTGGAGAAGGGGGTGTAGATAGCCTGGATTGTGATCCAAAATGACGAGGTGTTGGGTGTCTTAAAAAATATTAAGGTAGATAAGTCCCCAGGGCCTGATGGGATCTAGCCCAGAATACTGAAGGAGGCTGGAGAGGAAATTGCTGAGGCCTTGACAGAAATCTTTGGATCCTCACTGTCTTCAGGGGATGTCCCGGAGGACTGGAGAATAGCCAATATTGTTCCTCTGTTTAAGAAGGGTAGCAAGGATAATCCCGGGAACTACAGGCCGGTGAGCCTTACTTCAGTGGGAGGGAAATTACTGGAGAGAATTCTTCGAGACAGGATCTACTCCCATTTGGAAGCAAATGAACGTATTAGTGAGAGGCAGCACGGTTTTGTGAAGGGGACGTCGTGTCTCACTAACTTGATAGAGTTTTTCGAGGAGGTCACTAAGATGATTGATGCAGGTAGGGCAGTAGATGTTGTCTATATGGACTTCAGTAAGGCCTTTGACAAGGTCCCTCATGGTAGACTAGTACAAAAGGTGAAGTCACACGGGATCAGGGGTGAGCTGGCAAGGTGGATACAGAACTGGCTAGGCCATAGAAGGCAGAGAGTAGCAATGGAAGGATGCTTTTCTAATTGGAGGGCTGTGACCAGTGGTGTTCCACAGGGATCAGTGCTGGGACCTTTGCTCTTTGTGGTATATATAAATGATTTGGAGGAAAATGTAACTGGTCTGATTAGTAAGTTTGCAGACGACACAAAGGTTGGTGGAATTGCGGATAGCGATGAGGACTGTCGGAGGATACAGCAGGATTTAGATTGTCTGGAGACTTGGGCGGAGAGATGGCAGATGGAGTTTAATCCGGACAAATGTGAGGTAATGCATTTTGGAAGGTCTAATGCAGGTAGGGAATATACCGTGAATGGTAGAACCCTCAAGAGTATTGAAAGTCAAAGAGATCTAGGAGTACAGGTCCACAGGTCATTGAAAGGGGCAACACAGGTGGAGAAGGTAGTCAAGAAGGCATACGGCATGCTTGCCTTCATTGGCCGGGGCATTGAGTATAAGAATTGGCAAGTCATGTTGCAGCTGTATAGAACCTTAGTTAGGCCACACTTGGAGTATAGTGTTCAATTCTGGTCGCCACACTACCAGAAGGATGTGGAGGCTTTAGAGAGGGTGCAGAAGAGATTTACCAGAATGTTGCCTGGTATGGAGGGCATTAGCTATGAGGAGCGATTGAATAAACTCGGTTTGTTCTCACTGGAACGAAGGAGGTTGAGGGGAGACCTGATAGAGGTATACAAAATTATGAGGGGCATAGACAGAGTGGATAGTCAGAGGCTTTTCCCCAGGGTAGAGGGGTCAATTACTAGGGGGCATAGGTTTAAAGTGAGAGGGGCAAGGTTTAGAGTAGATGTACGAGGCAAGTTTTTTACGCTGAGGGTAGTGGGTGCCTGGAACTCGCTACCGGAGGAGGTAGTGGAAGCAGGGACGAAAGGGACATTTAAGGGGCATCTTGAACAATATATGAATAGGATGGGAATAGAAGGATACGGACCCAGGAAGTGTAGAAGATTGTAGTTTAGTCGGGCAGTATGGTCGGCACGGGCTTGGAGGGCCGAAGGGCCTGTTCCTGTGCTGTACATTTCTTTGTTATTTGTTCTTTGACATATCTCCTCTAGCCCTCCAAGCCAGTTTGTGACTTCTGAGGTAATAGCCAAACCATTGCTGAGAGGCCAGGTTCTGCAATCATACCTGGGCCTCAGGAGATCATCACTTGGGTATTAGCTCTTGTGTGTGGTCATCGGTGTCCTAGTAATGTGTTTTCTCTGTCAATCTAAAAGTCCAGCAAGGAAGTATATTTATGACTGGACACTTTCTCCGCCATGTAAGGGTGCAGAGGAAATGCGGACCAGCATAGGGCTCTCATCCTAAAGTGCATGTCTTGGTTTGGGACGCTATCAGTTGGGAAACCCAGATGTGCAGGAAGTCACATACTTGATGAGCCCTCCTCAGTCATTGCTATCCCTTGAGGACTCATGATTGAGAACTCTCCCATCGTACATAATATACATGAATGATCTGGAGGAAGGAACTGAAGGCACTGTTGCTAAGTTTGCAGATGATACAAAGATCTGTAGAGGGGCAGGTAGTATTAAGAAAGCAGGGAGGGCTACTGAAGGACTTGGACAGGCAAGGAGCGTGGGCAAAGAAGTGGCATACAATGTGAAAAGTGTGAGGTAATGCACTTTAGTAGGAAGAGTGGAGGCAGAGACTATTTTCTATATGGGAAAAGCTAAGTCTGCACATCCTCCCCGTGTGTGCGTGGGTTTCCTCCGGGTGCTCCGGTTACCTCCCACAGTCCAAAGATGTGCAGGTTAGGTGGATTGGCCGTGATAAATTGCCCTTAGTGTCCAAAATTGCCCTTAGTGTTGGGTGGGGTTGCTGGGTTGTGGGGATAGGGTGGAGGTGTTGACCTTGGGTAGGGTTCTCTTTCCAAGAGACGGTGCAGACTCGATGGGCCGGATGGCCTCCTTCTGCACTGTAAATTCTATGATAATCTATGATTAATCTAGGACAAGGGTTCGGCACAACATCGTGGGCCGAAGGGCTTGTTCTGTGCTGTATTTTTTTATGTTCTATGTTCTATGAAATCAGAAGCACAAAGGGAATTAGCAGTCCTGGTTCAAGATTTTCCCAAGGTTAACGTGCAGGTGCAGTCAGCAGTTAGGAAGGCAAATTCAGTGTTAGCATTCATGTCGAGAGGACTAGAATATAAGAGCAGGAATGTACTTCTGATGCTGTACAAGGCTCTGGTCAGACCCCATTTGGAGTATTGTGAACAGTTTTGGGCCCCGTATCTAAGGAAGGATGTGCCGGGTTTGGAAAGGATCCAGAGGATGTTTACAAGATTGATCCATGGAATGAAGAGCTTGTCTTATGAGAAATTTTTGAGCACTCTGGGTCTGTACTCATTGGAGTTTAGAAGGATGAGGGGGGATCTTATTGAAACCTACAGGATACTGAAAGGCCTAGACAGAGTGGACGTGGAGGGGATGTTTCCGCTCGTAGGAAAAACTAGAACCTCAGGGCAGAGCCTCAGACTGAAGGGAAGATTCTTTAAAACAGAGATGAGGAGAATTTCTTCAGCCAGAGGGTGGTGAATCTGTGGAATTCTTTGCCGCCGAAGGCTGTGGAGGCCAAGTCACTGAGTGTCTTTAAGACAGAGTTAGATAGGTTCTTGAATAATAAGGGGTTCAGTGGTTTATGGGAAGAAGGCAGGAGAATGCGGATGAGAAACATATCAGCCATGATTGAATGGTGGAGCAGACTCGATGAGCCAAAGGCCTAGTCTTATAGTCTTCTGGTTGGTCTCCAGCAGCCCTCTTGGTGCCTGAGACCTGGCTGGTTCCTCCCTCCAACTGATGCAAGGATGTATCAGTGGGGTTTTCTCCCGCAAGTAACTCTGAGTCTATATATCTGCGCTGAAGGAAGGTGTGGGTGAGCACTGGGACTTTAGGTGCTTCTTAGCTGGCTGCTTGCTGCTGGTACCTTAAAAAAATATATATATATATAAAATTTTAGTGGTTGAGCTGAGGCTAATTCAGGCTACTCTACACTCTGTGCGAATTGCAGGATTGGGTGAAGTGATGGAGTGAGACTTGTACTAGGTTATGGGGAGAGGCCAAGTTCTGTATCATCACAGGGGTGATCTCAGTCCTCGCCAGCGAGCTCTGCAGCAGCCTCCTTGAATTCGCTGATGTTGATGATCTCTGCTCTCCTTCCCCTGCTCTTGGCTTGCTCACACTTGTTGAGAGCGGGTTTGGCCTGTGTGGAGCCATAAGAAATAGATGTGGCCATAGGGGATGGAACAGAGGTTGGGTGAAATGCATGTCCCCTGGTGTGTGGTGGGCTCACTCCAGAAGGTACAGAGATTAGAGTTGGAGGAACAAGATTGCTGGGCTGGTGTTGTGAAAGTCTTGTTGAGAGTAAGTGTGGATATGTGTCTCTTGATAATGGATATGTGAGATGAATCAGCTGCCGGCACGCCAAATAATTCAGTGTGCATAATTGATGAGCTTCCAAGTGCAGAATTTGGCATGAGTTCCCGCCTTCTGGCCAGTGGTAAAGGCACCACCAGAGCCATCCACCACCACTTAATCTCAAAAATGGAGAATTCCACCCCGTGGGTGCTGATCGGTGGAAATATTCAAGACTGAGATTGCATTCTTTTTAAGTTGGGATATCAAGGGATGTAGATCAAAGCTGGGAAAAGGGAATTACAGATTATCTCCCATCTAAGAGAATGTTAAAACAAGTTTGAGGGGCTGAATAATCTATTCCTGTGTGCCACTTGCTAATAATAATAATCTTTATTCGCGTCACAAGTAGGCTTACATTAACACTGCAATGAAGTCACTATGAAAACCTCAACAGATGTAATATTTAACAGATTCCGTTGATTCCCTTTTATTTTTATTATCGTGGATCGCAAGTTCTGGTTCTCTTTGTCCTTGGATTTAACACAATTTGTATTCCGAAGAGAAGTTAGCTGTTTTCAATTTATCATTACATTCCTGTTACTATCTACCCTAAGTACTTGCACCAAATTTGATTTCTGATATTGTCAGGCAGAAAAAGTTAATTACAGTTTCAATTTGTATTTTAACAAGGGTTGTTTTAAAGTGGTTTGTTGAGAAATAAAGACCCCGCCGGGTCGGAGAATTGCCGGGGGCTGGCGTGACTCCTGCCACCGGCGGTTGCCGAATTCTCCGGCACCGGAGATTCGGCGGGGGCAGGAATCGTGCCAGTTGGCGCCCGCCCCCCCCCCCCCCCCCCGCCCCCCCCGCGATTTTCCGGCCTGGATGGGCCGAAGTCCCGCTGCTAGGATGCCTGTCCCGCCCGCGTGGATCAAACCACCTCTCTTACCGGCGGGACAAGGCGGCGCGGGCGGGCTCTGGGGTCCTGGGGGGGGCGCGGGGCGATCTGGCCCCGGGGTGTGCCCCCACGGTGGCCTGGCCCGCGATCGGGGCACACCGATCCGCGGGCGGGCCTGTGCCGTGGGGGCACTCTTTTCCTTCCGCCTTCGCCACGGTCTCCACCATGGCGGAGGCGGAAGAGACTCCCTCCACAGCGCATGTGCGGGGATGCCGTGAGCGGCCGCTAACGCTCCCGCGCATGTGCCGCCCGGCAATGTCATTTCCGCGCCAGCTGGCGGGGCACCAAAGGCATTTTCCGCCAGCTGGCGGGGTGGAAATTAGGCCGGTGCGGGCCTAGCCCCTCAAGGTTGGAGCTCGGCCCCCCAAAATGCGGCGCGATGCCCGACTGATTTGCGCCGTTTTTGGCGCCGGTCGGCGGACCTCACGCCGATACCGGAGAATTTCGCCCCTCTTCTTGTTTGGCTCCAAAGTTTACAGTACTACTTCAAATTTGCCTCCTGCAAAGGTTTGAGGGTGATTCGTCCTTCACCGTGAGGTCATATTCTTCTCACCATTGCAACTCCTATTCACCAAGCTTTGTCATTGTTTTGATGGTCTCGTCACCCACTGTATGCTATTTAGTGCACAGCCTCTGCTAAACAGAACACCTGCAACTATGAGTTCATTATGAAAATATGTGCATTATGTGTTCTTGTCTCTTTTTGTTGTAAAGAATTTAAAAGGAAGCCACAGTAAAAGCCCATGCATTTAGGAAAGCTCTTGTACAAGATAGATTACCTTGGGGATCAGAGAGTTTACAGCATTATAGAAAAAGAGCAACACTTGACCTTCGGCCACCTAATCAAACTTAAAGGCAAATGACAAAGGAGAGGCTGGATTCATGTTACAGATATTTTTGAAAGGTTAATGTAGCAAGAAAGCAAGACATGATGGGCCATAGTGACAGCAGTTAGTTTTACCTTCCCCTTTGATTTGTGCTTTTGGCAGGCTGAGACTCTAAACCTTCCAACAGCAAATTATTTAATTTCAATGATCATGCTGCAAATCCTTTGTGAAAGAGGGGCCAGTGATTTCACACTCCCTCAGAAGCATTTTGTTTCAGATGGGTGAAGTATCCCATTTAGGTGTTATCCCTATGATGATATTGGTGGGGGAATGCCGATCATGCTCAAGGCTGGAAGAATCAAGGTCATTCTGCTTCAAACACTTTGCTGCAGATGCCACTCTACACAATGTGGTGCCAGTTTTTCTCTGAAGAGTGCAAACTTTTAGTGCTTTGAAGGCAATTTATTTTCCACCAAAGATGAAAATGAAGAGTGGCAGATATGATTGCATCACTGCTTTGCTGATGGCGTTGCAGCTTCTTGACAAATCCCCTTAAAGACAATGCACAAACTGCACTTTCCATATTAATGTAATTCTGGGGCCAGGGGAGTTCAAGCAAGTGGGGATTTTTGGCAAAATGTACTCCACTATGCATCAGTAACCTCAATAGATTATTTATAACCTAATGTACTGCTTCTTAGCACCTATTAGATAATAGATAAGAAAATTCATCACAAAAGACTACCAAAATAATGCAAATATAATAATGTATACCGGAACATATTTGGAAAAAGTCCAACCCTCTGATCAAATTCACCGGAAGAATGAAAGAATTATTCCCCACATTTAATTAAACTAGTTTATAAAGTGTAGTTGATTTCTGGAGCTCATAGATGTTTACAGTTATAATAGCATAACAATTCATCAATTAATATCCTGCTCTTAGCTCTCTGCATCTGAATGGAGACAGACTTTCAATAATGGTTGTTAGAAATATGAACTTTGGAAGATTGTTATGCTTTGGGACTGAAAATTAAATTTAAGGTAAAAAAATGGAAGAATTAAGGGTGTCTTGTGACCCGTTGTGAATTTTGTCCAACAACATGTTTGGGTGGCTTGGTGGTTAAAGGGAGAAAGTATGAGACATTCACACCTGTAAACAATGACCAGGGCAGCTATGCAGATGGTGGATAGACTGTCCAGGCTGAATTTTCACTCTTATGTTGGGAGCAAAGAGTCAGGAAAATTCTAGAAACTGAAAACTGGACTTGCGATAAAGTGCCCTGGTTATGATACTTTTTGTTCTGGGTTGTGGGATGATGTTAACGCCTCCCACCCCTGGAAAAAATTCAGTGACGGCCAGAGGAGTTGCTGAGTGTGGATGTGGACTGTGTGAAAGGCCAACCTTGGTGCTCTGGAACTTGTAAGAAAAATTTGACAGATTAGTGGGACACATTCAGGAAAGGAATAAGGAGAGAACAGGGCCAACATGTTCCAATAAAGAAAAAGATGGGACCAACAAATCCACTGAATCCTGGATAGTGAGGGAAGCACAGAATTGGATTAAGAGAAAAAGGGAGGCTTATGGCAGATATCGAGGGCTCAAAACAGTAGCAACCCGAGAGACGTAAACGATATGCAAGAACTTTAAACACAAATTAGGAGAGCAAAAAGAGGACATGAAGGATGTTGGCAGGTAAAATAAAGAAAATCTTAAGTTATACAAGTACATTTAAGTAGGTGAAAGTCGGGCCTATTGAGGAATAAAATTAGCATAGACAGAGAGGAGGTTCTGAATTGATAAATATCCAGAGCCAGTTGAAATGCGTCTCAGGCTGTTGAGTAAGGCAAGGGAGGAAATAGCAGGATGCTGGCAATAATTGTCAGTTCCTCTCTGGCCACAGGAGTGGTTCTGAACCACTGGAGGATAGCCAATGTGGTACCGTTATTCAAAAAGGGAGGAAGGGGTAAACCGGAACTACAGGCCAGTCAGTCTAACCTCAGTGGTGGGGAAAGCATTGGAAGCAATTCTGAGAGGAAGAATTAATCTACATTTGGAGAGGCAGGGACTAATCAAGGACAGTCAGCATGTTTTCTTAAAGGGGAAGACATGCCTGGCCAATTTGATTGAATTTCTCAAAGAGGTTATCAGATGTGTAGATGAGGGAAATGTATTCGACATGGTCGAGTTGGATTTGATTTGGATTTGTTTGTTGTCACGTGTACCGAGATACAGTGAAAAATATTTTTCTGTGAGCAGCTCAAACAGATCATTTAGTACATGAAAATAAAAAGAAAATACATAAAAGGGCAATGCAAGGTCCACAATGGAAATACATAGACATCGGCATCGGGTGAAGCATACAGAAGTGTAGTATTAATCAGGTCAGTCCATAAAAGGGTTGTTTAAGAGTCTGGTAACAGCGGTGAAGAAGCTGTTTTTGAGTCTGTTCGTGTGTGTTCTCAGACTTTTGTATCACCTGCCCAATGGAAGAAGTTGGAAGAGTGAGTAAGCCGGGTGGGAGAGGTCTTTTATTATACTGCCCGCTTTCCCCAGGCAGTGGGAGGTGTAGATTGAGTCAATGGATGGGAGGTAGGATTGTGTGATGGACTGGGCTATGTTCACGACTCTCTGAAGTTTCTTGCCGTCTTGGGCTAAGCAGTTGCTTTACCAGGCTGTGATGCAGCCAGATAGGATGCTTTCTATGGTGCATCTGTAAAAGTTGGTAAGAGTCAGTGTGGACATGCCGAATTTCTTAGATTCCTGAGGAAGTATAGGTGCAGTTGTGCTTTGTTGGTGGTAGCATCGATGTGGGTGGACCAGGACAGATTTTTGGTGATGTGCACTCCTAGGAATTTGAAGCTGTTAACCATCTCCACCTCGGCTCCGTTGATGCAGATGGGTGTGTACAGTACTTGCTTCTTGAAGTCAATGACCAGCTCTTTAGTTTTGCTGGCATTGAGGGAGAGATTGTTGTTGTTGCACCACTCCACTAGGTTCTCTATCTGTCTTCTGTATTCTGACTCGTTGTTATTCGAGATCCGGCCCACTATGGTTAAGTCGTCAGCAAACATGTAGATGGAGATGGAACCAAATTTTGCCACGCAGTTGTATGTGTACAGGGAGTATCGTAGGGGGCTAAGTACACAACCTTGTGGGGCCCCGGTATTGAGGACTATCATGGAGGAGATGTTGTTTATTCTTACTGATTTGTGGTATTTGGGTCAGAAAGTCGAGGATCCAGTTGCAGAGTGAGGAGCCATGTCCTAGATTTTGGAGCTTTGCTATGAACTTGGCTGGGATTATGATGTTGAAGGCGGAGCTGTAGTCAATAAATAGAAGTCTGATGGAGGAGTCCTTGTTGTAGAGATGCTTCAGGGATGAGTGTAGGGCCAGGGAGATGGTGTCTGCTGTGGACCAGCTGCGGCGGTATGCGAATTGCAGAGGATCAAGGCATTCTGGGAGTATGGAGTTGAGGCATTTCATGACCAACCTCTCGAAGCACTTCATTACGATTGATGTCAGGGCCACCGGACAGTAGTCATTGAGGCACGTTGCCTGGTTCTTCTTTGGCACCGGTATGATGGTAGTCTTCTTGAAGCAGGTGGGGACCTCGGAGCGGAGTAGGGACAGGTTAAAGATGTTCGCAAACACACCTGCCAGCTGGTCCACGCAAGCTCTGAGTGCAAGACCAGGGATCGCATCCGGACCCGTCACCTTCCGAGGGTTCACTTTCAGGAATGGACTTAAGCAACGCTTTTGATAAGATCCCACATGGGAGACTGCTAGTGAAGTTAAGAGCCCATGGGATCCAAGGAAATTTAGCAAATTGGATCCAGAATTGGCTGAGTGGCAGAAAGCAGAGGATGATGGTTGAGTGGTAATTTTCTGACTGGAAGCCTGTGTCCAGTGGGGTCCCACAGGGATCCGTTTTGGGGCCCTTGCCGTTTGAGGTTTATCTAAATGATTTAGACATGAATGTAGGAGGATTGATAGTAAGAGGGACCATGTGAAAATTCGTAGGGTGGTAAATAATGAGGAAGATAGCCTTCGATTACATGGGGATATAGATGGGCTGATCAGTGACAAATGGAATTCAATCCGGCGAAGTGTGAGGTGATGCACTTGTGCAGGTCAAACAAGGCTAGGGTGATGAATACACAATGAATGCCATGACCCTGGGAAGCACCAAAGATCAATGGGACCTTGGTGTGCATGTACATCAGTCCCTTAAGATAGCAGGGCAGGTGGATAAAGTGGTTAAGAAGGCATATGGTATTCTTGGCATTATTGGTTGAGGCATAGAGTTTAAGAGCTGGAAGGTTTTGCTGGAACTGTATAAAATGTTGGTTAGCCTATAGCTAGGGTATTGTGTGCAGTTCCAGAATCCACATAATAGGAAGGATGTGATAGCACTAGAAAGGGTGCAGAGGATATTTACCAGCATGTTGCCTGGGCTGGAGAGTTTAGTTATGAAGAGAAATTGGGTAGATTAGGGTTATTTTCTTCGCAGCAGAGGAGACTGAGAGGGGACAGGATTGAGATATATAAAGTATGAGGGGCACATATAGAGGAGACAGGACCTTTCCTCTTGGTGGAGGGGTGATTGACCAGGGGCATAGATTTAAGATAAGGGGCAGGAGCTGTTGAGGCGATGTGAAAAAAAGCATTTTCACCTTGAGGGTGGTGGGAGACTGGGACTCAGTGCCAGAAAAGGTGGTGGAAGACGAGACCCTCATAACATTTAAGAAGTATTTAGATGCGCACTTGCGATGCCAAGGCATACAAGGCTATGGGTAAAGTGCAAGAAAATGGGGTTAGAACACAGGTGGTTGTTTTTGACTGGTGCAGACGTGATGGGCCGAAGGGGCTTTTCTGTGCTGTAGACCTTCATTGCACTATGGGCGCGCTGAAAAGGCCGGTTGCGCCTGAAATGCAGCATGCAGCGGCACAACAGGGGCGGTGGAGGCCGAGAGACCCCGCATCCGGGAGTTTCCCAGCTTGTAATGCATCCTGAGACGTAAAGCAGTCTCGCGAGACATTGTGATGTGAATCCCGCCCACTGTGGGCAAGATTACTTTTTAGAAAACATACATATTCGAGCGAAACTGCAATTTTAACTTTAATATACAGTTTCCCGAGGCGCTGGGATCTATTCCCTTCGCCTCTTGAGACCTTGGGCGGCACCATTCAGTACTGGTCTCCTCAAATGGGAGCAGACGCAATGGCACTCGTGAGGCTCTCTCAGGAGATCAGAGGCCCCAGGTGCTTGCCCTTTAGGCAGGATGGTGCCCTGCCACTGCTGGTGCAACCTGGGCACCCTGGCAGT
The DNA here is from genome assembly GCF_047496885.1 of Scyliorhinus torazame. Classification (NCBI taxonomy): domain Eukaryota; kingdom Metazoa; phylum Chordata; class Chondrichthyes; order Carcharhiniformes; family Scyliorhinidae; genus Scyliorhinus; species Scyliorhinus torazame. Next base: position 224,834,253 of record NC_092715.1, on the reverse strand, counting down.
GCCACCTGTGGCAGGCTGGCACTGCCAAGGTGTCCAGGTTGCACTGGCAGTGGCACAACCAGGGTGCGAGGTTGGCATTACCAAGCATATTTCCGTGTGGCGGCGATCAGCTGGGAGAGCCCTGCGTGGGTGTTTGGAGCCTAGGGACCCTCTCATAGTGATTTGGGGCTTGTGGGGTGTTCTGGCGTTGCGTCGGGGCCTCCAGAGATTGGAGCGTCATTTAAAAATGGCATCCGATCGCTCGCTGAAGAGTTCCAGTGAGCGGAGCTCCTCCGTGCAGAAAGGGGCTGCACCGTAGCATAGTAGTTAGCACAGTTGCTTCACAGCTCCAGTGTCCTAGGTTCGATTCATGGCTGCGGTCACTGTCTGCGGAGTCTGCACGTTCTCCCCGTGTCTGCATGGGTTTCCTCCGGGTGCTCCGGTTTCCTCCCACAGTCCAAAGATGTGCGGGTTAGGTGGGTTGGCCATGCTAAATTGCCCCTTAGTGTCCAAAAAGGTTAGGTGGGGTTGCAGGGATGGGGTGGAGGTGTGGGCTTGAATGGGGTGCTCTTTCCAAGGTCCAGTGCAGACTCGATGGGCCGAATGGCCTCCTTCTGCACTGCAAATTCGATGATTCTATGAAAAGGGGGCTATGTGCAGTCTCGCCTGTGCGTTCCCCGCTGAAGTCACTTATCTAACCGGGATGGGTTAAATAGAGGGGTGTTCCTCGGCCCTTAGAGCTTTGAGAAACATGTGGCTAAACCTGCTCGCTATGGGACTTTGTTCCCAGTTGGTTAAATCACGCCCTATGGCTCTAAAATAATTTTAAAAAGCCAGCTCTGTAGCCCTCGCCCTCCAATATATATTAACAATGTCCCACCCATACCAACTCATGGCACCTCATGTCCCCACTCACCCCCCTCCCCCCCCCCCCCCCAATTACCCGTCACATCAACTATGCTCCTCTAGCCTTACTCATAGCTCCTCTGCCAACTTAATGCCTATTCATGCCAATCTATACCCCAACACACCACCCTTTGCCCTTATATTCCCCCTGTGTCAACTCTCAGTGAGTTCTCCCAGTGAGCCAGAGAAGACACCGCCAGAGTGAGATAGAACCAAGAGTGAGTTTGGGAATTTGAATCTAGGTGGGAATTCGAAACTTGGGGGTAGGAGGTGCTTTTTATCCCTGGTAAGTGACTGGTAAGTAGTGTTTCTGTTTTTCTGTTTCTTTTCATTGGTGTATTTATTTTTTTTTTTCTTTGTTTATTTATTTATTTAATTTTTGGGGGGGGGGAATTGTAATTGTTGAAGTTAACCGAAGGTTTAAGACAAGACCTGTGTCATGCTCCTCGTGTGCGATGTGGGAGCTCAGGGACACACTGTCCCTGGCTCCTTCACGTGCAACACGTGTGTCCAGTTGCAGCTCCTGTTAGACCACTTGACGGCTCTGGAGCTGCGGATGGACTCACTTTGGAGCATCCGCGATGCTGAGGACGTCGTGGATAGCACGTTTAGCGAGTTGGTCACACTGCAGGTGAAAGGTACTGAGGGAGATAGAAAATGGGTGACCAAAAGACAGAGCAAGAGTAGGAAGGCAGTGCAGGTGTCCTCTGCGGTCATCTCCCTGCAAAACAGAGAAACCGCTTTGGATACTGTTGAGGGAGATGGCTCACCAGGGGAAGGCAGCAGCAGCCAGGTTCATGGCACCATGGCTCGCTCTGCTGCGCAGCTGGGCAGGAAGAAGAATGGCAGGGCTATAGTGATAGCGGACTCAATTGTAAGCGGATTAGACAGGCGGTTCTGCGGACGCAATCGAGACTCCAGGGTGGTATGTTGCCTCCCTGGTGCAAGGGTCAAGGATGTCTCAGAGCGGCTGCAGGACATTCTGGGGGGGGGAGGGTGAACAGCCAGCTGTCGTGGTGCACATAGGCACCAACGATACATGTAAAAAACGGGACGAGGTCCTACAAGCTGAATTTAGGGAGTTAGGAGTTAAACTAAAAAGTAGGACCTCAAAGGTAGTAATCTCAGGATTGCTACCAGTGCCACGAGCTAGTCAGAGTAGGAATGTCAGGATAGATAGAATGAATGCGTGGCTCGAGAGATGGTGCAAGAGGGAGGGATTCAAATTCCTGGGACATTGGAACCGATTCTGGGGGAGGTGGGGCCAGTACAAACCGGGCGGTCTGCACCTGGGCAGGACTGGAACCGATGTCCTAGGGGGGGTGTTTGCTAGAGCTGTTGGGGAGAGTTTAAACTAATGTAGCAGGGGGATGGGAACCGATGCAGGAAGTTGGAAGGTAGTAAAACAGGGACAGAAACAAAAAGCAGTAAGGGGGAAAGTGTAAGGCAGAGAAGCCATAGTCAAAAATCAAAAAGGGTGACAGTACAAGGTACAGTGACTGAGGGGAGCTCAGTGAATAGGACCAGGAATACTAAAAGGAATAAAACAGGAAGTGAAAACATTAATGGTAAGCGACGCGGCAGGTTGTTACATGAAGATATGGGTTCAACGACAAGGAAAATTAGGAGAAAGGTTAAGAGGAAATATAACTTAGGAGAGGTTACTGATCGAAGTGTTAAGATTCAGAACAGAGGTAAAAAAGCCAACAGAAGTGTACTTTACCTGAATGCTCATAGTATTCGGAATAAGGTAAATGAGTTGATGGCGCATATCATCGTGAATGACTATGATTTAGTGGCCATTACTGAAACATGGTTAAAGGATGGTCACGACTGGGAGTTAAATATCCGAGGGTATCAAACTATTCGGAAGGACAGAGTGGATGGTAAGGGAGGTGGTATAGCTCTGTTATTTAAGGATGACATCCGGGCAACAGTAAGGGATGACATCGGTGCTATGGAGGATAAGGTTGAATCCATTTGGGTGGAAATCAGGAATAGTAAGGCGAAAAAGGTCACTGATAGGAGTAATCTATAGGCCACCAAATAGTAACATTATGGTGGGGCAGGCAATAAACAAAGAAATAACAGATGCATGTAGAAATGGTACAGCAGTTATCATGGGGGATTTTAATCTACATGTTGATTGGTTTAACCAGGTCGGTCAAGGCAGCCTTGAGGAGGAGTTTATAGAATGTATCCGCGATAGTTTCCTCGAACAGTATGTAATGGAACCTACGAGGGAACAAGCAGAGCTAGATCTGGTCCTGTGTAATGAGACAGGATTGATTCAGGATCTCATAGTTAGGGATCCTCTCGGAAGGAGCGATCACAATATGGTGGAATTTAAAATACAGTTGGAGGGTGAGAAGGTAAAATCAAGCACTAGTGTTTTGTGCTTAAACAAAGGAGATTACAATGGGATGAGAGAAGAACTAGCTAAGGTAGACTGGGGGCAAAGATTTTATGGTGAAACAGTTGAGGAACAGTGGAGAACCTTCCAAGTGATTTTTCACAGTGCTCAGCAAAGGTTTATACCAACAAAAAGGAAGGATGGTAAAAAGAGGGAAAATCGACCGTGGATATCTATGGAAATTAAGGGAGAGTATCAAATTGAAGGAAAAAACATACAAAGTAGCAAAGATCAGTGGGAGACTAGAGGACTGGGAAATCTTTAGGGGGCAACAGAAAGCTACTAAAAAAGCTATAAAGAAGAGTAAGATAGATTATGAGAGTAAACTTGCTCAGAATATAAAAACAGATAGTAAAAGTTTCTACAAATACATTAAAAAAAAAAGAGTGGCTAAGGTAAATATTGGTCCTTTAGAGGATGAGAAGGGAGATTTAATAATGGGAGATGAGGAAATGGCTGAGGAACTGAACAGGTATTTTGGGTCGGTCTTCACAGTGGAAGACACAAATAACATGCCAGTGACTGATGGAAATGAGGCTATGACAGGTGAGGCCCTTGTTCTCACCAAGGAGGTAGTGTTGGGCAAGCTAATGGGGCTAAAGGTAGACAAGTCTCCTGGACCTGATGGAATGCATCCCAGAGTGCTAAAAGAGATGGCTAGGGAAATTGCAAATGCACTAGTGATAATTTACCAAAATTCACTAGACTCTGGGGTGGTCCCTGCGGATTGGAAATTAGCAAACGTGACACCACTGTTTAAAAAAGGAGGTAGGCAGAAAGCGGGTAATTATAGGCCAGTGAGCTTAACTTCGGTAGTAGGGAAGATGCTGGAATCTATCATCAAGGAAGAAATAGCGAGGCATCTGGATGGAAATTGTCCCATTGGGCAGACGCAGCATAGGTTCATAAAGGGCAGGTCGTGCCAGCTAATTTAGTGGAATTTTTTGAAGAAGTGCGGTAGATAACGGGGAGCCAATGGATCTGGTATATCTGGATTTCCAGAAAGCCTTTGACTAGGTGCCGCACAAAAGGTTGCTGCATAAGATAAAGATGCATGGCATTAAGGGGAAAGGCATGGATAGAGGATTGGTTAATTAATAGAAAGCAAAGAGTGGGGATTAATGGGTGTTTCTCTGGTTGGCAATCAGTAGCTAGTGGTGTCCCTCAGGGATCAGTGTTGGGCCCACAACTGTTCACAATTTACATAGATGATTTGGAATTGGGGACCAAGGGCAATGTGTCCAAGTTTGCAGACAACACTAAGATAAGTGGTAAAGCAAAATGTACAGAGGATACTAGAAGTCTGCAGAGGGATTTGGATAGGCTAAGTGAATGGGCTAGGGTCTGGCAGATGGAATACAATGTTGACAAATGTGAGGTTATCCATTTTGGTAGGAATAACAGCAAAAGGGATTATTATTTAAATGATAAAATATTAAAACATGCTGCTGTGCAGAGAGACCTGGGTGTGCTTGTGCATGAGTCGCAAAAAGTTGGTTTACAGGTGCAACAGGTGATTAAGAATGCAAATGGAATTTTGTCCTTCATTGCTAGAGGGATGGAGTTTAAGACTAGGGAGGTTCTGCTGCAATTGTATAAGGTGTTAGTGAGGCCAGACCTGGAGTATTGTGTTCGGTTTTGGTCTCCTTACTTGAGAAAGGACGTACTGGCACTGGAGGGTGTGCAGAGGAGATTCACTAGGTTAATCCCAGAGCTGAAGGGGTTGGATTATGACGAAGAGGTTGAGTAGACTGGGACTGTACTTCGGATCTTTCGGGAGGCAGAAGGGGTCATAGATAGCAGCTTCAGGGAATTAGTTACACCAAAGATTGGAGATAGGTGGGTAACTGTAAGAGGGACTGGGAAAAAACAGTCAGTGCAGGGATCCCCTGCGGTCGTACCCCTGAGAAACAAGTATACCGCTTTGGATACTTGTGGGGGGGACGACTTACCAGGGGTAAGCCATGGGGTACGGGCCTCTGGCACGGAGTCTGTCCCTGTTGCTCAGAAGGGAAGGGGGGAGAGGAGCAGAGCATTAGTAATTGGGGACTCTATAGTCAGGGGCACAGATAGGAGATTTTGTGGGAGCGTGAGAGACTCACGTTTGGTATGTTGCCTCCCAGGTGCAAGGGTACGTGATGTCTCGGATCGTGTTTTCCGGGTCCTTAGGGGGAGGGGGAGCAGCCCGAAGTCGTGGTCCACATTGGCACCAACGACATAGGTAGGAAAGGGGACAAGGATGTCAGGCAGGCTTTCAGGGAGCTAGGATGGAAGCTCAGAACTAGAACAAACAGAGTTGTTATCTCTGGGTTGTTGCCCGTGCCACGTGATAGTGAGATGAGGAATAAGGAGAGAGAGCATTTAAACACGTGGCTACAGGGATGGTGCAGGCGGGAGGGATTCAGATTTTTGGATAACTGGGGCTCTTTCTGGGGAAGGTGGGACCTCTACAGACAGGATGGTCTACATCTGAACCTGAGGGGCACAAATATCCTGGGGGGGAGATTTGTTAGTGCTCTTTGGGGGGGTTTAAACTAATGCAGCAGGGGCATGGGAACCTGGATTGTAGTTTTAGGGTAAGGGAGAATGAGAGTATAGAGGTCAGGAGCACAGATTTGACATCGCAGGAGGGGGCCAGTGTTCAGGTAGGTGGTTTGAAGTGTGTCTACTTCAATGCCAGGAGTATACGAAACAAGGTAGGGGAACTGGCAGCGTGGGTTGGTACCTGGGACTTCGATGTTGTGGCCATTTCGGAGACATGGATAGAGCAGGGACAGGAATGGATGTTGCAGGTTCCGGGGTTTAGGTGTTTTAGTAAGCTCAGAGAAGGAGGCAAAAGAGGGGGAGGTGTGGCGCTGCTAGTCAAGAGCAGTATTACGGTGGCGGAGAGGATGCTAGATGGGGACTCTTCTGCCGAGGTAGTATGGGCTGAAGTTAGAAACAGGAAAGGAGAGGTCACCCTGTTGGGAGTTTTTTATAGGCCTCCTAATAGTTCTAGGGATGTAGAGGAAAGGATGGCGAAGATGATTCTGGATATGAGCGAAAGTAACAGGGTAGTTATTATGGGAGATTTTAACTTTCCAAATATTGACTGGAAAAGATATAGTTCGAGTACAATAGATGGGTCGTTTTTTGTACAGTGTGTGCAGGAGGGTTTCCTGAAACAATATGTTGACAGGCCAACAAGAGGCGAGGCCACGTTGGATTTGGTTTTGGGTAATGAACCAGGCCAGGTGTTGGATTTGGAGGTAGGAAAGCACTTTGGGGACAGTGACCACAATTCGGTGACGTTTACGTTAATGATGGAAAGGGATAAGTATACACGGCAGGGCAAGAGTTATAGCTGGGGGAAGGGCAATTATGATGCCATTAGACGTGACTTGGGGGGGATAAGGTGGAGAAGTAGGCTGCAAGTGTTGGGCACACTGGATAAGTGGGGCTTGTTCAAGGATCAGCTACTGCGTGTTCTTGATAAGTATGTACCGGTCAGACAGGGAGGAAGGCGTCGAGCGAGGGAACTGTGGTTTACCAAGGAAGTGGAATCTCTTGTTAAGAGGAAGAAGGAGGCCTATGTGAAGATGAAGTGTGAAGTTTCGGTTGGAGCGATGGATAGTTACAAGGTAGCGAGGAAGGATCTAAAGAGAGAGCTAAGACGAGCAAGGAGGGGACATGAGAAGTATTTGGCAGGAAGGATCAAGGAAAACCCAAAAGCTTTCTATAGGTATGTCAGGAATAAGCGAATGACTAGGGAAAGAGTAGGACCAGTCAAGGACAGGGATGGGAAATTGTGTGTGGAGTCTGAAGAGATAGGCGAGATACTAAATGAATATTTTTCGTCAGAATTCACTCAGGAAAAAGATAATGTTGTGGAGGAGAATGCTGAGCCTCAGGCTAATAGAATAGATGGCATTGAGGTACGTAGGGAAGAGGTGTTGGCAATTCTGGACAGGCTGAAAATAGATAAGTCCCCGGGACCTGATGGGATTTATCCTAGGATTCTCTGGGAGGCCAGGGAAGAGATTGCTGGACCTTTGGCTTTGATTTTTATGTCATCATTGGCTACAGGAATAGTGCCAGAGGACTGGAGGACAGCAAATGTGGTCCCTTTGTTCAAAAAGGGGAGCAGAGACAACCCCGGCAACTATAGGCCGGTGAGCCTCACGTCTGTAGTGGGTAAAGTGTTGGAGGGGATTATAAGAGACAAGATTTATAATCATCTAGATAGGAATAATATGATCAGGGATAGTCAGCATGGCTTTGTGAAGGGTAGGTCATGCCTCACAAACCTTATTGAGTTCTTTGAGAAGGTGACTGAACAGGTAGACGAGGGTAGAGCAGTTGATGTGGTGTATATGGATTTCAGCAAAGCGTTTGATAAGGTTCCCCACGGTAGGCTATTGCAAAAAATACGGAGGCTGGGGATTGAGGGTGATTTAGAGATGTGGATCAGAAATTGGCTAGCTGAAAGAAGACAGAGGGTGGTGGTTGATGGGAAATATTCAGAATGGAGTACAGTCACAAGTGGAGTACCACAAGGATCTGTTCTGGGGCCCTTGCTGTTTGTCATTTTTATCAATGACCTAGAGGAAGGCGCAGAAGGGTGGGTGAGTAAATTTGCAGACGATACTAAAGTCGGTGGTGTTGTCGATAGTGTGGAAGGATGTAGCAGATTACAGAGGGATATAGATAAGCTGCAGAGCTGGGCCGAGAGGTGGCAAATGGAGTTTAACGTAGAGAAGTGTGAGGTGATTCACTTTGGAAGGAATAACAGGAATGCGGAATATTTGGCTAATGGTCAAGTTCTTGAAAGTGTGGATGAGCAGAGGGATCTAGGTGTCCATGTACATAGATCCCTGAAAGTTGCCACCCAGGTTGATAGGGTTGTGAAGAAGGCCTATGGAGTGTTGGCCTTTATTGGTAGAGGGATTGAGTTCCGGAGTCGGGAGGTCATGTTGCAGCTGTACAGAACTCTGGTACGGCCGCATTTGGAGTATTGCGTACAGTTCTGGTCACCGCATTATAGGAAGGACGTGGAGGCTTTGGAGCGGGTGCAGAGGAGATTTACCAGGATGTTGCCTGGTATGGAGGGAAAATCTTATGAGGAAAGGCTGATGGACTTGAGGTTGTTTTCGTTGGAGAGAAGAAGGTTAAGAGGAGACTTAATAGAGGCATACAAAATGATCAGGGGGTTGGATAGGGTGGACAGTGAGAACCTTCTCCCGCGGATGGATATGGCTGGCACGAGGGGACATAACTTTAAACTGAGGGGTAATAGATATAGGACAGAGGTCAGAGGTAGGTTCTTTCCGCAAAGAGTAGTGAGGCCGTGGAATGCCCTACCTGCTACAGTAGTGAACTCGCCAACATTGAGGGCATTTAAAAGTTTATTGGATAAACATATGGATGATAATGGCATAGTGTAGGTTAGATGGCTTTTGTTTCGGTGCAACATCGTGGGCCGAAGGGCCTGTACTGCGCTGTATTGTTCTATGTTCTATGTACTCATTGGAATTTAGAAGGATGAGGAGGGATCTTATTTAAACATATAAGATTATGAAGGGAATAGATAGGATAGATGCGGGCAGGTTGTTTCCACTGGCGGGTGAAAGCAGAACTAGGGGGCATAGCCACAAAATAAGGGGATGTAGATTTAGGACTTAGTTTAGGAGGAACTTCTTCACCCAAAGGGTTGTGAATCTATGGAATTCCTTGCCCAGTGAAGCAGTAGAGGCTCCTTCATTAAATGTTTTTAAGATAAAGATAGATAGTTTTTTGAAGAATAAAGGGATTAAGGGTTATGGTGTTCGGGCCGGAAAGGGGAGCTCTGTCCACAAGATCAGCCATGATCTCATTGAATGGTGGAGCAGCCTCGAGGGGCCAGATGGCCTACTCCTGCTCCTGGTTCTTATGTTCTCATGTTCTCACAGGACCTTCCGTGGGCAGAGCCCAGGAGCCATGCTGAGATTAAATAAAACAATGTTCTCAGTGTCTGTTGTAAACCTTATTTTGAAAGAAACTCTCGTTCATAAAAACCCATTCATGACATTTAAATTTCTTCAACTACTTAGTCCTTTATAAAAATAAGTATTTGTATTCATAGTCACATATCTAAGACTTTACACCCACTTGGTGCTGTCAATCAATCTCTGAACTGACATGCACCCCATTGTGATAATGATAGGTTGTGGAATCAGTCATGCGGCATAAATTCCATAATAATTATATGTCCACAGACTGAGTGAAATTGCAAGCACTGATTTGTTTTAAAATGCCGACTACTTTAAATTTAAAGACCTTTAAAGTTTGAAAATTCCACAGGGCTTTCCACTTTTAACGCACATTCTTGCTGCTTGAACCAATCCTAAAGGGCACCTTACCTCTCCCAAAGGGGTCTCTTGATCTACAAATTGGTACTCTACTTCTCCAAATAGCTCTTTTTTTTCTTGAAAGGTCTAAAGCTCACGAGGCATGTTTTGGACATCCCACAAATGAAAATTCGAGATTTGAAGATTGCTAAGTTGTTCAATGTGCAGCTGGCTCTGTGAACCATGGATATGGAAAGTTGATTGGTGAAATTGTGGGTGCCAGATTTGGGGGCCGGGCTTCCGAAATAGGGTCTCCAGCTTCATTTTCTCCAAGTCTCCATTCTTGTAAAAATTCAGATCTTGGTTTCCAAGTCACAGGGAGGTGTTAGGACCGTACATTTTCATAAAGGGTTTGTCTTTAAACTGCCTTTTTACTTCCACAGTAGAATGGAGTTGCAGGTTTAGAAGATATTTAATCCCAGTTGATGTTAATAATGGACAGGTCGACTTCCGGTTGCGGCTATGCAGAGCTAAGTCGCACGATCGGCAGCTCCCAACAGAAACGGACTTTTGGGCTCTTTTTAGTGCCCTCAGCGGCATTTGTTCGACGGTTCCCAGTGTGGGAAGGTGATAGTAACATTTCCCCAGCAATTTATGGATTGGATCAGGAGTGGAGCGGTGAAAAAAGTAGCTTTCGAGCAGCGAAAAGTGCGAGGGAGGAAAATCAAGATGGCGGCGGGTGGAGACCAGGCAGCGTGGGCGCAGTGGTCGCAGGTACAGCAGGAGTTTCTCCAGCGCTGCTTCACGGAATTGAAGGCAGAGCTGTTGGAGCCGATGAAGACTTCGATAGACAAGCTGCTCGAGACCCAGAAGGCCCAAGGGGCGGCGATCCGGGAGGTGCGGCAAAAGGCCTCGGAGAACGAGGACAAGATCTTGGGCCTGGCGGTGAAGGTAGAGGCGCATGAGGCGATGCATAAGAAATGGCAGGAGAAGTTTGAGAACATGGAGAACCGGTCGAACCTGCGGATTCTGGGAGGTCGGATGTTGGAGCATACGTGGTCACGATGTTGAACACGTTGATGGACGCGGGGCCCTTCCCGGGACCCCTGGAGCTGGAGAGGGCCTTCTTGAGTCCTGGCGAGGTGGCCCAAGCCCAATGAGCCGCCGCGGGCGGTGCTGGTGCGGTTCCACCGCTTCGTGGACAGGGAGTGTGTCCTAAGGTGGGCAAAGAAGGAGCAGAGCAGCAGGTGGGAGAATGCAGAGGTCCGGATATACCAGGACTGGAGCGCAGAGGTAGCCAGGAAGAGGGCCGGGTACAAGCGGGCTAAGGCGGCTCTGCATCGGAAGTGGGTGAAATTTGGAATGTTGCAGCCGGCGTGACTGTGGGTCACTTTCAAGGACCGCCACCACTACTTCGAGACGCCGGAGGAGGCGTGGACCTTTATCCAGGCCGAAATGTTGGACTCGGATTGAGGGTTGGTTGCGAGGAGATGTCGAGAGGGGATTGTTGTGCTTTGGGGGCATTGTCTGTTCTGTTTGGTACTGTTTTCTTTTTGAGTGCTGGGTGGGGTAGGGTGAAATGGTTCATAGGGGAGGTTTGGTGAGAGTGTGGGCGTCGGTGGTTGGAGGAGGGGGCCCCATTATGGGGGGGGGGGGGAAGAGAGGGGAGGCCCGAGGTAGGGGAGCTGGGATCAGGCCGCGAAAGGGAGCTGCGTCTGAGGGGGCGGGGCCGGTTTGATGGAAAGCGCGTGTTTTTCTCCCCTGCTAGGGAAGGAAGGGGGCGTGGTCAGGGGGGGTGCTGGAGAGGAGCGCCTGCTGATTGACAGGAGGAGGGGGGGGGGGGGGGGAGATTCTCACACTGGGGGGGTCGATGGAGTGGAGGGAGCGGCCGGGGTCAGCAGGAGTCAGCTGACTTACGGGATTGCTATGGGGGGAGCAACGCAGCTGGGGGGGGGACCTAGCTGGGCGGGGTGGGGGGAACTGGGTTGCTGCTGCATTGGCCAAAGGGGAGCTGATAACTTGGAATGTGAGAGGACTGAACGGGCCGGTCAAGAGGGCCCGTGTGTTCGTGCACCTGAAGGGACTGATGTGATCATGCTCCAGGAGACGCATTTGAGGGTTGCAAACCAGGTTGGGCTGAGAAAGGGGTGGGTAGGGCAGTATTTCCACTCTAGGTTGGACGCAAAGAATTGAGGGGTGGCGATTTTGGTGGGGAAGCGGGTGTCGTTTGAGGCGCTGAGCATTGTGGAAGACAATGGAGGTAGGTACGTGATGGTGAGCGGTAAGCTGCAGGGGGTGCGGGTGGTCTTGGTGAATGTGTATGCCCTGAATTGGGGTGACGCCGGATTTATGCGGCGCATGTTGGGCCGGATTCCGGACTGGCGGCAGGGAGCTTGATAATCGGGGGCGGGGGGACTTTAATACGGTATCGGATCCAGCATTGGACCGCTCTAGATCCAGGACGGGTAAGAGGCCGACGGCGGCCAAGGTGTTGAGGGGGTTTTGGACCAGGTGGGAGGAGTGGACCCATGGAGGTTTGTTAGGCCGGGGGCCAGGGAGTTCTCTTTCTTTTCCCACGTCCATAAAGCCTACTCCCGGATTGACTTCTTCGTTTTGAGCAGGGCGCTGATCCCGAGGGTGAAGGACACGGAGTATTCGGTCATAGCCGTCTCAGACCATGCCCCGCACTGGGTGGAGCTCGAGCTAGGGGAGGAGAGGGACCAGCGCCCACTGTGGCGCCTGGAGGTGGGTTTGCTGGCGGATGAGGAGGTGAGCGGGTGGATCTGGGGATGCATTGAAAGATACCTAGAGGTGAACGATAATGGGGAGGTGCAGGTAGGGGTGGTCTGGGAGGCGCTGAAGGCAGTGATTAGGGGAGAGCTAATCTCCACTAGGGCCCACAAGGAGGGGGAGGAGAGGAGAGAGTGGGAGAGGTTGGTGGGGGAGATTTTAAGGGTAGATAGGAGGTATGCAGAGGTCCCCAAAGAGGGACTACTCAAGGAGCGACGAAGCCTCCAGGCCGAGTTCGACCTGTTGACTACCAAGAAGGCGGAGGTGCAGTTGAGGAAGGCGCAAGGGGTGGTTTATGAATACGGGGAGAAGGCTAGCCGGATGCTGGCACACCAGCTTCGGAGGCGGGAGGCGGCGAGGGAGATTGGGGGAGTTAGGGTTAAAGGGGGGAACACGGTGCAGAGTGTGGTGGGGATAAATGGGGTATTTAGAGACTTTAATGAGGGACTGTATAGGTCTGAGCCCCCGACGGAGATGGGGGGGATGCGTCGTTTTCTGGACCGGCTGAGGTTCCCAAGGGTAGAGGAGGGGCAGGTGGTGGGGCTTGGGGCACCGGTAGGGCTGGAGGAGGTGACTAAGGGGCTGGGGAATATGCAGGCAGGGAAGGCACCGGGGCCAGATGGGTTCCTGGTGGAATTTTACATGAAGTATATGGACCTGTTGGGCCCACTACTAGTGAGGACTTTCAATGAGGCGAGCGAGGGGGGGGCCCTACCCCCGACGATGTCCAGGGCGCTGACCTCGAAGCGGGACAAGGACCCTTTACAGTGTGGGTCGTTATAGGCCAATCTTGCTCCTCAATGTGGATGCGAAGCTGTTAGCGAAGGTGTTGGCTACCAGAATTGAGGACTGTGTTCCGGGGGTGATCCACGAGGACCACACGGGTTTCGTGAAGGGAAGGCAGTTAAACACCAATGTGCGGAGGCTCCTAAATGTAATCATGATGCCTGCAGTGGAGGGGGAAGCGGAGATAGTGGCGGCTATGGATGCGGAGAAGGCCTTCGATAGGGTGGAGTGGGGGTACCTGTGGGAAGTGTTGAGGAGGTTCCGGAGGGGTTCATTAGTTGGGTTAGGTTACTGTACGAAGCCCCGGTGGCGAGTGTGGCCACAAATCGGAGGAGGTCGGTATACGTTCGGCTGTACCGGGGGACGAGGCAGGGGTGCCCCCTGTCCCTCCTGCTATTTGCGTTGGCAATTGAACCTTTGGCGATGGCTTTGAGGGAGTCCAGGAACTGGACGGGGCTGGTGCGGGGTGGGGGAGGAACACCGGGTATCGCTGTCTGCAGACGACTTGTTACTGTATGTGGCGGCCCCGGTGGGGGGGATGCTGGAGGTCATGCGGTTCCTCAAGGAGTTTGGAGACTTTTCCAGGTATAAGCTCAACATGGGGAAGAGTGAGCTCTTCGTGATACACCCAGGGGACCAGGGAAGGGGGATAGACGAACTTCCACTGAAGAGGGCGAAAGGGAGTTTTCGGGTACCTCGGGATCCAGGTGGCCAGGAGCTCGGGGGCCCTACACAAGCTCAACTTGACAAGGCTGGTGGAGCAGATGGAGGAGGAGCTTAAAAGATGGGATATGCTGCCACTCTCCCTGGCGGGTAGGGTACAGTCGGTGAAGATGACGGTGCTCCCGAGGTTCCTTGTTATATTCCAGTGCCTCCGCATCCTGATCCCTAAGGCCTTTTTTAAACTGGTTAGCAGGAGCATCATAGGGTTTGTATGGGCGAAAAAGACCCTGAGGGTGAGAAGGGTGTTTCTGGAAAGGAGCAGGGACAGAGGAGGGCTAGCATTGCCTAATCTGTGTGGGTACTACTGGGCTGCCAATGTGGCGATGATGCGCAAATAGGTAATGGAGGGGGAGTGGGCGGCATGGAAGAGGCTGGAGATGGCGTCCTGTGTGGGCACGAGTCTGAGAGCACTGGTGACGGCATCACTGCCGCTCCCGCCGACAAGGTATAACACGAGTCCAGTGGTGGCGATGAGCCTCAAAATTTGGGGGCAATGGAGACGCCACAGGGGGAAGGCAGAAGCTTCGGTGTGGTCCCCGATCTGAGAGAACCACCGGTTTGTCCCGGGGAGAATGGATGGAGGGTTCCTGAGCTGGCACAGGGCAGGTATTAGAAGGATGGGGGACCTGTTTATAGATGGGACGTTTGCGAGCCCTGGGGGGTTGGAGTAAAAACTCGGGCTCCCCCCTTGAAAGGCCTTCAGGTACATGCAGGTAAGGGCGTTTGTAAGACGGCAGGTGAGGGAATTTCCGCTGCTGCCAGCACGTAGGATCCAGGATAGGGTGCTCTCGGGGGTGTGGGTTGGAGAAGGCAAGGCCTCGGCAACCTACCAGGAGATGCAGGAGGAGGAGGAGGAGGAGCTGAAAGGGAAATGGGAGGAGGAGCTGGGGGAGGAGATAGACGAGGGTATGTGGGCGGATGCCCTGGGTAGGGTAAATTCTTCCTCCTCTTGCGCAGGCTTAGCCTGATACAATTTAAGGTTCTGCACAGGGCGCATATGACTGGGGCAAGGCTGAGTCGGTTTTTTGGAGTGGAGGACAGGTGTGTGAGGTGTTCGGGGAGCCCAGCAAATCATGCCCACATGTTCTGGGCGTGCCCAGCGCTGGATGGGTTCTGGAGGGGCGTTGCGAGGACGGTGTCTAAGGTAGTAAACTCCCAGGTTAAGCCGAGTAGGGGTCTCGCACTATTTGGGGTATCGGACGAGCCGGGAGTGCAGGAGGTGAAAGAGGCCGGTATTCTGGCCTTTGCGTCCCTGGTAGCCCGGCGGAGGATTCTGCTATAGTGGAAGGATGCGAGGCCCCAAGCGTGGAAGCCTGGATCAGTGACATGGCACGGTTCATTAAATTGGAGAGGGTAAAATTTGCCTTAAGAGGATCTGTGCAAGGGTTCTTCAGGCGGTGGCAACCGTTCCCAGACTTTCTAGCGGAGCGTTAGGAGGTGGTCAGCAGCAGCAGCAACCCAGGGGGTGGGGGGAGGGGGGGGGTACTTTATGTTGACTACTGTGTTTATTATCGTTTAATGGGGGGGCTTGTATATTGGGGGAATACGTGACATAGCTATAAGATGTTTATTTATGTGTTCTTTGTTTTTTTTCTTATTTGTGTAAATTCTGTAAATTTTATTTGTTGAAAATATGTAAAAAATTTGAATAAAATTATTTAAAAAAAACAAACAATGGACAAGTCAGATCCCAGAGTGATCTGATAGATCCTAACTTATTTTTTAAACTGTGGAGGGCAGTTACTGCACAGACTCACAGGAGTTATCACAGCAACCGTTACAGATACAAACCCCAGTGAGGATTTACCACTGTCACAACACCAAGCTTTCTTGCTTGCGTTAACTCGGCTTCAATCAAATGGATGTGAACACTGCTGTTAAACAAAAAGTCTGTTGCCGATTTCTTTCATTCACGTTATTCTGCCAGCTACAAGTCATTATAATTATATATGGTTTAGTTCATTTTCAGCAGCAGCCTCTGCCAATTTTTCGCATCAAACTGTTGCTAACATTTGAAAATGAATTCCGAACCCCACCGGACAATCACCAACAATCTCTTGGGTGCTGTTCACAGCAAGCCTAACAAAGATCACTTTTTGAATGTTTAGAAATTAGAATTTGAGTTTTAGTTTCGTTTGAACACTTCTGCTTAAAAGTGTTAAGGGTATAATAATTCACAAAGGTGTTGATTTTAACACAAAATTATGCTGTCGCTGTTTGAATGTGAATTGTTCATTTCTTGAGCATTAAAAATCTGCCATTCAATTTACATACCCATCTGAGACCCTCTGGCTGTATCTGTCCACACCTCGGCAATATGGACCTCTGCTGAAGGGAGAGCCCACAACTGTTGAGATCATACACGGATTTTAGGACAAGTGATTGAATGTAGTCTGAAAAGGTGATCTTGTAGAGGTATATAAAATAGCATATTTTGGTTAAATCCCAACTATTACTTTGAATTAAATTAAGTGAGTAGGATAAAGGGACGCAGATTTAAACCAGTAAAATGTAACTTTAGAAATGTTATCATGAGATGATTCTTTATGTAGAGTGTGATCAACAGTTTGGATGGGCTTCTCGGCATGGTGGTGGAGGTGAAGATCCTTGACCAATTTAATGGAGAACACAAAATCCTGACATGCTGAAGCTGAAGAAGAAAAAAAAGTAAATTGAGTCCCTAAATGATAGTTCTGATTGCTGCTCTGAATTTCAAAAGCACTGCTTGTCCCCACTCAGTTTGTCGTTTTCAGCAGTACTCTGTTCCTTTGTTTCCGTGGGAGGGAGAAGCAGCTGACGCAAACAAAGAACAAAGAAAAGTACAGCACAAAAACAGGCCCTTCGGCCCTCCAAGCCCGTGCCGACCATGCTGCCCGACTAAACTACAACCTTCTACACTTCCTGGGTCCATATCCCTCTATTCCCATCCTACTCATGTATTTGTCAAGATGCCCCTTAAAATGTCACTATCGTCCCTGCTTCCACCACCTCCTCCGGCAGCGAGTTCCAGGCACCCACTACCCTCTGTGGAAAAAAACTTGCCTTGTACATCTCCTCTAAACCTTGCCCCTCGCACCTTAAACCTATGCCCCCTAGTAATTGACCCCTCTACCCTGGGGAAAAGCCTCTGACTATCCACTCTGTCTATGCCCCTCATAATTTTGTAGACCTCTATCAGGTCGCCCCTCAACCTCCTTCGTTCCAGTGAGAACAAACCAAGCTTATTCAACCGCTCCTCACAGCTAATGCCCTCCATACCAGGCAACATCCTGGTAAATCTCTTCTGCACCCTCTCTAAAGCCTCCACACCCTTCTGGTAGTGTGGCGACCAGAATTGAACACTATACTCCAAGTGTGGCCTAACTAAGGTTCTATACAGCTACAACATGACTTGCCAATTCTTGTACGCAATGTCCCGGCCAATGAAGGCAAGCATGCTGTATGCCTTTTTGACTACCTTCTCCACCTGTGTGGCCCCTTTCAGTGACCTGTGGACCTGTACACCTAGATCTCTCTGACTTTCAATACTCTTGAGGGTTCTACCATTCACTGTATATTCCCTACCTGCATTAGACCTTCCAAAATGCATTACCTCACATTTGTCCGGATTAAACTCCATCTGTCGTCATCTCCTCCCAAATCTCCAAACGATCTAAATCCTGCTGTACTCTCTGACAGTCCTCATCGCTATCCGCAATTCCACCAACCCTTGTGTCATCTGCAAACTTACTAATCAGACCAGTTACATTTTCCTCCAAATCATTAATATATACTACGAACAGCAAAGGTCCCTGCGGAACACCACTAGTCACAGCCCTCCAATTAGAAAAGCATCCTTCCATTGCTACTCTCTGCCTTCTATGACCTAGCCAGTTCTGTATCCACCTTGACAGCTCACCCCTGATCCGTGTAACTTCACCTTTTGTACCAGTCTACCATGAGGGACCTTGTCAAAGGCCTCACTGAAGTCCACATAGACAACATCCACTGCCCCACCTGCATCAATCATTTTTGTACAACATCCACTGCCCTACCTGCATCAATCATCTTTGTTGAGTTTGTTTGAGCAGCATCTGATCTGTTACCTCAAATGTCCCTCATGCATTTGGCTGCCACATTTACTTGCACCAAAGGAGCCAACCAGACAATGCTCTCAATCTACAGAGAGAAGAAAGAACAAAGAACAAAGATATGTACAGCACAGGAACAGGCCCTTCGGCCCTCCAAGCCCGTGCCGACCATGCTGCCCGACTAAACTACAATCTTCTACACTTCCTGGGTCCGTATCCTTCTATTCCCATCCTATTCATATATTTGTCAAGATGCCCCTTAAATGTCCCTATCGTCCCTGCTTCCACTACCTCCTCCGGTAGCGAGTTCCAGGCACCCACTACCCTCTGCGTAAAAAACTTGCCTCGTACATCTACTCTAAACCTTGCCCCTCTCACCTTAAACCTATGCCCCCTAGTAATTGACCCCTCTACCCTGGGGAAAAGCCTCTGACTATCCACTCTGTCTATGCCCCTCATAATTTTGTATACCTCTTATCAGGTTGCCCCTCAACCTCCTTCGTTCCAGTGAGAACAAACCGAGTTTATTCAATCGCTCCTCATAGCTTATGCCCTCCATACCAGGCAACATTCTGGTAAATCTCTTCTGCACCCTCTCTTAGGCCTCCACATCCTTCTGGTAGTGTGGCGACCAGAATTGAACACTATACTCCAAGTGTGGCCTAACTAAGGTTCTATACAGCTGCAACATGACTTGCCAATTCTTATACTCAATGCCCCGGCCAATGAAGGCAAGCATGCCGTATGCCTTCTTGACCACCTTCTCCACCTGTGTTGCCCCTTTCAATGACCTGTGGACCTGTACTCCTAGATCTCTTTGACTTTCAATACTCTTGAGGGTTCTACCATTCACTGTATATTCCCTACCTGCATTAGCCCTTCCAAAATGCATTACCTCACATTTGTCCGGATTAAACTCCATCTGCCATCTCTCCGCCCAAGTCTCCAGACAATCTAAATCCTGCTGTATCCTCAGACAGTCCTCATCGCTATCCGTAATTCCACCAACCTTTGTGTCGTCTGCAAACTTACTAACCAGACCAGTTACATTTTCCTCCAAATCATTTATATATACTACAAAGAGCAAAGGTCCCAGCACTGATCCCTGTGGAACACCACTGGTCACAGCCCTCCAATTAGAAAAGCATCCCTCCATTGCTACCCTCTGCCTTCTATGGCCTAGCCAGTTCTGTATCCACCTTGCCAGTTCACCCCTGATCCCGTGTGACTTCACCTTTTATACTAGTCTACCATGAGGGACCTTGTCAAAGGCCTTACTGAAGTCCATATAGACAACATCTACTGCCCTACCTGCATCAATCATCTTAGTGACCTCCTCGAAAAACTCTATCAAGTTAGTGAGACACGACCTCCCCTTCACAAAACCGTGCTGCCTCTCACTAATACGTCCATTTGCTTCCAAATGGGAGTAGATCCTGTCTCGAAGAATTCTCTCCAGTAATTTCCCTAACACTGAAGTCAGGCTCACCGGCCTGTAGTTCCCGGGATTATCCTTGCTACCCTTCTTAAACAGAGGAACAACATTGGCTATTCTCCAGTCCTCCGGGACATCCCCTGAAGACAGCGAGGATCCAAAGATTTCTGTCAAGGCCTCAGCAATTTCCTCTCCAGCCTCCTTCAGTATTCTGGGGTAGATCCCATCAGGCCCTGGGGACTTATCTACCTTAATATTTTTTAAGACACCCAACACCTCGTCTTTTTGGATCACAATGTGACCCAGGCTATCTACACCCCCTTCTCCAGACTCAACATCTACCAATTCCTTCTCTTTGGTGAATACTGAGGCAAAGTATTCATTTAGTACCTCGCCCATTTCCTCAGAGCCTGAATATAAAGAAACCTCTGTCAGTAGCCTCTGCCGGTATCCAATCCCATTTGACCATCACTGCAGTTTGGTGATGCGCAAGAGCTCTTAGCCCTAAAATGCCTTCATTTTAAAATGCTTGCTTTTGGTCACGATTCCTAATATCTCTTCTTTTGGCCTGATACCTATTTTTCCTTTGCACTTCTATAAACTCCTTGGAAACTTAGGTTCCATTGTATTTAGTTTAAATGATGTCAGTATTGATCAACCAACACAATGAAGTTGAGTCTCAGAAAATGGAGGCAGGCCACTTCCGGTTGCGGCGATGACCAGCTAAGCCGCACGTTTCGGCACCTCCTGTTTCAACGGACTTTTGGGCTCTTATCGGGAGCCCCAACGGAAATCTTTTGCGGCCAAACCCAGTGTGAGGTGACAAAGGAAGGAGTCCCCCCGGGTGTGGATGGAAAGGAGCGACAGCAGTGGCCAGATTGCGGAGGATCCTTTGGTGCAGCGGCAGAGAAAAGAGAAGGGAGAAGCAAGATGGCGGCCGAGGGAGCCCAGATGGTATGGGGCCCGGAACAGCAGGAGTTCCTCCGACGATGTGTGGAGGAGCTCAAGAAAGAGGTGCTGGCGCCGATGTTACTGGCAATCGAGGGACTAAAGGAAACACAAAAGGTCCAGGCGATGGAGCTCCGTGGAGTGAAGGCAAAGGCAGCCGAGAACGAAGACGAGATACAGGACCTGGTGGTAAAAACGGAGACGCACGAGGCACTACACAAGAGGCGCATAGAAAGGCTGGAAGCCCTGGAGAACAGCTCGAGGAGGAAGAACCTACGGATTTTGGGTCTCCCCGAAAGAACAGACGGAGCTGATGCTGGGGCGTATGTGAGTACGATGTTCCATACTCAAATGGGAGCTGAGGCCCCAACGGGCCCCCTGGAAGTGGAGGGTGCGTACCGGGTCCTCGTGAGAAGACCAAAGGCAGGGGAAACACCAATAGTGGTGAAGTTCCATCGCTACAGGGACAGGGAGATGGTCCTGAGCTGGGCTAAGAAGACACGGAGTAGTAAGTGGAAGAACGCGGTGATACGCGTGTATCAAGACTGGAGTGCGGAGGTGGCGAGAAGGAGGGCGAGTTTCAACCGGGCCAAGGCGGTGCTCCATAGGAAGAAAGTCAAATTTGGGATGCTGCAGCCGGCGAGATTGTGGGTCACACATCAGGGCAAACACCATTACTTCGAGACAGCGGAGGAGGCATGGACATACATTCAGCAAGAGAAATTGGACTAGACTTGAGAAATTGATGCCCAGAGAGGGGTAGCGAGGTGGTGGCACAGAAATGTAAAGTGGGGAGAGGGGAGGGCTAATGTATAACAATGTTGGACGGGGAATTTTTCTCCCCCCGATGTGGGGGACATGAAGAAATGTGGGCGCCGGTGAAAAAGGGGACAGGGAAGGGGAATGAGGGAACTGCGCCACTAGGGGCGGGGCCGAGAGGAAGGCGCGGGTATTTTCCCGCGCCATGGAAACTATGGCGGGAAAAAGGGCGCAGGAAGGAAGGGAGCCTCACACGCAGGGAGGTCAAAGGATGAACGGGGGAAGCCGAGGTCAGCCAGAGTTAGCTGACTTCCGGAAGCAATATGGGGGGAGTAATCAAGCTAGAGGGGGATCTAGTGGGGGGGGGGGGGGGAGGGGGGGGGGGGGAAGGGGGGGGATTAACTGGGTTGCTGCTGCTGAGAGTAAGGGGGAGCTGATACGAGACGAGGTGGTCGGGATGGGAGGGCGCCGTCTGGGGGACAGACGGGTGCGTGAGACCTGGGTGAGGAGATGGGTTAAAAAAGGGGATGGCTAGTCGACGAGGGGGGGTGGTAAATGGCCCCCCAACCTGGCTGATCACGTGGAATGTGAGGGGTTTAAATGGGCCGATTAAGAGGGCAAGGGTGTTTGCGCACTTAAAGAGACTGAAGGCGGACGTAGTTATGCTCCAGGAGACGCACCTGAAGTTGGCGGATCAGGTTAGACTAAGGAAAGGATGGGTGGGACAGGTATTCCACTCGGGGTTGGACGCGAAAAACAGAGGGGTGGTAATACTGGTGGGGAAATGTGTATCGTTCGAGGCTAAGACCATAGTGGTGGATAGTGGAGGCAGGTATGTGATGGTGAGTGGCAGATTGCAGGGTGAGGCGGTCGTGCTGGTGAACGTATATGCCCCGAACTGGGATGACGAGGGATTCATGAAGCGAATGCTGGGACGTATCCCGGACCTGGAGGTGGGAAACTTGTTAACGGGGGGGGGACTTTAACACAGTGCTTGACCCAGGGCTGGACCGGTCCAGATCCAGGACCGGGAGAAGGCCGGCAGCGGCCAAGGTGCTTAAAGGATTCATGGAGCAAATGGGGGGAGTAGATCCGTGGAGATTCGCCAGACCGATGGGTAAAGAGTTTTCCTTTTTCTCCCACGTCCACAAGGTATATTCCTGGATAGACTTTTTTGTTTTGGGAAGGGCACTGATCCCGAAAGTGGCAGTTCCGTTCCGGAGTACTCGGCCATAGCCGTTTCAGATCACGCCCCGCATTGGGTGGATCTGGAACTAGGAGAGGAAAGGGACCAGCGCCCACTCTTGCAATTGGACATGGGACTACTGGCGGACGAGGGGGTATGCGGAAGGGTGAGGGGATGTATCGAAAGATACCTGGAGGTCAATGACGATGGGGAGGTCCAGGTGGGAGTAGTATGGGAAGCGCTGAAGGCCGTGGTTAGAGGAGAGCTGATTTCCATCAGAGCCCACAAGGGGAAACAAGAGGGTAAAGAAAGAGAGAGATTAGTAGAGGAAATTTTGAGGATGGATAGGAAGTATGCGGAGGCCCCAGGCGAAGGGCCATACAGGGAAAGACGAAGATTACAGACGGAGTTTGACTTGCTGACCACTGGAAAGGCAGAGACACAGTGGAGGAAGGTACAGGGGATACAATATGAATATGGGGAGAAGGCGAGCCGGCTGCTGGCCCAACAACTTCGGAAGAGGGGGGCGGCGAGAGAGATTGGAGGAGTTAGGGACGAAACGGGAAAGATGGAGCAGAGAGCAGGTAAAGTGAACGAGGTGTTCAAGACATTCTATGAGAGGCTGTACAAGTCCCAACCCCCGGAGGGGAAAGAGGGAATGATACACTTTTTGGGCCAGCTAGAGTTCCTAGGGTGGAGGGGCAGGAGGTAGCAGGGCTGGGGGCGCAGATTGAGGTGGATGAGGTGACCAAAGGAATTGGGAACATGCAAGCAGGGAAGGCCCCGGGACCAGATGGGTTCCCGGTGGAATTTTATAGGAAGTATATGGACCTGTTGGCCCCGCTTTTGGCGAGGACCGTTAATGAGGCTAAGGAAAGGGGGATATTACCCCCGACAATGTCGGAGGCGACGATATCGTTAATTCTGAAACGAGACAAAGACCCGCTGCAGTGCGGGTCATACAGGCCCATCTCCCTCCTAAACGTAGACGCCAAACTGCTGGCCAAAGTGATGGCGACAAGGATAGAGGATTGTGTCCCAGGGGTGGTACATGACGACCAGACAGGGTTTGTTAAGGGGAGACAATTGAATGCCAATGTACGAAGGTTGCTGGGGGTGATGATGATGCCCCCACTGGAGGGGGAGGCAGAGATAGTGGTGGCGATGGATGCAGAGAAGGCATTTGATAGGGTGGAGTGGGACTATTTGTGGGAGGTGCTGAAGAGATTTGGGTTCGGGGAGGGGTTCATTAGATGGGTTAGACTCTTGTATGCGGCCCCGGTGGCAAGCGTCGTTACAAATAGGCAAAGATCGGGATACCTTCGATTACATAGGGGTACAAGACAAGGGTGCCCCCTGTCCCCATTACTGTTCGCATTGGCAATTGAACCATTGGCCATAGCGCTGAGAGAAGTGGAGGGGGGTGCTTAGAGGGAGAGAGGAACATCGAGTGTCACTATGCAGACGATTTGCTTCTATATGTGGCGGACCCGGTAGAGGGGATGCCAGAGGTAATGCAGATACTCCGGGAGTTTGGAGAGTTCTCGGGATACAAATTAAATCTGGGAAAGAGCGAACTTTGTGTGATGCACCCCGGGGAACAGGACAGGGGGATAGATGCTCTGCCGCTGAGGAGAGTGGCAAGGAATTTTCGATACCTGGGGATTCAGGTGGCCAGGAACTGGGGAACCCTACAGAAACTTAACCTGACGCGATTGGTAGAGCAGACGGAGGAGGACTTTAAGAGGTGGGACATGGTGCCCCTGTCATTGGCGGGCAGAGTACAGGCGGTTAAAATGGTGGTCCTCCCGAGGTTCCTTTTCGTGTTTCAGTGCCTCCCCATCCTGATTGCAAAGGCCTCCTTCAAAAAAATAGACAGGAGCATTATGAGCTTTGTGTGGGCGGGAAAGACCCCGAGGGTAAAGAGGGGGTTCCTGCAGCGCAGTAGGGACAGAGGGGGATTGGCACTGCCGAGTCTGAGTGGCGTCTATTGGGCCGCCAATGTGTCGATGGTCTGTAAGTGGATGAGGAAAGAAGAAGGTGCGGCGTGGAAAAGGTTGAAGATGGCGTCCTGTAAGGGAACGAGCCTAAAAGCGCTGGCGACGGCGCCGCTACCGTTCTCTCCGAAAAGGTACACCACAAACCCAGTGGTGGTGGCGACCTTGAAGATCTGGGGGCAGTGGAGACGACATAGGAGAGTGACGAGTGCCTCGGTGTGGTCCCCGATAAAGAATAACCACAGGTTCGTCCCGGGGAGGATAGATGGGGGATTTCAATGTTGGCAGCGAGCAGGAATTAGGAAGCTGAAGGACCTGTTTGTGGACGGGACGTTTGCGAGTTTGGGAGCATTGGAAAAAAAATATAAGCTGCCACCGGGGAATGCTTTCTGGTACATGCAAGTGAGGGCATTTACGAGGCAACAGCTGAAGGAATTTCCGCGGCTCCCGACGCAGGGGGTCCAGGATAGAGTGATTTCGGGGGCATGGGTTGGAGAAGGTAAAGTGTCCGAAATATACAGGGAGATGAGAGACGAGGGGGAGGTGATGGTAGAGGAGCTGAAGGGAAAATGGGAAGAGGAGCTGGGGGAAGAGATTGAGGAGGGGCTGTGGGCAGATGCCCTAAGTAGGGTAAATTCCTCGTCCTCGTGTGCCAGGCTTAGCCTGATTCAATTTAAGGGCGCATATAACGGGAGCAAGACTGAGCAGGTTTTTTGGGGTGGAGGACAGGTGTGGGAGGTGCTCAGGAAGCTCGGCGAACCACACTCACATGTTCTGGTCGTGTCCGGCACTGCATGATTTATGGGAGGGTGTGGCAAGAGTGATCTCAAAGGTGGTGGGGGTCCGGGTCAAACCAAGCTGGGGGTTGGCTATATTTGGGGTTGCAGAAGAACCGGGAGTGCAGGAGGCGAAAGAGGCCGACGTTTTGGTCTTTGCGTTCCTAGTAGCCTGGCGAAGGATTCTACTTATGTGGAAAGAAGCGAAGCCCCCGGGCGTGGAGGCCTGGATAAACGACATGGCAGGGTTCATAAGACTGGAACGAATAAAATATGCGTTAAGAGGATCGGCTCAGGGGTTCACCAGGCGGTGGCAACCGTTCCTTGACTATCTCGCGGAACGATAATGGAAAAACAGAAAGGACAGCAGCAGCAGCCCAGGGGGGAGGGTGGGGGGGGGGGGGGGAGGAATAATCCGTGTTCTTGTTTTTTTTCTTAGTTAGTTGTTGATATTTGCTTTTTGTTTATTTCTTTTTCCATCTGTTGTTAGTTTAATATATTATTTAAATAACGTTTAATGTATATTCCTTTATTAAGTTGTAAAAACGGAACATCTTTGTTTGAAAAACTTCAATAAAATTTTTTTTTTTTAAAAAGAAAATGGAGGCAGTAAGAGGAATGAACTTCTGCCTGGAGATTAATTTGAACAAAAAAGGAGATTAGTTTGAACAAAAAAAAAAAATTCCATTCCTGCTGGTATATTTTTAAATTATCTAATAATTTGAACTACACAGTTGATGCTCTCGTCAATATAATAGACTTTGTGAGATAACTGAGCTGAGAAAAATGCGTGGAGTTGGGTTTCAATTGCAGAGTGAAAAGCAACTGAAGGGAATGATGAATTGTTGACAAACACTTTTTTACATTTCAGGGATATTGTCATGCAGAAACTTCATTAGAGAATAAAGCACATTGAAATTGTCTTAATTACACCAATTAACCAATTATCTATATTTTTGGAAACAATCTGTGCTTTATTGAGGTTGGCATCGTGCACTCAAGGATTATAAAAATGACGGCCAGATTAATTCAGAGAAAATGTGATGTAGCTGCTTTTCTTTAAAGTTGCAAAGGTTGAGATCACAAGATACCAGGATAGGGTTCACTCCCATACCTATACATTCATGGGCATATGAGGATTGTAACCTTCACTGGAGCCCTGCTATGGTTTTGATTTGACTTGATTTATTATTGTCACATATATTAGTACCATGTTCTTCAAATTTTTTTTCCGAGGACCCAATTTTACCAACCGGCCAACCTTCGCAACTCACGCCGGCCGACCTTCGGGACCCACACCGACCGACCTTCACGACCCACGCAGGCCCTTCACGACCCAGGCCAGCTGACCTTCGCGACCCAGGCCGGCCGACCTTCGCGACCCCCGCCGGCCGACCTTCGCGACCCCCGCCGGCCGACCTTCGCGACCCACGCCGGCCGACCTTCGCGACCCACGCCGGCCGACCTTCGCGACCCACGCCGGCCGACCTTCGCGACCCACGCCGGCCGACCTTCGCGACCCACGCCGGCCGACCTTCGCGACCCACGCCGGCCGACCTTCGCGACCCACGCCGGCCGACCTTCGCGACCCACGCCGGCCGACCTTCCCGACCCACGCCGGCCGACCTTCCCGACCCACGCCGGCCGACCTTCGCGACCCACGCCGGCCGACCTTCGTGACCCACGCCGGCTGACCTTTGCGACCCTTGCCTTGTTTGCTGCTGATAAAAATGGAGAAAATGGTTTTGGGTCCCTTTGGCCCTCGTACACACTCCTCCAATGGAATCTGTTGGATGAAGGTGAAGCCTTCCGGTGTCGGAAAGTATGGAGTCTCCCACCTGTCCAAAGTTCTGCATTTTTTTCCGTAAAATGTTATTAAATAAACCCCCCCCGAACTTGTATAAAAAATAAAATGAATAAAATAAATGAATAACACCCCCCCCCAACTTGTAAAAAAAAATGAATAAAATAAATGGGGAAAAAAAATAAAAAATTAAATGAATAAAATAAAAGCATAAAATGAATTTTAAAAAACCCGAACTTGTAAAACAAAAATTTGCGACCATTTAAAAAAATAGCGGCCGCACTGCGCATGCGCGCCCGATCATCGGCGCGCATGCGCATTGCGGCCAAATTTGTTTTACAAATTCGCGGCCATTTTAAAGGCTGCTTGCAGCCGCCGTTATTAAAAGTCGGCTGCTGCGTGGGGATTTGCGCAATCGGGAGCGCCGTGAAGGACGGCTCCGCGACCCTCCCGACACCCAAGGTTGCGCCCACGAGTTTGAAGAACACTGTATTAGTGTACAGTGAAAAGTATTGTTTCTTGCATGCTGTACAAACAATGCATACCGTACATAGGGAAGGCAGGAGAGACTGCAGAATATAATGTTACAGTTATAGCAAGGTGTAGAGAAAAGATCAACTGAATACGAGGTAGGTCCATTCAAAAGTCTTGATGGCAGCAGGGAAGAAGCTGTTCTTAAGTCGGTTGGTACATGACCTCAAACTTTGGTATCTTTTGCTGCTGCCTTTCCGAGGCAGCGGGAATTATAGATTGAGTCAATCGATGGGAGGCTGGTTTGCGTGATGGATTCAGCTACATTCACGATCTTTTGTAGTTTCCTGTGGTCATGGGCAGAGCAGCCCCCATGCCAAGCTGTGATACAACCAGAAAGAATGCTTTCTATGGTGCATCTGTAAACGTTGGTGAGAGTCGTAGCTGACATGCCAAATTTCCTTAGGCTTTTCAGAAAGTAGAGTCGTTGGTGGGCTTTCTTAACGATAGTGTCGGCATGGGGGGAACCAGGACAGATTGTTGGTGATCTGTGGTATTTTGCACAAGTGTGCATGACACCCAGCTTGAGAGGTATTTATCCAAACATGAACTTGAGTAATGAGATGAAGTTGATTTATTGAAGATGAGTATGTAAATAGATACAAAATGGTCTTGTGCCAGTTGATAAACACGTCTCTGCAGGCTCCATTTTCTCTCCATCTGTCAGTTTATATGGCCTTTTATTTCTGTCCTACCAGCTCCCTTCTCTTGCACTTTTTATCTGATCATTCTCGCAACGTTACAGATCTTTGGCAATGACAAGTAAAACAGAATAAACAGAGAACACAATTTCAGATTAAATCATGGTATGAGGACAAGCAGGCAGCAGTAGAAATTGAGGGTTGTTTAGAGAACGATCAACACAGAGCCTCAGATTTTTGCTCCCAGGGTCATGTATACCCTTTTTCCCAGGGTAGAGGGGTCAATTACTCGGGGGCATAGGTTTAAGGTGCGAGGGGCAAGGTTTAGAGGAGATGTGCGAGGCAAGTTTTTTTTACACAGCTGGTAGTGGGTGCCTGGAACTCGCTGCCGGAGGAGGTGGTGGAAGCAGGGACGATAGTGACATTTAAGGGGCACCCTGACAAATACATGAATAGGATGGGAATAGAGGGATACGGACCCCAGAAGTGTAGAAGATTTTAGTTTACACGGGAAGTATGGTCGGCGCAGGCTTGGAGGGCGAAGGGCCTGTTCTTGTGCTGTACTTTTCTTTGTTCTTTGTTGTTCTTTGAGACAGGACATTGGACGTACAGTTTTGGGAGGCCTGTGGTGAAATGGATTAGAAGACGAGGTGGACAATCCGGGAAGAAATGGGGAGTCTCCAGGGTGCACAGGCGGGCGAGGGTGAAGAACTGCCTTGGGTTTCCAGCACTATGTCCAAAATGTAAAACAAAACCATGAAGCACCCCTCAAGCCTTCACCCCTCTCACATTCTCCATAAAAACGCTCCCAATTATATTTCCAGATTCAATTACATTAACCAGGTTCAACGGCTAACATTTTGACGACGTTTGTATTTTTTATTTTGAGGTATGTTTTTACACATGCACAGCTTTATACAGCTATTTTAGGAGTGAAAAGTTTTGATCCTATTTAAAATCTTTGGTGGAAAAGGAATGACTGGAAATGCTGTACTTAAAGAAATACTGTTACATAGAAAGTAATTTGACTGCAGATATTTTGCAGGTCGCTGTTGGCATCCTTCCATTAGAAGGATGGAATGGCTTGGATGGGAGGGAGTGGTGAATGAGAAGGATGGGTTGGCATGGGAAGGATGGAGGGTGGTATAGGAAGGATGGAATGGCATGGGAAGAGGGAAGAAGAGGATGTCATCAGAGGGGAGGGATGGGAGGGAATGGCATGAGAGGGTGGATAAGACAATGGAGTTGGTTAGTATACAGTGATTTACCTCACTCAATCTAAGTTTTTGCCTTTGAGGAAATAAAAGATGGAAAAGGTTAGCAGTTAAAACATAAGAACTAGAAGCAGGAGTAGGCCATCTGGCCCCTCGAGCCTGCTCTGCCATCAATGAGATCATGGCTGATCTTTTTTGGACTCAGCTCCACTTTCCGGCCTTAACACCATAACCCTTAATCCCTTTATTCTTCAAAAAACTATCGATCTTTACTTTAAATACATTTAATGAAGGAGCCTCAACTGCTTCACTGGGCAAGGAATTCCATCGATTCACAACCCTTTGGGTGAAGAGGTTCCTCCCAAGCTCAGTCCTAAATCTACTTCTCCTTATTTTGAGGCTATGCCCCCTAGTTCTGCTTTCACCCGCCAGTGTAAACAACCTGCCCGCACCTATCCTATCTATTCCCTTCATAATTTTATACATTTCTATAAGATCCCCGCGCATCCTTCTAAATTCCAATGAGTACAGTCCCAGTCTACTCAACCTCTCCTCGTTATCCAACCCCTTCAGCTCTGGGATTAATCTAGTGAATCTCCTCTGCACACCCTCCAGCGCCAGTACGTCCTTTCTCAGGTAAGGAGACCAAAACTGAACACACTATCCCAGGTGTGGCCTCACTAACACCTTATACAATTGCAGCAGAACTTCCCTGGTCTTAAATTCCATCCCTCTAGCAATGAAGGACAAAATTCCATTTGCCTTCATAATCACCTGTTGCACCTGTAAACCAACTTGTTGCGACTCATGCACTAGCACACCCAGGTCTCTCTGCACAGCAGCATGTTTCAATATTTTATCATTTAAATAATAATCCCTTTTGCTATTATTCCAACCAAAATGGATAACCTCACATTTGTCAACATTGTATTCCATCTGCCAGTCCCTAGCCCATTCACTTAACCTATCCAAACCCTGCTGCAGACTTCAGGTATCCTCTGCACTTTTTGCTTTACCACTCATCTTAGTGTCATCTGCAAACTTGGACACATTGCACTTGGCCCCAACTCCAAATCATCTATGTAAATTGTGAACAATTGTGGGCCCAACACTGAACCCTGAGGGTCACCACTAGCTACTGATTGCCAACCAGAGAAACACCCATTAATCCCCACTCTTTGCTTTCTATTAATTAACCAATCCTCCATCCGTGCTACTACTTTACCCTTAATGCCATGCATCTTTATCTTGTGCAGCAATCGTTTGTGTGACACCTTGTCAAAAGCTTTCTGGAAATCCAGATATACCACAACCATTGGCTCCCCGTTATCTACCGCACTGGTAATGCCCTCAAAAAATTCCACTACGTTAGTTAGGCACGACCTGCCCTTTAAGAACCCATGCTGCGTCTGCCCAATGGGACAATTTCCATCCAGATGCCTCGCTATTTCTTCCTTGATGATAGATTCCAGCATCTTCCCTACTACCGAAGTCAAGCTAACTGGCCTATAATTACCCGCTTTCTGCCTACCTCCTTTTTTAAACAGTGGTGTCACGTTTGCTAATTTCCAATCCGTCGGGACCACCCCAGAGTCTAGTGAATTTTGGTAAATTATCACTAGTGCATTTGCAATATCCCTAGCCATCTCTTTTAGCATTCTGGTATGCATTCCATCAGGTCCAGGTGACTTGTCTACTCTTAGCCCCATTAGCTTGCCCATCACTACTTCCTTAGTGATAACAATCGTCTCAAGGTCCTCACCTGTCATAGCCTCATTTCCATCAGTCCAAAACGAGACAGTTTCAGCCCAATGAAGCTCATGTTTGTAGAATGAAACCATTGTTTTAAGTGGTGGTGTAGGTGGAGCATTTGGGCTGTTTTGGGGGCTCATGTTCCTGTTTGAGTGGACTGGGTTCCTGTTTGAGTGGGTGGACTGGGTTCCTGTTTGAGTGGGTGGACTGGGTTCCTGTTTGAGTGGGTGGACTGGGTTCCTGTTTGAGTTGACTGGGTTCCTATTGAGTGGATTGGGTTCCTGTTTGAGTGAACGGTTGGGTACCTGGTTGAGTGAGTGGACTGGGTTCCTGTTTGAGTGGACTGGGTTCCTGTTTGAGTGGACTGGGTTCCTGTTTGAGTGGACTGGGTTCCTGTTTGAGTGGACTGGGTTCCTATTGAGTGGACTGGGTTCCTATTGAGTGGACTGGCTTCCTGTTTGAGTGGACTGGCTTCCTGTTTGAGTGGACTGGGTTCCTGTTTGAGTGGACTGGGTTCCTGTTTGAGTGGACTGGGTTCCTGTTTGAGTGGGCTGGCTTCCTGTTTGAGTGGGCTGGGTTCCTGTTTGAGTGGACTGGCTTCCTGTTTGAGTGGACTGGGTTCCTGTTTGAGTGGACTGGGTTCCTGTTTGAGTGGACTGGGTTCCTGTTTGAGTGGACTGGGTTCCTATTGAGTGGACTGGGTTCCTATTGAGTGGACTGGCTTCCTGTTTGAGTGGACTGGGTTCCTGTTTGAGTGGACTGGGTTCCTGTTTGAGTGGACTGGGTTCCTATTGAGTGGACTGGCTTCCTATTGAGTGGGCTGGCTTCCTGTTTGAGTGGGCTGGGTTCCTGTTTGAGTGGACTGGGTTCCTGTTTGAGTGGACTGGGTTCCTGTTTGAGTGGACTGGGTTCCTGTTTGAGTGGACTGGGTTCCTGTTTGAGTGGACTGGGTTCCTGTTTGAGTGGACTGGGTTCCTGTTTGAGTGGACTGGGTGCCTGTTTGAGTGGACTGGGTTTCTATTGAGTGGACTGGGTTCCTATTGAGTGGACTGGGTTCCTATTGAGTGGACTGGGTTCCTATTGAGTGGACTGGCTTCCTGTTTGAGTGGACTGGGTGCCTGTTTGAGTGGACTGGGTTCCTATTGAGTGGGCTGGGTTCCTATTGAGTGGACTGGCTTCCTGTTTGAGTGGACTGGGTTCCTGTTTGAGTGGACTGGGTTCCTGTTTGAGTGGACTGGGTGCCTGTTTGAGTGGACTGGGTTCCTATTGAGTGGACTGGGTTCCTATTGAGTGGACTGGGTTCCTGTTTGAGTGGACTGGGTTCCTGTTTGAGTGGACTGGGTTCCTGTTTGAGTGGACTGGGTTCCTATTGAGTGGACTGGGTTCCTATTGAGTGGACTGGCTTCCTATTGAGTGGACTGGCTTCCTGTTTGAGTGGACTGGGTTCCTGTTTGAGTGGACTGGGTTCCTGTTTGAGTGGACTGGGTTCCTGTTTGAGTGGACTGGGTTCCTGTTTGAGTGGACTGGGTTCCTGTTTGAGTGGACTGGGTTCCTGTTTGAGTGGACTGGGTTCCTGTTTGAGTGGACTGGGTTCCTGTTTGAGTGGACTGGGTTCCTGTTTGAGTGGACTGGGTGCCTGTTTGAGTGGACTGGGTTCCTGTTTGAGTGGACTGGGTTCCTATTGAGTGGACTGGGTTCCTATTGAGTGGACTGGCTTCCTGTTTGAGTGGACTGGGTTCCTGTTTGAGTGGACTGGGTGCCTGTTTGAGTGGACTGGGTTCCTGTTTGAGTGGACTGGGTTCCTGTTTGAGTGGACGGTTGGGTTCCTGTTTGAGTGGACGGTTGAGTACCTGGTTGAGTGAGTGGACTGGGTTCCTGTTTGAGTGGACTGGGTTCCTGTTTGAGTGGACTGGGTTCCTGTTTGAGTGGACTGGGTTCCTGTTTGAGTGGACTGGGTTCCTGTTTGAGTGGACTGGGTTCCTGTTTGAGTGGACTGGGTGCCTGTTTGAGTGGACTGGGTTCCTGTTTGAGTGGACTGGGTTCCTGTTTGAGTGGACGGTTGGGTTCCTGTTTCAGTGGACGGTTGAGTACCTGATTGAGTGAGTGGACTGGGTTCCTGTTTGAGTGGACTGGGTTCCTGTTTGAGTGGACTGGGTTCCTGTTTGAGTGGACTGGGTTCCTGTTTGAGTGGACTGGGTTCCTGTTTGAGTGGACTGGGTTCCTGTTTGAGTGGACTGGGTTCCTGTTTGAGTGGACTGGGTTCCTGTTTGAGTGGACTGGGTTCCTGTATGAGTGGACTGGGTTCCTGTATGAGTGGACTGGGTTCCTGTATGAGTGGACTGGGTTCCGGTTTGAGTGGACTGGGTTCCTGTTTGAGTGGACTGGGTTCCTGTTTGAGTGGACTGGGTTCCTGTTTGAGTGGACTGGGTTCCTGTTTGAGTGGACTGGGTTCCTGTT
The DNA here is from genome assembly GCF_047496885.1 of Scyliorhinus torazame. Classification (NCBI taxonomy): domain Eukaryota; kingdom Metazoa; phylum Chordata; class Chondrichthyes; order Carcharhiniformes; family Scyliorhinidae; genus Scyliorhinus; species Scyliorhinus torazame. The sequence goes on along the minus strand of NC_092715.1, from coordinate 224,800,781 downwards.
TGAGTGGACTGGGTTCCTGTTTGAGTGGACTGGGTTCCGGTTTGAGTGGACTGGGTTCCTGTTTGAGTGGACTGGGTTCCTGTTTGAGTGGACTGGGTTCCTGTTTGAGTGGACTGGGTTCCTGTTTGAGTGGACTGGGTTCCTGTTTGAGTGGACTGGGTTCCTGTTTGAGTGGACTGGGTTCCTGTTTGAGTGGACTGGGTTCCTGTTTGAGTGGACTGGGTTCCTGTTTGAGTGGACTGGGTTCCTGTTTGAGTGGACTGGGTTCCTGTTTGAGTGGACTGGGTTCCTGTTTGAGTGGACTGGGTTCCTGTTTGAGTGGACTGGGTTCCTGTTTGAGTGGACTGGGTTCCTGGTTGAGTGGACTGGGTTCCTGGTTGAGTGGACTGGGTTCCTGGTTGAGTGGACTGGGTGCCTGTTTGAGTGGACTGGGTTCCTGTTTGAGTGGACTGGGTTCCTCTTTGAGTGGGTGGATTGGATTCCTGTTTGAGTGGGTGGATTCGGTTCCTGTTTGAGTGGGTGGATCGGGTTCCTGTTTGAGTGGGTGGATTGGGTTCCTGTTTGAGTGGGTGGACTGGGTTCCTGTTTGAGTGGGTGTATTGAGTTCATGTTTGAGTGGGTGGATCGGGTTCCTGTTTGAGTGGGTGGACAGGGTTCCTGTTTGAGTGGGTGGACAGGGTTCCTGTTTGAGTGGGTGGACTGGGTTCCTGTTTGAGTGGACTGGGTTCCTGTTTGTGTGGGTGGACTGAGTTCCTGTTTGAGTGGGTGGACTGGGTTCCTGTTTGAGTGGGTGGACTGAGTTCCTGTTTGAGTGGGTGGACTGGGTTCCTGTTTGAGTGGGTGGACTGGGTTCCTGTTTGAATGGGTGGACTGGGTTCCTGTTTGAGTGGGTGGACGGCGTTCCTGTTTGAGTGGGTGGATTGGTTCCTGTTTGAATGGACTGGGTTCCTGTTTGAGTGGGTGGACTGGGTTCCTGTTTGAATGGACTGGGTAAATCAACAGCAGCTTTCCTCACCACCAGTGCGGATTGCCTGGCCTCATGTTACTTCAGTATGATTTGTTGGCAAAGTTGTAATATATTAATTAGTAACTCTGACAAAAAAAAACTGTTTTTCAAAGTAAAACCTGTTGCTGCCACCACCGTAGGATTATCACCTTTCCACCCAGCTGCAGGCTACCACACAGCTGGGCTGTGTCAACTTTAAAAATTATGTTTATGTTTTAAAAAGATTGTTGCAACAATTCTCAGCACAATGTGGAGCGTTAATGGAATGAACTCATTTTAACAAATTTTGATGAACGAAGACTTGGACTTTCTCTTTGAAGGGAACAGTTTTAACGTAATGTGTGTATCTGATTTTTACAGAAGGTTTTGAAGTTTCTATGCGGGTAGTTTTTTTTGTTTTCAGCAAAGGTGATTGATTCATTGATGCTGGGAGTTCTGATTTTCAGGATCCAGTGTTGAAGAAAAACAGTATGTTCTTATGAATTGGCAGATTCCTTGATATTAATGTGAACACTCAATCCAGGGGCACTGGAACTGGTGACTGAGGAACAGCTTCTGGCACATTCATTTGGTTGGACAAGATCCACACTTTTAGAAGTGGAGACACTAAAGTAGCGCTGATGCCAGTGTATCTGATTAATCTGCTTGGCTCAAAAATATGCAAAATGGAACGCAGTAGAAGGCCATTGACCCGCTCGAACCTTTTCTGCCAACATGCAGTGAGATTGTGGCTGATCTGCAATCCAACTGTACCCATCCACCTTTACCCCCCATCCCTGAATACATTTGGAAGCATAGTAGGATAAAAGATTGATTCTCTGCATGAAATTATATTTCAAAAAATGATATGAAATATGTTCTTGTATTTGTAAACCGAATATGGGATACATTTTGGGAGGAATTCATGGCTTTCTCAATGTCTTTCCCTTCTAATTCTGGAAATGATCCCCCTCAGACATTCATTTACAGAATGGTTGAATTATAAAATTATCATCTTAGTCATTGCCTTTATCTGAGAGGTTTGGGCTCTTACTTAAACCACTTAATGCAACATCTTTGACTGCCACTTCTCTATTCGCTTGAACCTAAAAGAACCCTCATCAATCATACCCTGTCCAACAACACAACTGCCAATCCATTTAACATTTTGTGTTGGTCAGTGAAATGACCAGAAGTTAATTTGTAAAATTGAGAACAAGATTCTCTACTACTCTCAAACCACAATAACCTTTAGTCTACTCTTAACCTGATGTATGGTCATGTTCTGTATAAATGTTACTGTACCAAATTAACTGTGTTTGCTCACTTACAAATGGCTGTCTGAATCTCAACTTTTAATGGCATGGTAAATTGTGAGCTATTTAGTTCAAACTGTTGGGAGAATTAGCTTCTCAATTCAATCTTATCACTCCACAACATTGAGGTATGTAAGAAATAAATTAGATAATACTGAAAATACTCAGCCGATCAGGCAGTATTTGTGGAGAGAGACAGTCAATGTTTCATGTTTGTGATCTTTCATTAGATCAGAGCAAGTATGGAAGAAGCCTTACATACATACATAGATGCATAGACGATAGGAGCAGGGGGAGGCCTTTTGGCCCTTCGAGCCTGCTCCGCCATTCATCACGATCATGGCTGATCATCCAACTCAATTGCCTAATTCTGCTTTCTCCCCATAGCCTTTGATCCGATTCTCCCCAAGTGTTATATCCAGCCACCTCTTGAATATATTCAAAGTTTTAGCACCAACTACTTCCTGTGGTAATGAATCCCACAGGTGGCCACCACCCTTGGGTGAAGAAATGTCTCCTCACCTCGGTCCGAAATGGTTTAGCCTGAATCCTCAGACTGTGACTCCTGGTTCTGGACACATTCACCATTGGTAACATCTTCCCTGCATCTACCCTGTCTATTCCTGTTAGAATTTTATAAGTCTCCATGCGATCCCCCCTCATTCTTCTGAACTCCAGCGAGAACAATCCTAACCTAGTCAATCTCTCCTCATATGACAGTCCCGCCCTCCCTGGAATCAGTCTGGTAAACCTTCGCTGCATTCCCTCGAGAGCAAGACGTCCTTCCTCTGAGAAGGAGACCAAAACTGCACACAATACTCTCAAGTGCGGCCTCACCAAGGCCCTGTACAATTGCAGCAACACATCCCTGCTTCTATGCTTGAAACCCCTTGCAATGAAGGCCAACATACCATTAGCCTTCTTTACCGCCTGCTGCACCTGCATGCTTATCTTCAGTGAATGGTGCACAAGGACACCCAGGTCCCGCTGCACACTCCGCTCTCCCAATTTACAACCATCAAACATTCAGGTTGTCTGAATCTAATCTGCCTTCCTGTTTCCAAAGTGAATAACCTCACACTTATCCAAATTATACTGCATCTGCCATTGATTTTCCCACTCACCCAACCTGACTAGATCTTGCTGTAGGATCCCTGCATCCTCGTCACAATTCACCCTTCTATGAAAGATTTGTTTTGACTTCATGAGAACCATCAATAGAGGAGCCCAAGCCTGTAATGTAATGAAGACAAAGGATGTGAAGGGAAGGGAAATAATGGTTTGTAGGAGATTGAAAGAGCCTTCATTCTGGTTTTCCAACAATGAGTTACACTCACTAATTCTACTCTTCCACCTCTGGTCTTGCTCCAAATACCCACACTGTTTCTCCAAGTCTGGGTTTTCTTCTTCAGTCAAAATCCCAAGCTTAACAGTGCAGGTCATTGACAGAAATCTCCTGGTATACATTAGTAGATGTAAATTTACAATAGGGCTTGTATCTATGTCATGATATAAACAGTCACCATCTGTTCTTGTCTTGATTAATTTCAGCCGTACACCAATTTCAGTAATGTTTAATCAAATTGCTGAATGGTGTTAGATGAATGGTTGAACTTGTGTTCCTGATCCTACAGCAATATTAGCACTTTGAGAAACTTGAAGCTGCTGATCATATGTTGAAATAGCTTTAATGCAGATTTTGTATTGTGATATTAAGTATATGAATTAGTTATTTGGTACCTCCAATTTTCATGTGGTGCAAATCTAATTCTTTGTCTTCCAGGACAAAGTATTCTCTTTGATTTGTTTTCACTCCTTCCAAGTTATCAAGTTGTGTTTAGGATATTTATTTTCTTTCCTGCCTTGATCATAGTGGCATGTCTGAGCATTGTACGTAAGAGTTGTGTGTCTGCGATGGGTGAGAGACATCAGGAGGAAATGTGTCCAGTCCTTTAATAGCATCGCTATTGAATGCTCCATCATTCAGTTCAATTACTTGATGATTTAGTTTTTTTAAAAAATATTTTTTTATTCTCCTTTTCCACATTTTCTCTCCAAATTTACACCCAACAATAAACAATAATCAGTAACGAATGTAATGTCAATCCCCATATCAATAACAACGATCCCATCCTCCCACCAAACCCCAGACATTGGCCCGCATGTTAACAAAAACAAATGACAAAAAGGAATCAGGAATCACCCATAGTCACCATTAACACATACAGTCCCCCTCCCCCCAAACCCTCTTAGCCCCCAACCCCCCAAATGTTCGATGTAATCCAATTCTCGAAAGTGCATAATGAATAACGCCCATGAAGGCTACAACATCTGCCTCCGCGCCTGTTTCCAACCCCAGCTGATCCTACTGTGTGATTTGGACAAGTTGAGTGAGTGGGCAAATGAATAGTAGGTGCAATATAATTTGGAGAAATGCGAGGTTATCTATCAAGGTAGCAAAAAGGAGAAGGCAAACTATTATTTGAATGGCCATATATTAGGAGAGGGGAATGTGCAACGAGACCTGGGTGTCCTCGTACACCAGTCACTGAAGTTAAGCATGAGGGTACAGCAGACAGTAAAAAAGGTATATGGTATTTTGGTCTTCATAGCATGAGGATTTGAGTACTGGACCAGGGATCTCTTGCTGCAATTATACAGGGCCTTGGTGAGGCCACACCTGGAATATTGTGTGCAATTTTGGTTGCCTTATCTGAGAAAGGATGTTCTTGCTCTAGAGGGAATGAAACAAACGTTTACCAGACTGATTGATGGGATTGAGGGACTGACATACGAGGAGAGATTGAATTGGTTCGGATTGAATTTGCTGGAGTTCAGGAGAATTAGGGGGGATCTCATACAAACCTATACAATTCTAACAGGGCTTGACAGGATAGATGAAGGAAGGATGTTCCCGATAGTTGGGGTGTCCAGAACCAGGGGCCACAGTCTGAGGATATGAGGTAGACGATTTGGGACAGAGATGAGCAGCTATTTCTTCACCCATAGAGTTATGAGCCTATGGAATTTGTTACCACAGGTTGTAGTTGACGCCAAAACATTGTACGTTTTCAAGAAGCAGTTGGATATCGCACTTGGGGAAAAGGGGATTAAAGGATATGGGGGAAATGAGGGATATTGAGTTGGATGATCAGCCATGATCATAATGAATCACTGAGCAGGCTCGAAGGGCCGAATGGCCTCCTCATCCTCCTAAAAGTGCTCAAGATGGCGCCGAAGAGTGGAGACTTTCTGCGAGCTCTCCCTCACAGATCCTCTTTTTACTTATCTTACAATCTTTCTCCACATTATGTATTTTCTTTTATTTCCTTTTCTTTTCATGTACTTAATGATCTGTTGAGCTGCTGGCAGAAAAATACTTTTCATTGTACCTTGGTACATGTGACAATAAACAAAACAAACTATTTTCTATATTTCTCTGTTTCTATGAATCCAAATCTATGGGCTAAAAATGTAAGAGATACACCAACAAAGTTCAAGAAGGAACTTGAGTAAAACATCTTTATTAAAAAGTGATGGGGATGTGGAATTCACAACTGCATGGAGTGGTTAAGATGGATAGCATTGATGCATTTTAGGGGAAGCCTGAGGGATCAAGGAATGGGAGGTTATATTGATGAGGTAAGATGTACCAAGGTGGGAGGAAGCTCCTATGAAGCATAAACACCAGCATAAGACTGCTGGGCCTAATGTTCTGTTTTTGTGTTGCAAAATTGCACCATGATTATTATTTTCCATACAGGGAAGGTAAAGAATATTTGTATTTTGTATATCCTGTGTTGAGGAGGATAGTCTATATCAGACAAACTATAGAATTGCGATGAGTGGTGTGGGACTATAAAGGCAAAGAAAGAGGATAGATGTGAGGCAGAGATCACCGCACAAAGTCTTCTTTCTTGTATTCTGCCTCGGATTGTGAGGGAAGTGTTTGAACACCCTCCTCGGATATGAGGAATGTTTAAAGTTCTACTGCTGAAGCAGAAGGCCAATTGCTCTCCAAGACTACCAAAAGACCTCAACACCAATTTGAACAATTTCCAGCGACTCATAGCCATACAGTAGCACAAAACATGAGTCACCATTGTGTCGAATCAGCAACATGGATGAAACCCACATGAATTTGGATATGCCCAGCATGGATATGAGCAGCACGGTAGCACACGTGGCTACCACTGTGGCTTCACAGCGCCAGGGTCCCAGGTTCAATTCCTCGCTGGGTCACTGTCTGTGTGGAGTCCTCACGTTCTCCTGTGTCTGCGTGGGTTTCCTCCGGATGCTCCGGTTTCCTCAAAGTCCAAAGACGTGCAGGTTAGGTAGATTGGCCATGAAAAATTGCCCTTAGTGTCCAAAAAGGTTAGGAGGGGTTATTGGGTTACGGGGATAGGGTGGAAGTGAGGGCTTAAGTGGGTCGGTGCCGACTCGATGGGCCGAATCTCCTCCTTCTGCACTGTATGGTCTATGTACTTGACTCTATGTACTTGCATTGTGGAGTGGAACAGTTCAAATCACAGGGCATGAGGAAATAAGATTCATATTGGTACTCTGCGGCATTGCCAACAGAACAAAATTTAAAGCCTTGTGGTAATTTTCAGATGTAAAACTTGCCGAAAATCAAGTTTGCGGCAGTAGATTCATATCCATGAGAACGATTGGATGGATGAAGTAGAGTGAAGTTGTGGATTGATAATATGTGGAAAAGGAATCCTGGTGGCCTATGCAAAGAAAATAGCTTATTAGTTTGGGATATGTTGAAATCTCATATAATCAATGAAATCAACAGAAACCTGGGAAGAAATAACACCCAAATTACATTTATCCCAGTGGTCTGATATCTGTCGTTCAACCTATGTGTGTCCAGACAAGCCGTTTCAAGGTGTTTGAACTGAATGAGTTAGGTGAATGTTGATGGAGAAAAAACTTTCCATGCTTGATGTTTTGTGTGGTTGTCACAACACAAGCTGCCACCGGATAATTCAAAAATTGTGGAATATCCAGTCCATTCTCATTTAATCTCATTTCCCTATGTTATGTTCACCTGATCAGTACTCCTATAAAATATTGAAGCAAAATTATTGTTGAATATTGCTTCCATTTCATTACCTCAACCTATAATTTTATCCTGACTGTCCCTTAGGGGCGCTATTCCTATCTCAGCTTGCCTTTTTATTCACATTCTTGGGAGAATGTTTCACTATTTTGTTTTATGATCCTTGATGATTTAATTTCATAGTTCCCCTTTGCCTTTTTAAAAACTTATTTCCTGATCTCTTTACATTCTTACTCATTGTGGTCTCCTCTTTTACCCGTGTACTTAAGACCATAAAACAATAAGGAGCAGAATTAGGCTACTTGACCCATCAAATCTACTCCCGCATTCAATCATGGCTGGTATTTTTCTCATCCTCATTCTCCTGCTTTCACCCCATAATCCCTGATCCCCTTATTAATCCAGAATCTATCTCTATTTTAAAGAAACTCAGTGATTTGACCTCCATAGCCTTCTGCGGCAATGAGTTCCACAGATTCACCACCCTCTGGCTGAAGAAATTCCTCCTCATCTCCATTTTAAAGGATTGTCCCTTTAGTCTGAGATTGTGTCCTCTGGTTCTAGTTTTTCCTACAAGTAAACATCCTCTCCTGTCCATTCTATCCAGGCCTCGCGTATCCTGTACGTTTCAATAAGATCCCCCCCTCATCCTTCTAAACCGTAACGAATACAGACCCAGAGTCATCAACGACAAGCTCTTCGTTCCAGGGATCATTCTTGTGAACCTCCTCTGGACCCTTTCCAAGGCCAGCACATCCTTCCTTCGATACGGGGCCCAAAACTGCTCACTGTACTCCAAATGGGAGTCCATGGGTGGGATTCTCTCATGCCACACTGTGTGGGAGAATCGCCGTTCGCGCCATTTTTTCCCGCGGTGCCCGTCCAACGCTGTTCCGCCATTGTCCCAACCGGCGAGAACGGCTTCATCGAGATCGGCGCCGCACCTGCCAGAGAATCACCCGAGGTACTAAGTACGGTGATTCTCCGGGACCCCCTCTATTTAGCAGCCCGGATGGGCCGAAGTCCCGACGGCGTGACCCCAGGTTCACCCCGGTAAATAAATTTGTCAGCCAGTTGTGCTGGCTATTGATGTGGAGGAAGGAGGTGAGTGGCCGGCCTCGCTGTAGGCAGCAGGAGGTGGTGTCCACAGCCGGTGCTGGGGGGGCGGTGGGAGGGTGCTCGGAGAAGGATGCCGCGCATTCTTATCGAGGGGGGGGGAGGAAGGGGGTGGGGAAAGGAGGAGGGGGGTGGGGAAAGGAGGAGGGGGGTGGGGAAAGGAGGAGGGGGGTGGGGAAAGGAGGGTGGGGTGGGGAAAGGAAGAGGGGGTGGGGAAAGGAGGGTGGGGTGGGGAAAGGAGGGTGGGGTGGGGAAAGGAAGAGGGTGGGGAAAGGAGGGTGGGGTGGGGAAAGGAGGGTGGGGTGGGGAAAGGAGGGTGGGGTGGGGAAAGGAGGGTGGGGTGGGGAAAGGAGGGTGGGGTGGGGAAAGGAAGGGGGTTGTGGGGAAAGGAGGAGGGGGTGGGGTATAGGAGGAGGTGGTGGGGATAGGAGGAGGGGGGTGGGGATAGGAGGAGGGGGGTGGGGATAGGAGGAGGGGGGTGGGATAGGAGGAGGGGGGGTGGGGATAGGAGGAGGGGGGTGGGGATAGGAGGAGGGGGGTGGGGATAGGAGGAGGGGGGTGGGGATAGGAGGAGGGGGGGTGGGGATAGGAGGAAGGGGGGTGGGGATAGGAGGAAGGGGGGTGGGGATAGGAGGAAGGGGGGTGGGGATAGGAGGAAGGGGGTTGGGGGATAGGAGGAGGGGGGTGGGGGATAGGAGGAGGGGGTTGGGGGATAGGAGGAGGGGGGAGGGGGATAGGAGGAGGGGGAGGGGGATAGGAGGAGGGGGGTGGGGGATAGGAGGAGGGGGTGGGGGATAGGAGGAGGGGGGTGGGGGATAGGAGGAGGGGGTTGGGGGATAGGAGGAGGGGGGTGGGGGATAGGAGGAGGGGGTTGGGGGATAGGAGGAGGGGGTTGGGGGATAGGAGGAGGGGGTTGGGGGATAGGAGGAGGGGGGTGGGGGATAGGAGGAGTGGGTCGGGGATAGGAGGAGTGGGTCGGGGATAGGAGGAGTGGGTGGGGGGGTGGGGAGGGGTGTGGGGTGCGGAGAGGAAGAGGGGGTGGGGTGGGGAAAGGAGGAGGGAGTGGGGAGAGGAAGAGGGGGTGGGGTGGGGAAAGGAGGAGGGAGTGGGGAGAGGAAGAGGGGGTGGGGTGGGGAAAGGAGGAGGGAGTGGGGCTAGGAGGAGGGGGGTGGGGGCTAGGAGGAGGGGGGTGGGGATAGGAGGAGGGGGGTGGGGAGAGGAAGAGGGGGTGGGGTGGGGAAAGGAGGAGGGAGTGGGGAAAGGAGGAGGGAGTGGGGCTAGGAGGAGGGGGGTGGGGCGAGGAGGAGGGGGGGTGGGGCTAGGAGGAGGGGGTGGGGATAGGAGGAGGGGGGTGGGGATAGGAGGAGGGGGGTGGGGATAGGAGGAGGGGGGTGGGGATAGGAGGAGGGGGGTGGGGAGAGGAAGAGGGGGGTGGGGGTGGGGAAAGGAGGAGGGAGTGGGGAAAGGAGGAGGGAGTGGGGCTAGGAGGAGGGGGGGTGGGGCTAGGAGGAGGGGGGTGGGGCTAGGAGGAGGGGGGTGGGGATAGGAGGAGGGGGGGTGGGGATAGGAGGAGGGGGGTGGGGATAGGAGGAGGGGGGGTGGGGATAGGAGGAGGGGGGGTGGGGGATGGGGGAGGGGAGGGGGGGTGGGGGATAGGAGGAGGGGGGTGGGGGATAGGAGGAGGGGGGTGGTGGATAGGAGGTGGGGGATGGGGGAGGGGAGGGGGGGTGGGGGATAGGAGGAGGGGGGTGGTGGATAGGAGGTGGGGGATGGGGGAGGGGAGGGGGGGTGGGGGATAGGAGGAGGGGGGTGGTGGATAGGAGGGTGGGGGATGGGGGGAGGGGGGTGGGGGATAGGAGGAGGGGGGTGGTGGATAGGAGGAGGGGGTGGTGGATAGGAGGAGGGGGTTGGGGTATAGGAGGAGGGGGTTGGGGTATAGGAGGAGGGGGTTGGGGGATAGGAGTGGGTGGGGGATAGGAGGAGGGGGTTGGGGGATAGGAGGAGGGGGTTGGGGATTAGGAGGAGTGGGTGGGGGATAGGAGGAGGGGGTTGGGGGATAGGAGGAGTGAGTGGGGGATAGGAGGAGGGGGGTTGGGGGATAGGAGGAGGGGGTTGGGGGATAGGAGGAGTGAGTGGGGGATAGGAGGAGGGGGTTGGGGGATAGGAGGAGGGGGTTGGGGGATAGGAGGAGGGGGTTGGGGGATAGGAGGAGTGGGTGGGGGATAGGAGGAGTAGGTGGGGGATAGGAGGAGTGGGTGGGGGGATAGGAGGAGTGGGTGGGGGATAGGAGGAGTGGGTGGGGGATAGGAGGAGTGGGTGGGGGATAGGAGGAGTGGGTGGGGGGATAGGAGGAGTGGGTGGGGGATAGGAGGAGTGGGTGGGGGGGGTGGGGACAGGGGTGTGGGGTGGGGAGAGGAAGAGGGGGTGGGGTGAGGAAAGGAGGAGGGAGTGGGGAAGAGGAAGAGGAGGGAGTGGGAAGAGGAAGAGGGGGGTGGGGTGGGGAAAGGAGCAGGGAGTGGGGAGAGGAAGAGGGGGTGGGGTGGGGAAAGGAGGAGGGAGTGGGGAAAGGAGGAGGGGGGGTGGGGGATAGGAGGAGGGGGTTGGGGGCTAGGAGGAGGGGGGTGGGGGATAGGAGGAGGGGGTTGGGGGCTAGGAGGAGGGGGTTGGGGGCTAGGAGGAGGGGGTTGGGGGATAGGAGGAGGGGGTTGGGGCTAGGAGGAGGGGGTTGGGGGCTAGGAGGAGGGGGTTGGGGGATAGGAGGAGGGGGTTGGGGGATAGGAGGAGGGGGGTTGGGGGGATAGGAGGAGGGGGTTGGGGGATAGGAGGAGTGGGTGGGGGATAGGTGGAGGGGGTTGGGGGATAGGATGAGTGGGTGGGGGATAGGAGGAGTGGGTCGGGGATAGGAGAGTGGGTCGGGGATAGGAGGAGTGGGTGGGGGATAGGTGGAGGGGGTTGGGGGATAGGATGAGTGGGTGGGGGATAGGAGGAGTGGGTCGGGGATAGGAGGAGTGGGTCGGGGATAGGAGGAGTGGGTGGGGAGAGGGGTGTGGGGTGGGGAGAGGAAGAGGGGGTGGGGTGGGGAAAGGAGGAGGGAGTGGGGAGAGGAAGAGGGTGTGGTGTGGGAAAGGAGGAGGGGGTGGGAATAGGAGGAGGGGGTGGGAATAGGAGGAGGGGGGTGGGGATAGTAGGAGGGGGGTGGGGATAGTAGGAGGGGGGTGGGGATAGGAGGAGGGGGATGGGGGGATAGGAGGAGGGGGGTGGGGGATAGGAGGAGGGGGGTGGGGGATAGGAGGAGGGGGGTGGGGGATAGGAGGAGGGGGGTGGGGGATAGGAGGAGGGGGGTGGGGGATAGGAGGAGGGGGGTGGGGGATAGGAGGAGGGGGGTGGGGGATAGGAGGAGGGGGGTGGGGGATAGGAGGAGGGGGGTGGGGGATAGGAGGAGGGGGAGTGGGGGATAGGAGGAGGGGGGTGGGGGATAGGAGGAGGGGGGGTGGGGGATAGGAGGAGGGGGGTGTGGGGGATAGGAGGAGGGGGGTGGGGGATAGGAGGAGGGGGGTGGGGGATAGGAGGAGGGGGGTGGGGGATAGGAGGAGGGGGGTGGGGGATAGGAGGAGGGGGGTGGGGGATAGGAGGAGGGGGAGTGGGGGATAGGAGGAGGGGGGGTGGGGGATAGGAGGAGGGGGGTGGGGGATAGGAGGAGGGGGTGGGGGATAGGAGGAGGGGGGTGGGGGATAGGAGGAGGGGGGGTGGGGGATAGGAGGAGGGTGGGGGGATAGGAGGAGGGGGGTGGGGGATAGGAGGAGGGGGGTGGGGGATAGGAGGAGGGGGGTGGGGGATAGGAGGAGGGGGGTGGGGGATAGGAGGAGGGGGGTGGGGGATAGGAGGAGGGGGGTGGGGGATAGGAGGAGGGGGGTGGGGGAGATAGGAGGAGGGGGGTGGGGGATAGGAGGAGGGGGTTGGGGGATAGGAGGAGGGGGTTGGGGATAGGAGGGAGGGGGGTCGGGGATAGGAGGAGTGGGTGGGGGGGGTGGGGAGAGGGGTGGGGGGGGGGGAGAGGGGTGTGGGGTGGGGGGGGGGGGAGGAAGAGGGGGGGGGGTGGGAGAGGGGTGTGGGTGGGGGGAGGAAGAGGGGGGGTGGGGGAGAGGGGTGTGGGGTGGGGGGAGGAAGAGGGGGGGGTGGGGGGAGGAAGAGGGGGGGGTGGGGAGAGGGGTGTGGGGTGGGGGGAGGAAGAGGGGGGGAGGAAGAGGGGGTGGGGTGGGGAAAGGAGGAGGGAGTGGGGTAGGGAAAGGAGGAGGGAGTGGGGGGAGGAAGAGGGGGTGGGGTGGGGTGGGGAAAGGAGGAGGGAGTGGGGTGGGGAAAGGAGGAGGGAGTGGGGGAGGAAGAGGGGGTGGGGTGGGGTGGGGAAAGGAGGAGGGAGTGGGGTGGGGAAAGGAGGAGGGAGTGGGGGAGGAAGAGGGGGTGGGGTGGGGTGGGGAGAGGAGGAGGGGGTGGGGAAAGGAGGAGGGAGTGGGGGAGGAAGAGGGGGTGGGGTGTGGTGGGGAGAGGAGGAGGGAGTGGGGTGGGGAAAGGAGGAGGGAGTGGGGAGGAAGAGGGGGTGGGGTGTGGTGGGGAGAGGAGGAGGGAGTGGGGGTGGGGAAGGAGGAGGGAAGTGGGGGGGAGGAAGAGGGGGTGGGGTGTGGTGGGGAGAGGAGGAGGGAGTGGGGTGGGGAAAGGAGGAGGGAGTGGGGGGAGGAAGAGGGGGGTGGGGTGGGGAAAGGAGGAGGGGAGTGGGGTGGGGAAAGGAGGAGGGAGTGGGGTGGGGAAAGGAGGAGGGAGTGGGGAAAGGAGGAGGGAGTGGGGAGAGGAAGAGGGGGGGGGGAGAGGAAGAGGGGGGTGGGGTGGGGGAAAGGAGGAGGGAGTGGGGTGGGGAAAGGAGGAGGGGAGTGGGGAGAGGAAGAGGGGGTGGGGTGGGAAAGGAGGAGGGGGGTGGGGTATAGGAGGAGGGGGGTGGGGATAGGAGGAGTGGGTGGGGGATAGGAGGGAGTGGGTGGGGGATAGGAGGGAGTGGGTGGGGGATAGGAGGAGGGGGGTGGGGATAGGAGGAGGGGGGTGGGGATAGAGGAGTGGGTGGGGGATAGGAGGAGTGGGTGGGAGGGGGGGTGGGGTGGGGAGCGGAGGAGGGGTTGGGTGGGGAAAGGAGGAGGGGGGTGGGGATAGGAGGAGGGGGGTGGGGATAGGAGGAGGGGGGTGGGGATAGGAGGAGGGGGGGTGGGGATAGGAGGAGGGGGGTGTGGATAGGAGGAGGGGGGGTGGGGATAGGAGGGGGGTGGGGATAGGAGGAGGGGGGTGGGGATAGGAGGAGGGGGTGTGGATAGGAGGAGGGGGGGTGGGGATAGGAGGAGGGGGTGGGGGATAGGAGGAGGGGGGTGGGGATAGGAGGAGGGGGGTGGGGATAGGAGGAGTGGGTGGGGAGGGGGGTGGGGTGGGGAGGGGGTGGGGATAGGAGGAGTGGGTGGGGAGGGGGGTGGGGAGGGGGGTGGGGTGGGGAGGGGGGTGGGGTGGGGAGGGGGTGGGGTGGGGAGCGGAGGAGCGGTTGGGTGGGGGAAGGAGGAGGGGGGTGGGGATAGGAGGAGGGGGGTGGGGAGGGGGTGGGGTGGGGAGCGGAGGAGCGGTTGGGTGGGGGAAGGAGGAGGGGGGTGGGGATAGGAGGAGGGGGGTGGGGATAGGAGGAGGGGGTGGGGATAGGAGGAGGGGTGTGGGGATAGGAGGAGGGGGGTGGGGATAGGAGGAGTGGGTGGGGGGTAGGAGGAGTGGGTGGGGTGGGGTGGGGGGTGGGGTGGGGAGCGGAGGAGGGGGTGGGGTGGGGAAAGGAGGAGGGGGGGGAAAGGCGGAGGGGGGTGTGGAAAGGCGGAGGGGGGTGTGGAAAGGCGGAGGGGGGTGTGGAAAGGCGGAGGGGGGTGGGGAAAGGCGGAGGGGGGGTGGGGAAAGGCGGGAGGGGGGTGGGGGAAAGGTGGAGGGACGTGGGGTGGGGAAAGGTGAAAGGGGGGGTGGGGTGGGGAAAGGAGGAGGGGGGTGGGGTGAGGGGGGTGGGGTGGGGAAGGGTGGAGGGGGGTGGGGTGGGGTGGGGAAGGGTGGAGGGGGGTGGGGTGGGGAAGGGTGGAGGGGGGTGGGGTGGGGAAGGGTGGAGGGGGGGTGGGGTGGGGAAGGGTGGAGGGGGGTGGGGTGGGGAAGGGTGGAGGGGGGTGGGGTGGGGTGGGGAAGGGTGGAGGGGGGTGGGGTGGGGAAGGGTGGAGGGGGGTGGGGTGGGGAAGGGTGGAGGGGGGGTGGGGTGGGGAAGGGTGGAGTGGGGTGGGGTGGGGAAGGTTGGAGGGGGGTGGGGTGGGGAAAGGTGAAAGGGGGGGTGGGGTGGGGAAGGGTGGAGTGGGGTGGGGTGGGGAAGGTTGGAGGGGGGGTGGGGTGGGGAAAGGTGAAAGGGGGGGTGGGGTGGGGAAAGGCGGGGGTGGGGAAAGGCGGAGGGGGGTGGGGAAAGGTGGAGGGGCGTGGGGTGGGGAAAGGTGAAAGGGGGGGTGGGGTGGGGAAAGGAGGAGGGGGGTGGGGTGGGGAAGGGTGGGGTGGGGAAGGGTGGAGGGGGGTGGGGTGGGGTGGGGAAGGGTGGAGGGGGGTGGGGTGGGGTGGGGAAGGGTGGGGTGGGGAAGGGTGGAGGGGGGTGGGGTGGGGTGGGGAAGGGTGGAGGGGGGGTGGGGTGGGGTGGGGAAGGGTGGGGTGGGGTGGGGAAAGGTGAAAGGGGGGGTGGGGTGGGGAAAGGAGGAGGGGGGTGGGGTGAGGGGGGTGGGGTGGGGAAGGGTGGAGGGGGGTGGGGTGGGGTGGGGAAGGGTGGAGGGGGGGTGGGGTGGGGTGGGGAAGGGTGGAGGGGGGTGGGGGTGGGGTGGGGAAGGGTGGAGGGGGGTGGGGTGGGGTGGGGAAGGGTGGAGGGGGGTGGGGTGGGGTGGGGAAGGGTGGAGGGGGGTGGGGTGGGGTGGGGTGGGGAAGGGTGGAGGGGGGGTGGGGTGGGGGTGGGGAAGGGTGGAGGGGGGGTGGGGTGGGGTGGGGAAGGGTGGAGGGGGGGTGGGGTGGGGTGGGGAAGGGTGGAGGGGGGGTGGGGTGGGGAAGGGTGGAGGGGGGTGGGGGTGGGGAAGGGTGGGAGTGGGGTGGGGTGGGGGACGGTTGGAGGGGGGGTGGGGTGGGGAAAGGTGAAAGGGGGGGGTGGGGGTGGGGATGGTTGGAGGGGGGTGGGGTGGGGAAAGGTGAAAGGGGGGGGTGGGGTGGGGAAAGGCGGGGGTGGGGAAAGGCGGAGGGGGGTGGGGAAAGGTGGAGGGGCGTGGGGTGGGGGAAAGGTGGAGGGGCGTGGGGTGGGGAAAGGTGAAAGGGGGGGTGGGGTGGGGAAAGGAGGAGGGGGGGTGGGGGTGGGGGAAGGGTGGGGTGGGGAAGGGTGGAGGGGGGTGGGGTGGGGTGGGGAAGGGTGGAGGGGGGTGGGGTGGGGAAGGGTGGGGTGGGGTGGGGGAAGGGTGGAGGGGGGTGGGGTGGGGTGGGGGAAGGGTGGGGTGGGGTGGGGAAGGGTGGAGGGGGGTGGGGTGGGGTGGGGAAAGGTGAAAGGGGGGTGGGGTGGGGAAAGGGGGGGTGGGGTGGGGAAAGGAGGAGGGGGGTGCGGTGGGGAAAGGAGGAGGGGGGTGGGGTGGGGAAGGGAGGAGGGTGGGGTGGGGAAGGGAGGAGGGTGGGGGTGGGGAAGGGAGGAGGGTGGGGTGGGGTGGGGAAGGGTGGAGGGGGGTGGGGAAGGGTGGAGGGGGGTGGGGTGGGGTGGGGAAAGGTGAAAGGGGGGGTGGGGTGGGGTGGGGAAGGGAGGAGGGGGGGTGGGGAAGGGAGGAGGGGGGGGGTGGGGTGGGGAAGGGAGGAGGGGGGGTGGGGTGGGGTGGGGAAGGGAGGAGGGGGGGTGGGGTGGGGAAGGGAGGGGTGGGGGGGGTGGGGTGGGGTGGGGAAGGGAGGAGGGGGGGGTGGGGTGGGGAAGGGAGGAGGGGGGGTGGGGTGGGGTGGGGAAGGGAGGAGGGGGGGTGGGGTGGGGGAAGGGAGGGGTGGGGGGGGTGGGGGTGGGGGTGGGGAAGGGAGGATGGGGGGGTGGGGGGGGTGGGGAAGGGAGGAGGGGGGGTGGGGTGGGGGAAGGGGAGGGGGGGGGTGGGGTGGGGTGGGGGGGTGGGGTGGGTGGGTGGGGGGGTGGGGTGGGGGGGGTGGGGGGTGGGGTGGGTGGGGGGGTGGGGTGGGGTGGGGGGGGGGGGTGGGTGGGGGGGTGGGGTGGGGGGGGTGGGGGGGTGGGGGGGGGTGGGGGGTGGGTGGGGTGGGGGGGGGGGTGGGGTGGGGTGGGGGGTGGGGGGGGGGTGGGGTGGGGGGGGGGGGGGTGGGGTGGGGTGGGGGGGTGGGGTGGGGGGGTGGGGTGGGGTGGGGTGGGGGGGTGGGGTGGGGTGGGGAAGGGGGGAGGGGGGGGGTGGGGTGGGGAGGGAGGGGGGGGGGTGGGGTGGGGAGGGAGGGGGGGTGGGGGGGGGTGGGGAAGGGAGGAGGGGGGGGTGGGGTGGGGAGGGAGGGGGGGGGGGGTGGGGTGGGGAGGGGGGGGGGTGGGGGGGGTGGGGAAGGGAGGAGGGGGGGGTGGGGTGGGGAGGGTGGAGGGGGGGGGTGGGGTGGGGAGGGAGGAGGGGGGGGGGGGGTGGGGAAGGGAGGAGGGGGGGGTGGGGTGGGGAAGGGAGGAGGGGGGGGTGGGGTGGGGAAGGGAGGGGGGGTGGGGTGGGGTGGGGAAGGGAGGGGGGGTGGGGTGGGGTGGGGAAGGGAGGAGGGGGGGTGGGGTGGGGAAGGGAGGAGGGGGGGGTGGGGTGGGGAAGGGAGGAGGGGGGGGTGGGGTGGGGAAGGGAGGAGGGGGGGGTGGGGTGGGGAAGGGGGGGGGTGGGGTGGGGAAGGGAGGGGGGGTGGGGTGGGGTGGGGAAGGGAGGAGGGGGGGGTGGGGTGGGGAAGGGAGGAGGGGGGGGTGGGGTGGGGAAGGGAGGAGGGGGGGGTGGGGTGGGGAAGGGAGGAGGGGGGGGTGGGGTGGGGAAGGGAGGAGGGGGGGGTGGGGTGGGGAAGGGAGGAGGGGGGGGTGGGGTGGGGAAGGGAGGAGGGGGGGGTGGGGTGGGGAAGGGAGGAGGGGGGGGTGGGGTGGGGAAGGGAGGGGGGGTGGGGTGGGGTGGGGTGGGGTGGGGAAGGGAGGAGGGGGGGGTGGGGTGGGGAAGGGAGGAGGGGGGGGTGGGGTGGGGAAGGGAGGAGGGGGGGGTGGGGTGGGGAAGGGAGGAGGGGGGGGTGGGGTGGGGAAGGGAGGAGGGGGGGGTGGGGTGGGGAAGGGAGGGGGGGGGGGTGGGGTGGGGAAGGGAGGGGGGGTGGGGTGGGGTGGGGAAGGGAGGAGGGGGGGGTGGGGTGGGGAAGGGAGGAGGGGGGGGTGGGGTGGGGAAGGGAGGAGGGGGGGGTGGGGTGGGGAAGGGAGGAGGGGGGGGTGGGGAAGGGAGGAGGGGGGGGGTGGGGTGGGGAAGGGAGGAGGGGGGGGGTGGGGGGGGGAAGGGAGGGGGGGTGGGGTGGGGTGGGGTGGGGTGGGGTGGGGAAGGGAGGAGGGGGGGGTGGGGTGGGGAAGGGAGGGGGGGTGGGGTGGGGTGGGGTGGGGTGGGGAAGGGAGGAGGGGGGGGTGGGGTGGGGAAGGGAGGAGGGGGGGGTGGGGAAGGGAGGAGGGGGGGGGTGGGGTGGGGAAGGGAGGAGGGGGGGGTGGGGTGGGGAAGGGAGGAGGGGGGGGTGGGGTGGGGAAGGGAGGAGGGGGGGGTGGGGTGGGGAAGGGAGGGTGGGGTGGGGTGGGGTGGGGAAGGGAGGAGGGGGGGTGGGGTGGGGTGGGGAAGGGAGGAGGGGGGGGTGGGGTGGGGTGGGGAAGGGAGGAGGGGGGGGTGGGGTGGGGAAGGGAGGAGGGGGGGGTGGGGTGGGGGAGGGGGGGTGGGGTGGGGTGGGGAAGGGAGGAGGGGGGGGTGGGGTGGGGTGGGGAAGGGAGGAGGGGGGGGTGGGGTGGGGTGGGGAAGGGAGGAGGGGGGGGTGGGGAAGGGAGGAGGGGGGGGTGGGGAAGGGAGGAGGGGGGGTGGGGAAGGGAGGAGGGGGGGTGGGGAAGGGAGGAGGGGGGGGTGGGGTGGGGTGGGGAAGGGAGGAGGGGGGGTGGGGTGGGGTGGGGAAGGGAGGAGGGGGGGGTGGGGAAGGGAGGAGGGGGGGTGGGGAAGGGAGGAGGGGGGGGTGGGGAAGGGAGGAGGGGGGGGTGGGGAAGGGAGGAGGGGGGGGTGGGGTGGGGTGGAGGAGGGGGGGGGTGGGGTGGGGTGGGGAAGGGAGGGGGGGGGGGGTGGGGGGTGGGGTGGGGAAGGGGAGGAGGGGGGGTGGGGTGGGGTGGGGAAGGGAGGAGGGGGGGTGGGGTGGGGTGGGGAAGGGAGGAGGGGGGGTGGGGAAGGGAGGAGGGGGGGGGTGGGGTGGGGTGGGGAAGGGAGGGGGGGTGGGGTGGGGAAGGGAGGGGGGGGTGGGGTGGGGTGGGGAAGGGAGGGGGGGTGGGGTGGGGTGGGGAAGGGAGGGGGGGGTGGGGTGGGGTGGGGAAGGGAGGGGGGGGGTGGGGTGGGGAAGGGAGGAGGGGGGGGTGGGGTGGGGAAGGGAGGAGGGGGGGGGGGGTGGGGTGGGGAAGGGAGGAGGGGGGGGGTGGGGTGGGGAAGGGAGGAGAGTGGTGGGCAAAGGAGGAGGGGGGTGGGGAAGGGAGGAGGCGGGTGGGGTGGGGAAGGGAGGAGGCGGGGTGGGGTGGGGAAGGGAGGAGGCGGGTGGGGTGGGGAAGGGAGGAGGCGGGTGGGGTGGGGAAGGGAGGAGGGTGGTGGTGAAAGGGGGGTGGGGTGGGGTGGGCAAAGGGGGAGGCGGCGGGTGGGGTGGGGAAGGGAGGAGGGTGGTGGTGAAAGGGGGTGGGGTGGGGTGGGCAAAGGGGGAGGAGGGGGGTGGTGAAAGGGGGGTGGGGTGGGGAGAGGAGGAGGGGTTGGGTGGGGAAAGGTGGAGGGGGGTGGGGAAAGGTGGAGGGGTGTGGGGTGGGGAAAGGTGGAGGGGGGGGTGGGGAAAGGTGAAAGGGGGGGTGGGGTGGGGAAAAGAGGAGGGGGGTGGGGTGGGGAAGGGTGAAAGGGGGGTGGGGTGGGGAAAGGTGAAAGGGGGGGTGGGGTGGGGAAAGGTGAAAGGGGGGGTGGGGTGGGGAAAAGAGGAGGGGGGTGGGGTGGGGAAGGGTGAAAGGGGGGTGGGGTGGGGAAAGGAGGAGGGGGGTGGGGTGGGGAAAGGAGGAGGGGGGTGGGGTGGGGAAGGGAGGAGGGGGGTGGGGAAGGGAGGAGGGGGGTGGGGTGGGGAGGAGGGGGGTGGGGTGGGGAAGGGAGGAGGGGGGTGGGGAAAGGAGGAGGGGGGTGGGGTGGGGAAGGGAGGAGGGGGGTGGGGAAAGGAGGAGGGGGTGGGGAAGGGAGGAGGCGGGTGGGCAAGGGAGGAGGCGGGTGGGGTGGGGAAGGGAGGAGGGTGGTGGTGAAAGGGGGGGTGGGGTGGGCAAAGGGGGGGGAGGGGGGTGGTGAAAGGGTGGGTGGGGGGGAGGGGGGTGGTGAAAGGGGGGGTGGGGTGGGCAAAGGGGGAGGAGGGGGGTGGTGAAAGGGGGGGTGGGGTGGGGAGAGGAGGAGGGGTTGGGTGGGGAAAGGAGGAGGGGGGTGGTGAAAGGGGGGGTGGGGTGGGGAGAGGAGGAGGGGTTGGGTGGGGAAAGGTGGAGGGGTTGGGTGGGGAAAGGTGGAGGGGGGTGGGGAAAGGTGGAGGGGTGTGGGGTG
Organism: Scyliorhinus torazame; assembly: GCF_047496885.1. Classification (NCBI taxonomy): domain Eukaryota; kingdom Metazoa; phylum Chordata; class Chondrichthyes; order Carcharhiniformes; family Scyliorhinidae; genus Scyliorhinus; species Scyliorhinus torazame. The sequence goes on along the minus strand of NC_092715.1, from coordinate 224,780,426 downwards.
GGGAAAGGTGGAGGGGGGGGGGTGGGGAAAGGTGGAGGGGGGGGGGTGGGGAAAGGTGAAAGGGGGGGTGGGGTGGGGAAAAGTGGTGGGGAAAAGAGGAGGGGGTGGGGTGGGGAAGGGTGGAGGGGGGTGGGGTGGGGAAAGGTGGAGGGGGGGGTGGGGAAAGGTGAAAGGGGGGGTGGGGTGGGGAAAAGAGGAGGGGAGTGGGGTGGGGAAAGGTGAAAGGGGGGGTGGGGTGGGGAAAAGAGGAGGGGGGTGGGGTGGGGAAGGGTGGAGGAGGGTGGGGTGGGGAAAGGTGAAAGGGGGGGTGGGGTGGGGAAAAGAGGAGGGGGGTGGGGTGGGGAAGAGTGGAGGGGGGTGGGGTGGGGAAAGGTGAAAGGGGGGGTGGGATGGGGAAAGGAGGAGGGGGGGGTGGGGTGGGGAAGAGTGGAGGGGGGTGGGGTGGGGAAAGGTGAAAGGGGGGGTGGGATGGGGAAAGGAGGAGGGGGGGGTGGGGTGGGGAAAGGAGGAGGGGGGTGGGGTGGGGAAGGGAGGAGGGGGGTGGGGTGGGGAAGGGAGGAGGGGGGTGGGGAAGGGAGGAGGCGGGTGGGGTGGGGAAGGGAGGAGGCGGGTGGGGTGGGGAAGGGAGGAGGGTGGTGGTGAAAGGGGGGGCGGGGTGGTGAAAGGGGGGGCGGGGTGGTGAAAGGGGGGGTGAGGTGGTGAAAGGGGGGGTGGGGTGGGCAAAGGGGGAGGAGGGGGCTGGTGAAAGGGGGGGTGGGGAGAGGAGGAGGGGGTTGGGGTGGGGAAGGGAGGAGGGGGTTGGGGTGGGGAAGGGAGGAGGGGGTTGGGGTGGGGAAGGGAGGAGGGGGTTGGGGTGGGGAAGGGAGGAGGGGGTTGGGGTGGGGAAGGGAGGAGGGGGGTGGGGTGGGGAGAGGAGGAGGGAGGAGGGAGGAGGGGGGTGGGGTGGGGAAGGGAGGAGGGGGTGGGGTGGGGAGAGGAGGAGGGAGGAGGGGGGTGGGTTGGGGTGGGGAAGGGAGGAGGGGGGTGGGGTGGGGAGAGGAGGAGGGGGGTGGGGTGGGGAAGGGAGGAGGGGGGTGGGGTGGGGAAGGGAGGAGGGGGGTGGGGTGGGGAAGGGAGGAGGGGGGTGGGGTGGGGAGAGGAGGAGGGAGGAGGGGGGTGGGGTGGGGAGAGGTGGAGGGGGGTGGGGAAGGGAGGAGGGGGGTGGGGTGAGGAGAGGAGGAGGGGGGTGGGGTGGGGAGAGGAGGAGGGGGGTGGGGTGGGGAGAGGAGGAGGGGGGTGGGGTGGGGAAGGGAGGAGGGGGGTGGGGTGGGGAAGGGAGGAGGGGGGTGGGGTGGGGAGAGGAGGAGGGAGGAGGGGGGTGGGGTGGGGAGAGGAGGAGGGAGGAGGGGGGTGGGGTGGGGAGAGGTGGAGGGGGGTGGGGAAGGGAGGAGGGGGGTGGGGTGAGGAGAGGAGGAGGGGGGTGGGGTGGGGAGAGGAGGAGGGGGGTGGGGTGGGGAGAGGAGGAGGGGGGTGGGGTGGGGAGAGGTGGAGGGGGTGGGGAAGGGAGGAGGGGGGTGGGGTGGGGAGAGGAGGAGGGGGCTGGGGTGGGGAGAGGAGGAGGGGGGTGGGGTGGGGAGAGGAGGAGGGGGGTGGGGTGGGGAGAGGAGGAGGGGGGTGGGGTGGGGAAGGGAGGAGGGGGGTGGGGAAAGGAGGAGGAGGGGGGTGGGGAAAGGAGGAGGAGGGGGGTGGGGAAAGGAGGAGGAGGGGGGTGGGGAAAGGAGGAGGAGGGGGGTGGGGAAAGGAGGAGGAGGGGGGTGGGGAAAGGAGGAGGAGGGGGGTGGGGAAAGGAGGAGGAGGGGGGTGGGGAATGAGGAGGGGGTGGAGGAAGAAGGAGGGGATGGGGGAAATGATGTTGTCATGCTGTTGGGGGGGGGGGGGGGGAAGAGAGGGCAAGGTTACCCGCCGGAGTGACATGCCAGCCGGCCTGCCTTGGCAAGACGGTGGCGAAGACACGCTTCCAAGTACAGGTCAGTGAGGGGCTGAGGCAAGCGGCGCCGCAATGAGGAGGGAAGGAGTTAAGTGGCCGGTGGACAGATACTGTGGGCAGGGTGAAGGTTGCATGTGTGTCTGCAGCGGAAATGTATCCCATGGGCCCTGGCTGTCGAGGTGTCAAAGCGCCATCGTTAAACATCTTGTTGTCTCTCCTTCCCAAACCCCCCTCTTCGTGAAGTTCGTCATGTTTGCGCACCAGCCAGCTATGTTTGCCGCAGTGGCGGGAGTGGCTGTCCTGCAGGTAGCCATTCGGCGCCGACGACGATGAAGGCGGCTCATAGCAGCTGCTGGAGCGGCGGCTGTAGCTGAGGGACTGGATGCAGAGGGCCCAGTGCGGGCCGCTCATGCTGCAGGCCCTCCCGCCCGACAGGTGCAGGGGGGGTGACAATGACCGCCACATCGCCGGGCATGCGGAGGACGAGGATTCGGATCCTGATGGGGCGCAGGGGGAGGAGCAGGAGCAGATGGTGGTGCCAAGGCGCCAGAGGTACTCCATGTGACCTCGAGTGTACTGGGACCGTATATCGTTCCAGGACCTTCCGGCATGCAGAAGGAGACCCCGATTGAGTCGGGAGACCGTGGCACATATATGCCACCTCATGGCGCACCTGGCACCAAGTGGAACGGGAGGGGAGGACATGCTATTCCGGTGACCGTCAAGGTCACGGTTGCCCTCAATTTCTTCGCCACGGAGTCCTTCCAGGCGCCGAGCGGGGACCTGTCTGGAATCACTCAGGCATCGGTGCACCGGTGCATCCGGGCCGTCACCGACGCCCTGTATGACATCGGCGACAGATACATAAATTTTACGGTGGACCGCGCACACCAGGCTGACCGGGCAGTGCGATTCGCCTCCGTGGCCGGGGTGCCAATGGTCCAGGGGGTGATTGATGGGGTGGACGTCTGCATGCGTCCACCCTCGGATAACAGGGACGTTTTCCTGAACAGGAAGGGGAACTATTCGATGAACATTCAGGTGGTCTGCGACCATCACATGAAGATGATGCACGTGTGCGCCCAGTACCCTGGCAGCGTGCATGATGCTTTCATATTTCATACTGGCTCATTCTTTCATCCCCGCCACTTTCAAGAGACCCCCCCCCCCCGGCTGAGGGACTGGTTGCTGGGCGACAAGGGTTACCTGTTGCGGTCGTGGCTGATGACGCCTATACGGAGGCCACAGACCAACGCGGAGAGCTGCTATAATGAGGCCCATGCGGCGACCAGGGGTGTTGTGGAGAGGTGCTTTGGCCTCCTGAAGCTGAGATTCCGGTGTCTGGACTCTGTGGAGGGGCCCAGCAGTACCACCCCGACAGGGTCGGGCACATAGTTGTGGTCTGCTGTGTATTGCGCAACAGAGGGGCGATGTCCTGGAGGAGGAGAAACACACACCCGGCCTCACCGCTGTACAGAACTTTGGCCCCCAGTGTCACTCGGTCCCCCTCAGGCGCCGGACAAAGCACAGAGGCATCTAGGTTTGGTGTAACAGTGACTATAATTGTGACATTCACATACAAGTACCCTAGCCCCTACAACTAAGCCGTGCCAACTTGCTACCTGTCTAACTTGTTGCCTTTACGGGCCCTACCACTACATCTTGGTGTTTCCCCAGACGGTACTGCAGGAGTGGAGGCGGACTGCTGAGACTCCTGCCCTGCGACATTGGTACCCGTCGGCACGCGTTTCATGGGGCGACCCGGCTTGGATGGGCCAAGCTGCTCGGCAGGCGTGCTGGATGGCGTGGTGCCACCCTGCTCTACCCGCTGCCCACCAGATGCACCAGGGACGGAACGGGGGGAGACCGAGTGTTCCGGGACCTCCCTTGCTGGATAACCGGGATGGGCACCAGAACCACCTCCTCCCTCTGGGAGCCCGGTGGCCCCCCGGGCCTCACTATGGGTCGGCGGTGCCCGCGGAGACATGTGCTGTGGCACCACCGACACCTGGCGCTGCCAGTCCTGGCCCGCTGCAGAATCGATCAGGGTCTGAACGTTTCCCGCGATGGAGCTCAGGGAGTGCGCAATCCCTGTCAGGGTCTGCGAAACCTCCCGCTGGGATTCTGCGACGCCATACAGCACGTGGGCAAGGCCATCGATGCCCTTAGCGATGGCCTGCTGGGCCAGGGCCATGGCCTGCTGAGACTTGGCCAGACCCAGGAGCGCGGCGGTAATGCCCAGCTGGCTCTGGGACACGGCTGCCTGTAAGGGCAGCCCTGTCCTGGGTCACGGATGACGCATGCACATCAAGCCCCACGCCTTGCAGAACCTGACCCATGCCACCCTGGGTGGCAGCCATGACCAGCACCACTCCCTGCTCGTGGACGCGGATGGACCCCTCCAACTGCGTCTGCAGATGCTGGAAGACGGCTGTCATCCCGTTGTCCACTCCCTGGGTTTCCAAATGCATCGGGTCTGTGGGTGGGTCTAGTAAGTCCAGGAACCCGGGAAATGTCTGGGTCGCAGCTGGGTGCTGGGGCTGGGCTGCCCTCCGACTGTCCAGCCCCTCGGCTGCTCCTACCTCCACCTGCTGTACCGGTTCGGCTGTGTGTTGCGCACCAGTCAGTGCGCACCACACAGTGAGCACATAAGAGATGCCTCATCACTTATGTGCTCAACCAAGGTGAGTGTATCTGCGATGGTGGATGTTGTAGGTGACAGCAGTGCCCCAACCTCGAGCTACTCTGTCGATCCTTGGACCGACGAACTAGTCTGTGGCCCACGTTAGGTGCCGTGTCCGGTGTGTCCGACGACTGTCTGGCCGTCCTCTGTGCGTCACTGTCCTGAGTCCCCATCCTCTCTCGTCACTGTCCTGGATCGTAGCCCTCTCTTCGTCCGACTCACGGCCATCAGTGTCCTGACTGTCGGTCCTGTGTTCATCCGTGTCATGTCTGTCCGTCCTCTGTGCGTACCCCTCCAGTACCCTGGCCTCAGGGGAGGGCCCTCCTGTCAGTCTTCCTTCCCCCCTCTGCCGTGCGTCCATGGGGGCGGGTGAGCCTGTAGCTGGACGGCAGGGGCTTGTCCGTGAGCAGTCTTGTCCTGCGGTGGGGGGGGGGGTTGAGAAAGAGAGGAGAGGTGGAGAGAGCATCAAGATGTGCAGATGTTGCCAACATTATGACTGGGTGGGGGACACTGAGGACCATTCCATGGCAGCTCTCACGGGGGGGTGTTGCCCATATGGCTCGGGCACAGCGTGGTGTGCCCCCGTGGGCAGGGGGAGGGGGGGGAGAGGGGAGGGGTGGGGGAGAGTCCCGTGAGATGTGAGGGGGGAGGAGGGGGGCCTCCAGGGTGCTTACCCTGGCAGCCCTCGTGAGGTCATGGAGCTTCTTTCGGCACTGGTCTCCGGACCAGGGGGTGTGCCCCACAGCGCTACCCGCGGTGCCCACCTCACGCCAGCTGCGCCTCACAGTGCTGGATGGTTGCCGGTCCCCACGTCTTGGGCACAAGATGGCCTTGCGTTCTTCTACAGCGTCCAGCAGCATCTCGAGATCACTGTCCCGGTACCTGGGAGCAGCACGGCGGGGCTCAGTCATCTCGATCGTCCGGGTCCTGTGTGGATCAAGCACTTTAAATGACGCGACGCAGCTGCTCTGGCGCCACGCCCACCGCGTTTCTCGTGGCCCCGGTGCTGGCCCTTTTTCGGGGCCAGAACCGATCGTGCCCACGGCCGTTTCGCGCCGTCGGGAAACGCGAGGCGTCCACGACGGCGCGGACACTCTGCCTCATTATTGGAGAATTCCGCCCCATGTCTTTACTTATCCTCATTTCTTTCTCTTCTGCTTTTGTTCTTCAAGAGTGGTGAATGAGTGTTTAGTTGATTTTTGGAAGATATGTTTCTGGACTCACTGTCCTAAATTGGTTTCCATTGCTGTTCTACATCATTGTTTACCAATAATGTTGACCAATTCATTTTCCAAAATTCTATTTGGCAAAATTCTCCGGAAACGGCGTGATGTCCGCCGACTGGCACCCAAAACGGCGCAAATCAGACGGGCATCGCGCCGCCCCAAAGGTGCAGAATCCTCTGCATCTTTGGGGACCGAACCCCAACCTTGAGGGGCTAGGTCGGCGCCGGATGAATTTCCACCCCGCCAGCTGGTGGAAAAGGCCTTTGGCGCCCCGCCAGCTGGCGTGGAAATGACATCTCCGGGCGGCGCATGCGCGGGAGCGTCAGCGGCCGCTGACGGCATTCCCGCGCATGCGCATTGGAGGGAGTCTCTTCTGCCTCCGCCATGGTGGAGACCGTGGCAGAGGCGGAAGGGAAAGAGTCCCCCCACGGCACTGGCCCGCCCGTGGATCGGTGGGCCCCGATCGGGGGCCAGGCCACCGCGGGGGCACTCCCCCGGGGCCAGATAGCCTCGTGCCCCCCCCCCAGGACCCCGGAGCCCGCCCGTGCCGCCTTGTCCTGCCGGTAAGGTAGGTGGTTTAATTTACGCCGGCGAGACAGGCATTTTAGCGGCGGGAGAATCGAGCGGGGGGGCCCGCCAACCGGCGCGCCGCGATTCCCGCCCCCGCCGAATATCCGGTGCCGGAGACTTTGGCAACCGGCGGGGGCGGGATTCACGCCCATTGTCAGCCCCTTGAAATCAGCCTTTCTGGATCTTTTGTCGAAAGCCCTCATTTAAAATTGTCGTTGTGTTCCTAAAAATCCTAACCTTATGTGAAACAACGCCAAGCAAAACTATATAGAAGCTGGATTTAAGTTTCTTCAGACTTTCCTCGCTTGTACAAGTTGAAATACTGTACCATACTGTGTATTCCTCGTTGAAATGACTTGCAAGACAAAATAAATCCGAAAATATAAAAGAAATGCTATTTAAATTCCAAGAAAACCATTGCATAGACATGGGGAAAGAGCCAGGATGTGGAACTGTTTGAAAAGCTATTTCAAAGAACCAACACAGGCAAAATAGCCAAAAGGCTTTCTCCTGTGCTGTATAATATGATGTTTCTATGATGCTGTGAAGCTGAGGACAAGCCCCTAATTCTGGTCCGCTACATTTTCCTGAAATTCTCCAGAGATTCTCTGTCATATTTTCCTCTGTAAGGTTCAGAAACCTTGTCCCCCTAAGTGCAGCTCTTCCAGTCTTACAGCTAAATGCATTGCTCTGCCGAAGGTAATGATGATGTATAACTCTGACACCAACAAAGCATGCAAACCATGTAAAAATTAAACTGATGACAAAAATCGGAAAAACAAGCCCGAAGGATTAAACAACTTGAAAACAAAGAACGTTAAAGCGAGGTCTTACTGTACTCTGGTGTTTGTCATTTTTACTTCCTTATAAATTATAATCCTGAAGAACATTGTGTTGCAGTTACCATTGCCGAGATGTTCCCCACATTTATTTATCTTCTCTGGTTCATTTTTTCATGATCATATCCAGTGAAGAATTCTCCTTTGTTGGCCTATTTGCGTATAAGGTTAGAAAGGAATACTGTAGGAACTCTGTTCCCTTATTCCCTTTACGTACCTCTTCTGTCCAATTAACGTACCAATTCTGTCCATTTTTAGTCTGTAGTCTCCTATTAGTATGATTGATGTTTTAAAAAAACTTTCACCTATTCACTCAGATTCTGTTTCTACCTTACTCATGGCTGCTTTACTTTTTCTACTGCTATTGTTATTTCTAAACAGGCTATTTTGCCTGTATTGGTTCTTTGAAATAGCTTTTCAAACAGTTCCACATCCTGGCTCTTTCCCCATGTCTATGCAATAGTTTTCTTGGAATTTAAATAGAGGTGGAGTACAACTACTCCACCTCCTTTTCTCAGGATGTTAAAACCTAGAATCCTACTTTTCCAGTCCTGATTTTTCTGTAAATTTTTCAAAAATTTTCTTTGTCCATTGTTTCTGAAACGATGAACAACCAAGTTTGAAGTTCATTTTTAGTACTCATTCTTTGTCTTTGTCAGTGAAGTAAGCTGCTGTGAAACATACTGAACAGTACAGTACAGGCCCTTCGGCCCACGATGTTATTTATCCCATGCGAAGATCAACCTAACCTACGCCCCTCCAATTTACTGCTGTCCACGTGCCTGTCCAAGAGTCGCTTAAATGTTCCTAATAACACTGATTCCACCACCTCCGCTGGCAGGGCATTCCACGCACTCAACCACTCTGTGTAAAGAACCTACCTCTGACATCTCCCCTATACCTTCCCCACATCACCTTAAAATGATGTCCCCTCGTGACAGCCATTTCCACCCTGGGGAAAAGTCTCTGGCTATCCACTCTATCCATGCCTCTCATCAACTTGCACACCTCTATCAGGTCACCTCTCTTCCTTCTTCACTCCAGTGAGAAAATCCCTAGCTGCCTTGACCTTTTTCATAAGACATGCCCTCTAGTCCAGGCAGCATCCTGGCAAATCTCCTCTGCACCCTCTCCAAAGCATCCACTTTGATGAGGCGACCAGAACTGGACACAATATTCCAAATGTGGTCTAACCATGGTTTTATAAAGTTGCAGCAAAGCCCCGCGGCTCTTAAACTCAACCCCCCTGTTAATGAAAGTCAACACACCATACGCCTCCTTAACAACCCTATCAGCCTGGGTGGCAACTTTGAGGGATCTATGTACGTGGACACCAAGATCCCTCTGTTCCTGCACACTTCCAAGAATCCTGCCTTTAATCCTGTATTCAGCATTCAAATTCGACCTTCCAAAATGAATCACTTCACATTTATTCAGGTTGAACTCCATCTGCCACTTCTCAGCCCAGCTTTGCATCCTGTCAATGTCCTGTTATAACCTGCAACAGCCCTCGACACTATCTACAACTTCACCAACCTTTGTGTGATTGGCAAACTTACTAACACACCCTTCCACTTCCTCATCCGAGTCATTTATAAAAACCACAAAAGAGCAGAGGTCCCAGAACAGATCCCTGCGGGACACCACTGGCCACCGACCTCCAAGCGGAATACTTTTCATCCACTATCACTCGCTGTCTTCTTTCGGCCAGCCAATTCCGTATCCAGACAGCAAAATTTCCCTATGTCCCATGCCCCCTAACTTTCTGAATGAGCCTACAAGGGGAACCTTATCAAAGCCTTACTGAAATCCATATCCACCACAACCACTGCCCGACCTTCATCAATGTGTCTCGTCACATCCACAAAGAATTCAATGAAGTTTGTGAGGCATGACCTGTCCCTCACAAAGCTATGCTGACTATCTTTAATCAAACTATTGTTATGGGCGAGGCATTTTCAGAACTCCAATATGTATCATGGAGTTCAACCAACCTGGATTAATGGATTGTTGCTTTTCCAGCACACGTTTTTTTCCCCAGGTGTGATATATTACAATTATGGACACGTGGTTTTTAACACAAAATAATGTTTATCCTATGAACTCAACTTAACCTTTTAAATAAACATTGGATCCCTTAACACCCCCTTACTTCAAAGATAACCCTGAACATATTACAACACTAAATAATCCCTCAAAATGTTCCTTCAAACATCCCAAAGGCTTCAAACCTTCAAAACAGTAATACACCAGTCACAGTTAATATATATTTTCTGTTTTATGACAGAGATATATATGCTTGGTTGACTTCAGCTCCAGCACCTTGCTTTCTTCCTGCAGCTCTCTGGAAACACACAGACACACGCGAGCTGCTTTTTAAACTGGCTTTCTCCCTTCAAGCAGATCACAGCAAACCAGAACTTCTCAAGCTGCTGTCTCAAACTGGCTTTTTCCTTTTAAGCAGCTCACAGCAAAACAGCCAGGCACTTTTAAACTGCTCTCAGCAAAACCAGCCAGGCACTTTTAAAACTGCAAAACCAAACTGCAAAATGGCTGACCTGACCTCAGCTTCACCCACTCTCTGACATCACTGTTTTCTTAAAGGTACACTGCTTAAACATCCATGTCTCTCACATGACACTATGTTTTTCTAAATAATCATAAATCCTATCTCTCAGAATCCTTTCCAGTATTTCCCTCACCACAAACGTGAGACTGACTGGTCTGTAATTCCCAGTTTAATAATTCAGTTGGTGGGCAGCACGGTGGCGCTGTGGGTTAGCCCTGCTGTCTCACGGCGCCGAGGTCCCATGTTCAATCCCGGCTCTGGGTCACTGTCCGTGTGGAGTTTGCACATTCTCCCCGTGTTTGCGTGGGTTTCGCCCCACAACCCAATGATGTGCAGGGTCGGTGAATTGGCCACACTAAATTGCCCCTTAATTGGAAAAAATTAATTGGGTATTCTAAATTTATTTAAAACAAAAAATTCAGTTGGGTCTAATGTATCCAAATAAGTTGCTCAGGAACATGATACTCTGTCAAATATTTAGACAAAGGAGATGCAATTGTTATTTTTGAGATTATGTGCACATTTTTGAAGTCTCCTACCCCAAGTATTAGTTTCATAAGACAGCTAGAATACATTAATCTTCTTCTCTTTGTATAATGTGTCATCCAACTATTAGAAATGAGTAAGTTACTGAGATTTGATATTTCAGGTAAAACTCACACTTGTCCTTTTCACTCTTCGTCACAGATTGGTGATTGCTTTCAAGTGAGAATCAAACATGTTTACAAAAGCAAAATACTGTAGTGGCTGGAAATCACAAAAATAAACAGAAAATGCTGGAAATTTTCTAAAGACCAAGCAGCATATATGGAAGGAGAAACAGAGTTAAATTCATTGTTTCAGAATCAGTCTTTTTATGTGTTCAGCAAATTTGATCTTGCCAAGAATGCTGGTCATTCTTCAGATGGAATTGTGCAGAATGAGAACAAACCTTTTCAACACCGTCAAATTAATGGCAGCTGGCAAAAATGGCTTTATTCAAATTTGTCTTAATAAAATGTGTTTGGAATTAGGTTTAGCATGGCTTGACTGCAGAAAGGGCAAATTCCACAGTCTTAATCTCCCATGAAACCTGTGTCCTTTTATATATGCCGTGAATGGGATCATGAACTGCTAACCCTCCCTCGTAGATTTGGTGTGCACCAACAACAGAAAATTGCATGTATATAACACCTTTAACATAATAAAACATCCAGAGGCACTTCACTGGAGTGCTATAAAGTTGGACATCAACGGCCATGAGGAAACTTTAGGTCAGATGACTAAAAACCAAGTCATAATGCTAGTTTTAAGGAGCGACTTGGGAAATTTAAATGGACAAGAATGATGCACTGAATGCTATCAAACGTCTGTATTTGTGTAATAGATGTTAACTAAACTTGCCCAGGAGGGTTAAGTCGAATATTATAAACTTAAGTATGCTTTTAAAATGCAGTTAGATTCTCCAGCCCTCACTACCTCCATATCCTTTTCAGCCTTTCGAGTCTGCATTGACCCTCTGAAAGAGCACCTTACCTAGGCCCGCTCCCTATCCAAGCAACCCCAGTTAATCTGCACGTAATTTGATACTAAGGGGCAATTTTAGCATAGCCAATCCACCTAACCTGCACCTCTTTGGACTGGGAGGAAACTGGAGCACCTGGAGGATACCCACACAAACAGAGAGAGAACGTGCAATCTCCGCACATAGTTATACATGGCTGGAATAGAGGTGAGGAGAAATTTCTTCAGCCAGAGAGTGGTGGGTCTGTGGAATTCATTGCCACAGAGGGCGGTGGAGGCCGGGACGTTGAGTGTCTTTAAGACAGAAGTTGATAACTTCTTGATTTCTCGAGGAATTAAGAGCTATGGAGAGAGAGCGGGTAAATGGAGTTGAAATCAGCCATGATTGAATGGTGGAGTGGACTCGATGGGCTGAATGGCCTTACTTCCACTCCTATGTCTTATGGAATCAAACCTGGGTCCCTGGCGTTTTCAGGCAGCAGTGCTAACTACTGTACCACCATGCTGTGACTCCTACGTTGAAGTTTAAGGTCCTTGGAATAGGTAACATGGTGACTGTTTGAGCTCAGCACTCATTTACATGACATAAAAAATGGCTAAGTGCATTGGATTGCAAAGGCTATGGGCCAAATATATCCCAGCTGTAGTGCTCAAAACTTGTGCTCCAGATGTCGCAGTACTTTTAGCAAAGCTGTTCTTGCACAATACTAGCATCTGTCCACCAAATGAAAAAATGCTCATGTTTGTCTAGTCCATAAAAAGCAGAACACATTTAGCTTGAGTAATTACTGTGAGGTGGTGGAAGGTGTTGACACCTATCAAGCAGCTCATGCTCAACTTGGGTTCTGTCAGCAACCCTCGGGTTCAGGCCTCATTACATCCTTTGTGTTAAATATGACGAAGGTGCTTGATTTCTAAGGTAAGGTGGGTGTGACTGCCCTTGATATTAAGGCAGCAGGAGTGGCATCAAAGAACCCTGGCAAAATTAAAATTGATGGGAATCAATAGGAAAGGTGGTGTGTGAAAGGAAATGTTCTACTGGTTAAAATCATACCGACATACTTAGCACGGAGGAAGATGGCACTTGGAAGCCAATCATCTTCATAAATTACTTTCCCTCCATTCCCTCCATTATCAGGTTAAAGTGGGAGGTTTACGGTTTATCATACTCAGTTGTTGAGGTCTGATGGCGTGCCTCAAACGTTTACTTTATCAAAAGAAGCAAGTTGCATTGAGGCAATAAGGCCCTCACGGGTGGTATTTACCATTTGTATCTTTCAGTAGCTTATGTGCTACAATATTGATTAATGCTTCTATTGTGTAAATCATTTCCCAATTAGTGTCTTGTTTCCGGATCTCTATCATTATCCCTTTGAAAACAATAATGTTGAGAGTATTTGATACTGAACAGCCGTGAGTTAAGAGCAATTTGATGTTGCGAATACCAGGATTATAGTCAGTTAGCAACTACACTTCACTGCATTTTGTTATGGAAATTATGCTGTTAAAAAAGTCTGTGCCAAAACCATTGGAACATTCCCCTCTATAAACAGGTTACCAGCGAGATAGAAGCCTAATTTTAACCCAACATCCTGGCTGAGTTCAGTACAACCACACTTGCATGAATTTCCTCTTCATTGAAGTCAACGGAGACTAAAATCAAACTGGCTGTCGAATTCACGTTGAACACACAGTCATCTATTTCTTGCCTAGGATGTTAAAATTCACTCCTTTCCCTCTAATTTCACATAATGAGCAAGCAACAGAGGAAAATGGTAGAAAGTTAGAATTAATTTTTCTTTCTCTGAATGTTTGAAGTATTTGCGACATGATAGAATAATTAATGGCACAAATAGAAATAAATAGGTTTGGTATACTAGAACTAAATATCCCAGGATACTTGATGTTTTGAAAAGACCCAGTGTTATAACCTGCCTGCTTACCATTGGCTGGGGACTAACAACAATCCCACAATCCTGTGGGAGTATGAGCTTCCCCAATGAGGGGGGCGGAGAAACCATTAGTAAACTCCAAGTATAAATAAAGCTGGCCAGTTTGGAACCAGCAGGAAGGAATGTGCAGCAAGGGAAGTTGCTGCTGCTGTTATATATATATAAATATGTTATTGTAAATAAATGTTATTACTTTGTATCCTTAAAACCCGTGCTGGATTCTTTGTGGCCCTCACAAAACTGGCGACGAGGGTTAAAGTGAATAGCTGTCTACACTGCTGAAGCCACCTCCCTGGATTTTTGTTGGATACAGGTTGGAAGTTGTTTTCTATTATACCATGCCTCTGTACTGACGTTTGGATGTTTTTGATGCTGCGCTGGAAAGCTGGAACCAGTACGCACAACGGATGCATTACTATTTCCGGGCAAACAATATCAACAAAAACGAGCGCCAGGTGGTCATATGCTCACCACCTGCGGCCTGCATACGTTTGGGGTGATTAGGAGCCTTGCGTACCCAGCTGCGCCAAAACGTTTGATTAACTTGTGAATATAGTGGGGCAACATTTTAACCCAACCCCGTCCACAGTAGTCCAGCGTTACCGGTTTAATACCGCTGAGAGGACCCCTGGAGAATCCCTTGCCGATTTTCTATCCAGTCTACGCAGGATTGCGGAGGACTGTGACCATGGTGAGACCCTGTCAGAAATGTGACGCGACCGTTTGGTTTGCGGTATTAACAATGCGGCCATCCAGAGAAAGTTGTTAGCTGAGCCAACATTGACTTTTCAACAGGCCATTCAAATAGTATTGTCCTGAGAGAGCGCAGAACGAGGAGTGCAGGAGCTACAGGGAATGGATGTGCATGCTTTGGGGCGCAACCCCTTCCGTCCGAAAACGTCCCCCCGCACTCCTTGGGTGAGGCGACATCCGGACCGACGCCAGTGGCTGTCAGACATTCCTCCCTGAAGGGAGCCTTCTCCAGAACCAATGGATGAGGAGCCATGTCCGTGTCAGACTTGTAGGCGCCGACCCCGTCGCGGACGCCCGTCCTGGGGGCGCCAGAGGCGCCGTCTTTCCGACCGAAACTGGGAACAGCCCAGGGGCCGTACCTTCCATGTGGATGAACCTGTGGCGACTACTCCTGAGGACGTGGAGACGGAGGACGACTGCCTGCAGCTGCATTGTGTGGCAGCTCCCCGTGTGGCCCCCTTTAAGATGACAGTACGGGTCAATGGTCACCCGCTTGAGATGGAGTTGGACACTGGCGCAGCGGTCTCCGTGATTGCCCAGAGGACATTCGACCGCATCAAGCAGGGTATACAGACCCTTACATTAACCGACTCACAGGCCAGGTTGGCCACCTACACGGGGGAACCACTGGACATTGCAGGAACTACAATGACCCCTGTTGTTTATGGACGCCAGGAGGGGCTTTTCCCACTTATCGTGGTGCGCGGCCATGGGCCCAGCCTGTTGGGTCGGGACTGGTTGCGCCATTTGCGGTTGCAATGGCAGCACATCCTCCAAACAGTTTCTGAAGGGTTGACTGAGGTGCTAGGACGATACCCAGATGTATTCCAGCCTGGTTTGGGGAAAATAAAAGGGGCCGTAGCCCGTATCCAAGTCGAACCAGGAGCCACGCCGCGCTATTTCCGGGCGCCGGGTGCCTTACGCCTTGCTCGAGAAGGTAGAAGGGGAGCTCACTTGTTTGGAGAGTTTGGGTATTATCAGGCCCGTCCGTTTTGCTGACTGGGCAGCACCAATTGTACCTGTAAAAAAGCCAGATGCCACAGTTCGCTTGTGTGGCGACTATAAACTTACAGTGAATACGGCTTCCCGACTCGACCGATATCCAATGCCTCGCATAGAGGATCTCTACGCGAAGCTTGCAGGTGGATTCTCGTTCACAAAATTAGATATGAGTCACGCCTACCTGCAGTTGGAGCTGGACCCTGCCTCCCGACCATATGTAACGATTAATACACACATGGGGCCTGTATGAATATACACGGTTGCCCTTTGGGGTATCCTCTGCCTGCGCTATTTTTCAACGTGTTATAGAGGGCATTTTGAGAGGCTTACCATGTGTTGCTGTCTACTTAGATGACGTTTTGATTACAGGGATGTCAGAGCAGGAACATTTGGAGGCTGTCCTTAGACGCTTTTCGGAGGCTGGAGTCCGTTTACGTCGTACAAAGTGCGTATTTCAGGCTAAGGAAGTAGTCTACCTAGGTTATCGGGTGGACCGCGAAGGTTTGCACCCCATCGCAGAGAAGGTGCGTGCGATTCAACAGGCCCCCGCCCCGACTGACACTTCGCATCTTCGTTCTTTTCTCGGTCTTGTACACTATTACGTGAAGTTCCTCCCCAATCTGGCAACTACGCTGGCCCCGTTGCACCTTCTGCTAAAGAAAAATCACACCTGAGTTTGGGGTCAGACGCAAGAAACCGCTTTCCGGCGGGTAAAGCAACAATTGTCGTTGTCTGAGTTACTAACCCACTATGATCCTGGAAAGCCTTTGCTTGTCACGTGATGCATCCCCGTATGATATTGGGGCCGTCCTGTCCCACAAGATGGAGAACGGGTCGAGCGACCGATAGCTTTCGCCTCCCGCACATTGACTGCAGCGGAGAAAAAGTACGCGCAGATCGAGAAGGAGGGCCTGGCAGTGGTTTTTGCGGTGAAACGCTTCCACCAGTACGTGTATGGCCACCATTTCACTGTCATGACTGATCATACGCCTCTGCTGGGACTTTTCAGAGAGGATAAGCCAATACCGCCCATTGCTTCCGCACGGATCCAGCGCTGGGCTTTGTTGCTTGCTGCATACGAGTATTCTCTGGAGCACAAACCAGTAACGCAGATAGAAAATGCCGATGCACTGAGCTGATTGCCTTTATCGACCTGCCCCATGTCGACCCCCACGACCGGTGAGGTGGTTGCAACCCTAAATTTTATGGACACCTTGCCTGTCACGGCATCACAGATCTGTGAGTGGACCCAGACGGAGCCAGTCCTGTAAAAGATTCGGCACATAGTCCTGTATGGTGGGCAGCATAGACAGCTCCCAGGCGAGTTGCGGGCATTTTCCTCCAAGCTGTCAGAATTCAGCGTGGAAGACGGCATCCTCTTGTGGGGGACGCGTGTGATTGTCCCGGAAAAAGGCCAGGAGCTGATACTAAGAGACACAATGGGCATCCAGGTGTGACCAAAATGAAAATGTTGGCCCGGAGTTATGTCTGGTGGCCAGGCCTCGACACCGACATTGAGAAGGTGGCCCAAAACTGCTCCATTTGCCAGGAGCATCAGAAGCTTCCGCCGGCCGCGCCCCTACATCACTGGGAATGGCCAGGGCGGCCTTGGGCACGCTTGCATGCAGATTTCGCAGGCCCTTTCAAGGATCCATGTTCCTTCTATTAATCGACGCCCAGTCTAAATGGCTAGAGGTGCATAAGTTGCAGGGGACAACGTCCTGCGCAACAATTGAAAAGATGCGTTTGTCTTTTAGTACGCATGGCCTCCCCGAGGTACTGGTCATGGTAACGGCACTCCATTCATGAGTGAGGAGTTTGCGAGGTTCATGAAGATGAACGGCATACGCCATATCCGCACTGCCCCTTGCCACCCGGCTTCAAATGGATTGGCTGTGCAGACATTCAAAAGAGGCCTAAAGAAGCAGTCTTCCGGATCAATGGACACGAGACTGGCTCACTTTTTGTTTACGTATAGGACCACCCCCCATGCGGTGACTGGTGTAGCTCCCGCAGAACCCCTAATGGGCCGGAGACTTCACACCCACCTCAGTATGGTTTTCCCGGACATTGGCGCAAAAGTACGCTGCACACAAGACAGGGACAGGGATTTTCTCGGCATCGGCCGATTCGGCAGTTTGCGCCTGGTGACCCAGTGTTCGTTCGGAATTTTGCTGGTGGTGCCCAGTGGGTTCCTGGCGTAATCTTTCGCCAAAAGGGCCCTATATCTTACCAGGTGCAAGCCCAGCGTCGTCTGCAGCGCAAACATGTAGACCACGTTCGGTCCAGAAGACTATCCCCTCAAAAGATTCCCTGCCCCCGGAGCTCATTTCTACAGCCGCAGAGACCAAAGACAAGGGAAGGTAGTCCTCACAATCTTCCACTGGTGCCTCACTCGAAGCCTGCGCAGGTCGTTACAGAACTGAATGGAGATAGAGACGGTGACATGACAACAGGGGACAGCGAAAACAGCGCTGGAGGAGAGAAAACCGGGACAGTGAAAACAGCGCGAGAAGAGAGAGAGCCGGGACAGTGAAAACAGTGCGAGAGGAGACACAGCCGGGACATTGAAAACAGTGCGAGAGGAGAGAAAGCCGGGACATTGAAAACAGCGCGAGAGGAGTGAAAGCCGGGAGATTTTAAAAGCGCGGGAGGAAAAAGAGCCGGGACATTGAAAACAGCGCGAGAGGAGAGAGACCCGGGAGATTTTAAAAGCGCGGGAGATTTTAAAAGTGCGGGAGGAAAGAGAGCCGGGACATTGAAAACAGGGAAGAGGAGAGAGAGCCGGCTGATTTAAAAAGCGCGGGAGCTGCGAGTCAGAGCGGAGATTTTAAAAGATCGCGGCCTAGTTTCGGCAGCCGTTCGGAGGAGGAGGAGCAGTCTCTGTCAGGGAGAGAACCTGAGAACATCTAAGACACTCAGAAGGTAAGAAGGTAAGTAAGTGATTTTTACTCATTTTTACTTTTATACCTTTTTCAAATTGTGTGTGTCGGGGGGAAACAGGAAAGCTGTGAACTGAGTGGCTGGTTGGGAATCTACACTAAATTAAAAAAATTAAGCATTGGTAACTAATTAAACATAATTACTTAATTATAATTTAGAGGGGTATCTAAGCCAGAGATCGGAGAGTACTATATTTAGCTTTCGCATGTATATTAGAAATCTAGTGCTAGGAAACAGATAGTTAACAGTAACTAAAAAAAATATATAATTTTTTAAAAAAAACTTTTAATTTTAATTAATTGATGCAATGTCAGTTAGAGGGATGCAGTGCTCTGACTGTGAGATGATGCAGGTCCGGGAGGCTTCCAGCGTCCCGGATGGCTTCATCTGCAGAAAGTGCACCCAACTGGAGCTCCTCACAGACCGCATGGTTCGGTTGGAGCAGCAATTGGATGCACTTAGGAGCATGCAGGGGGCGGAAAGCGTCATAGATCACAGTTATATAAATGTGGTCACACCCAAGGTGCAGGCAGAGAAATGGGTGACCACCAGAAAGGGCAGGCAGTCAGTGCAGGAATCCCCTGTGGTTGTCCCCCTCTCGAGCAGGTATACCCCTTTGGATACTGTCGGGGGGGATAGCCTATCAGGGGAAAACAGCAGCAGCCAGAGCAGTGGCACCACGGCTGGCTCTGATGTTCAGAAGGGAGGGTCAAAGCACAGAAGAGAAATAGTAATAGGGGACTCTAGTCGGGGCACAGATAGGCGCTTCTGTGGACGTGAAAGAGACTCCAGGATGGTATGTTGCCTCCCTGGTGCCAGGGTCCAGGATGTCTCCGAACGGGTAGAGGGCAACCTGAAGGGGGAGGGCAAACAGGCAGAGGTCGTTGTACATATTGGTACAAACGACATAGGCAGGAAGGGGCATGAGGTCCTGCAGCAGGAGTTCAGGGAGCTAGGCAGAAAGTTAAAAGACAGGACCTCCAGGGTTGTAATCTCGGGATTACTCCCTGTGCCACGTGCCAGTGAGGCTAGAAATAGGAAGATAGAGCAGCTAAACACGTGGCTAAACAGCTGGTGTAGGAGGGAGGGTTTCCATTATCTGGTCCACTGGGAGCTCTTCCGGGGCAGGTGTGACCTATATAAGAAGGACGGGCTGCATCTAAACTGGAGAGGCATAAATATCCTGGCCGCGAGGTTTGCTAGTGTCACACGGGAGGGTTTCACCTAGTATGGCAGGGGGGTGGGCACGGGAGCAATAGGTCAGAAGGTGAGAGCATTGAGGGAGAACTAGGGAATAGGGACAGTGGGGCTCTGAGGCAGAGAAGACAGGGAGAAGTTGCTGAACACAGCGGGTCTGGTGGCCTGAAGTGCATATGTTTTAATGCAGGAAGTATTACGGGTAAGGCATATGAACTTAGAGCTTGGATTAGTACTTGGAACTATGATGTTGTTGCCATTACAGAGACCTGGTTGAGGGATGAGCAGGATTGGCAGCTAAACGTTCCAAGATTTAGATGTTTCAGGCGGGATAGAGGGGGATGTAAAAGGGGTGGCGGAGTTGCGCTACTGGTTCGGGAGAATATCACAGCTGTACTGCGGGAGGACACCTCAGAGGGCAGTGAGGCTATATGGGTAGAGATCAGGAATAAGAAGGGTGCAGTCACAATGTTGGGGGTTTACTACAGGCCTCCCAACAGCCAGCGGGAGATAGAGGAGCAGATAGGTAGACAGATTTTGGAAAAGAGTAAAAACAACAGGGTTGTGGTGATGGTAGACTTCAACTTCCCCAGTATTGACTGGGACTCACTTAGTGCCAGGGGCTTAGACGGGGCGGAGTTTGTAAGGAGCATCCAGGAGGGCTTCTTAAAACAATATGTGGACATTCCAACTATGGAAGGGGCAGTACTGGACCTGGTATTGGGGAATGAGCCCGGCCAGGTGGTAGATGTTTCAGTAGGGGAGCATTTCGGGAACAGTGACCACAATTCAGTAAGTTTTAAAGTGCTGGTGGACAAGGATAAGAGTGGTCCTAGGATGAATGTGCTAAATTGGGGGAAGGCTAATTCTAACAATATTAGGCGGGAACTGAAGAACATAGATTGGGGGTGGATGTTTGAGGGCAAATCAACATCTGACATGTGGGAGGCTTTCAAGTGTCAGTTGAAAGGAATTCAGGACCGGCATGTTCCTGTGAGGAAGAAGGACAAATCCGGCAATTTTCGGGAAACTTGGATAACGAGAGATATTGTAGGCCTCGCCAAAAAGAAAAAGGAGGCATTTGTCAGGGCTAAAAGGCTGGGAACAGACCAAGCCTGTGTGGAATATAATGAAAGTAGGAAGGAACTTAAGCAAGGAGTCAGGAGGACAACAAGGGGTCACGAAAAGTCATTGGCAAATAGGGTTAAGGAAAATCCCAAGGCTTTTTACACGTACATAAAAAGCAAGAGGGTAGCCAGGGAAAGGGTTGGCCCACTGAAGGATAGGCAAGGGAACCTATGTGTGGAGCCAGAGGAAATGGGCGAGGTACTAAATGAATACTTTGCATCAGTATTCACCAAAGAGAAGAAATTGGTAGATGTTGAGTCTGGAGAAGGGTGTGTAGATAGCCTGGGTCACATTGAGATCCAAAAAGACGAGGTGTTGGGTGTCTTAAAAAATATTAAGGTAGATAAGTCCCCTGGGCCTGATGGGATCTACCCCAGAATACTGAAGGAGGCTGGAGAGGAAATTGCTGAGGCCTTGACAGAAATCTTTGGATCCTCACTGTCTTCAGGTGATGTCCCAGAGGACTGGAGAATAGCCAATGTTGTTCCTCTGTTTAAGAAGGGTAGCAAGGATAATCCAGGGAACTACAGGCCGGTGAGCCTTACTTCAGTGGTAGGAAAATTACTGGAGAGAATTCTTCGAGACAGGATCTACTCCCATTTGGAAGCAAATGGACGTATTAGTGAGAGGCAGCATGGTTTTGTGAAGGGGAGGTCGTGACTCACTAACTTGATAGAGTTTTTCGAGGAGGTCACTAAGATGATTGATGCAGGTAGGGCAGTGGATGTTGCCTATATGGACTTCAGTAAGGCCTTTGACAAGGTCCCTCATGGTAGACTAGTACAAAAAGTGAAGTCACACGGGATCAAGGGTGAGCTGGCAAGGTGGATACAGAACTGGCTAGGTCATAGAAGGCAGAGAGTAGCAATGGAAGGATGCTTTTCTAATTGGAGGGCTGTGACCAGTGGTGTTCCACAGGGATCAGTGCTGGGAACGTTGCTGTTTGTAGTATATATAAATGATTTGGAGGAAAATGTAACTACTCTGATTAGTAAGTTTGCAGATGACACAGAGGTTGGTGGAATTGCGGATAGCGATGAAGACTGTCAGAGGATACAGCAGCATTTAGATTGTTTGGAGACTTGGGCGGAGAGATGGCAGATGGAGTTTAATCCGGACAAATGTGAGGTAATGCACTTTGGAAGGTCTAATGCAGATGGGGAATATACAGTGAATGGTAGAACCATCAAGAGTATTGAAAGTCAAAGAGATCTAGGAGTACAGGTCCACAGGTCACTGAAAGGGGCAACACAGGTGGAGAAGGTAGTCAAGAAGGCATACGGCATGCTTGCCTTCATTGGCCGGGGCATTGAGTATAAGAATTGGCAAGTCATGTTGCAGCTGTGTAGGCCCTTAGTTAGGCCACACTTGGAGTATAGTGTTCAATTCTGGTCGCCACACTACCAGAAGGATGTGGAGGCTTTAGAGAGGGTGCAGAAGAGATTTACCAGAATGTTGCCTGGTATGGAGGGCATTAGCTATGAGGAGCGGTTGAATAAACTTGGTTTGTTCTCACTGGAACGACGGAGGTTGAGGGGCGACTTGATAGAGGTCTACAAAATTATGAGGGGCATAGACAGAGTGGATAGTCAGAGGCTTTTCCCCATGGTAGAGGGGTCAATTACTAGGGGGCATAGGTTTAAGGTGAGAGGGGCAAGGTTTAGAGTAGATGTACGAGGCAAGTTTTATACGCAGAGGGTAGTGGGTGCCTGGGACTCGCTACCGGAGGAGGTGATGGAAGCAGGGACGATAGTGACATTTAAGGGGCATCTTGACAAATACATGAATAGGATGGGAATAGAGGGATACAGACCCAGGAAGTGTAGAAGATTGTAGTTTAGTTGGGCAGCATGGTCGGCACGGGCTTGGAGGGCCGAAGGGCCTGTTCCTGTGCTGTACATTTCTTTGTTTGTTATGACGGAGGCAGCAGACTCTGACTCCGAGATGGAGACACTGGACGCATCAGAGGGGGAATCCTCGGGTCCACGGGCCGTGGATGTACAACCATTACGCCGTTCATCACGGAAGCGCCGGTCTCCGTCTCGTCACACGCCGCCTGATCCAGCGCCGCGTGCAAATGGTGTCCGGCCTGTGGCAAAACGAGTCCGACGCCCCCCTTCGCCAGGGTCTTCGGTGGATTCCTTGGACTTTGGGGGGGAGGGATGTTATAACCTGCCTGCTTACCATTGGCTGGGGACTAATGACAATCCCACAATCATGTGGGTGTATGAGCTTCCCCAATGAAGGGGGCGGAGAAACCATTAGTAAACTCCAAGTATAAGTAGAGCTGGCCAGTTTGGAACCAGCAGGAAGGAGTGTGCAGCAAGGGAAGTTGCTGCTGTTTATATATATATATATATATATATATATATGTTATTGTAAATAAATGTTATTACTTTGTATCCTTAAAACTCGTGCTGGATTCTTCGTGGCCCTCACAAAACCCAGGAAATGGAAAAGGGGGCATGTCAGGGTTGAGGCAATGGTGGCTTGATGAAATGCTGGTGGTGTGGGTAACGCTGATCACAAAGGATCACCAATCATAGTTATTTAATTGAAGTATTTAGTATTAAAAAGAAAATGTACTGGTGGAATACATGACATTTGGAATCTCTGACAGCCCATGTAGGACACCAAGATCAGTTTTGAAGTCTAATTGGTCACCTTTGGGCTGTACCACCGCTCTGGCCTTCAGGCTTTGCTTGTTGCTGATGCTCCAGTCCTTCGGTCCATGCACGCCACCACCACTCCAGTCTTCAAACTTTGCTCACCACCACTGACTGCTCTGTTCCTCGAGCTTCGCTCGCCACTGCCACTTGCCTTCCCGTTACTTACTGCACCCCAAATCTCTGGACAAGCCTATCAGCAGCAGCATGGTAGAGTTTGAAGGAACAACTCCTTACAGAATCTGTCACCTCCACTTATGGGAGTGACTATTCTGATTGGTCTTCCGGGCGATTGAATTTTCCAGGACTTTTTAAACGCTGGCCAAAATTGCTTTTAAAAAATCTAAATACGTGGGACATGGCATTGTGAATTAACTCCAGTTCATTAAATATTTTATTTCCAGTGCATCTTTCTCTTTGTAGATTGGAATGTGGTATTATGAACTATATGAAGATGTATGGTCAAACATTTACAGGAATTGGAAAAATGGTTTGACACAATAGTCCATATTTTTACTTTGAACTGTGAAGATATTAAACAACTCTATCTACCATGATAATTATGAAAATAAAGCATAATTGTATGTGTGTCCCCTCCATACACATTAATTATGGCTATAAAGTGTATGCTTACATGTATTTTAGACTCCATAGAACTCAAAAGATTCTGAAAGGGAGGGATGTGATGGCTTTGCCAACAGCTCAGTGGACATAATTGGTCAATGCATCATAGGTGGTGCAGATTGGCGTGGATGAGATGAGATAACATTTTCACCATTAAAAAGGAAAGGAGCTTCTTAAAATTACAGGTGCAGGGGAAAAGAGGTGATTTTGCAACCCTGCTAGTGATTTGTACACTGATCAGATATTAAATAAACCACACAATGCATAACATACTGCAACAGCTGGGACTTGGATAAATCAATGGCAAATTATGGTTAATACCTCCTGATGTTTGAAACTTAGTCACATTTTGTCGTGATCACTGGAACTTAGAATCTTTCCTCACAAACGAGCTCTGTGATCACTTTTGATGGCAGTTGAATGCTTCTGAGTGTGTTGAAGGCTGTTAAATGATCTCGAATGATGTTTGAGCACTGAGATTTAATAGTTCAGTAGATGAAGAATGATGTCAGTTGATTGCTACTGACATGTCAAATGCTGAATAAATGACCATTGACTGTAAATGATCACCAATGAGTATTAATTATGCTTATTAAATGTTGTTGAACTCAAATGATGCCAACATTTTCTGGTAGGGAATTATGGCAAGAAACTCGAGCATTGAGTTAACATGCATTTATGAAACAGAAAGTGTGCTCAACAGATCAGAGTTTTTTGAGGATGTAACTAGCAGGAACCAGTGGATGAGTTACACTTGGGATTTCAAAAGGGATTTAATAAGATGGCGCTTGAAAGATTGTTACACAAGAAAATGGTTCATGGCATATTAGTGTGGATAGAATAGAGGTTGAAGAACAGAAAACTAAGAATAGGAGAGTCGCTATCAGGTTGGCAGTGGGCTGTCTCAGCTACTCGCAATCTATATTAATGACTTAGATGAAGGGACTGAGTGTAATGTATCCAGGTTTACTGATGGCACAAAGCTGGGAAAGCTGTGAGGAGGACACAAAGTGGGTGAAATTTGTTCACAAATCGTGCTATGCAGACATACGTTGATTCGGCCTGCTCAGGTGGCACTTTGGGGTTTTCTACCTGAGCAGTCCAGGCAGCTTTCTTCATTGATATAATTGAAGACTGCTGTGCAGGTAGCAGTCCATGATGCTGCCTACCCCAATGAATGGACTTAGGTTACATTGCATTGTTAGTAATGCTACTGAAATTAATTTCTCCCTCTGCGATGTGAGTGAGAAAGAAGGTGGCAGATGGAATAGCATATGGGGAAATGTGAGATGATTCACTTTGGGAGGAAAATATAAAAGCAGAATATTTTTGAATGGTGAGAAATAATAAAATGTTTAGAGGGAACAGGATAGTATGTTCAAGAAACGCAAAGTTAATAAGCAGGCACAGCAACTGGTATGTTTGGGGCACAAGAGGAATGAAGTCTAGCTGCAGTTGGAAGATGCTTTGGTGAGAACACATAGAATCCCGACAGTGCAGAAGGAGGCCATTCAGCCCACCGGGTCTGCACCGAAACTTGAAGGAGCATCCCACTCAGGCCCCCCACCCCCTATCCCATCCCCGTAACCCCATCTAACCTATGCATCCTTGAACATTAAGGGACAATTTAGCATGGCCAATCCACCGAACCTGTACTTCTTTGGACTGTGGGAGGAAACCGGAGCACCTGGCGGAAACCCACGGAGACACTGGGAGAATGTGCAAAGTCTACACAATCGCCCAAGACAGGAATCAAACCCGGGTCCCTGGCACTGAGGCTACAGTGCTAACCACTGTGCTACCTGGAGCACTGTGCACATATATGGTCTCAGTACCGAAGGAAAGATATACTTGTCATACAGGGGACAGGGGTGCAGCAAAGCTTCATAGGATTAATTTGTGGGTTGAGATAGCTATTCTATGAAGAGAGATTGAGTTGAGTTGGTCTGAACCGTCAAGAGCATTGAAACATAGAAGATTCTAACAGTATTTCACTGTTGTATAATGCTGAGGGGTTGTTCTCCTGGTTGGAGAGACTAGAATTAGGGGGCATAATTTCAGGATAAAAGGATAACCAGTTTGAACTGAGCTGAGAAATGTCTTCACTCGAGAGTGAATCGCTGTATTCCTTAATTCGCCATGGAAGCTCAGTTGTGTGCATTCAAGTCTGAGGTTGATGCATTTTTGGACACTCGGATGTTAAAAGTGGAATTGAGGTTGAGGATCTGCCATGACAGTATTAATTGGTGGAACAGGCTTCAGGGATCATCTGGTCCACTTGTCACATTCCTTAAATTCTTATGTTAAATGTTTTTTGGGCCATGCCTTCGGCACATACCAAGGATATATCAAACTACCAAATACCAATCAGAATACTATTAATATTGCAAACAAACGTTTCAAACTGACAAGTGAGGATTAGCTAAATCCAAGCTTGTGTTAAATGCTGCAGGTTGGAGCAAAGTGAAGATTGAGGCAGAATATGATTACTGCAATTTTGCAGCAACAAATTGAGTATGGTAGGAGTCTAGATTTAAACACGGGAATGTTCAGAGCTGCAATAATCGAGTTATATTGATAAAACTGAGCAAAGGTAAGATTTTTGACAGGGAGGTCAAAAATAAGTGTTTGCTGTTTGCTCTTTAAAAATTTGAAGCATTGCAAGTACACCCAAATTCACATTTTTATCTGCTTCCTTTGCAGCTTTCAGCCGAGCTCCAGTTCCAATGGCTGTGATTAGGAGGGAACTGTCCTGTGAAAGTTATCCAATTGAACTCCGCTGCCCTGGAACTGATGTCATTATGATTGAAAGTGCCAATTATGGAAGGACTGATGACCGAATCTGTGATGCTGATCAAGCCCAGATGGAGAATATTCGTTGCTTCCTACCAGATGCCTATAAGATAATGTCACAAAGGTAAGTCTGCAGAAACCTTGACTCACAATGTCTGCATACAATTTATCTTGAAAGTTTTTGCAACGGAGGTCATTTTTGTTTGCTATTTCTACAGCACAGTGCAGGTTTGAGACAATTATCACATTTACCCGTATACCTACGGAGCTGATATAGCTCTAAAATATTGCACAGGCATAACATGCCTGTCACAATCAACTTGGTACGAAATTGGGTGTTCAATTTAACAAATTTATGATTTACTAAGTAATGCTGAACAATAACTTAGTATTGTAGTAACAGCAAATCACAGTTGTCTGACCTTGAGGCTAAATTATGCTCTCCATTAAGTCATGCTGTCTCTCCTAACCAGATGCCGAATCACAGTTCAGTGGAAGCAAAGAGGAAGAGAAGCCTGTTCCCTGATAATTAGAGTGACTGGGAAGACTCATTGTTTTTATACTGTCACACCAGTGACTATTTTGTCACTTCCCTTTCCTTATTCTCTACCAGTGTGTTTTTAATCTGGGGGAAACACAGTTTGATTTGATTTTCTTAATCTGGAAACAAAATGATTAAACAATTTTAAACTTAAAAACAATAATAATTATTTGACAATTCTGACAATTGAGGGGAAGTAATGCATCTTTAAATTGCACATTTTAGGTAAACTTAACTTTGAGTTCTGAGAGTTCGATCTCCTCGTTTAAAAAACAACAAGCTGACAGCAAGGAAAGGTCCTACTTTGATCTACAAGGGTCATAAATAAGTTCAACTGTAGCTAAGGAATACTGTACATATCTATTTGCAGCAGTTTTTCATTGTTTTCTTTTCTTCCCTGCCTTCGGCCCATTTCCTCTCCTTTGTTGGATGTTCATAGATTTCTTAGAGTTAAGAAAGTACTGTAGTTGTGTAACCTGGGGCGAAATTCTCCGGTATAGGCGCGATGCCCGCCGACCGGCGCCAAAAACGCCGCAAATCAGTCGGGCATCGCGCCGCCCCAAAGGTGCAGAATCCTCCGCATCTTGGGGGGCCCAGCCCCAACCTTGAGGGGCTAGGCCCGCGGCGGAAAAGGCCTTTGGTGCCCCGCCAGCTGGCACGGGAATTACATCTCCGGGCAGCGCATGCGCGGGAGCGTCAGCGGCCGCTCATGGCATCCCCGTGCATGCACTGTGGAGGGAGTCTCTTCCCCCTCCGCCATGGTGGAGACCGTGGCGAAGGCGGAAGGAAAAGAGTGCCCCCACGGCACAGGCCCACCCGCGGATTGGTGGGCCCCGATCGCGGGCCAGGCCACTGTGGGGGCACCCCAGGACCCCGGAGCCCGCCCCCGCCGCCTTGTCCCGCCGGTAAGGTAGGGGGTTCAATCCACACTGGCGGGACAGGCATCCTAGCAACGGGACTTCGGCCCATCCGGGCCGGAGAATCGTGGGGGGGAGGGGGGGGGAGGGGGGGGGGGGCACCAACCGGCGCGGCCTGATTCCCACCCCGCCGAATCTCCCAGGTGCCGGAGAATTCGGTAACCGGCGGGGGCGGGATTCACGCCAGCCCCCGGCGATTCTCCGACCCGGCGGGGGGTCGGAGAATCTCGCCCCTGGTTCCAGACCTGCACTGGCAACGCTGTTGAATGGGGATATGTGGGGCTAATGATTAGGTTTCTTTCCTCTCTGTGCACACCTCCCGGGAGCAGACCAGTTGAGTTGGAGTATTAGCAAAATATAGGAGGAAATGTAAATCCAGTTGTCTTGCTGATTGGGTAAGATGCACGCACGCTGGATGAACATAGATGCAAAATGTCTCTGCACATGTACAGAAGAGATATGTTGAATTGTCCATGGATACTGAATCCTTTTATTCTTGACAGCACAATTGAACTGAATATCGTTTTTTTTTTAGAAAACCTGAGACTAATTTAGACTGCTTTAGATTTAATATTAGTCCTCTAATCCACACTCATAAACCTGTTTAATCAATTATGATTTACTTTTATTTTATTGGTTGATCTCACAGTTTCTAACTGCATTTATCATCAGTCTGACTCCCTCTGCCTTGCATTCTCGCTGGCTGGGCAAAATCCTAACTTGTTTCAAATCAATCTCGTAGAGTTAAAAATGCACCCTCCTCTGTGCCTTGTCCACCTGTTCTCTGTCTCTGCCTTTCGTGCGCTTCCTCTCTATTCCTGGCCCTTGCCTGCCTGAACTCCAGCTCTGCCCGTTGCCCACACATTCACCGATTCTTCCTACTGGCCGACCACCCAGATCCTGGGAAAAATGTTATGCCTTCCCCCATGGCAGGTTTGGCGGCAACATGGGCTACAGATGGGAGGATGGTAACCCGACTGCCTTTCCTCATCCACCTTGATTAAGCTACTGGACGACCCATGGATGGTGTTCCTGCCCCACCGCCAACTGAGGCCTTTAAGAGGGCAATTAATGCCCACTTAAGGACCTCATTCTGCTGCCACTGGTATGAACCCAGCCGTAGGCTGGGTGGGGTTAACATGCAGGGAACACAACAAACAGACGGCATGTTTGTTTATGAACCCCTGGTGTAGGGTTCCTCGTTCAAAGGCACTCGGCATCTAATAAAGAAATCTCACATTGGAAAGGGCAAAGCCCAGTAAGAACCAACCCATTGGAAAGGGCAAAGACCAGTAAGAAACAACCCATTGAAAAGGGCAAAGACCAGTAAGAAACAACCCATTGGAAAGGGCAAAGACCAGTAAGAAACAACCCATTGAAAAGGGCAAAGACCAGTAAGAAACAACCCATTGAAAAGGGCAGAGCCCAGTAAGAACCAACCCATTGGAAAGGGCAGAGCCCAGTAAGAAACAACCCATTGAAAAGGGCAGAGCCCAGTAAGAATCAACCCATTGGAAAGGGCAGAGCCCAGTAAGAAACAACCTATTAATGCTGATGTGTTTTCCACGGCAACTCTATTGCCGACCTGGGGCCTGGGGTGCATTGGTGCCACCTCTATGATGGCACTGCCATTCAATTAAGCTGATAGCTCTGATTGGCTAACACTCCTTGCATGTGGGACATCCGCCCTGTAGTTCTTGATCCCGGGTAAGGCCACCGGCTGCCTAGTTAGCTACCTGATTGCCTCTTTTTGGAAAGTCCCACCAAATTTCAATGTCATGATGCAGCTTTCCCACTGGCTGGAGAAACTCCCATCACCTCCGTTAAAACTGCCCTCTGCCTCCTGCTGTGCAGCCCTGCCTCATGCCCATTAGAGCTCTACATTCGTCTCCCGCCTGTCAAAGTTCCACACCCTTGTGTCCCTCCCACTAGAACTCTACACCCGTCTCCTGCCTGTCAGAGCTCCACACCCCTGTCAAGGCTCCACACCCTGTCTCCCGCCTGTCAGAGCTCTGCACCCTTGTCTTGCACCTGTCAGAGTTCCACACCCTTGTCTCGCACCTGTCAGAGCTCCACACCACTGTCTCCTGCCTCAGAGCTCCACAACCCTGTCTCCCGCCCATTAGATCTCCTCCCGCCTGTCAGAGTTCGACACCCTTGTGTCCCTCCCACTAGAACTCTGCACCCGTCTCCCGCCTGTCAGAGCTCCACACCCTTGTCTCCCATCCACTAGAGCTCCACACCCTTGTCTCCCATCCACTAGAGCTCCACACCCCTGTCTCCCACCTGTCAGAGCTCCACACCCCTGTCTCCCACCTGTCAGAGCTCCACACCCCTGTCTCCCACCTGTCAGAGCTCCACACCCCTGTCTCCCACCTGTCAGAGCTCCACACCCCTGTCTCCCACCTGTCAGAGCTCCATACCCCTGCCTCCCACCTGTCAGAGCTCCACACCCCTGCCTCCTGCCTGTCCGAGCTCCACACCCCTCCCTTCCACCTGTCAGAGCTCCACATCCCTGTCTCCCACCTGTCAGAGCGCCACACCCCTGTCTTCCGCCTGTCAGAGCTCCACACCCACACCCTGTCTCCCTCCCACTCGAGCTCCACACCCCTCCCTTCCACCTGTCATAGCTCCACATCCCTGTCTCCCACCTGTCAGAGCGCCACACCCCTGTCTTCCGCCTGTCAGAGCTCCACACCCCTGTCTCCCACCCACTACAGCTCCACACCCTTGTCTCCCGCCTGTCAGAGCTCCACACCCACACCCTGTCTCCCTCCCACTCGAGCTCCACACCCCTGTCTCCCGCCCACTCGAGCTCCACACCCCGTGTGTGTCTGTCTCTGTGTATGCGCCTATGTGTTTGTGTGTGTGTCACCGTGTCTTTTTCTCAGTCTGTGTCTCTGTCTCTCTCACTCTTTATCTCTTTGTCTCTGCCTGTAGATCTTTCTCTTTGTCTTTCTTTCTCATTCTCTCCCTGCATCTCTCTTTTCGTTCTCACCGTCTTTATGACTCTGTCTACTTTTTCTCTTTCTCACCCTTTCTCCCTCCCTCTCTCTGTTTCTGCCTATTGGTCTCGCTCTCTCTCACTGTCACTCTTTCCCCCCCCCCCCCACCTCTTCCCCTCGCTCTCTTTCTGTCTCTCTCTTTGTGTTCCCCTTGTGTATCTGTATTTCGTTCTGTCTTTCGTTCTCTCTCTTTCGTTCTCTCCCTCTCTGTGTCTCTATCTATCTCTCTCTCTCTATCCCTCTCTTAGTTTTTTCTGTCTCTGCCAGTATCTGTCTTCTTGATTTTCATGTATCCTTTGAGAACAGATTACTGAAATAAAATAACCCATATCCTAGATCATAGTTTAATTTTCATTTGGTTAAAATGGTCTAAATTCACTTATTTTGGGACGATATTACTTTCTGTTTTATTTAAAAGATGAAATAACAGCAGGAGAGTTTTGAGGCTCATAAGAGTCACTAATCGTTGAATGAGGTTTTCTAAACCATTGCTTATACAATAAACAGTGATGTAGGGTGATGTTTATTGGGCCTTGCTTCAGTTGGTTTAGGGCACTCTCACTACCTCAGAACTAACAGCTTTTGCCTTCCAGCCTTGCCATCAATTTCATAATCGGGTCCAAGGTAGTTTCGGAGGAAATTTCACATTGAGTGATCTACATACTTCCAGAGTGGAAAATGAGACTTCATGGATCATAGAATTTACAGTGTAGAAGGAGGTCATTCGGCCCATCGAGTCTGCACTGGCCCTTTTAAAAGAGCACCATACGTAAGCCCACACCTCCACCCTATCGCTGTAACCCAGTAACCCCACCTAAACCTTTTGGACACCATGTGCAATTTAGTGCAACCAATCCACCTAATCTGCACATCTTTGGACTGTGGGAAGAAACCAGAGCACCCGGAGGAAACCCACGTAGTCACGGGGAGAATGTGCAGACGCCGTACAGACAGTAACCCGAGCCGGGAATCGAACCTGGGGCCCTGGAGCTGTGAAGCAATAGTGCTAACCACTGTGCTACCGTGCTGCTCTAGCCCATTTCCAGCAATATTCAACAAACAAAAACAACTACGTCTGATGAAGATGGGAGTCATAAGTTAGTCTTTAAGCATTTGAATTTCAGCATGTAAATGAGCTGTTCCCTGGACTTCGCCAATGCAACTCTGCAGCAGCTGCTGAAAAATATGTGCATGATCTGTGGTGGCATGATCACTGAGCACGTATCCTGCAACATGACTAGGATTCGGACAAGGTTGTTTGAGACTTAGCAACTGCAAGTTTATTTTGTCCCATTCTGTGATTCTATACATTTTGAGCACTATTACACTTCCCTGCTCTTAATAATTTACAAGTATTTAAGTATTTATTGTGTATATTACAGTAAGAGAGCCTCAAAGAAGTAAAAATTTAAAAAGATGCACAGTGACGATTACTGTCATTTCCTTGGGTTCAGATAGCTGATATGCCAAGTTTTCCAAAAGTGTCTAACCATCAAGACAGGTATAAACCTTCAAAATGAAAAGCAAATTACTGCGGATGCTGGAATCTGAAACCAAAGAGGTGCTCGCTTTGCTGAGCACCTTCGGTCTGTGCGCATTCAGAACCCTTGACCTTCCCGTTGCTTGCCATTGTAACACAAGACCCTGCTCCCATACCCAAATGTCTGTCCTTGGCCTGCTGCAATGTTCCAGTGAAGCTCAATGCAAACTGGAGGAACAACATCTCATCTTCTGGATAGGCATGCTACAGCCTTCCGGTCTCAACATCGAATTCAACAACTTCAGATGATTAACTCTACCCCACCTCGACCCATTTGTTTTCATCCCATTTCATTTTAACTGTCTTTTACCATTTCTTTCTTTCTTTCTTGTCTTTCTTTATATATATATATATATTTTTTAAAAAAAAAAAAACTTTTTGCCCCCCGCCATCTTATCCACCTTTCCTTACTCTTTCTCCCCTTTGCTTCCCCCTTCTCCTCCCTCCACATCTACATCTTGTCACAGTTTACTCTGATAGTTTCTCTGCTTTTTGGCCTTTCACACCTTTTGTTCTCTCTGGGGACTGCCATTAGCACTCTTTCCCCTTGGTTTCTGTGGCTATTAGCACCCCGTTTTCTTGGATTTCTGTGGCTATGACTCATCTTTCATTCTCACTCCACAGTATCAATATTTCCCACTTTCTCTGTCTTTTAGCTTTGACAAAGGGTCATCTGGACTCGAAACTTAGCTCCTTTCTCTCCCTACAGATGCTGCCAGACCTGCTGAGATTTTCCAACATTTTCTCTTTGGTATAAAATTTCAAATACCTCGGGCGGCATGTGGCTCAGTGGTTAGCACTGGGACTTGAGGACCCAGGTTTGAATCCCAGCCCTGAGTCACTGTCCAAGTGGAGTTTGCACATTGTCCCCATGTCTGCGTGGGTTTCACCCCCACAACCCAAAGATGTGAAGGTTAGGTGAATTGGCCACACTAAATTGCCCCTTAATTGGAAAAAAAATAATTGGGTACTCTAAACTTTAAAAAGAAAAAAATTCTGGCATGACATCTAAGCTAAACCCTTCTGGTGCTAGATTTGAGCTAAATTCTTCTGGCACGAAACCTGAGCTAAATCCTTCTGGTGCTAGATTTGAGCTAGACTCTTCTGGCGCGAGACATGAGCTACACTCTTCTGGTGTAAGACACAAGCTAAATATACCCTTCTGGTGCTAGACATCAAATAAACCATTCTGACCTGAGCTAAATTCTTCTGGCGCAAGACCTGAGCTGAATGCTTCTGGTGCTAGATTTGAGCTAAATAAACGCTTGTGGTGTGAGACATAGAAAATAGGAGCAGAAGGAGGCCATTCAGCCCTTTGAACCTGCTTCATCATCATTATGATGATCATGGCTGATCATCCAACTCCATAGCCTAATCCCGCTTTCCATCCCATATCTTGTGTTCTCCTTTGCCCTAAGTGCTATATCCAATTGCTTCTTGAAAACATATAAATATTTGGGCCTCAACTACTACCTGTGCTAATGAATTCCACTGACCAACCACTCTCTTGGTGAAGAAATTTGTCATCATCTTTGTCCACAATGGTCTGTCCCGTATCCTCGGACTGTGACCCCTGGTTCTGGACATGCGCACCATGGTGAACATTCCTGCATCTACCCTGTCTAGTCCTTTTGGAATTTTATGGATTTCTGTGAGATGCCCTTCATTCTTTTGAACTCCAGCAAATACAATCCTAACTAATTCAATCTCTCCTCATATGTCAGTCCCGCTATCCCAGGAATCAGCCTGGTAAGCCTTTGCTGCACTCCCTCTATAGCTAGAACATCCTTCCTCAGATAAGGAGACCAAAACTACATGCAATATTCCAGGTGTGGCCTCTGTATAATTGCAACAAGACATCCCTGCTCATGTACTCAAATCCTCTCGATATGAAGGCCAACATACCATTTGCCTTCTTTACCGCCTGCTGCACTTGCAGACTTACCTTCAGTGACTGGTGTACGAGAGACCCAGCCTCGTTCATGTTTCCCTCTCCCAATTTATGGCCATTCAGATAATAGTCTGCCTTCTCGTTTTTGCTACCAAAGTGGATAACCTTGCATTTATCCAAATTATACTGTATCTGCCATTCATTAGACCACTCAGTCATCTTGTCCAAATCGCACTGAAGGATCTCTGCACATCCTCACAGTTCACCCCCCGCCCAACTTTGTGTCATCATTAAATTTGGAGATATTACGTTTTGTTCCCTCATTTCAAACATTAATATATATTGTGAATAGATCGGGCCCTAGCACCAATCCCTGCGGTACCCCACTAGTCACTGCCTGCCAATTTGAAATAGACTCGTTAATTCCTACTCTTTGTTTCCTGTCTGCCAGCCAGTTTTCCATCCATCTCCATAAACTACCTCTAATCCCATGCACTGTAATTTTACACACTAATCCCTTATTCGGCACTTTGCCAAAAGCCTTCTGAAAGTCCAAATATACTGCATCCACTCGCTCCCCCTCTTCAACTCTACTAGTTACATCCTCTAAGAATTCCAATAGATTTATCCAGCATGATTTCCCCTTCAAAAATCCATGCTGACTCTGTCTGATCATGGGCGAGATTCTCCGAACCCCCGCTGGGTCGGAGAATCGCCGGGGACTGGCATGAATCCCGCCCCTGCCGGTTGCTTCTCCGGCACCGGATATTCGGCGGGGGTGGGAATCGCGCCGCGCCTGTTGGCGGCCCCCCCCCCCCCCCCCCCGGCGATTCTCCTGCCCGCAATGGGCCGAAGTCCCGCTGCTGGAATATCTGTCCCGCCGGCGAGAATCAAACCACCTCTCTTACCGGCGGGACAATGACTCTTTACCTTCCGCCTTCGCCATGGTCTCCACTATGGCGGAGGCGGAAGAAACCCCCTCCACTGCGCATGCGCGGAGATGCTGTGAGCGGCCGCGACGCTCCCGCGCATGCGCCGCCCGGCAGAGTCATTTCCGTGCCAGCTGGCGGGGCACCAAAGGCCTTTCCCGCCAGCTGGCGGGGCGGAAATCAGTCCGGCGCGGGCCTAGCCCCTCAAGGCGAGGGCTCGGCCCCTCAAGATGCGGAGACTTCCGCACCTTTGAGGCGGCGCGATGCCAGACTGATTCGCGCCGTTTTTGGCGCCGGTCGGCGGATATCGATCGGAGAATCCCGCCCCATGTCACTATTTTCTAAGTGCTCTGCTATAAAATCTTTGTAAAAAGTCTTACAACACCAGGTTAAAGTCCAACAGGTTTGTTTCAAATCACTAGCTTTCGGAGCACTACTCCTTCCTCAGGTGAATGACCTCATTCACCTGAGGAAGGAGCAGTGCTCCGAAAGCTTGTTGTAAGACTTTTTACTGTGTTCACCCCAGTCCAACGCAGGCATCTCCACATCATAAAATCTTTGATGATGGATTCTAGAATTTTCCCCACTACCGATGTCAGGCTTACTCGTCGAGAACTCTCTGTTTTCTCCCTACCTCCCTTTTAAATAGTGGAGTTCCATTAGCGACCCTCCAGTCTGCAGGAACTGCTCTGGAGTCTATAGAATCCTGGAAGTTCACCACCAATGCACTATTTCTAGAGCCACTTCCTTACGTACTCTCTGGGATGTAGATTATCAGGCCCTGGGAATATACCAACCTTCAATCTCATCAATTTCCCTAATACCCATTTCTTTACCAATATTATCATAGAATTTACAGTGCAGAAGTAGGCCATTCAGCCCATCGAGACTGCACCGGCTCTTGGAAAGAGCACCCTACCCAAGGTCAACACCGCCACCCTATCCCCATAACCCAATAACCCCACCCAACACTAAGGGCAATATTGGACACTAAGGGAAATTTATCATGGCCAATCCACCTAACCTGCACATCTTTGGACTGTGGGAGGAAACCGGAGCACCCGGAGGAAACCCACGCACACACGGGGAGGATGTGCAGACTCCGCACAGACAGTGACCCAAGCCGGAATCGAACCTGGGACCCTGGAGCTGTGTAGCAATTGTGCTAACCACAATGCTACCGTGCTGCCCTTTAACATTGATCTCCTTCACTTCCTCCCCCTCACTAAACCCTGTGATCCCCAACATTTCTGGCATCTGATTTGTGTCCCTATGTGTGAAGACAGAACCAAAGCTTGTGTTTAGTTGCTGAGCCATTTCTTTCCCTTTTTAAAAAAAATATATTTTATTTAAGATTTTTGGCCAAACATAACAGCACATAGCGTTTCCTTTACACAGCAATAAAACAATATAAATAACAATGGCCAGTTTTAAACAAGTAAATAAATAATATATGAACAAAATCAAAAATAAAACTAAATGGCAACTGCCTTGTCCAAGATAAATACTCTCCAAAAATACAATCCAACAATCCAATATACAATTACATATACCAAATACCTATACATATACAATAACATCCCTGAGAGTCCTTCTGATTCCTCTCCCCCCCCCCCCCCCCCCCCCCCCCCCCCCCGGGTTGCTGCTGCTGTCTTCTTCTTTTTCATTCCCTCTATCTTTCTGTGAGGTATTCGACGAACGGTTGCCACCGCCTGGTGAACCCTTGACCGACCCCCTTAGAACAAACTTAATCCGTTCCAACTTTATAAACCCTGCCATGTCATTTATCCAGGTCTCCACACCCGGGGGCTTGGCTTCCTTCCACATTAACAATATCCTGCGCCGGGCTACTAGGGACGCAAAGGCCAAAGCATCAGCCTCTCTCGCCTCCTGCACTCCCGGCTCTTCTGCAACCCCGAATATAGCCAACCCCCAGCTTGGTTCGACCTGGACCCCCACCACCTTCGAAAGCACCTTTGCCACCCCCACCCAAAACCCCTGTAGTGCCGGGCATGACCAG
This sequence comes from Scyliorhinus torazame, assembly GCF_047496885.1. Taxonomy (NCBI): domain Eukaryota; kingdom Metazoa; phylum Chordata; class Chondrichthyes; order Carcharhiniformes; family Scyliorhinidae; genus Scyliorhinus; species Scyliorhinus torazame. The sequence continues at coordinate 224,743,169 of NC_092715.1, read as the reverse complement.
AACATGTGGGTAAATTGTATCAGGCTTAGCCTGGCACACGAGGACGATGAGTTTACCCCACTTAGGGCATCAGCCCACAGCCCCTCCTCAATCTCCTCCCCCAGCTCTTCTTCCCATTTCCCTTTCAGCTCATCTACCATGATCTCCCCCTCGTCCCCCATTTCCCTATATATGTCTGAAACCTTACCGTCCCCCACCCATGTCTCTGAGATCACTCTGTCCTGCACCTCCTGCGTCGGGAGCTGCGGGAATTCCCTCACCTGTTGCCTCGCAAAAGCCCTCAGTTGCATATACCGAAATGCATTCCCTTGGGGCAACCCATATTTTTCCGTCAGCGCTCCCAGACTCGCAAACGTCCCATCTACGAACAGATCTCTCAATTGTGTTACCCCTGCTCTTTGCCATGATCCAAATCCCCCATCCATTCTCCCCGGAACAAACCTATGGTTATTTCTTATCGGGGACCGCACCGAGGCTCCCGTCTTTCCCGTGTGCCGTCTCCACTGCCCCCAGATTTTCAGTGTAGCCACCACCACCGGGCTTGTGGTGTATTTCTTCGGTGAGAACGGCAACGGCGCCGTCACCATAGCTTGTAGGCTAGTCCCCCTGCAGGACGCCCTCTCCAATCTCTTCCACGCCGCTCCCTCCTCTTCTCCCATCCACTTACACACCATTGAGATATTGGCGGCCCAGTAGTACTCACTTAGGCTCGGTAGTGCCAGCCCCCCCCCCCCCACTGTCCCTACTACGCTGCAAAAATCCCCTCCTCACTCTCGGGGTCTTCCCGGCCCACACAAAACTCATAATATTCTTCTCAATTCTTTTGAAAAAAGCCTTCGTGACCACCACCGGGAGGCACTGAAACACAGAAAGGAATCTCGGGAGGACCACCATTTTAACTGCCTGGACCCTCCCTGCCAGTGACAGGGACACCATGTCCCATCTCTTAAAGTCCTCCTCCATCTGTTCCACCAACGGCGTTAAATTTAGCCTATGCAATGTACCCCAATTCTTGGCTATCCGGATCCCCAAGTACCGAAAGTCCCTTGTTACCTTCCTCAACGGTAAGTCCTCTATTTCTCTGCTCTGCTCCCCTGGATGCACCACAAACAACTCACTTTTCCCCATGTTCAATTTATACCCTGAGAAATCTCCAAACTCCCCAAGTATCAGCATTATCTCTGGCATCCCCTCCGTCGGGTCCGCCACATATAACAACAAATCATCCGCATACAGAGATACCCGGTGTTCTTCTCCTCCCCTGAGTACTCCCCTCCACTTCCTGGAACCCCTCAATGCTATTGCCAGGGGCTCAATCGCCAGTGCAAACAATAATGGGGACAGAGGACATCCCTGCCTCGTCCCTCTATGGAGCCGAAAATATTCAGACCCCCGTCCATTCGTGACCACGCTCGCCATCGGGGCCCTATACAGCAGCTGTACCCATCTTATATACCCATCTCCAAAGCCAAATCTCCTCAGCACCTCCCACAAATAATCCCACTCCACTCTATCAAATGCTTTCTCGGCATCCATCGCCACCACTATCTCCGCTTCCCCCTCTGGTGGGGGCATCATCATTACCCCTAGCAGCCTCCGTATATTCGTATTCAGCTGTCTCCCCTTCCATTTATTTCCCTTTAATACATGTTCCCCCGTTTCTGACTGTAAGGGACCTATATTTGTCTGCATCAATCTTTTAAAAACGATTTTGAGTACCCAATTCATTTTTTCCAATTAAGGGGCAATTTAGAGTGGCCAATCCACCTAGCCTGCACATCTTTTGTGTTGTGGGGACGAAACCCACACAAACACGGGGAGAATGTGCAAACTCCACACGGGCAGTGACCCAGAGCCAGGATCGAACCTGGGACCTCAGCGCCTTGAGGCAGCTGTGCTAACCACTGCGGCACCGTGCTGCCCTCGCACCAATCTTTTTATCTTAACATACACAGAGAAACCTTTACAGCTTTTACCTTCCCTGCAAGCTTACTCTCGTACTCTATTTTCCCCTTCTTAATCTATTCCTCGGTCCTTCTTTACTGAATTCTAAACTGCTCCCAATCCTCAGACCTGTTGTTTTTCTTGGCCAAGTTGTGTGCTTCTTCCACGGATTGTATACTGTATTTAATTTCCCTTGTTAGCCATGGATTGGACACCTTTCCCATTTACTTTTGTGCCAGACAGGAATAAACAATTGTTGCAGTTCCCTATGTGCTCCTTGAATGTTTGCCATTGCCTATCCACTGCCATCCCTTTAAGTAGCATTCCCCAATCGATCAAAGCCAACTCACACCTCATATCATTGTTTCTTTTTTTTAAAAATATGTTTTATTGAAATTTTTTTCCCAAACAACAATTTTTCCCCTCTTACAAAGCAAACGCAACAATAACAATACAGAAATTTTTAACAATACACAAGTAACAAAACCCCTTTATCTTTGACCTAAACTAAACTAAACCCCCCCCCTCCCCCCCCTTCCCCCTGGGTTGCTGCTGCTGGTCATCTGTCGTCCCTCTAACGTTCCCCTAGGTAGTCGAGAAATGGCTGCCACCGCCTGGTGAACCCTTGAGCCGATCCTCTCAGGGCAAACTTTATCTGCTCCAGTTTAATGAACCCCGCCATATCATTTACCCAGGCCTCCAGTCCGGGGGGTTTCGCCTCCTTCCACATGAGTAGGATCCTGCGCCGGGCTACGAGGGACGCAAAGGCCACAACGTCGGCCTCTTTCGCCTCCTGCACTCCCGGCTCTTCCGCAACTCCAAATAGAGCTAACCCCCAGCCTGGTTTGACCCGGGCCTTCACCACCTGCGAAATCACTCCCGTCACTCCCTTCCAATACCCTTCCAGTGCCGGGCACGCCCAAAACATATGTGCGTGGTTTGCCGGGCTCCCGCCACACCTCCCACATTTGTCCTCCACTCCAAAGAACCTGCTCAATCTTGCCCCCGTTATGTGTGCTCTATGTAGCACCTTAAATTGAATCAGGCTAAGCCTGGCGCATGAGGAAGAGGAATTTACCGTGCTTAGGGCATCAGCCCACATACCCTCCTCTATCTCCTCCCCTAGTTCTTCTTCCCACTTTCCTTTTAGTTCGCCCACCGACTCCTTCCCCTCTTCCCTCATCTCTCGGTAAATCTCTGACACCTTGCCCTCTCCGACCCACACCCCCAAAAGCACCCTGTCCTGTATCCCCTGTGTCGGGAGCAACGGAAATTCTCTCATCTGTTGTCTAGTAAACGCCCTCACCTGCATATATCTCATGAAATTTCCCCGGGGCAACTTATACTTTTCCTCCAATGCTCCCAAGCTCGCAAAAGTCCCATCTATAAATAAATCTCCCACCCTCCTAATTCCCAACTGGTGCCAGCTCTGAAATCCTCCATCCATTCTTCCTGGGGCGAACCTATGGTTGTTCCTGATTGGGGACCCCACCAGGGCTCCCCGCACCCCTCTCTGTCGCCTCCATTGTCCCCAGATATTCAATGTTGCCGCCACCACCGGGTTCGTGGTAAACTTTTTAGGTGAGATCGGTAGCGGCACCGTCACCAGTGCCTCTAAACTCATCCCTTTACAGGACTTTCTCTCCAGTCTTTTCCACGCCGCTCCCTCACCCTCCATCATCCATTTACGTATCATTGCCACATTGGCGGCCCAATAGTAATCGCCCAAGTTCGGTAGTGCCAATCCTCCTCTGTCCCTACTACGCTGAAGGAACCCCCTCCTTACTCTCGGAACTTTCCCTGCCCACACGAAGCTCGTGATGCTCCTGTCTATTTTATTAAAAAAGGTCTTGGTGATTAGTATAGGGAGACATTGAAAGACAAATAAGAACCTCGGGAGGACCATCATCTTAATTGCTTGCACCCTGCCCGCCAGCGATAGAGGCTGCATGTCCCACCTCTTGAAGTCCTCCTCCATTTGTTCTACCAACCGTGTCAGATTAAGTCTGTGCAAGGTTCCCCAGCTCCTAGCGATCTGAATCCCCAGGTATCGGAAATTTCTTTCCACCTTCCTTAGGGGCAAGCCTTCTATCTCTCCACTCTGATCCCCTGGATGTATCACAAATAATTCACTCTTCCCCATGTTTAGCCTATACCCCGAGAAATCCCCGAACCCCCTCAAAATTCGCATAACCTCTATCATTCCCCCCGCTAGGTCCGACACGTATAACAATAGGTCATCCGCGTATAACGAGACTCGGTGTTCTTCTACCCCTCTAATCACCCCTCTCCATTTCCTGGAGTCTCTCAACGCCATGGCCAGAGGTTCAATTGCCAACGCGAACAACAATGGAGACAGCGGGCATCCCTGTCTTGTTCCCCTATATAGTCGGAAATACTCCGATCTATGTCGACCTGTAACTACGCTTGCCGTTGGAGCCCCATAAAGAAGTCTAACCCAGCTAATAAACCCGTTCCCAAACCCAAACCTCCTTAACACCTCCCATAAGTACTCCCACTCCACCCTATCAAATGCCTTCTCTGCGTCCATTGCCGCCACTATCTCTGCCTCCCCCTCCACTGGGGGCATCATTATCACCCCTAATAGTCGTTGCACGTTAACATTCAGTTGTCTCCCTTTTACGAACCCTGTCTGGTCTTCGTGCACCACCCCCGGGACACAGTCCTCTATCCTCGATGCCAGTACCTTTGCCAACAATTTGGCGTCCACGTTCAATAATGAAATGGGTCTATAGGACCCGCACTGCAACAGATCTTTATCCCTCTTCAAAATTAACGATATCGTCGCCTCCGACATCGTCGGGGGTAGAGTCCCCCCTTTCCTGGCCTCATTGAATGTCCTCACCATCAACGGGGCCAACAAGTCCACATATTTTCTGTAATACTCCACCGGGAACCCGTCTGGTCCTGGGGCCTTCCCTGCTTGCATGCTTCCCAGTCCCTTAATAACCTCGTCCACCCCAATCGGTGCCCCCAGGCCTACCACCCCCCGCTCCTCCACTTTCGGGAACCTCAATTGGTCCAGGAACTGCCGCATCCCCTCCTCTCCCTCTGGGGGTTGAGACCTATACAGTTCTTCATAAAAGGTCTTAAACCTCATTTATCTTTCCTGCCCTTCGCACCGTGTCTCCCCTTTTGTCTCTAATTCCTCCTATCTCCCTCGCTGCTGCCCTCTTTCGCAATTGATGAGCCAACAGGCGACTAGCCTTTTCCCCATATTCATACCTCCTCCCCTGTGCCTTCCTCCACAGTACCTCCGGCTTTCTGGTGGTCAGAAGGTCAAATTCTGTCTGGAGTCGTCTCCTCTCCCTGTACAGCTCCTCCTCCGGGGTCTCTGCAAATTCCCTATCCACCCTTAAAATCTCCCCCAGTAATCTTTCCCTTTCCTTGGCCTCTGTTTTCCTTTTGTGGGCCCCAATGGAGATCAGCTCTCCTCTGACCACCGCTTTTAGTGCTTCCCATACCACTCCCACAGGGACCTCGCCGTCGTCATTGACAAAAGAACAAAGAACAAAGAACAAAGAAATGTACAGCACAGGAACAGGCCCTTCGGCCCTCCAAGCCCGTGCCGACCATACTGCCCGACTAAACTACAATCTTCTACACTTCCTGGGTCCGTATCCTTCTATTCCCATCCTATTCATATATTTGTCAAGATGCCCCTTAAATGTCCCTATCGTCCCTGCCTCCACTACCTCCTCCGGTAGTGAGTTCCAGGCACCCACTACCCTCTGCGTAAAAAACTTGCCTCGTACATCTACTCTAAACTTTGCCCCTCTCACCTTAAACCTATGCCCCCTAGTAATTGACCCCTCTACCCTGGGGAAAAGCCTCTGACTATCCACTCTGTCTATGCCCCTCATAATTTTGTATACCTCTATCAGGTCGCCCCTCAACCTCCTTCGTTCCAGTGAGAACAAACCGAGTTTATTCAATCGCTCCTCATAGCTTATGCCCTCCATACCAGGCAACATTCTGGTAAATCTCTTCTGCACCCTCTCTAAAGCCTCCACATCCTTCCGGTAGTGTGGCGACCAGAATTGAACACTATACTCCAAGTGTGGCCTAACTAAGGTTCTATACAGCTGCAACATGACTTGCCAATTCTTATACTCAATGCCCCGGCCAATGAAGGCAAGCATGCCGTATGCCTTCTTGACTACCTTCTCCACCTGTGTAGCCCCTTTCAGTGATCTGTGGACCTGTACTCCTAGATCTCTTTGACTTTCAATACTCTTGAGGGTTCTACCATTCACTGTATATTCCCTACCTGCATTAGCCCTTCCAAAATGCATTACCTCACATTTGTCCAGGTTAAACTCCATCTCCCATCTCTCCGCCCAAGTCTCCAGACAATCTAAATCCTGCTGTATCCTCAGACAGTCCTCATCGCTATCCGCAATTCCACCAACCTTTGTGTCGTCTGCAAACTTACTAATCAGACCAGTTACATTTTCCTCCAAATCATTTATATATACTACAAAGAGCAAAGGTCCCAGCACTGATCCCTGTGGAACACCACTGGTCACAGCCCTCCAATTAGAAAAGCATCCCTCCATTGCTACCCTCTGCCTTCTATGGCCTAGCCAGTTCTGTATCCACCTTGCCAGTTCACCCCTGATCCCTGATACACCCCTGATACCTCCAGGTATCTCTCAATACACCCCCGCACTCTTGCACACACTCCCTCATCCGCCATCAGTCCCACACCTAATCGCCAGAGTGTTCTCTGCTCCCTTTCCTCTCCTAATTCCAGGTCCACCCAATGTGGGGCATGGTCCGAAACCGCTCTGGCTGAGTTCTCAGCTTCTTCCACCCTAGAGATCAACGACCTTCCCAGAACAAAAAAATCTATCCGGGAGTACACTTTATGGACATGGGAGTAGAAGGAATACTCCCTAGCCCTGGGTCTAAGAAATCGCCATGGATCCACTCCCCCCATTTGGTCCATAAACCCCTTAAGTACCTTGGCCGCTGCCGGCCTTCTTCCGGTCCTTGAGCTGGATCTATCTGGCCCCGGGTCCAGCACCGTATTAAAGTCCCCTCCTAAAATCAAGTTTCCTACCTCCAGGTCCGGTATACGCTCCAGCATCCGTCTCATAAATCCCGCATCGTCTTAGTTTGGGGCATACACATTAACCAACACGACCTCCATTCCCTCCAGCCTACCACTCACCATTACATATCTACCTCCGCTATCTGCTACGATGTTCTTTGCTTCAAATGCTACCCGTTTCCCCACCAAAATGGCCACCCCTCTATTCTTTGCGTCCAGTCCTGAGTGGAACACCTGTCCCACCCATCCTTTCCTTAGCCTAACTCTAATCTCTAGGGTGGAAGAAGCTGAGAACTCAGCCAGAGCGGTTTCGGACCATGCCCCACATTGGGTGGACCTGGAATTAGGAGAGGAAAGGGAGCAGAGAACACTCTGGCGATTAGGTGTGGGACTGATGGCGGATGAGGGAGTGTGTGCAAGAGACGCACCTAAAGGTCCGCCACCTTTAGGTGCGTCTCTTGGAGCATAACCACGTCTGCCCTTAGTCCTTTCAAATGTGCGAGCACTCGGGCCCTTTTTATCGGCCCATTCAGGCCTCTCACGTTCCACGTGATCAGCCTCACTGGGGGGCTACCTGCCCCCCTCCCGTGTCGACTAGCCATTACCTTCTCTAGGCCAGTCCCATATCCCGCCTCCGCGCTCCCGCTCGCTCCCCCAGCGTCGCACACCATCCCCGCCCACCCACTCTTTAGCCACTTCCTTTTGGATTTCCGCAGCAGCAACCCAGTTGTCCCCCCCCCTCCCCCTCCCTCCCCCCTCCCCGCTAGATCTCTTTCTAGCATGATTGCTCCCCCATATTACTTCCGTAAGTCAGCTGACTTCAACTGACCCCGGCTACTCCTGCTCACTCCTCGACCCCCCCCCCCCCCCCCCGGTGTGAGGGAACTCCCATCCGCCTTGCGCCTGTCTTCCCGCCTTATTCTTTCTGGCGCGGGAACATCCCTTTACCTGACCCGCCTCTTATGGCGCAGCTCCCTTTCCCCTCCCCCTCCCCTTCCCCATTCTCCAACTATGTCCCGTCTTTCCCCCCCTCACCGGCGCCCACATTTCCCCAATGTCTCCCCCCTTCCCAATTTACTTCTCAATTAACTTCAACCATAACATTAACAATAACATTTCCTGCAGCATCAGTCCCTCAGTTCCGATCCAATTTCTCTTCTTTGATGAAGGTCCATGCTTCCTCCCCCGTCTCGAAATAATGGTGTCTCTCCTGATACGTGACCCATAGTCTTGCCGGCTGCAGCATCCCGAACTTCACCTTCCTTTTATGCAACACCTCTTTGGCTCGGTTAAAACTCGCCCTCCTTCTCGCCACCTCCGCACTCCAATCCTGGTATACCCGTACCACTGCATTCTCCCATCTGCTACTCCGCACCTTTTTAGCCCATCTCAGGACCTCGTCTCTATCCTTAAGGCGGTAAAATCGCACGATTATCGCCCTGGGTGGTTCTCCCGCTTTTGGTCTTCTCGCCGGGATCCGATTTGCCCACTCCACCTCCAAGGGGCCCGTAGGGGCCTCAGCACCCATCAGTGAGCTCAGCATCGTACTTGCGTACGCTCCACAGTCCACTCCTTCCACACCCTCAGGGAGACCCAGTATCCGAAGGTTCTTCCTTCGCGCTCCGTTTTCTAGGGCCTCGATCCTTTCAGAGGATTCTTCCTCTATGGTATTGTGGCTAATTTGATTTAACCAGTCTATATGTAGATTAAAATCACCCATAATTACAGATGTTCCTTTATCACATGTATCTCTAATTTTTATGAAGTGCCTCGTGCGTCTGTGTTTTGACCGCCAGGCCCAGGATCTCGTCCTCATTATCCGTCACCTTCTGCTCCACCACGCGGAGCTCTGTCTCCTGGGTCTTTAATGTCTCCTTGAGCCCCTCAATTGCCTGTAGCAACGGGGTCAGCACCTCACTCTTCAGCAGCTCCACGCACCGTCTCACAATTTCATCCTGCTCAGGTCCCCATGTCGCCTGCGCTTTCTCCGCCGCCATCTTGCGCTTCTCTCTTTCTGACCCTTTGGTCGACGATTCCTCGCGCTGCAGCCGCCGCCGCCGGTTTTTCCTCCTTCGTTTGGGGGGGACTCCCTTCTCACACACCCCACACCGGGTTGCGTCGTCGAAAAATTCCCCGTTGGGGCTCTTAAAAGAGCCCGAAGGTCCGTCGGAGCTGGGGCCGCCGAAGCGTGCGGCTAGCTAGGCATCACCGCAACCGGAAGTCCCTTCAGTGGCCTTGATGAGATCTTTTCACAGTTGTTCCCTCTGCTGCTAGAATTCACCTTTGATACAGGCCCTCAGGTCAGCTTGCAGCTTTAAGCTTGCCCTTCCCCCGCCTGCATGCTGGAAGAGGCCCTGTTTATCCTGCAGTTGCAGCCAAATCTTTTACTGATTCTGCTGTGTCTGGCAACCCAGAGACATACCCTTCCTGGGGGACACTGTCGGGGGAATATTGCAGCCTTCTTCCCACACCGGGAAATGTCAAACAAATGCCGTGGGGGCCCTGTAAAAGAGCCCAAATGCCCGTTCCAAGCAGGAGCTGCCGAATATGCGACCTAGCTCTGCATAGCCGCACCCGGAAGTCATTGTTGTTTCTTTTATTAAGATTCAGGACCCTCGTCTCAGAATCAACAGTTTCACTCTGCACCTTGATGAAAAATTAAATTCTATCCCCAAGAGTTCTCACACAACTAGATTGCCAATGATTCCATTTTCATTACACAGCACCCAGTCTAGGATGGCTCTCTAGTAAGTTCTTCAATGTATTGGTCCAGAAAACCATCCTGTATACACCCGAGGAATTCTTCCTCTATAGTATTGTGGCTAATTTGATTTAACCAGTCTATATGTAGATTAAAATCACCCATAATTACAGATGTTCCTTTATCACATGTATCTCTAATTTCCTGTTTAATGCCATTCCCAACATCACCACTGCAGTTTGGGGGTCCTCTAATGTCCACGATGCATACTCATGTTTTTTGCCCTTTGCTGTTTCTCAGCTCTACCCATACAGATTTCACAGGGTCAATGATAACATCCTTCCTCACTATTGCGTCAATTCCTTCTTTAACCAGCACTGCCACTCACCGCCTTTTTCTTTTTTCTCTGTCCTTCCTAAACATTGAATATCACTGGACATCATAGAACATAGAACATAGAACGATACAGCGCAGTACAGGCCCTTCGGCCCACGATGTTGCACCGAAACAAAAGCCATCTAACCTACACTATGCCATTATCATCCATATGTTTATCCAATAAACTTTTAAATGCCCTCAATGTTGGCGAGTTCACAATGTTGCAGGTAGGGCATTCCACGGCCTCACCACTCTTTGCGTAAAGAACCTACCTCTGACCTCTGTCCTATATCTATTACCCCTCAGTTTAAAGCTATGTCCCCTCGTGCCAGCCATTTCCATCCGCGGGAGAAGGCTCTCACTGTCCACCCTATCCAACCCCCTGATCATTTTGTATGCCTCTATTAAGTCTCCTCTTAACCTTCTTCTCTCCAACGAAAACAACCTCAAGTCCATCAGCCTTTCCTCATAAGATTTTCCCTCAATACCAGGCAACATCCTGTTATAAATCAGTTCCCATCCCTTGTCACCCTGCAGCCATGTCTCCGTAATCCCAATTATTTCATACCCGTTTACATCTGCACCTGAGATGACCCCTTTTGGCACGAGACCTGAACGGTTATAGCACAAATCCTCAGCTTCTGGTGCTAGACCTGAGCCAAACCTTTTTGGCAAGAGACCTGAGCTGAACCCTTCTGGTGCTAGATATGAGCTAACTAAACATTGCAGGTGTGAGACCCGAGATAAATTCTTCTGGCGCTAGACCTGTGTTGAACCCTTTTGACGCGAGAGCTGAACTGAACCATTCTGGCGCGAGACCTGAACTTATTATTGAACAACTGAAAATAATGCATGTTCCACGTACTGAATAAAAACAGTTTAAAGACTTTTACAACTTCAGTTACTTCAGCTTAAATTTGATGTCACATAAATATTCAACTGCATTACCTGTCGAGGTTTACAGGAAAAATGTAACTTAAAATGTCTGTTTGTTATGGGTATTTTGACTCTACGCAGCCCAACTGAATGCTTTAAGATCAGAATTAATCTATGGTCGCTGGCGGATGATGATTCAAATGCTCCATGGTGTTTTCTTTAAATGCTGATATTTAGCTTTACATTATGTAGTACTAAATATAAAAATATTTTTCTCGGCTTGATCATTTGAAGAGGAGAACCAACTATTACAGCATTTTTAAATCATTGAATGGAAAAGGCCAATTTGAAATCCTTTACTAGTATGTTTCAGTTTTGTACCTTACAAATTCTTGAAATTCAAAAATAAGCAATGGTTTCAACTTGCAAAATTACTTCTTATGCTTCATGATAGAATTCACTGAATTAATTGATTTCTTTAAAAGTTCCAGGGTTTTGTAAAGATACGTGTTTGCGCTATTGGTATTCCAAACTAAAGCCTTCTGATTTGGAATAAAATCCACATCAGACAGACATGCATTCACAGTCTTTCTTTTTGTCTGCTTTCAGATTAGCAATGAAACTCAGCTGGATACAACTGTATAATTATTTGTGCTGTCAATTGACCGAAATGTCAGTAATTTCTCTCTGAATGTACTGCACATTACAGCCTTGTTTGAGACACCAAAATGCTGCGCTGTTAAAACATGCAAAGCCTGTATTTGACTTCTCTAGGGTTTTTAGTTTGGCATTATTTTGAAGGAGCAGTTGCAACATGCGATTGTTAAGTTTTTTATCCTCTTTCTCTGTAACTGAACCTGCCGTTCTACAGTCGTTGTGCCGATTAGACAATTCTGTTCTGGACAGAGAAGCTTTTTCATTTTTCATGGTCAGTGCATTACTTCACTGCACATCTATTATTTGCACTCACTCCCATGTCATTTCACCTCTTTTCCAGTTGATAACCCTCCCCATATCCATTTAGACGATTAGTCGCTGGAAATTCAGTGACAAGAGGTAACATTAAATTTTCAGAACAAGGGCTGGCTTAACAGGGAGCCACTCGAATGTTGTAAACAGCATTCAGTTCATACTTGAGGGAAATTTGTTAGCTGTGTCTGTGGCATAATGAGGAAGATTTAAGTTTTGATGAGCCTGGTAGCTATAGTGACAATGTGGAATTATGCTGGTTCCGTGCTCTTTACTGCAAAATGGCTTGTCAAACTCCTCCTGCTGAGCAAATGTCAGCAAGAGTGGAATTTGTTAATTGATATTAATAAAGCCATGTGATTAGCTGTCCTCCTTTCATTTCCTTTTAATTTCCACTTTTTCTTTTTGAAGTGTTTGCACAGAACTGAGTCCGTACTTTTTCTCTCTGAAGCAGGTTCCATTGTAAAAAATTTATAATTGGATTGATTCGGAGGAGAAAAATGGCAGGCACCTATTATAATGGCTGCTTTTTCTTTTGGATGTGCCCGCAGTAGAGGTGGAGTCTGCCAAAGAGGGCGAGGGTGGAATGTCTTTCAGTACAAAACGTGACCGCAACGGTGCTTACTGTTGTCAAATTTTTCAATGTGCAGCATCATTTGGAGCTGTACCAGTGCAGTTAAATTTTAATCTCAATGTGGTGGGAGTAATGGAGCTTACTGCACATTGCAGTGATACAGAATGCCAGCCACTGTGAGCAGGAGGTAGCCCACTAGGCTATAATTCCACTTAAGAAACATGGCATTACTTCTTGATACATGGATTTTGAATTAAAACTCCAGCACAACTGACATTTTAGAATGGAAAATGTTTCCGCATGCAGCTTCCCTAATACCAAACAGCGAGAGTTTGCTACCCTGTGTACGATGGTAGGTGAGAATGAGATGCTTGCAATGTATCTAATTTGCATTGTGGACGGTCAGGTTTAGTAACAAAAGATTTATTGATTAATGTTTTTATATTAATGTAAAAAAAATTTTTTTAAATAATATTTTATTGAAAATTTTTGGTCAACCAACACAGCACACTGTGCATCCTTCACACAACACCGTAACAACACAGATAATAATGACCTTCTTTTAAATTTAAACAAAAACAACAACAAATAAATAAATATTAAATAACAAAAAATAAAAACTAGCCCTAATTGGCAACTGCCCCGTCCCAGGCCACCCCCCCCCCCCCCCCATCCCCCCCCCCCAAGTCCCGGGCCGCTGCCGCTGCCCTCCTTGTTCTCCCCCATCCATCTCTCCGCAAGACACCCGACGAACGGCCGCCACCGCCTAGCAAACCCCCGAGCCGACCCCCCCAGGACGAACCGAATCCGCTCCAACTCCATGAACCCCGCCACATCACCCATCCAGGTCTCCACCCCCGGGGGCTTGGCCTCCCTCCACACCAGCAATACTCTGCGCCGGGCTACTAGGGACGCAAAGGCCAAAACATCGGCCTCTTTCGCCTCCTGCACTCCCGGCTCTTGTGCAACCCCAAACATAGCCAACCCCCAGCTTGGTTCGACCCGGACTCCCACTACTTTCGAAAGCACCTTTGTCACCCCCATCCAAAACCCCCGTAGTGCCGGGCATGACCAAAACACATGGGCACGATTCGCCGGGCTTCTCGAGCACCTCGCACACCCATCCTCCACCCCAAAAAATCTACTGAGCCGTGTTCCAGTCATATGTGCCCTGTGTAATACCTTAAACTGAATCAGGCTTAGCCTGGCGCACGAGGACGACGAGTTTACCCTGTTTAGGGCATCTGCCCACATCCCCTCCTCAATCTCCTCCCCTAGCTCTTCTTCCCACCTCCCCCCAGTTCGTCCATCATAGTCTCCCCCTCGTCCCTCATCCCCCCACACATATCCGACACCCTACCGTCCCCCACCCACCTCCCCGAGATGACTCTGTCCTGCACCTCTTGTGTCGGGAGCTGCGGGAATTCCCTCACCTGCTGCCTCGCAAAAGCCCTCAATTGCATGTACCTGAATGCATTCCCCTGGGGCAACCCATACTTCTCGGTCAGCGCTCCCAGACTCGCAAACTTCCCATCCACAAATAGATCTTTCAATTGCGTTATACCTGCTCTTTGCCACATTCCATATCCCCCATCCATTCCCCCCGGGGCAAACCTATGGTTGTTTCTTATCGGGGACCCCCCCAGTGCTCCGGTCTTTCCCCTATGTCGTCTCCACTGTCCCCAAATCTTCAGTGTAGCTACCACCACCGGACTCGTGGTATAGTTCCTTGGTGAGAACGGCAATGGGGCTGTCACCATAGCTTGCAGGCTGGTCCCCCTACAGGACGCCCTCTCTAATCTCTTCCACGCCGCTCCTTCCTCCTCTCCCATCCACTTACTCACCATTGAAATATTAGCGGCCCAATAATACTCACTCAGGCTCGGTAGTGCCAGCCCCCCCCATCCCTACTACGCTGCAAGAATCCCTTCCTCACTCTCGGAGTCTTCCCGGCCCAAACAAAACCCATGATACTCTTTTCTATCCTTTTGAAAAAAGCCTTCGTGATCACCACCGGGAGACACTGAAACACAAAAAGGAATCTCGGGAGGACCACCATCTTAACTGCCTGCACCCTCCCTGCCATTGACAATGCTACCATATCCCATCTCTTGAAATCTTCCTCCATCTGTTCCACCAACTGCGTCAAATTTAGCCTGTGCAATGTGCCCCAATTCTTAGCTATCTGGATCCCCAGGTAACGAAAGTCTCTTGTTACCTTCCTCAACGGTAGGTCTTCTATTTCTCTACTCTGCTCCCCTGGATGCACCACAAACAGCTCACTCTTTCCCATGTTCAATTTATACCCTGAAAAATCCCCAAACTCCCCAAGTATCCGCATTATTTCTGGCATCCCCTCCGCTGGATCCGCCACATATAGTAGCAGATCATCCGCATATAAAGATACCCGGTGTTCTTCTCCTCCCCTAAGTATTCCCCTCCATCCCTTGGAACCTCTCAGCGCTATCGCCAGGGGCTCAATCGCCAGTGCAAACAGTAATGGGGACAGAGGACATCCCTGCCTTGTCCCTCTATGGAGCCGAAAATATGCCGATCCCCATCCATTCGTGACCACACTCGCCACTGGGGCCCTATACAACAGCTGCACCCATCTAACATACCCCTCTCCAAAACCAAATCTCCTCAACACCTCCCACAGATAATCCCATTCCACTCTATCAAATGCTTTCTCGGCATCCATCGCCACTACTATCTCCGTTTCACCCTCTGGTGGGGCCATCATCATTACCCCTAACAACCTCCGTATGTTCGTGTTCAGCTGTCTCCCCTTCACAAACCCAGTTTGGTCCTCATGAACCACCCCCGGGACACATTCCTCTATTCTCATTGCCATTACCTTGGCCAAGACCTTGGCATCTACATTGAGGAGGGAGATTGGTCTGTAGGACCCGCATTGTAGCGGATCCTTTTCCTTCTTTAAAAGAAGCGATATCGTTGCTTCTGACATAGTCGGGGGCAGTTGTCCCCTTTCCTTTGCCTCGCCGAAGGTCCTCGTCAGTAGCGGGGCGAGCAAGTCCAAATATTTTCTGTAAAATTCAACTGGGAATCCGTCCGGTCCCGGGGCCTTTCCCGTCTGCATGTTCCCAACTCCTTTCACCACCTCCTCTACCGTGATCTGTGCTCCCAATCCCATCCTTTCCTGCTCTTCCACCTTGGGAATTTCCAGCCGATCCAAAAACTCCATCATTCTCTCCCTCCCATCCGGGGGCTGAGCCTCATACAATCTTCCATAAAATGTCTTAAACACTTCATTCACTCTCTCCGCTCCCCGCTCCGTCCCTCCATCCTCGTCTCTCACCCCCCCTATCTCCCTCGCTGCTCCCCTTTTCCTCAACTGGTGTGCCAGCAATCTGCTCGCCTTCTCTCCATATTCATACTGTACACCCTGCGCCTTCCTCCATTGTGCCTCTGCAGTGCCTGTGGTCAGCAAGTCAAATTCCACATGCAGCCCCTGCCTTTCCCTATACAGTCCCTCCTCCGGTGCTTCCGCATACTGTCTGTCCACCCTCAAAAGTTCTTGCAATATCCGCTCCCGTTCCTTACTCTCCTGCTTCCCTTTATGTGTCCTTATTGATATCAGCTCCCCCCTAACCACCGCCTTCAACGCCTCCCAGACCACTCCCACCTGAACCTCCCCATTGTCATTGAGTTCCAAGTACTTTTCAATGCATCCCCTCACCCTTAAGCACACCCCCTCATCCGCCATTAGTCCCATATCCATTCTCCAGGGTGGACGCCCTCTTGTTTCCTCCCCTATCTCCAAGTCTACCCAGTGTGGGGCATGATCCGAAATGGCTATAGCCGTATATTCCGTTCCCCTCACCCTCGGGATCAATGCCCTACCCAACACAAAAAAGTCTATGCGTGAATAGACTTTATGGACATAGGAGAAAAACGAGAACTCCTTACTCCTAGGTCTACTGAATCTCCACGGGTCCACCCCTCCCATCTGCTCCATAAAATCCTTAAGCACCTTGGCTGCTGCCGGCCTCCTACCAGTCCTGGACTTCGACCTATCCAGCCTTGGTTCCAACACCGTGTTAAAGTCTCCCCCCATTATCAGCTTTCCGGTCTCTAGGTCTGGGATGCGTCCTAGCATTCGCCTCATAAAATTGGCATCGTCCCAATTCGGGGCATACACGTTTACCAACACCACCATCTCTCCCTGTAATTTGCCACTCACCATCACGTATCTGCCCCCGTTATCCGCCACTATAGTCTTTGCCTCGAACATTACCCGCTTCCCCACTAATATAGCCACCCCCCTGTTTTTCGCATCCAGCCCCGAATGGAACACCTGCCCTACCCATCCTTTGCGCAGCCTAACCTGATCTATCAGTTTCAGGTGCGTTTCCTGTAACATGACCACATCTGCTTTAAGTTTCTTAAGGTGTGCGAGTACTCGTGCCCTCTTTATCGGCCCGTTAAGCCCCCTCACGTTCCACGTGATCAGCCGAGTTGGGGGGCTTCCCACCCCCCACCCCCCCCCCCACCCCTGCCGGTTAGCCATCATCTTTTTCCAGCTTCTCGCCCAGTTCCCACGCGGCTGTATTTCTCCCAGACGGTGCCCCCCCGCCCATCCTTTCCCGCACCCACTCCCCCCTTTCCCCAGCAGCAGCAACCCAGTAATTCCCCCCTCCCCCCCCCCCCCCCCCCCACCCCCGCTAGACCCCCCGCTAGCGTAATTACTCCCCCCATGTTGCTCCCAGAAGTCAGCAAACTCTGGCTGACCTCGGCTTCCCCCCGTGATCACGGCTCGCCCCGTGCGGCGCCCCCTCCTTCCTGCTTCTCTATTCCCGCCATAATTATCATAGCGCGGGAACCAAGCCCGCGCCTCTCCCTCGGCCCCGCCTCCCATGGCCAACGCCCCATCTCCTCTCCCTCCCCACCTCCCCCCATCACCACCTGTGGGAGAAAGAAAAGTTACCATACCGCAGGATTAATCATACAATCCCTCTTCGCCCCCCCCCGCCCCCCCCCCACTCGTCCCACCACTTTGTCCAAACGTTCATTTTCGTAGTCCAATCATTCCAATTTTTCTTCTACAATAAAAGTCCACGCTTCATCCGCCGTCTCAAAGTAGTGGTGCCTCCCTTGATATGTGACCCACAGTCTTGCCGGTTGCAGCATTCCAAACTTTATCTTTTTTTTGTGAAGTACCGCTTTGGCCCGATTAAAGCTCGCCCTCCTTCTCGCCACCTCCGCACTCCAATCTTGATAAACGCGGATCACCGCGTTCTCCCATTTACTACACCGAGTTTTCTTCGCCCATCTAAGGACCATTTCTCTATCCTTAAAACGGAGAAATCTCACCACTATGGCTCTGGGAGCTTCTCCTGCTCTCGGTCCTCGCACCATAACTCGGTATGCTCCCTCCACCTCCAACGGACCCGTCGGGGCCTCCACTCCCATTCACGAGTGCAGCATCGTGCTCACATATGCCCCGACGTCCGCCCCCTCCACACCTTCAGGAAGGCCAAGAATCCTCAAGTTGTTCCTCCTTGCGTTATTTTCCAGTGCCCCCAACCTCTCCACAGATCGTTTCTGGTGTGCCTCCTGTATCTCCGACTTCACCCCCAGGCCCTGTATGTCGTTTTCATTCTCTGCTGCTTTCGCCTTCACGACCCGAAGCTCCTGCTCCTGGGTCTTTTGTTCCTCTTTCAGCCCTTCAATCGCCTGTAATATCGGGGCCAACAACTCTTTCTTCATTTCCTTTTTTATCTCCTCCACGCAGCGTTTCAAAAACTCTTGTTGTTCAGGGCCCCATATGAAACTGCCACCTTCCGACGCCATCTTGGTTTCTGCTTGCCTTCCTTGCCGTTGTTCCAAAGGATCCGCTGCAATCCGGCCACTTTCCTCTCCTTTTTCCATCCGTGTCCAGGGGGAACACCCTTCTGGTTTACCGCACGGTGTTTTCAGCCGTTAAAATTGCCGTTGGGGCTCCTATCAAGAGCCCAAAAGTCCGTTTCACAGGGAGCTGCCGAAACGTGCGACTCAGCTGGTCATCGCCGCACCCGGAAAACATATTAATGTAAATTGATAATTGAATTCAACTTTTCATGAAGAGCACGACTTTGACCTCTTGGTGGTTATTTTCCCTAAATGGTGTTTGCAATGTGTATTAATAAAGGGAAATATTTGTTCTATCAGATATAGTGCAGGATTCTATATTTGGAACACTACGGGCTGCATTTTCCGCTGTCGGGATTCTCCATTGCAGCGCGACCATGCCTGGGGGTTTCCCAGCGGCGCGGGGCTGCCCACAATGGGAAACCCCATTAGCTTGCTGGCTGGCGAGATGGAGAATCCCGCCCTACGTTCTCCCATGGGAGATGAATCGCAATTGACTTGTGCTCACGCTGGGAGCGGTGCCTAGAGGCAATTTACTATCCCTTGCCATGCACATTCATGCATGGCGGGGATTGCGAGGGATTCCTGATAGCAAGGTCCAGTGGCTGTCGCCCAACCCAATCCCCTGCAACGCAATTCCGCCCACCCCCCCACCGTGGGATTTGCTGGGAACCCCCACAGTATACCCGCATGAGGATGACCTGACCGCTCCTCATACCAGAGACCCCCATACAAAAGACCCCCCACCCTAAAGACACGCTCCATACCAGAGACCTCCCCGTCCCATACCAGAGACCCCCATACAAAAGACCCCCCACCCTAAAGACACGCTCCATACCAGAGACCTCCCCGCCCCATACCAGAGACCACTGTCTGGAAGCTAAAGAGCAGTCGAGACAGAAACAGTGAAAAATATCACTGCTTTAAAACGCATCTGAAAAGGGCCAAAAAATGAGACTCTGGCAGGAGCTATCTAACGTGTGACCTCCACCTACATGTTTCCATTGGAAGTCCCTAATATGATTTTCAAATGAGTTACTCTGTACTTATAGAATCATAGCACTCTGGCGGGAGCTATTTAACGTGTGACCTCCACCTACATGTTACCACCGGAAGTCTCTAATATGATTTTCAAATGAGTTACTCTGTACTTATAGAATCATACAGATAAATCTTATCTCCCACAACCAAATGGGTTGGGGTTGTGTCAGGGAGGTTATAATACAGGACATCAGGAACAGGGACCAAACCTGCCTAAACTTGCCAAACTTTTAAAGGAGGTGGAATAAGAGGTGGGTAACCAATCCACTCATGGGAAGTAAGTTGGTGTTTTAACTGTTATAAGAAAGCTGCTTCATTTATCAACCTTCTGTTTTGACTCATTTCAGTTGGGTTAGCAAATCCTCGGGAAATTCAACAGTTGGAAAATGGCAAGCTGGGCTGAATTCATGAGATAGTTTCCTTCATGGCACATCTTGAGGGTCTGGGGGAGCAAGAGTGCTACTATGGGACTCTTTTACCCTCATAATCAGAATCCATGCAGCCCACCATCATGCCTCCTGTCCCCTGTGATCTTTTACTGTCTAAATACGCTTACCTACTTTCAAAGCCTACTTTCATATCCTTCGGCCTTGTGAGGCAAGCTTCCTGGTCAAAAAGCATATTTTCTTAACTGCTTTTTCTACTTGTCCTGGCATCTTCAAAGATTTGCGTACATTCACCCCTGGTCTCTGTGCACATAGATCCCCTTTAATATTGTACCTTTTGGGTTTATATTACCCCTCCTTATAATCCTTGCCAAAATGTTTCACTTTACACTTCTCTACATTAAATTTCAGCTGCTGTGTGTCTGCCATTTCACTGACCTGTTTATGTCTTCCAAATGTCTGTTACTATCTTGCTCATTTGTTACTCCATTTCTGAATATCATGTAGAACATTTATGGCACAGAAAGAGGCCACTTGGCCCATCATGTCTGTGCCGGCCGAAAAATGAGCCACACAGCCTAATCCAATGACTCGAGGTGCATATCCAGCCACCTTTTAAATGAGTTGAGGTTTCTGCTTCTAGTATCCTTTCGGGCAGCACATTCCAGAGCTCCAGAACCCTCTGCATGAAAAATATTTCCCTTGCCTCGCCTCTAGTCTTTCTACCTCACCTTTCCCACTTTAAAACTATGCTCCCTAGCCATTGACCTCTGCTAAATGAAATAGACCATTCCCTCTCTGCCCAGGCCTCTCAAAATTTTGTGTATCTCAATCAAATCTCTCCCCTGTCTCCTTAGTTTCAAAGAGAACAACCCAGCCTATCCAATCTTTCCTCATAGTTACAATTTTCTAGTCCTGGTAACTTGTTCATAAATCTCTGTACCATCTCCAATTGCATTCTTTCTGTACTGAGGTGACCAGAACTGCACACACGGCTCTGTTTGTGGCCTACCTAATGTTTTATACAGTTCCAGCATAGCCTCCCTGCTCTTATATTCTATGCCTTAACTAATAAATGAAAGGATTCCATGTGCCTTCTCAACCACCTTATCAACCTGTCCTTCTACCTTCAGGAAGCTGTGGACATTCACTCAGGTCTCTCACTGCCCGACACGTGTCTCTGTATCCTTCCATTTATTGTACACTTGTAAACTTCTTGATTATCCTCCAAATATTTACGCCCAAATCATTAATATCGTCAGTTTATTATCTGCAATCTTGGAAATTTTGTCTAAATCCAAGCCATCGACATATGAAATACAGCAGTGATCCTAACCTCAACCTTTGGCGGAACACCACTGTCAATTTTCTTCCAGTCTGAGAAACAACCCTTTACCACGGTTTTCTGCTTTCTGTCCCTTCGCTAGTCTTACGGATGCCTGGTCAGCCCTCAACAATGGCTAAGATACTGAACCAGATATGTAACATTTTGTTTTAGTTTTAAGGCTGTGCAGAAAGCATTCCATGAGTGATAATAATAGAAATAGGGGCTTAATTATTTTATAAACAAAAATATATTTTAAAAAAGAAAACAATATTTAAACTTTTACTTCACAGTTCGAGCACTAACAGATTACATGCAATTTCTTAACCTTAACACTAGTTCCCATTAAAACAATACTTTGCATGAAAATACAGCTCTCGTTCCACTTACACAGCCCAGCAAAGACAACACCCATTTAGGAAGCAAAGCAATCTATCTTCTGTTGGGACATTTCTTGAAGCATCCTATTCCAAATTGATTCTCCCTCTCTGCACAGCCCTTTAGACAAAGGGCCTCTTCTGGGATGTTCAGATTGGAATTTAACTGTAATGTGGGCTTCATTGCCCACTCCCGTTTACATGAAAGACCAGAGCTATGCCATTCATATGCATCTAGCCTTCTATTGACAGACAAACGGGTCATCAGTCTCTATAATGGAATAATAGCTTGTCAAACAAGGTGATCCTGAATGACTATCGACTCAAGTCTATGGGCGGGATTATCCAGCCGCGTTTGCCCAGCGACCGGAGAATCCCGCCCGAGGTCAATTGGCTTCTCCATTATCCGCCTCTCACCCGTGGTGTTCTTGTAGCGGGTGGGGCGGAAGAATCCAGCCCTATGCATTCCCTAACAAGTTTAATTCTGAATGGGACCATGTAACTCAGCCAG
This sequence comes from Scyliorhinus torazame, assembly GCF_047496885.1. Taxonomy (NCBI): domain Eukaryota; kingdom Metazoa; phylum Chordata; class Chondrichthyes; order Carcharhiniformes; family Scyliorhinidae; genus Scyliorhinus; species Scyliorhinus torazame. The sequence continues at coordinate 224,721,140 of NC_092715.1, read as the reverse complement.
GTGTGGGCGTATCTCTTTGATTTGGCTGCTAGCAGTCTTTTTTCCTTTTCAGCCTGTTTTAACCACTAAATTGCCTGCTACAGCTTGGACCCCAGTTCTGGACCCAATTTCCTTATGTCTCCCACATCTTGGACCCTATTTCTGGACCCAAGTTCCTAATATATCCCCATCTTGACACCAGTGTTGTCTCTACACTGTCACTGCCCTTTTAAGCACAAGAGCTTTACATTTTCCAGGGATTGTGATCTCTAAATGTTTCCCCACTACCGACATTAGGCTGACTGGCCTAATCATAAAATTTACAGTGCAGAAGGACGTCATTTGGTCCATCAGGTCTGCACCGGCCCTTGGAAACAGCGCCCTATTTAAGCCCACACCTCCACCCTATCCCTGTAATCCAGTAACCCCACCTAACCTTTTGGACTCGAAGGAGCAATTTAGCATGGGCAATTCACTTAACTTGAACATCTTTGGAATGTGGGAGGAACCTGGAGCACCCGGAGGAAACCCACGCAAACACGGGGCGAAAGTGCAAACTCGACACAGACAGTCACCTGAGGCCGGAATTGAATCTGGGTCCCTGGCGCTGTGAGGCAGCAGTGCTAACCACTGTGCCACCGTACTGCCCTTAAAAATCCAGTTGATGGGTTTATCCCTCTCTCCTTTTTCAAATCCCAAGTTCTCTGACACCACTCCTAACTAAGGATGTTTGGAAAATTACAACCAGAGCATCTGCAATTTCTACCCTGACATCTCACAGAGAATGTGGATGCATCACATCTGGACAGGATGATTTTTCTACTTTGAGGGCTTTCACCTGATACATACATCCTCTTTCCTTCCGATCCAATATCACTACTGCCTCCTCCTTTATTGCTGCATTAACAAAATCATCTTCTCTTTCGATGTCATCAGATATATCCTCTGTAGCCACAAGAGAATCTTATCTTTGGATCCCAATCTACCCACCCTTTCTTTTGGTTATTCCTTTACTATTTATAAATTCGGAAAAGATTTTTGGGTCCTCTTTTATTTTAGCTGCTGATCTCATTCCCTCTCTCGGACTCTCTTATTGACCTGTTAAAGCTTCTCTGCACTTTTTTATACCCTCCTTGGTTTTCTACTGTAATATGAATTCACTGAAGTTAGCCTCATGCAGTTAAGTATTTTTGTGCTTAATTTTACTTGGTCCTTCTCCATAAATGTGCTGTAGTTATTTCAGCCACTCTTCAAGCACAGATTACATACATCAGTGCTGCCATTTTAGAGCTTAATGCTCCAGCTAATGCTGTCTCTTCAACACACACAGCAGAACGAGGAAGGTACACCACAAACACCTATTTGAAAGAATCATCAATCACTTTTGGATTGGCTGCTGGTTCGCCCTATGATTTAACAAGTTTATGTTGGTCTCTGTAATTCTGTAAAGTTGCTGAAATCTCCAGGGAGTGTTGTGGCATGTGCGGAAGGACCTTGTCATGTCTTCAAGGATTTTGGTATAAACCCCCAGAATGCATTTGAGCCACTATGGAATTCAGAGTCTGGTTATAAAGAACAAAGAACAAAGAAAAGTACAGCACAGGAACAGGCCCTTCGGCCCTCCAAGCCTGCGCCGACCATGCTGCCCGTCTAAACTAAAACCTTCTACACTTCCGGGGTCCATATCCCTCTATTCCCATCCTATTCATGTATTTGTCAAGATGCCCCTTAAATATCACTATCGTCCCTGCTTCCACCACCTCCTCCGGCAGCGAGTTCCAGGCACCCACTACCCTCTGTGTAAAAAAACTTGCCTCGCACATCTCCTCGAAACCTTGCCCCTTGCACCTTAAACCTATGCCCCCTAGTAATTGACCCCTCTACCCTGGGAAAAAGTCTCTGACTATCCACTCTGTCTATGCCCCTCATAATTTTGTAGACCTCTATCAGGTCGCCCCTCAACCTCCTTCGTTCCAGTGAGAACAAACCAAGTTTATTCAACCTCTCCTCATAGCTAATGCCCTCCATATCAGGCAACATCCTGGTAAATCTCTTCTGCACCCTCTCTAAAGCCCCCACATCCTTCTGGTAGTGTGACGACCAGAATGAACACTATACTCCGAAGTGTGGCCAAACTAAGGTTCTATACAGCTGCAACATAGAACATAGAAAATACAGCACAGAACAGGCCAATTTTTATACTCAATGCCCTGGCCAATGAAGGCAAGTATGCCGTATGCCTTCTTGGTTACCATAGGGTGACAAAGACTCTCCTTTGACAACATGACTCATGGCATGGTGCAGAAACCATGTGAGCAGCACAAAAGCCATGATATGCTACCACACATAAGTGTGATAAAGCAAGAGCACTAGGTCACTGAAACAATGCTGTTGATGCCCTGATAACTGTGGAGGAGATGTGTCAATTTCAGCAGAGCATGTGTTGAAATTTGTGAAATGAAGTCACAACTCTTGCCACTACCTCTACAGCAACCTGCTGAGGATGATGAGGCAACCAGCACAGTCCCTTTCTGGCTACGCTGTCTACTGACTATCAAAGTGGTCACTTGATGATGGTGCAAAAATAAAAGCAAATATAAACATTCCAAACCAAACTGAATCAAATCATGCATATATAGATCAACCAATCGGTCGTGCATTCCACCTGGTTTCCTTGTCTGTCTTACTGCTCCTACTTAGGATTGTTCCAGTGGCTGTGGCATGGTTGGTGCTGACTTTTTGAAGGGGAGATTGAATCATAGAAAAGTTCCAGCCCAGAAGAGGCCATTCGGCCCATCTTGTCCATGCCAGCCCGAGAATACAGGTGCCCTTTCTAATCCTACCTCCCTGCATAGGGTCTGCAGCAGTATTTTGTGATTGGGGTGCCCGTTCCAGATAGAATTCCGGTGTGCCACTCAATGGCACTGAAAACTCGATTAAGGGTAAAATCTTTTCTAAGTGCCATTGAATGGCTCATCGGGGTCGCTCTTCGTGCCAATGGGAATCACTCTGGTTTTCTCATTGGCGAGAGCACTTAGTCAGCGATCGGAGAATCATGGCCTATATCTTTTCAGCCTTGTAAAACTGAAGATCCTGTTTAAAATTAAAACATCCTAAATGGCAAATGTATGTACATTGAGTGATTTGTTAGAGAAATGCCTCACATCGCCAGGGACACAGGTTCAATTCCAGCCTTGGGTGACTGTGGAGTTTGCACTTTCTCCCTGTGTCTGTTTGGGTTTCCTCCAGGTGCTCCGGTTTCCTCCCATAGTCCAAAGATATGCAGGTTAGATGGGGTTACGGGAATAGATGGTGATGAATTGTTTTTTCCTCTGGGTGTCCTTGAAATACCCTTCTCCACTCACGATCAAGTGTTACAAAGCTCTACTTTGTGTTGTCAGCCAACAGATAAGTGTAACCAAGCAATCACTTGATATGCTTCTGTGTGGATAGAGAGGATGCAAGTTTGTGGTTGCAATTTGACCATTTGATTCAAACTCAATCTCCAACCTCAAATCATGCTTCCCTTGCACCTGTTCGCTTGTCGCGGTGCGTTTTTGCTTTACGATTTTGTCTATTGCTCTGACGTTCTCATTGAATAGTGGTGATGGTTTTAAGAATAATCAGTGGTATGCAAAAGTTCTGACCTTATCATTTAGTTCAGCTGGTGTTTATATGGCTCAGTAAGGTGGATCGATATGTGCAAAGTAGGATATAGATGGATTGTGGAAATGTTTTCCTCCGGCATACTGTTAAATTGCCACCATTGCCACACAAGCCACCATTTGATTGTGGAGTGTATTACGATGTTAGATGGTGATGAATTCTGTGATTTGTTTGGAACTCCATGAATTGGAAAGAAATAATGATCTGTAGTGAAAGTCTCTGGCAAACCCTGCTTGTGAACAGCTGGAATGGCAATGACGGTCATTTACGGCCATTTGTTATATAGATCATGGCAACAAACAAAAAGCATTGATTCCTACAGCTTTAGATAATCTTGGGAGTACACTCATCCCTGCTGTGATTCATTCTTCTTCCTGCTCAGAGACTCTTCCAGCTGTCGCTCCAGCCAGAATCCACCAAACCTTTGAGAGGTGAAGTCTGGTTTAAAGTAGAGAAGATGAGCTTTAAGTCATGTCACCCTTGCACCAACTTTGGAAGGTGGGGAACAATTATTTTGAGGCTTGTAGCATTTAACAAATTGCATAATGTTGGCTTCATGCACCAATCAGGTAAATTAGCAGAAGCACAACGTCGGCTTTCTATTTGCATCAGAAACAATGGACGTGGGTTAATCAGACATTGTGATCAATGACCATTCATCAGAACTGTACTTATTCCGGCCTTTTATGTTTTTATACCAGACTTCTGGCATTCAGAGCATTTTGCTGTTGTAGACTTTCATGGGTGCTAGTACTGGATTTACAATCCAAAGATTTGCTGGTTAGGTGGATTGACCATGATAAATTGTCCCGTAGCGTCCAAAAGATTAGGTGGGGTTACTGGGTTAATGGGGACAGGGTGGAGACGTGTGCCAAAGTAAGGTGCTCTTTCCAAGGGCCGGTGCAGACTCAATGGGCTAAATGGCCCCCTTCTGCACTGTAAATTCTATGATTCTACAACTGAATCAGTCTAAATTTGATCATAAAATGATAAGACTGTATGAAGGAATTGACATTTGATCCAGTTTTGCCTAAGTAGATCTGTTATGCCTGCACACTATTAGTATGCATCACTCATGCTTGTTGTTTGTAGTTCAATTTTGTAAAACTGTTTTCTCTGGATATTTTTGCTGTCGAATTTGACAAGTCTTGTAGTTAAGTCCTTCTGTTCCTCCATATTGCAGCGAGTGCTAGCAATTGTCCTGATGTCTGGCAAAAATTCATAGCACAAAAGAAAAAGGGACTGTTTTTCAAAAAAGATTTGGAACTATTGGTTCTATCTTTTGCCTCCCTGTTGGTAGCAGAATAAATCTATGCTTTCCCTTTGGATTTTAATTGTCAAGCAAATCACTTCAAAGTAATAGAATAAACAAATCATTTTATCCCCATTATTAAAATAACGTTCCGTGGTTAAGATAGCATTGTTACTGTTCTATAACATTTGTAACAAAGTTAAATCACTAAAAATATTCTTTAAACTGTATTTTATTGTTCCTTTCCTCCTGTTATGCTACCAACTATAGGAGTGTCTGGAATATTAGCATTCCTCGCGAATTCCAGACTGATGCACTTTGCAAGTTATAGGGAGACATGTCTCTTCAAAAACCCAGATAAACTCTTGAGTTTGAAGAGGGCATTGTGATAAATATCTTCAAAAATGGTGACTATCATGATGCAGAATTTAAATATCTATTTGTTCAATTCAAACAGCTGCTAATTAGATGCACATCTAAGGCAAAGAGTGCAGCAAATTTGAATTGAGTGGCATGGCTCCGCCTTCATGCAGCTGCCCAAACTGACTAATCATTGCATTGATTACAGCTGAGATGTAATTTGCATTACTGAGGTTGGTTTTAACTCCTTATGTACAGTGGAATAGTTGAAGAAACTAGTACCAAAGTAACTTTTCGACAGCAAGGCCTGTATAGAATCTGATATGTCTGCCCTTGAGGTGGAGTTACGCTGATAATAATTATGTTTTTATACCAGACTTCTGGCATTCAGAGCATTTTGCTGTTGTAGACTTTCATGGGTGCTAGTACTGGATTTACAATCCAAAGATTTGCTGGTTAGGTGGATTGACCATGATAAATTGTCCCGTAGCGTCCAAAAGATTAGGTGGGGTTACTGGGTTAATGGGGACAGGGTGGAGACGTGTGCCAAAGTAAGGTGCTCTTTCCAAGGGCCGGTGCGAGCAGTGAAGTAACAATCTCAGATCGGAAGAAAATGTGGGGTATGGTATTAATCTGGGGATGAGAGAAGCATATAGCACGGGCAATACAGGAATCATGGGTGACTTCAATTTGCACATGGACTGGTTAAAACACTAATGCAGAGGAAGACTAGTTTCTGGAGTTAGGGATGGGTTTTTGTGACTGTATGTTGAGGAGCCGCTATGCAAAACCATGGTGGAATATATCTGGAGTACTGTGAGGAGCTCTAGCCATCAGAGTTTAAAATGGATGTACTGAGCTGGAGAGGAGTATGGGGATTATTTACCAGAATGATACCTGGACTTTAAGAGTTAAATTTGAAACCAAGATAAAACAAACAAGGGTTGTATTCGCTGGACTTCACTTCACCTTTCAAAGATTAAGAGTTGATTTGATCACTTTATTGAGATATTTAGTGACATGTGGTCATGTGCTAGGAATAGGACCAGGGGCATAAACTAAGAATTAATCTAAGAGACAGATCTTTCAGGAGGAAAACACTCGCACACTCTACAGCATCTTTGTCATTGGAAAACGTTGCAAGGTCCTTTACAGAGAAAGAAGGGCCATTGTGCCGATGGTGGCGATCTGAAGAGATGTTGGTCGACAATTTAAGGAGCATCCTGAAGGAGTAAATGAAAGTACAAAAAGCAGAAGTAATTCAAGAACATGCAGCCTGGTAATTTGATGCAGACACCAATGGTGTGGGAAAGGAACGTTGAGAACATTGTCATAATATACACCAGTATATCATGGTGCAGACACACACACACTGATGGACATGCAGTGGGACCAATCAGCATACACAACACCACAGCCAATCACCAGTGAGAGCACACGCACTATAAAGACAGGGGACAGGAGAGTTCCCGCTCATTCTAGTAGCAGCCAGCTCGGAGCACAGAGCTCACAGCCTGCAACACAGACATTCACCGGTGCTGAGTGCATCACCTGGTTAGGACTAGGCAAGGGTCAACAGTTAAAGCTGGTATTGCATTTACCCACAGTTCAAGTATGTTAATATATTTAACCTTATAATAAAATAGAGTTGCACCACTTCCAGTGTTGGTGACCTGTTTGTGATCCAGAACACCCAACACATCAAACATTTGAGCTCAGAGTCAAAAGAACAAGGGTTTGATTTAACAGGAAAGTGTCTAAATGTGATAGTGAGCGGGAACTGCCGGGAGCTTCCCAGTGGTCGATCCGGCGAGGCCATCACCAGTATCAGACATTAACTGGTCCACTTACGCCAAAATGACTATTCTGCCGGCTGATTCGCCGGGACCGCAGTTGCCAGCCACCCGCCCATGAAGGGGAGCAGAATTTGGTAATTCCACACAACATGCAGCCATGCTACCAAGGAGACTGGCTCCAGGATTCGGTGCTGCCAACCTGGCCTGTGTGCTGTACGCGGTGGAGTTGCAACGAGATACCGTTTTCCCATGAGGGGCTCGTCGGGTGAGCCACAAAGCATCCAGTGCCGCCCAGGAGGAAGTGGTAGCGGCCTTCAGCGTGGGGAGCATGACCCGGAGGAGTGCCACACAGTGCTGAAAAAAACTAAAAGACCTCCACCGGGCCGCACAGATGAGCTGCCATCGACCCCCGGCACCTGTGCCGTCTGTCACCCCTGCACCAACCCCCACCCTCTGACAACCATGCACCCGCACCCAGCATCATGCTGCCTCCCCCCCTTACCCGGTGCATGATGCATGCGGCTCACGATGTCCCTCTGAACCCCGCAAGAGAAGCTGGTCTATAACTGATGGGAGAAGGCCCAGACAGGTGGCGGGGGGCCGGACATCACCTCCATGAAGAACGGGCCCTGGAGGTTGCGGGGGTGGCCGGAGACAGATCACTGACGGCGAGATTGACCTACACAGTGGAGGTGGGGAACCACTGGCCCCCACCTAGAGGACAGGTCACAAGAGTTGGACATGCCAGCATGTTGTTCCTGGCCCCCACTGACCACATATCCATTCTCCCACAGGATCTCCATCCGATGGTGCTGGCCCATCTGGGATGGTTCCGCCCCTCCCCACTTCTCCCAAGAGAGCACAACGGAGGAGAGCTTCGAGGGTGCCACTATAATAGTCGCAGCACAGCTGTCACCCCCACCTTCCACCAGAGCAGAGACACACACCTCGTTGGGCGAATGTAATGGACAGGCTTCTGGGGCACATTCTGGTGATTACCACACAGTTGTTGATGCACATAAGGTGGAGGCAGGAATGTCCAGGGGAGGCAACAATTGGCGGCCTGCTGTACCCCCGGACTCAGCTGGGTCCCAATCAGATGCTGAGCTTCTGAACCATGTTCATCCAGAGCTGATGCTGTCTATAGGGTGTGGCTGAGAGACACCGAGGGGGCTTTTAGTGACACTGCAGCAGGTCCGCAGCCATTTGGACAAGTCGCAAAGGCTGAGGGCACTGAAGAAGGCCCCAGCAATGCATGTCACCGAGGCTAACACTGGTCGGGTGGCAACCACAGTGGAGAGCTTGGAACATGACGTCAGCACCATGAGTGGTGGTGTCGAAGGCATTGCCCAGTCAGTCATGGCTATGTCCCAGCCGCCAGTCTCAGGTGGACATTGCCGGGATGCCGCGGAGCATGACCCAATCTCAGGTTGGCATCGCTGAAGTGTTCGAGAGCATATCCAGGTTGCTGAGGACCGTATGTTAGCACAGGTGAACATTGGTGAAGCATTGCAGACTGTGGCCCGTTCACGGAGAGCTATTGCTGAGGGCGTCGACACCATGGTGACAATGAGGAGCCACGAGGGCTGGCAGCACCAGATGACTCCGGGGTATCCAGAGTTCAGTCCAGCTGCCACTCCATCCCGTGGTGACTCCCAGGGCCCTACGGGCAGCGTCCAGGAGAAGGGGATGCTGAGGGCCAACCCAAAACCCAATATGGTTTTGGGTTGGCCCTCAGCATCAATAGAGAAGTGTGAGGTGATTCACTTTGGAAGGAATAACAGGAATGCGGAATATTTGGCTAATGGTAAAGTTCTTGAAAGTGTGGATGAGCAGAGGGATCTAGGTGTCCATGTACATAGATCCCTGAAAGTTGCCACCCAGGTTGATAGGGTTGTGAAGAAGGCCTATGGAGTGTTGGCCTTTATTGGTAGAGGGATTGAGTTCCGGAGTCGGGAGGTCATGTTGCAGCTGTACAGAACTCTGGTACGGCCGCATTTGGAGTATTGCGTACAGTTCTGGTCACCGCATTATAGGAAGGACGTGGAGGCTTTGGAGCGGGTGCAGAGGAGATTTACCAGGATGTTGCCTGGTATGGAGGGAAAATCTTATGAGGAAAGGCTGATGGACTTGAGGTTGTTTTCGTTGGAGAGAAGAAGGTTAAGAGGAGACTTAATAGAGGCATACAAAATGATCAGGGGGTTGGATAGGGTGGACAGTGAGAGCCTTCTCCCGCGGATGGATATGGCTGGCACGAGGGGACATAACTTTAAACTGAGGGGTAATAGATATAGGACAGAGGTCAGAGGTAGGTTCTTTACGCAAAGAGTAGTGAGGCCGTGGAATGCCCTACCTGCAACAGTAATGAACTCGCCAACATTGAGGGCATTTAAAAGTTTATTGGATAAACATATGGATGATAATGGCATAGTGTAGGTTAGATGGCTTTTGTTTCGGTGCAACATCGTGGGCCGAAGGGCCTGTACTGCGCTGTATTGTTCTATGTTCTATGGTGACCACCAGCACCCCTGAGCCCCACTTGACAACAGCACATCTCTGAGTCAGCATCCGGAGCATGGTAGCAAGGCAGTGCATGTTCTGCGGCAGAGTGAGCTGGGGCCCTCTGGCCCCAGTGCCCCCAGAGGACACCCGCCAGAGGCATCAAAGGCCATGGGACGCGGTAAGCAGCAGGCTGCCTCCATCGCTGATGTGCATCCTGGTGAAACACCTAGACGTAGTGGCAGAGCACGAAGGGCTAAGCAGATAGAGGATCACTGAAAGGGCACTGGGGTGGGAAGGGGCTGAGAGGCGGAGGGTGAAAGAGGTGGGAGGGGTGGAACCATCAGGGACTATGGGCAGTTAGGGGTCACTATTGTGCAACAATAAAGCATGTTGCACTCGAGACATATGAAGCCTCTGGCACGTTATTCTGCAATGTGGGCCACTCTCCAACCCGCTGCCCAAGCCCCCTGGGTACGGTGGTCCTGGATGTGCCACCCCACACCCAAAGCATACCATGTGCAGGTGATGGATGAGAGAATGCACTTGGCAGGCAGACAGGAGTCAGACTATGACATAATGAAGTTTGAAGTTGGCGAGTATGTGGCCCTCCGGGCATGCCGGACTCTCGGCACTGCCATCTGCCCTGCATCCTCTGGCTGGTCCTGCGGGTCCTTCCCGGGATTTTCCTCCAGCCCCTACTGGTCTGGCGACTCCTCCTTGCCCTCCTGGGATGTGGCCGCATTTTCCTCCATCTCTAGCACGTTGCCTGCTGCTGTGCCAGGTTGTGGAGGGCACAGCAGACCGCCACAAAGCAGGCAAGCCTCCAGGTTTGGGGAGGGTTGAACCACCAGGGCAGTCGAGGTATCAGAACTGCATTTTGAACTTTAAAGGCACCACTCAATGACAGCCCAGGTGGCCTCTTGGGCCTCATTATATCAGGTCTCCGCATCGGTCACCGGCCTCCATACTGTCGTCATTAGCCAGGTCGTAATCAGGTACCCCTTATACCCCAAGAGCTATCCGGTCATCCTTGGGTGTCCCTAGAAGATAGAACATAGAACGATACAGCACAGTACAGGCCCTTCGGCCCACGATGTTGCACCAAAACAAAAGCCATCTAACCTACACTATGCCATTATCATCCATTTGCTTATCCAATAAACTTTTAAATGCCCTCAGTGTTGGTGAGTTCACTACTGTTGCAGGTAGGGCATTCCACGGCCTCACCATTCTTTGCGTAAAGAACCTACCTCTGACCTCTGTCCTATATCTATTACCCCTCAGTTTAAAGCTATGTCCCCTCGTGCCAGCCATTTCCATCCGCGGGAGAAGGCTCTCACTGTCCACCCTATCTAACCCCCTGATCATTTTGTATGCCTCTATTAAGTCTCCTCTTAACCTTCTTCTCTCCAGCGAAAACAACCTCAAGTCCATCAGCCTTTCCTCATAAGATTTTCCCTCCATAACCAGGCAACATCCTGGTAAATCTCCTCTGCACCCGCTCCAAAGCCTCCACGTCCTTCCTATAATGCGGTGACCAGAACTGTACGCAATACTCCAAATGCGGCCGTACCAGAGTTCTGTACAGCTGCAACATGACCTCCTGACTCCGGAACTCAATCCCTCTACCAATAATAAGATGCCGGGGATCTCGGAATCTCCCAGGATGTAGCTGTCGTGCACACTCCCTGGTAACCATACGCACACGTACAAGGGGCGGGATTTCCCATTGTGGCCATCCCCATGCAGTCGGTAAATCTCTGGGGGTGTGGGTGCGCTGCCAGCGCAAAAGAGAATCCTGACAGCGGAGAATCCAGTCCATGATATTCATGTGGAGGCCGCACACCAGTTGGATGTTCAGGTAGTGGAGCCCCTTCCTGTTGATGTAGGGCGTTCCCTCATGCCGAGGTGCGCGCAAGGTGACATGTGGCCATGTATTACTCCCTGGACCTGGGGCAACCCGGCGAGTGGAGAATAATGCTGCCCAGGCACCCTGGTTGGCTTTCTCCAGATCAAAGTTTATATAGTTAGCTGTCTGGGCAAAGAGGACATCCGTGACTTCACAAATGCACTTGTGGGTTGTTGGTTGGGATATGCCGCACAAGGCACCCCCTCGAGCGCTAGAATGATCCTGAGGGTGAAAGGTTCATGGCTGCAGTGACCTTGACGGCCACTGGGAGTGGGTATCCTCCTCCTCCACGTCGTGTCAAGTCCGCAAGGATATTGCACATGTGCGGCACCATTCCCTTGTTGGGGTGGAGCCTTCTGTGGCACACGCTGTCCGTCATCTGTTCAAAAGATCAGCAACAACCGGAGAGGCATAAATATCCTGGCCGCGAGGTTTGCTAGTGTCACACGGGAGGGTTTAAACTAGTATGGCAGGGGGGTGGGCACGGGAGCAATAGGTCAGAAGGTGAGAGCATTGAGGGAGAACTAGGGAATAGGGACAGTGTGACTCTGAGGCAGAGCAGACAGGGAGAAGTTGCTGAACACAGCGGGTCTGGTGGCCTGAAGTGCATATGTTTTAATGCAAGAAGTATTACGGGTAAGGCAGATGAACTTAGAGCTTGGATTAGTACTTGGAACTATGATGTTGTTGCCATTACAGAGACCTGGTTGAGGGAAGGGCAGGATTGGCAGCTAAACTTTCCAGGATTTAGATGTTTCAGGCGGGATAGAGGGGGATGTAAAAGGGGAGGCGGAGTTGCGCTACTGGTTCGGGAGAATATCACAGCTGTACTGCGGGAGGACACCTCAGAGGGCAGTGAGGCTATATGGGTAGAGATCAGGAATAAGAAGGGTGCAGTCACAATGTTGGGGGTTTACTACAGGCCTCCCAACAGCCAGCGGGAGATAGAGGAGCAGATAGGTAGACAGATTTTGGAAAAGAGTAAAAACAACAGGGTTGTGGTGATGGGAGACTTCAACTTCCCCAATATTGACTGGGACTCACGTAGTGCCAGGGGCTTAGACGGGGCCGAGTTTGTAAGGAGCATCCAGGAGGGCTTCTTAAAACAATATGTAGACAGTCCAACTAGGGAAGGGGCGGTACTGGACCTGGTATTGGGGAATGAGCCCGGCTAGGTGGTAGATGTTTCAGTAAGGGAGCATTTCGGTAACAGTGACCACAATTCAGTAAGTTTTAAAGTACTGGTGGACAAGGATAAGAGTGGTCCCAGGATGAATGTGCTAAATTGGGGGAAGGCTAATTATAACAATATTAGGCGGGAACTGAAGAACATAGATTGGGGGTGGATGTTTGAGGGCAAATCAACATCTGACATGTGGGAGGCATTCAGGTGTCAGTTGAAAGGAATTCAGGACCGGCATGTTCCTGTGAGGAAGAAGGATAAATACGGCAATTTTCGGGAACCTTGGATAACGAGAGATATTGTAGGCCTCGTCAAAAAGAAAAAGGAGGCATTTGTCAGGTCTAAAAGGCTGGGAACAGACGAAGCCTGCGTGGAATATAAGGAAAGTAGGAAGGAACTTAAGCATGGAGTCAGGAGGGCTAGAAGGGGTCACGAAAAGTCATTGGCAAATAGGGTTAAGGAAAATCCCAAAGCTTTTTACACGTACATAAAAAGCAAGAGGGTAGCCAGGGAAAGGGTTGGCCCACTGAAGGATAGGCAAGGGAATCTATGTGTGGAGCCAGAGGAAATGGGCGAGGTACTAAATGAATACTTTGCATCAGTATTCACCAAAGAGAAGAAATTGGTAGATGTTGAGTCTGGAGAAGGGTGTGTAGATAGCCTGGGTCACATTGAGATCCAAAAAGACGAGGTGTTGGGTGTCTTAAAAAATATTAAGGTAGATAAGTTCCCAGGGCCTGATGGGATCTACCCCAGAATACTGAAGGAGGCTGGAGAGGAAATTGCTGAGGCCTTGACAGAAATCTTTGGATCCTCACTGTCTTCAGGGGATGTCCCGGAGGACTGGAGAATAGCCAATGTTGTTCCTCTGTTTAAGAAGGGTAGCAAGGATAATCCAGGGAACTACAGGCGGTGAGCCTTACTTCAGTGGTAGGGAAATTACTGGAGAGAATTCTTCGAGACAGGATCTACTCCCATTTGGAAGCAAATGGACGTATTAGTGAGAGGCAGCATGGTTTTGTGAAGGGGAGGTCGTGTCTCACTAACTTGATAGAGTTTTTCGAGGAGGTCACTAAGATGATTGATGCAGGTAGGGCAGTGGATGTTGTCTATATGGACTTCAGTAAGGCCTTTGACAAGGTCCCTCATGGTAGACTAGTACAAAAGGTGAAGTCACACGGGATCAGGGGTGAGCTGGCAAGGTGGATACAGAACTGGCTAGGTCATAGAAGGCAGAGAGTAGCAATGGAAGGATGCTTTTCTAATTGGAGGGCTGTGACCAGTGGTGTTCCACAGGGATCAGTGCTGGGACCTTTGCTGTTTGTAGTATATATAAACGATTTGGAGGAAAATGTAACTGGTCTGATTAGTACGTTTGCAGACGACACAAAGGTTGGTGGAATTGCGGATAGCGATGAGGACTGTCAGAGGATACAGCAGGATTTAGATTGTTTGGAGACTTGGGCGGAGAGATGGCAGATGGAGTTTAATCCGGACAAATGTGAGGTAATGCATTTTGGAAGGTCTAATGCAGGTAGGGAATATACAGTGAATGGTAGAACCCTCAAGAGTATTGAAAGTCAAAGAGATCTAGGAGTACAGGTCCACAGGTCATTGAAAGGGGCAACACAGGTGGAGAAGGTAGTCAAGAAGGCATACGGCATGCTTGCCTTCATTGGCCGGGGCATTGAGTATAAGAATTGGCAAGTCATGTTGCAGCTGTATAGAACCTTAGTTAGGCCACACTTGGAGTATAGTGTTCAATTCTGGTCGCCACACTACCAGAAGGATGTGGAGGCTTTAGAGGGTGCAGAAGAGATTTACCAGAATGTTGCCTGGTATGGAGGGCATTATCTATGAGGAGCGGTTGAATAAACTCGGTTTGTTCTCACTGGAACGAAGGAGGTTGAGGGGAGACCTGATAGAGGCCTACAAAATTATGAGGTGCATAGACAGAGTGGATAGTCAGAGGCTTTTCCCCAGGGTAGAGGGTTCAATTACTAGGGGGCATAGGTTTAAGGTGAGAGGGGCAAGGTTTAGAGTAGATGTACGAGGCAAGTTTTTCATGCAGAGGGTAGTGGGTGCCTGGAACTTGCTACTCCGCGGAGGAGGTGGTGGAAGCAGGGACGATAGTGACATTTAAGGGGCATCTTGACAAATACATGAATAGGATGGCAATAGAGGGATACGGACCCAGGAAGTGTAGAAGATTGTTGTTTAGTCGGGCAGCATGGTCGGCACGGGCTTGGAGGGCCGAAGGGCCTGTTTCTGTATTGTACATTTCTTTGTTCTTTGTTTGTAACACCTGTACACCTTGGGCCATGATGGGCCTCCTCCTCTAGGTCCCTCCTGGCCTGCTGGCGGCAGGGTCGCGGGGTGTGGGGCAATTGAATGTTAGTTTTTCATTTCATTCTTCTCGAGGAAACCTCTGACACTTGTAACAGCTGCTGCTTCAAGCACTTGTGTGAGACGATAGGTATCAGTTAAGGGTAAATGCAAATGCTGTGATCTTTCATTCTACTGCCCGGTTTGCTCTTCAGCTTTCAGGCCAGTGTCTTTGATGGGGGGTGGGGGGGGAAAGAGGTTGGGGTGGGGGGGGGGGGGGTGGAGTTACAGGTGGAGGTGACTAAGGGGGGGTCTGATGGGGTTGGTGGAGGAGCGGGTCGGGTCACCCTTATTTGTGCCTGCTGGTGGGGTGGAGGGGAGATACCCTTAATTGCCGGTGGGGGGTGGAAGAATTTGCATTGTTGGGGGGCGGGGAAGGGGGTGCTGGTGGAGGAGAGCTTCTGATCGACTTTGGGGGCACCTCATTTATGCACTGACCCCCTTGATCCATATCTGGGTCCACCGCGTTTGGACCATGCTTGGGCAAACTTGCAGCAAGTCTGCCCAGTGGAGTTCTCACTGTGGGGGTCTATGCAGAGGCGGGTTGGGTTGTGAAACGGGCT
Organism: Scyliorhinus torazame; assembly: GCF_047496885.1. Lineage (NCBI taxonomy): Eukaryota > Metazoa > Chordata > Chondrichthyes > Carcharhiniformes > Scyliorhinidae > Scyliorhinus > Scyliorhinus torazame. The sequence continues at coordinate 224,705,545 of NC_092715.1, read as the reverse complement.
CCCAGCCCATTAATAAAATAGAAATTGATGCAAATGACTGATTTGCGGCTCACGCAGTGAGGCCGCCTGCGGCGATTGGACCATCACAATGGGTTTGGCGCTCCCGTTTTTCGGGGGATGCTCCATTTTCTGCGTGTTTGGGAATCCCGATTGCGGCGTCGGCCAACGGAGAATCTACCCCATGGTCAAAGTGACAGAGAAGTGTTGCCTGCAACTTTATTTATGCTCATTCTGGTGCTCGGGATATGGTGGCAATCTGATCGGAGGAATCTAACAAGATACGTTCAAAAAAGCACACTCTGTGAGACAAATTTAAATACCTTACGTAAAAAGGAAACAGTCGATCAAACAGATGTTGGAACAAATCCCAGAAGAAGTTTGCATTTGAATCAAGTTCTGTGGTCCCTCCTACATAAATCAGGTGCACAGAAACCCAGTAAATATAGTTGCATTGAATATTTTGTAAATTAGAATATGTTTTCCATGATTGAGGGTGGCTCTTAACCTCTGATGTAGTCAATTATACTTAAATCCAATACCATACTCCATTTTATTCCAAAATACCTTTAATCACACAGCCGAGTTGAGTGCTAGCCCACAACAACTTGTATTTATATGCGTGACAATCGCCAGGCAGGAACGTTCCCTTCCAGTCGGGGAGCACTTCAGCAGTCAAGGGCATTCAGCCTCTGATCTTCGGATAAGTGTTCTCCAAGGCGGCCTTCAGGACGCGCGACAATGCAGAATCGCCGAGCAGAAACTTATAGCCAAGTTCCGCACACGTGAGTGCGGCCTCAACCGGGACCTTGGATTCATGTCGCATTACATTCACCCCCCACCACCTGGCCTGGGCTTGCAAAATCCTACCAACTGTCCTGGCTTGAGACAATTCACACCTCTTTAATCTGTGATTATCCCCCTCTCCAGTCACACTGTCAGGACCTGTAAAGACTTCATTACCTGCAAAGTCTCGCATTCAATGTATCGTCTTGCATCATTGACTTTGTCTCTCGATATGTTTCTGGAACCCACCTCTTCATTCACCTGAGGAAGGAGCTATGCTCCGAAAGCTAGTGATTTGAAACAAACCTGTTGGACTTTAACCTGGTGTTGTCAGACTTCTTAGTGTGACGATGATCTGAAAGAATCACAAATAATGAACACTGCAGTGGTGAAACTGTGTCAATTTACTTGTTACTGTTGTTGCTAATTGTTGCTCCACTCTTCATGTAGCATCTGAGGTTGTTTAAGAATTGCTAATCATGGCTCACATGATACCACAATGAAAATGGCAGGTCTCAAGAATTACTTCAGCCTTACGGGGATTGAACCGGTGTCATTGGCATTAATAAGCACCACATTCTAGCCATCTGAGCAAACCAGCTCTATCATTGTCTTAGTAAGGCCATGATGGCCCCTATTCCATGATTGCAGTTAATTTAAGATTATTTCCAGAGGCTATATTATAGTTCGATCTGGAAAAATATGCAAGTGTTTTACACTGCATTATATTGTTTCAGTTTATAAAGAGCTTAGAGTGCAATATTGCTGTGATATATATACCACTTAATACTGAAGCAGCAGTTTAGAAGGATAATATAATGGGTCACCTTGCACTTGACTACATCACCAGGAATTGTTTATTTCCCTTTGGTGCTGTGTTCATCACCTGTTTTAAAAAATACAGCTTGGTTTGGATTGGATTTGTTTATTGTCACGTGTACCAAGGTACAGTGAAAAGTATTTTTCTGCGAGCAACTCAACAGATCATTAAGTGCATGAAAAGAAAATACATAATAGGACAACACAAGGTACACAACCTACTACATAGACACCGGCATCGGGTGAAGCATACAGGGGTGTAGTGTTAATCAGGTCAGTCCATAAAAACTTGATTAATATTTGAATAAAACAATCCAGTACATCCCATTGTAATAATCAAGTAAAAATCCAATCTCAAGAACAAAGCAAACATTAACTATGTGTAAAACAAAAGCAAAATACTGTGGAAATCTGAAGTAAAAACTGAAAATAACTGGGTCATGCAGCATCTGTGAGAGAGAAACATTTCAGACTTTACATCAGAAGCATCTATCAATCATTGACCATGAATGTTTGATTTGAATTTGGAAACAAAATGGCAACATAAAAAGAGTAGGTTGTCTTCAATCTCTCAACCAGTGTGCACCCGTTCTTTGAAAAGGATACAACCATCTCTGGAACTGGAAAAGATGTTGCAGTAATAGTAATTGCTAAGATTGGAGGTTTGTGACGTAAATTCAGCTTACATGAGCTATGATGCCAAGAATTTATGAAAACTTCCAAATCTCCTGCCTGGATTAACAAACGCTCTCACTCTGTGCTGGATTCTCACCAAGTCGGGTTCACTCAGGAGCTCTTTAAAAATGGTGGGTCCAGATTCGAGGATTTCCAAATTCATTCCTGGACTGTCTAATTTCCAGAATTGCCTTTAAAGAGTGCGGGGTACTTCTCGTCTGAAGTCTGCATCTGGCACTCCTGACCTACTGACTCCTTTGCGGTAATACGTATGTCCTACACCTCCACAGTTTTTATGGCTTTGGTTCAGGTTTTCAAAGACTCATGGTTCTTGGCCTCTTTGAATTGGAAACACACATGTGTATTTGGGGACCTTTTAAAAGATAAGTTCAAAAGCTTCCTCTCATGCCCTGTTATGGGCTCTGTCCCCCCTTATGTCCCCTCACACAATTTACCAGGATGTTGCCTGGTATGGAGGGCATTAGCGATGAGGAGAGGTTGAATAAACTCGGTTTGTTCTCACTGGAATGACGGAGGTTGAGGGGCGACCTAATAGAGGTCTACAAAATTATGCATAGACAGAGTGGATAGTCAGAGGCTTTTTCCCAGGGTAGAGGGGTCAATTACTAGGGGTCATAGGTTTAAGGTGCGAGGGGCAAGGTTTAGAGGAGATGTATGAGGCAAGTTGTTTTACACAGAGGGTAGTGGGTGCCTGGATCTCGCTGCCAGAGGAGATGTTGGAAGCAGGGGCGATTGTGACGTTTAAGGGGCATCTTGACAGATACATGAATAGGATGGGAATAGAGGGATAGGGAGCCCCGAAGTACAGAATATTTTAGTTTAGACGGGCAGCATGGTCTGCACAGCCTTGGAGGGCCGAAGGGCCTGTTCCTGTGCTGTATATTTCTTTGTTCTTTGTTCTCACACTGCCTTGCCGGACTCTTCCCCCACATATCCCCTATGCCAGGTTCTTGCACTTCCATTCCCATTAACCCACTCTTCGTTCTCTCAGTGTGTAAAGTGCGATACACTTTTAAAATAAATCTTCGAAAAATGAACTCCATTATAACATTTTTCCTTGAAAAAACATTTTTGAGTGAAAGCTACAAATAGTGTCAATCATTCAGGCACTTTGAAGGTTCCAAAAACACAAACGACAAGCCCTCGAATCCACTTGATTTATGTCAATAAACATTGTGAAATTGATGGCAGGCATCAGAGAGCCTGAGCTGTCAATCAAACAATGTTTATGCTGGGGAGCAGGTGTTCTGTCATTCAAACAAATGTCTGTATTCTCTAGGCAAGCCTTATTATGTATGCTTGGATGAGGTGCCCATTGGTTCTGGAACGTGTATAGTGTGTCAATGGACATGGAAGTGCCTGAGCCTGCCATAGGCGGTATGGGGGGCAGGGCTTGGCATGGGGCCATTAGGAGACTTAGAGGGTGGATGAAAGGGCAGAGCGTGCCCACTTAAGAATCTGGGAGCTGACGTGTTTTTACAGAAGATGCACATGTGGGAACGAGAACATGCTATTCTCTAGAAGACCTGGGTGAGCCAGGTGTTCCACTCTGGTTTTGACAGCAGGGCCGTGGGGGTGGGTGACGATGACAATCCTTATCAATGAACGGGTTTGTGTTCACATCATGAAGAAGGTGACGGCAGATCCGGGAAGGTGATACATGATAGTCGTAGGAGGTTTGGAGAGGAAACCAGTGGTGCTGGTGAACATATAGGCCCCAAACTGGGACGATGTGTCGTTCATGAAAAGGTTGGTAGCAGCAGTGCAGTACCTGGACACCCACCAGCTAATTATGGAGGGTGATTTTGAATTGTGTGCAGATCAATCTAGGCTGCGAATGCTGGCCTGGTCGGGATGGCTGGTCGTGGATGAGGTGGAAGGGGCGGATCCATGGAAGTTCGCACAGCCAGGGGAGTTCTCCTTTTTCTCCGTGATACACAAGGTGTCTTTGCGGATTGATTACTTAATTGTAAGTAGAACTCGGGCAGCGCGGTGGCACAGAGGTTAGTCCTGCTGCCTCACGGCGCTGAGGTCCCAGGTTCAATTCTGGCCCTGGGTCACTGTCCGTGTGGAGTTTGCACATTATCCCAGTGTTTGCATGGGTTTCACACCTACAGCCCAAAAAGATGTGCAGATAGGTGGATTGGCCACGCTAAATTGGCCATTAATTAGAAAAAATGAATTGGGCACTCTAAATTTATTTGAAAAATTAGAAGTAGAACTTTACTGTCTGGGGTTGGGATGGCCGATTATTCAGCAGTAGTAATTTTGGAGCATGCTGCACATTGGGTGGACCTGGCGCTGGGAGTGGGCCAAGAGTGCCGCGGGGGTTGGCGGTTAGATGATGAGTTGCTGTCAGATTTGGGGGTCTGTGGGAGGATTTTGAGGGCCAATACGAATAATGACAATGGAGAGGTCGCACCCTCAATTCTATTGGAGGCAATGAAAGTGGTGATCAGGGAAAGATTATAGCAATTAAAGCAGTTGCGGATGTGGCGGCTAGGGAGGAGCGACAGAAATTGGTTGATAGGATTGTAAACATGGTCCAGAGGTAGGCGAGGGACCCGACCCCTGAATTGTTGATGTGCAGGAGGGAACTACAAATGCAGTTCGGCCTGATGTCAATGGACGGTGCAGCATCGGAGCAGTATACGAATATGGGCAGAAGATGAGTTGGTTTTTGATTCATCAGTTAAACCAGGAAGATAAGGTGATCGTTCAGGGTGAGGACTGAGAGGTTGGTTTCTGATCTGGAGTAGATGAATGGGGTGTTCGGAGAAGTTATATTGGTTGGAACCACCTAAAGATGGGCGCAGTATAGCGGAGTTTTTGGGGAGTGTGGAGTGTCCCAGTGTTGGTGACGGGCTGTGGGAGGCGGTGGATGCCCGGCTTTGTTTGCAGGAGATCCAGGTTGTGTTTAAACAGATGCAATCAGGGAAGGCACTAGGACTGGATTGGATCCCAGTGACGATCTATAAAAAGTTAATGGATCAATTTGGTCCATTGTTGCTGGATATGTTAAAGGACTCTTTGGAGTTGGGCGCTCGCCCAGTGACATTGGGACAGGCATCCATTTTGTTGCTTTTTCTAAGAAGGACAAAGACCCCAAAGACTGCCTAATCTCCCTATTGAACGGAGATGCCAAATTTCTGGCCAAGGTGTTGGCTTTAAGACTGGAGTCGGTCCTCCCAGAATTGATAGGGGAAGGTCAGCCGGGTTTGTAAAAGGGGGAAGGCTGTCGGTAAATGTGCGGCAGTTGCTTAATGTGGTATTTTCCCCTGCAACTCTGGACGCACAGAAGCCGTTCAAATGGGTGGAGAAGAGATGCCTCTTTACCATGATGTGGAGATGCCGAATTTGGACTGGGGTGAGCACAGTAAGAAGTCTTACAACACCAGGTTAAAGTCCAGCAGGTTTGTTTCGAATCACTTGCTTTCGGAGCACTGCTCCTTCCTCAGGTGAATGAAGAGATAGGTTCCAGAAACATATATATAGACAAAGTCAAAGATGCAAGACGATACTTTAAATGCGAGCATTTGCAGGTAATTAAGTCTTTACAGTTCCAAAGAGCGGGGTAATCCCAGGTTAAAGAGGTGTGAATTGTCTCAAGCCAGGACAGTTGGTAGGATTTCACAAGCCGAGGCCAAATGGTGGAGGGTGAATGCGACATGAATCCAAGGTCCCCGTTGAGGCCGTACTCAGGTGTGCGGAACTTGGCTGTAAGTTTCTGCTCGGTGATTCTGCGTTGTCGCGCGCCCTGAAGGTTGCCTTGGAGAACGCTTACCCGCAGATCAGAGGCTGAATGCCCTTGTTAGACTGCTTGACGGCTCTGGAGCTGCGGATGGACTCACTTTGGAGCATCCGCGATGCTGAGGATGTCATGGATAGCACGCTTAGCGAGTTGGTCACACCACAGGTGAAAATTCCTGAGTGAGATAGGAAATGGGTGACCAAAAGACAGAGCAAGAGTAGGAAGGCAGTGCAGGTGCTCCTGCGTTCATCTCCCTGCAAAACAGGTATGCCGCTTTGGATACTGTTGAGGGAGTTGGCTCACCAGGGGAAGGCAGCAGCAGTCAGGTTCATGGCACCGTGGCTGGCTCTGCTGCGCATGAGGGCAGGAAGAAGAATGGCAGGGCTAGAGTGATAGGGGACTCAATCGTAAGGGGAATAGACAGGCGGTTCTGCAGACGCAATCGAGACTCCAGGATGATATGTTGCCTCCCTTGTGCAAGGGTCAAGGATGTCTCTGAGCAGCTGCAGGACATTCTGGGGGGGGGGGGGGGGGTGAACAGCCAGCTGTCGTGGTGCACATAGGTACCAACGATATAGGTAAAACATGGGATGAGGTCCGACAAGCTGAATTCTTGGAGTTAGGAGTTAAACTAAAAAGCAGAATCTCAAAGGTAGTAATCTCAGGATTGCTATCAGTGCCACAAGCTAGTCGGAGTAGGATTGTCAGGAATAGATGGGATGAATGTGTGGCTTGAGAGATGGTGCAAGAGGGAGGGATTCAAATTCCTGGGGCATTGGAACCGGTTCTGGGGACGGTGGGACCAGTACAAACTGGACGGTCTGCGCCTGGGCAGGACTGGAACCAATAGTGGGGGGGGGGGGGGGGTTGCTAGTGCTGTTGGGAAGGGTTTAAACTAATGTGGCAGGGGGATGGGAACTGATGCAGGAAGTCGGAGGGAAGTAAAACGGGCCAGAAACAAAAAGCAGTAAGGGGGAAAGCGTAAGGCAGAGAAGCCATAGTGAAAAATCAAAAAGTGCCACGGTACAAGGTACAGTGACTGAGGAGTGTGTGAAAAGGGAGGTGGTCAATGCAGGATTGAGGGTGTTGCACCTAAATGCACGCAGTATACGGAACAAGGTAAATGAGCTTGTTGTACACATTGAAATTGGCCGGTACGATGTGGACATCACAGAGACGTGGCTGCAAGAGGATCAGGGCTGGGATCTAAATATCCAAGGAATGAAGTTAAATCGATAGCAAGGAGCAATATAGGATCAGAAGGCGTAGAATCTCTGTGGGTAGAGTTGAGGAATCGCAAAGGTAAAAAGACCCGTATGGGAGTTATGTACAGGTCCCCTAGCCGTAGTCAGGATGTGGGGCAGAAAATAAATCAGGAGATAGAAAAGGCATGTAAAAAGGCAATATTACAATAATCATGGGGGACTTCAATATGCAGGTGGACTGGGAAAATCAGGTTGGTGGTGGATCCCAGGAAATGGGATTTGTGGAATGTCTAAGAGATGTTTTTTTGGAGCAGCTTGTGACAGAGCCTACTAGGGAACAGGCAATTCTGGATTTGGTGAGGATTTCCAGTTGCGGCTATGCTGAGCTAAGTCGCACATTCAGCGGCTCCTGCAAAAACGGACTTTTGGGCTCTTTTCAGGGCCCCCAACGGCACTTTTTCGACGTTTCCCGGCGTGGGAAGGAGATTATAACAGCTCCCCGATAGTATATGGCTTCTACTAGGAGCGGGGCGACTAAAAAGGTGGTGGTGGACCCGAAGAAGGTGCGAGGGAAGAAGAACAAAATGGCGGCGGACGGAGACCAGGCAGCGTGGATGCAGTGGGCGGAGGAGCAGCAGGAGGGTATCCAGCATTGCTTCAGAGAGATTAAAGCGGACCTGCTAGAGCCGATGAAGGCTTCTATTGATAAGCTGCTGGAGACACAGATGGCCCAGGGGGTGGCGATCCGCGAGGCTCGACAAAAGATCTCCGACAACGAGGACGAGATCTTAGGCCTGGCAGTAAAGGTGGAGGCGCACAAGGCGCTCCACAAGAAATGGCAGGAGCGGTTCGAGGAGATGGCGAATCGGTCGAGGTGGAAGAATCTGCGGATTCTGGGCCTCCCGGAGGGGCTGGAGGGGCATAACGTGGGGGCCCATGTGGTCACCATGTTGAACTCGCTGATGGGAGCGGGGTCCTTCCAGGGGCCCCTGGAGCTGGAAGGGGCCCATAGAGTGCTGACGAGGAGGCCCAAGGCGAACAAGCCTCCGCGGCGGTGCAGGTGAGGTTCAATCGGTTCGTTGATTGGGAGTCTGTGCTCAGGTGGGCCAAGAAGGCGAGGAGCAGCAGGTGGGAGAACGCGGAGGTTCGGATATACCAGGACTGGAGTGCGGGGGTGGCGAAGAGGAGGGCTGGGTACAATTGAGCGAAGGCGGTGCTGCACAGGAAGGGGGTGAATTTTGGCATGTTGCAGCTGGCGCGACTGTGGGTCACCTACAGGGACCGGCACCATTATTTTGAGTCTCCGGGGGAGGCGTGGGCCTTTGTTCAGGCCGAGATGTTGGACACAGATTGAGGGTCGGGATGGGCGTTTGGGGACTGCGGTTGATATGTTATTATTTTTTTTGAGTGGGGTGGCCTTTGCTTTGCTCCTGGTTTCTTTTTCTCTGTGTTTTTCTCTTTCGGGTCGGTGAGGGTGGTTGGGGCGCGTTGGGCACTGTTTTGGTTGGGTTGGTCGGGGGGGGCTCTTGGAGGGGGGTGCAGGGGTGGTGGCCGGCGGTGAGATGGGGCCCCGTGGGGGAGGGGGAGCCCGAGTCGGTGGTGAGGGGACTGGGCCTGGAAAAGTAGCTGCGTCAGAGGTGGCGGGGCCGGGTAGGTGGAAAGCGCGGTTTTACCCCGCGCTGAAGACTGGAGGGGGCCGGGGCTGGGAAGTGAGGGTCGTTTCCCGCGCTTAGAAGGGGAGGGGGAGAGCCTATGGATGGGGAACGGGAGAGGCGGGTGTGTCACACAAGGGGAGGAGTCGAAGGAGAGGCGGGAGTGACCAGGGTCAGCAGAGCCAGCTGACTTGCGGAAGTGCAATGGGGGGAGTAAATCAGCTAGGATGGGTCCTAGCCGGGGTGGGGGGGGGGGGGGGGGGGGAGAATCGAGTTGCTGCTGCTATGGTGAAGGGGGAGCTGGAGCTAGTGGGGGGGGGGGTCAAGACGGGGGTATGCCGCCGTGGGGAACGGGCCGGGTGTGGGGTGCAGGCGCGTGGCTGGCCCCCTGATCCGGCTGATAACCTGGAATGTAAGGGGACTGAATGGGCCGGTTAAGCGGGCCCACGTGTTCGCGCACCTGAAGGGGCTGAAGGCGGATGTGGTTACGCTCCAGGAGACACACCTGAAGGTGGCAGACCAGGTAAGATTGAGGAAAGAGTGGGTAGGTCAGGTGTTTCACTCGGGCCTGGAAGCCAAAAATCGAGGGGTGGCGATCTTGGTGGGAAAGAAGGTGTCATTCGAGGCGTCGAGCATTGTTGCAGATAATGGCGGTAGGTACGTAATGGTAAGTGGTAAGTTGCAGGGAGAGAGGGTGGTATTGGTCAATGTGTATGCCCCGAATTGAGACTTTGAGGTTATGCTGCAATTGTATAAGGTGTTAGTGATGCCACACCTGGAGTATTGTGTTCAGTTTTGGTCTCCTTACTTGAGAAAGGACGTAGTGGCACTGGAGGGTGTGCAGAGGAGATTCACTAGGTTAATCCCAGAGCTGAAGGGGTTGGATTACGAGGAGAGGTTGAGTAGACTGGGACTGTTCTTGTTGGAATTTAGAAGGATGAGGGGGGATCTTGGAAACATATAAGATTATGAAGGGAATAGATAGGATAGATGCGGGCAGGTTGTTTCCACGAGCGGGTGAAAGCAGAACAAGGGGCATAGCCTCAAAATAAGTGGAAGTAGATTTAGGACTGAATTTAGGAGGAGCTTCTTCACGCAAAGGGTTGTGAATCTATGGAATTCCTTGCCCAGTGAAGCAGTAGAGGCTCCTTCATTAAATGTTTTTAAGATAAAGATAGATAGTTTTTTGAAGAATAAAGGGATTAAGGGTTATGGTGTTCGGGCCGGAAAGTGGAGCTGAGTCTACAAAAGATCAGCCATGATCTCATTGAATGGTGGAGCAGGCTCGAGGGGCCAGATGGCCTACTCCTGCTCCTAGTTCTTATGAGACGATGCGGGTTTTATGCGGCGTATGTTGGGCCAAATCCCAGACTTGGAAGTGGGGGGGCCTGATAGTGGGGGGAGACTAACACGGTGCTGGATCCGGCACTGGATCTCTCCAGGTCTAGGACGGGTAGGAAGCCGGCGGTGGCTAGAGTGCTGAGGGGGTTTATGGACCAGATGGGAGGGGTGGACCCTTGGAGATTTGCAAGGCCGGGGGCTAGGGAATTTTCATTTTTCTCACATGTCCATAAGGCTTATTCCCGAATCGACTTTTTCATTTTGAGTAGGGTGCTGATGGCGAGAGTAGAGGATACTGAGTATTCGGCAATCGCCATTTCGGACCACGCCCCGCATTGGGTGGACTAGGAGATGGGGGAGGAGAGGGACCAGCGCCCGTTGTGGCGCTTGGAGGTGGGGCTCTTGGTGGATGAGGAGGTGAGCGAGCGGGTCCGAGGAAGTATAGAGAGGTACTTGGAGACCAACGTCAACGGGGAGGTCCGAGTGGGGATGGTATGGGAGGCGCTGAAGGTGGTGGTAAGGGGAGAGCTGATCTCCATTAGGGCCCACAAGGAGCAGGGGGAGAGGGAGGGGCTGGTGGGGGAGATGATGAGGGTAGACAGGAGGTATGCGGAGGTGCCCGAGGAAGGATTGTTGAGGAAGAGGCGCAGCCTCCAGGCCGAATTCGACCTGGTGACCACCAGGAAGGCGGAGGTGCAGTGGAGGAAGGCCCAGGGGGCGATTAAAGAGTATGGGGAAAAGGCAAGCCGGATGCTGGCGCATCAGCTTCGGAAGCGGGACGCAGCTAGGGAGATCGGGGGAGTTAAGGTCAGGGGAGGGAGTGTGGTGCGGAGTAGGGTTAGCATCAATGGGGTCTTCAGGGACTTTTTCGAGGAATTGTACCGATCCAAGCCCCCACGGGAGGAGGGAGGGATGGGCCGCTTCCTGGACCAATTGAGGTTTCCAATGGTGGAAGAGGGACTGGTGGCGGGATTGGGGGCCCCGTGGGATTGGGCTGGAGGAGCTGACCAAAGGGATAGGAAGCATGCAGGCGGGGAAGGCACCGTGGCCAGATGGTTTCCCGGTCGAATTCTATAAAAAAATATATGGACCTGTTGGGCCCGTTCCTAGTCAGGACCTTCAATGAGGCAAGGGAGGGGGGGCTTTGCCCCCGACGATGTCCCGGGCACTGATCTCCTTGATCCTGAAGCGGGACAAGGATCCCCTGTAGTGTGGGTCTTACAGACTGATTTCATTGCTAAATGTAGATGCCAAGGTGCTGGCGAAGGTCTTAGCCACGAGGATTGAGGATTGTGTGCCGCAGATCATCCATGAAGACCAGACGGGGTTTGTAGAGGGGAGGCAGTTGAACGCGAATGTACGGAGGCTTTTGAACGTTATCATGACGCCGGCGAGGGAGGGGGAGGCGGAGATAGTGGTGGCGATGGACGCTGAGAAAGCCTTCGATAGGGTAGAGTGGGGGTACCTGTGGGAGGTGCTGAAGAGGTTTGGGTTTGGGGAGGGGTTTGTCAGGTGGGTTAGGCTGTTGTTTGAGGTCCCGATGGCGAGTGTGGCCACAAACAGGAGGAGGTCCAAGTACTTTCGGTTGCACCGAGGGACGAGGCAGGGGTGTCCCCTGTCACCCCTGCTCTTCGCACTGGCGATTGAATCCCTGGCTATGGAACTGAGTGAGTCAAGGAACTGGAGGGGGTTGGTGCGGGGTAGGGAGGAGCATAGGGTGTCGCTCTATGCAGACGACCTGCTGCTATATGTGGCGGACCCGGTGGGGGGGAATGCTGGAGGTAATGAGGATTCTTAGGGAATTCGGGGACTTTTCGGGGTTCAAGCTCAACATGGGGAAGAGCGAGCTGTTCGTGGTTCACCCAGGGGACCAGGAGAGGGGGATTGGCGAGCGCCCACTAATATGGGCGGAGAGGAGCTTCAGGTATTTGGGGGTCCAGGTGGCCAGGAGCTGGGGGGCCCTGCATAGGCTTAATTTTATAAGGCTGCTGGAGCAAATGGAGGAGGAGTTCAAGAGGTGGGACGCGTTGCCGCTGTCCTTGGCGGGTAGGGTGCAGTCAATCAAAATGACCGTGCTCCCAAGGTTTTTGTTCCTGTTCCAGTGCCTCCCCGTGTTTATCCCGAAGGCTTTTTTTTTTTAGGCGGGTGAACAGGAGTATAATGGGATTTGTGTGGGCGCGAGGGACTCCGAGGGCGAGAAGGGTGTTCCTGGAGCGGAGTAGAGATAGGGGGGGACTGGCGCTGCCCAATCTCTATGGGTACTACTGGGCCGCCAATGCGACGATGGTGCGCAAGTGAGTGATGGAAGGGGAGGGGGCTGCATGGAAGAGGCTGGAGACGGCGTCTTGTGTGTGTACGAGTCTTGGGGCGCTGGCAACGGCGCCGCTGCCACTCCCTCCAAGGAGGTATATCACGAGCCCGGTGGTGGCGGCTGCCCTCAAAATCTGGGGGCAGTGGAGGCGGCATAGGGGGGAAGTTGGGGCCTCGGCGTGGACCCCATTACAGGGAGAACAGGTGGAGGGTTTTCGGGGTGGCACAGGGCAGGGATAGGAATGTTGGGGAACCGGTTTGTGGACGGGGAGTTCACGAGCCTGGGAGAGCTGGAGGAGAAGTGCGGGCTCCCCCCGGGGAACACCTTCAGGTACTTCCAGGTAAGGGCAGGTGGTGGAATTCCTGAGGCTACTGCCACACACAGTACAGGACAGGGTGCTCTCGGGGGTGGGGGGGGGGGGGGGGGGGGGTTGGGAGGGGGGTTGGGAGTGGGGAAGATCTCGGAAACTTAACAGGTGATGCAGGAGGAGGAGGAGGCCTCGGTGGTGGAGGTGAAAGGTAAGTGGGAGGAGGAGTTGGGAGAGGAGATTGAGGAAGGGACGTGGGCAGATGCCCTCGGGAGGGTGAACTCTTCCTCATTGTGTGCGAGGCTCAGCCTCATACAGTTTAAGGTACTGCACAGAGCACACATGACCGGGACAACGATGAGCCGGTTTTTTGGAGGTGAGGACAGGTGTGTTAGGTGCTCAGGGAGCCCAGTAAATCACACCCATATGTTCTGGGCATGCCCCGCGCTGGAGGACGGTGTCGAGGGTGGTAGGATCCAGATCAAACCGGGCTGGGGGCTCGCAATATTTGGGGTGGCAGAGGAGCCGAGAGTGCAGGAGGCGAAAGAGGCCGGTATTCTGGCCTTTGCATCCCTGGTAGCCCGGCGAAGGATTCTTCTTCAGTGGAATGATGCGAGGCCCCCAAGCGTGGAATCCTGAATCAGCGATATGGCAGGGTTCATTAAATTGGAGAGGGTGACATTTGCCTTGAGAGGGTCGGTACAAGGGTTCTTTAGGCGGTGGCAACCGTTCTTAGACTTCCTGGCAGAACGGTAGACATTGGTCAATGGCAGCAGCAACTCGGGGGGGGGGGGGGGGGGGGGTGCGGGGGTTCACTTTACTTTATTTCTGTTTCTGTTATTTACACTGGAGGGTCCAGTGGGATGTATATACCAGTTGTGTTAAGTCGGGGTGTTAATGTTAATTTATTATTTATGTACAGGGGGGAGGGGGGAGGGAGGGTTGCTTTTCTTCTAGACCGTGTTTTGTACTTAACCGTGTTGGGTTCCTTTTTCATTTTGTTATTGATATTTAATGAAAACCTTAATAAAACTTTTTTTTTTTAAATCTGGATTTGGTGATGTGTAATGAGGCAGACTTGATTTGGGAACTAAGGTGAAGGAACCCTTAGGGAGCAGTGACCACAATATGATAGGATTTATCCTGCAGTTTGAGAGGGAGAATCTGCAATTGTAACGGCATTCCAATCAAGTAAGGGTAACAACAAAGAAATGAGGGAGGAGTTGGCCAGAGATGATTGGAAAAGGAGCCTAGCAGGGAAGGCAGGGAACAGCAATGGCAGGAGATTTTGGGGGTTATTAGGGAGGCACAACAGAAATTCATCCCAAGGAGGAGGAAATATGCCAAGGGGAGGACAAGACATCCATGGCTGACAAGGGATGTCAAGCACAGCATAATGCTAAAGAAAAAGCATACAAGACTTCCGGTTGCGGCTATGCCTAGGTAGGTCGCACGTTCGGCAGCTCCCACCAGGAACGGACTTTTGGGCTCTCTAGAGGGACCCTAACGGCAATTGTTCAACGGCTTCCAGTGTGGGAAGGTGACAGCAAGGTCCCCCCGACATTTTATGGATTGGACCAGGAGTGGAGCGGTGAAAAAAATGATCTTGGAGCAGTGAGAGGGAGAAACAACAAGATGGCGGCGGGTGGAGACCAAGCAGCATGGGCGCAGTGGTCGCAGGAGCAGCAGGGGTTTCTTAAACGCTACTTTGAGGAGCTGAAAACCGAAATGCTGGCGCCAATGAAGGCGGCGATTGAGAAGCTAGTGGAGACCCAGAAGGCCCAAGGGGCAGCGATCCGGGAGGTGCGGCAAAAAGCCTCGGAGAACGAGAATGAGATCTTGGGCCTGGCGGTGAAAGTGGAGGTGCACGACGCGCTGCACAAGAGGTGGGCGGAAAGATTTGAGGACCTGGAGAATAGGTCGAGGAGGAAGAATCTTCGGATTCTGGGTCTCCCCGAAGGAGTGGAGGGGCCCGATGCCGGGGCATATGTGAGCACGATGCTCAATTCGCTGATGGGCGCGGGAGCCTTCCCGAGGCCTCTGGAGCTAGATGGGGCTCACCGGGTCCTAGCAAGGACACCCAAGGCCAACGAGCCGCCAAGGGCTGTAGTGGTGAGGTTTCACCACTTCATGGACAGAGAGTGAGTTTTGCGTTGGGCCAAGAAAGAGTGGAGCAGCAGGTTGGAGAACACGGAGAGCCGAATTTACCAGGACTGGAGTGCAGAGGTGGCTAAGAAGAGAGCTGGTTTCAATCGGGCTAAGGCAGTGCTCCATCGAAAGGGGGTGAAGTTCGGTATGCTGCAGCCAGCGCGATTGTGGGTCACGTTCCAGGATCGGCACCACTATTTCGAAACGCCTGATGAGGCATGGAGCTTTATACGGACTGAAACGTTGGACTCATTACGTTTCGGGAATGTTCCTTTGGTTTGAGTGCTGGATGGGGATGGGTGAAGGGATTTGATGGGGAGAGTGTGGGCGTCGGTGTTGGAGGGGCAGACCCCCACGAAGGGAGAGGGGGAGTGGAGGTCCGGGGATGGGGAATTGAGGTAAGGTCGCAAAAGGAGCGGCGCCAGAGGGGGCGTGGCCGGGCTTTTTCCCGCGCTAGGGAAGGACGGGGGTGGGGGGGGGGGGGGGGGGTGGGTGGGGGGGGGGGCAGTGTTGGAGAAGAGCGCCCACTGACTGCTAGGGAGGGCGAGGGGGGGATTCTCACACGAGGGGGGGTTGATGGAATGGCGGGAGAGGCCGGGGTCAGCAGGAGTCAGCTGACTTACAGGAGTGTTATGGGGGGAGCAAAAAGGCTAGATGTGGATCTAGCAGGGGGAGAGGGGGGAGTATAGGGTTGCTGCATTGGTCAAAGGGGAGCTGGAAGTAGGAGAGGTGGTCGGGGCGGGGGTCCGCCGACTGGAGGGTGTGGGAGGCGCGGGCACGTGGCTGGCCTAGAAAAGGAGATGGCTAGTCGGCCGGGGGGGGGGGGGGTGAGCAGCCCCCCAATCCGGCTGATAACTTGGAATGCGAGGGGCCTGAACGGGCCGGTCAAGAGGGCCCGGGTGCTTACGCACTTAAAGGGACTGAAGGCAGACATGGTTAGTCTCCAGGAGACACATTTGAAGGTGACAGATCAGGTTAGGCTGAGAAATGGTTGGGTAGGACAGGTATTCCATTCAGGGCTGGATGCGAAGAACAGAGGGGTTGCAATACTGGTGGGGAAGTGGGTGTCGTTTGAGGCAATGAATATTGTAGTGGATAATGGAGGTCGATATGTGATGGTGAGCGGTAGGTTGCAGGGGGTGAGGGTGGTACTGGTAAACGTATATGCCCCAAACTGGGATAATGCCGGATTTATGAAACGCATGCTGGGTCGGATTCCGGACCTGGAGGTAGGAAGCTTGATAATGGGGGTGGATTTCAACACGGTGCTGGACCCAGCACTGGATCGCTCTAGGTCCAGGACGGGTAAGAGGCCGGCTGCGGCCAAGGTGCTTAGGGGGTTTATGGACCAGATTGGAGGGGGGAGTGGATCCATGGGGTTTGTCAGGCCCTGGCCAGGGAATTTTCATTCTTTTCCCACATCCATAGAGCCTACTCCCGGATAGATTTTTTTATTTTGAGTAGGGCGCTAATCCCGAAAGTGGAGGGAACGGAGTATTCGGCCATAGCCATCTCAGACCACGCCCCGCACTGGGTGGAGCTGGAGTTGGGGGAGGAGAGGGACCAGCGCCCGCTGTGGCGTCTAGATGTGGGATTGTTGGCGGATGAGGGCGGGTGCGGGGGTGCATTGAAAGATATTTGGAGGCCAATGACAACAGGGAGGTGCAGGTGGGGGTAGTCTGGGAGGCGCTGAAGGAGGTGGTCAGGGGAGAGTTAATCTCCATCAGGGCCCACGGGGAGAGGAGAGAGGGCAGGGAGAGGTTGGTGGGGGAGATCTTGAGGGTGGACAGGAGATATATGGAGGCCCCCAAGGAGGGACTACTCGGGGAGCGGCGGAACCTCCAGACGGAGTTCGACCTGTTGACCACAGGGAAAGCAGAGGCACAGTGGAGGAAAGCGCAGGGGGCGACGTATGAGTATGGGGAGAGGGCAAGTTGGATGCTGGCACACCAGCTTCGTGGGAGGGAGGCAGCAAGGGAGATGGGTGGAGTTGGGGATAGCGGGGGGGAATACGGTGCGGAGTGCGGTGAGAATAAACAAGGTATTTAGGGACTTCTATGGGGATCTGTACAGATCTGAGCCCCCAGCGGGGGAAGAGGGGATGCGACGATTTTTGGATCAGCTGAGGTTCCCGAGGGTGGAGGAGCCAATTGGGCTGGAGGAGATGGTTAAAGGACTGGGGAGCATGCAGGCGGGGAAGGCCTCGGGGCCAGATGGGTTCCCGGTCGAGTTTTACAGGAAATACATGGACCTGCTAGGCCCGTTGCTAGTGAGGACTTTCAAAAAGTCAAGGGAGGGGGGGGAACCTTGCCCCCGACAATGTCCGGGGCGCTGATCTCTCTGATCCTGAAGCGGGACAAGGACCCTCTGCAAGGTGAGTCGTATAGACCGATCTCGCTCCTCAATGTGGATACTAAGTTGCTGGGAAAAGTGCTGGCTACGAGAATTGAGGACTGTGTCCCGGGGGTGATTCATGAGGACTAGACGGGATTTGTAAAGGGCAGGCAGCTAAACACGAATGTGCGGAGGCTCCTCAATGTGATTATGATGCCCTCGGTGGAGGGAGAAGCGGAGGTAGTGGCAGCTATGGACGCGGAGACCGCCTTCGACCGGGTGGAGTGGGAGTATCTTTGGAAAGTGCTGCGGAGGTTTGGGTTTGGGGAGGGGTTCATCAGCTGGGTCAGGTTGCGATATAGAGCACCGGTGGCGAGTGTGGCTACAAATCGGCGGAGGTCGGAGTACGTTCGGCTGTACCGAGGGACGAGGCAGGGGTGCCCCCTGTCCCCCTTGTTTGCATTGGCAATTGAGCCTCTGGCCATGGCACTAAGGGAGTCCAGGAAATGGCGGGGACTGGTCCGAG
Organism: Scyliorhinus torazame; assembly: GCF_047496885.1. Lineage (NCBI taxonomy): Eukaryota > Metazoa > Chordata > Chondrichthyes > Carcharhiniformes > Scyliorhinidae > Scyliorhinus > Scyliorhinus torazame. The sequence goes on along the minus strand of NC_092715.1, from coordinate 224,687,672 downwards.
GGGGAGAGGTACATCGGGTGTCGCTGTATGCGGACGACCTGTTGCTGTGTGTGGCAGATCCAGTGGAGGGGATGGCGGAGGTCATGCGGATCCTAAGGGAGTTTGGGGACTTCTCAGGGTATAAGCTCAATGTAGGGAAAAGTGCACCCTTTGTGGTGCACCCAGGGGTCCAGGGAAAGGGGATAGATGACCTGCCGTTGAAGAGGGTGGAAAGGAACTTTCGGTACTTAGGGATCCAGGTGGCTGGGAGTTGGGGGGCCCTGCACAAGCTCAATTTGACGCGGTTGGTGGAGCAGATGGAGGAGGATTTCAAAAGATGGGATGTGCTGCCACTCTCGCTAGCAGGCAGGGTACAGTCGGTTAAAATGATGGTCCTCCCAAGGTTTCTCTTTGTGTTCCAGTGCCTTCCTATTATGATTCCCAAGGACTTTTTCAAACGGGTAGGAGGAGCATCATGGGTTTCGTGTGGGCAAATAAGACCCCGAGGGTAAAGAGGGTGTTTCTGGAGCGTAGCAGGGACAGGGGAGGGCTGGCTCTGCCGAATTTGTGCGGCTATTATTGGGCTGCCAATGTGGCGATGATCTGTAAGTGGGTAATGGAGGGAGAGGGGGCGGCGTGGAAGAGATTGGAGATGGTGTCCTGTGTGGGCACGAGCCTGAGGGCGCTGGCAATGGCACCGCTGCCGCTCTCGCCGACGAGGTACACTACGAGTCCAGTGGTGGCGGCGACGTTGAAGATCTGGGGGCAGTGGAGACGACACAGGGGCGAGGTGGGAGCCTCGGTTTGGTCCCCGATACGGGAGAACCATCGGTTCGTCCCGGGAAGGATGGATGGGGGATTTCGGAGCTGGCATCGGGCAGGGATTAGAAGAATGGGGGACCTGTTTATAGATGGGACGTTTGCGAGCCTAGGGGCACTGGAGGAGAAGTTTGGGTTACCCCTGGGAAATGCTTTCAGGTATATGCAAGTGAGGCGGCAGGTGAGGGAATTCCCGTTGTTCCCGACACAGGGGACTCAGGACAGGGTGATTTCGGGTGTATGGGTTGGAGAAGGCAGGGTCTCGGCGATCTACTCGGAGCTCCTCGGTAGAGGAGTCAAAGGGCAAGTGGGAGGAGGAGCTTGGGGAAGAGATAGATGAGGATCTGTGGGCTGATGCCCTGAGTAGGGTTAACTCTTCCTCCTCTTGCGCCAGACTCAGCCTAATACAGTTCAAAGTTACTCACAGAGCGCATATGACAGGGGCGAGGTTGAGTAGGTTCTTTGGGGTGGAGGACAGGTGTGGGATGTACTCGGGAAGCCCGGCGAATCCCGTCCACATGTTCTGGTCGTGCCTGGCACTGGAGGGGTTTTGGAGGGGTTTCGCGAGGTCTATGTCCAAGGTGGTGAAAGTCCAGGTCAAGCCGAGTTTGGGGTTGGCACTATTTTGGGTAACGGATGAGCCGGGACTGCAGGAGGCGAAAGAGGCCGGTATTCTGGCCTTTGCATCCCTGGTAGCCCGGCCGAGGATCTTGCTATTATGGAAGGACGGAAAGCCCCCGCAGTGTGGAAGCCTGGATAAATGACATGGCACGGTTCATTACGCTGGAGAGGATAAAGGTTGCCTTACGAGGGTCTGTGCAGGGGTTCTTCAGGCGGTTGGAACCGTTCCGAGACTATCTCGCGGAGCGTTAGGAGGAGGTCAGCAGCAGCAGCAACCCAGGGGAGGGGGGGTCTCTTTCGGGGGGGGAATTCGGGTGGTTGGGGGGGGGGGCTTCTCTACGGGTTCCTCTGAAAGTCATAGAACATAGAACGATACAGCGCAGTACAGGCCCTTCGGCCCACGATGTTGCACCGAAACAAAAGCCATCTAACCTACACTATGCCATTATCATCCATATGTTTATCCAATAAACTTTTAAATGCCCTCAATGTTGGCGAGTTCACTACTGTAGCAGGTAGGGCATTCCACGGCCTCACTACTCTTTGCGTAAAGAACCTACCTCTGACCTCTGTCCTATATCTATTACCCCTCAGTTTAAAGCTATGTCCCCTCGTGCCAGCCATTTCCATCCGCGGGAGAAGGCTCTCACTGTCCACCCTATCCAACCCCCTGATCATTTTGTATGCCTCTATTAAGTCTCCTCTTAACCTTCTTCTCTCCAACGAAAACAACCTCAAGTCCATCAGCCTTTCCTCATAAGATTTTCCCTCCATACCAGGCAACATCCTGGTAAATCTCCTCTGCACCTGCTCCAAAGCCTCCACGTCCTTCCTATAATGCGGTGACCAGAACTGTACGCAATACTCCAAATGCGGCCGTACCAGAGTTCTGTACAGCTGCAACATGACCTCCTGACTCCGGAACTCAATCCCTCTACCAATAAAGGCCAACACTCCATAGGCCTTCTTCACAACCCTATCAACCTGGGTGGCAACTTTCAGGGATCTATGTACATGGACACCTAGATCCCTCTGCTCATCCACACTTCCAAGAACTTTACGATTAGCCAAATATTCCGCATTCCTGTTATTCCTTCCAAAGTGAATCACCTCACACTTCTCTACATTAAACTCCATTTGCCACCTCTCAGCCCAGCTCTGCAGCCTATCTATATCCCTCTGTAACCTGCTACATCCTTCCACACTATCGACAACACCACCGACTTTAGTATCGTCCGAAAATTTACTCACCCACCCTTCTGCGCCTTCCTCTAGGTCATTGATAAAAATGACAAACAGCAACGGCCCCAGAACAGATCCTTGTGGTACTCCACTTGTGACTGTACTCCATTCTGAACATTTCCCATCAACCACCACCCTCTGTCTTCTTTCAGCTAGCCAATTTCTGATCCACATCTCTAAATCACCCTCAATCCCCAGCCTCCGTATTTTCTGCAATAGCCTACCGTGGGGAACCTTATCAAACGCTTTGCTGAAATCCATATACACCACATCAACTGCTCTACCCTCATCTACTTGTTCAGTCACCTTCTCAAAGAACTCGATAAGGTTTGTGAGGCATGACCTACCCTTCACAAAGCCATGCTGACGATCCCTGATCATATTATTCCTATCTAGATGATTATAAATCTTGTCTTTTATAATCCCCTCCAAGACTTTACCCACTACAGACGTGAGGCTCACCGGTCTATAGTTGCCGGGGTTGTCTCTGCTCCCCTTTTTGAACAAAGGCACCACATTTGCTGTCCTCCAGTCCTCTGGCACTATTCCTGTAGCCAATGATGAAATAAAAATCAAAGCCAAAGGTCCAGCAATCTCTTCCCTGGCCTCCCAGAGAATCCTAGGATAAATCCCATCAGGACCCGGGGACTTATCTATTTTTAGCCTGTCCAGAATTGCCAACACCTCTTCCCTAAGTACCTCAATGCCATCTATTCTATTAGCCTGGGTCTCAGCATTCTCCTCCACAACATTATCTTTTTCCTGAGTGAATACTGACGAAAAATATTCATTTACTATCTCGCCTATCTCTTCAGACTCCACACACAACTTACCATCCCTGTCCTTGACTGGTCCTACTCTTTCCATATGGGGGGGTTACTGTATGGGGAAACCCACTGTATAAGTTTTGTATAATTTTTGACTGTTGTGTTTGTGTTTCTTTTTGTTATGGGGGGGGTGTTTGTTAAAAAACATTTTTTTAAAAGAAAAAGCATACAAAGTGGTGAGGATTAGTGGGAATCCAGAGGTTTGGGAAGCCTTTAAAAGCATGCAGAGGACAACTTTTGCTAACTTTTGGTTGGCTCTTAATTCGTAATTTGCTCTGTTTGTGTAACCTTTGCTCTAGAGTCGCCAGATATCTTTATGATACCGCCAAGAGGTTCAAGTAATGATCAATAACTCAACACACCAATTAGTAAGATTCAAATCAAAACGCATTTATTATACACAGTAAATCACTACTCATGCATAAACTCTACTTCTAGACTATTCTTATAACTAAAAGGCCTATACTTAGCTTCGGAATTGGCCCGCCAGGTCAGGGGAACAAATGGCCTTTCGTTCAGGTTCTGAGTCTGCAGGATTCAAAAGCTGGTATGGACTGGTAGCTAGGAGCACCTATCTCGTAGCGAGCGTTGACTTGAGACTTACTTGGTTGGCGTGGCCGCTGGACAGTTCACTCTCAGAGGTTGCTTCACGTTGTTGAGTGACCCTACCAAGAAGGACGATTTGAACTTGGGGGCTTTACTTTATAGTCCCCAGGGGCTTCCCGCCCTTCGGGGCGGACCCCGTACCTGGTTCCAAGTGATTGGACTGCGTTCCGATCATTTGGATCGATTTCTCCAATACTGGAGTTGTTCCCTGATCGCTGGGTGGTCCCTAAATGTCCGTTGGCCTTCCTTTGTCTTGGCTCCTTCTGGCGCCGAGGAGTCAGGCTTGGCTTTATTCACCTTGAGTGTTGCAATTGTGCCTTGGAATTGTTCATTACTATGCAGATGGCTGCTGGTTTCAGTGCTGTCGGGTTTTTGCAAGTTTCAATACAGATTAAAATGAAATGAATGAAAATCGCTTATTGTCACAAGTAGGCTTCAAATTAAGTTACTGTGAAAAGCCCCTAGTCGCCACATTCCGGCACCTGTTCGGGGAGGCTGTTACATGATTTCTGCACTTGCTCAATTTTGCCTGTGTTGGCTGAATTTCCCTTCAGTCTTTGCGGTTCTCCATTTTAAGTCGGGAAGTGGCCAACCCAGGTGGCTACAAACTAAAAAAGCAATAAGGCGGGAGAAGATTATGTATGAGTGCAAACTAAAGTATGCTAAACTAAAATTGTAAACTAAAGTAAATAAAGACAAGCGTCATTGGTATTTGTAGAGCAAAAATGACATTCAGTATCTTTGCTCTGGAATATATTTGTTTTGCAGATTTTGCGGTAGCTGCAGTACCTCGTGCCAGTTGTGAAAAAAAGTTGCTTCTTTAACTGAGATTCTGTGTACCATCTTTTAACCCAAACATCATGGGCTGGATTTTCCGAATCGGAGGCTGGCATGGGAACGGTGGCGTTTTACAACCCAAGAAACGGCGCAAAACAGCTACCGATCCCCCGTCTGGTTGGGGGGGAGCAGGCACGTAGTGTAGAGCATCCGGCTCTAGCTGCGGATACGGCCGGAGAATTGCCGGGTCCGTTCCCGCGCATGCGCACAGCGGCGGCCTGCAGCACCCGGGTGTGGGCCCACCCCCCCCCGACTGTGGTGGCGCTGGACTCAGTCCGCAGCCGCTACGCTGAGTTCCCGAAAATAAATGCCACACGCGACTGACGCCGTCAGGAACTCGGCCAACTGGGGGCAGGGCCTCACGTAATGTCCTGAGGTCGTCCCAATGGCACTCCTCGGGTTTCGGTGCCAATGTGGATTCTCCGGTCGATCGGCGAACGCAATTTTGGCGTCAGAGACCGGAGACTCCCACCCCATAGCTGTGGAAATGCAGGAAAAGGTTCAGATGTTTTTGGAGAAAGAAAGGATTGAGCAATATGGTAGAAATGTGGGTGGTTTGTGGGAAAGGAGCAGCCTTGGCCTAATGGCTTTTTGCTGGCCTGTAAAATTCTTGTGTTTGTTGCAAAATTATAACATATATTTTAAAAGTGTGTGTCCAGAAGGTGCTGTCGCTGTTGCACATTCCTTTTGGTTAACATTGTCTGCACTCACAATGGGCTAGAAATGAGACGCTGTAATGCATTTGTGCCAGATTTAATAAATTTATTTATTTATTTTAAATCAATAAATTGTCTTGTTGGAGAGATTAATTTGCTGAGTATGTTAAACTCAAGCTAAGTTACACGCTTTGATCCAATGTTCTTAATGCTGGGTTTGGAATTGCCAGAATGGAGCACCTGTAGATCAATTTTTTTCCTCAACTTTCAGAACATAATCTTTTTGCTGCATAATTTACTGCAAGAATAAACTGATAATTCTGGGATGCCTGGCACACTGTTGAATGACAAGATCAACTGTCTTACTCTTTAACCATTAACCATTAATCATGGAGATTTAATGATTGAAATAGCAACAGGAAGAGGAAGGTGAATTAGTCATAATGTACAAAAGAGAAATAGAGAGGGAAAGAAAGATTAGATTAAGCGGTGGCGGGGGGTTGGGGAGGAGAGTACAAGTCTGGAAGGATACATTTCTGTGAATGCTACAATATTTCTGAAAATAAATTGGCCTTCAATTATTTCAAATATGAGTCTTATTTTTGACCTTTTTGTTCATGTAATTTAAAGCTTCTATCAACAGATATCCATTGGTCAGTGTTTTAAATTGAAAAAGAATAACAAAGACTAATTTCTAGGTCATTTAATTAATATATGATTGAGTCACACCAAAGGCCTTTCATTATTTCCATCTCTCTGTCAGGAATCAGAATGTATTCAAGTTTCAGGCGTGATTATCCAGAGAATCCCAAAAGTACAGAAGGAGGCCGTTTGGACCATTGAGTCTGCACTGACCTTCTGAAAGAGCATTAGCTGGCGCACCTAGGCCCACTGCCCTGCCCTATCCATGTAACCCCACCTAACCTGCATATCTTTGAACTGTATTTCTTTTAATCCTTTATCCAAGAAAGGTTGTTGACAATGAGTTTTATTGCTTTAATAATGGCATTGGCCTGTAAAGAATTGTAACTTATATCAAAGATTGTGCTAATGTTATGGCCAATTTATACTGGACTCTCTCAATTAACAACATATTAATGGGTTGATAATCCTTTTCAGGGGTGTAGCAATTCAGCAAAGGATACTGTGTTTGAAAGAGGCTACATTCTTGGACAGAGTGAGAGATGTATACAGGAATAAGTGGCAAGCTCAGGACTGATTAGAGTGTAACCCATTTTAAATTTGATCTGGTTCAAAAATACCCCTGAATTATGGGAGGGAATCTCGCTTGTCTCAATGGTAGTAGATACTGGCAGATAACTGGGAGTCTTCAGTACCACCGCTGTCGCCCAAGGTTAAGTGGCACTGGATCAGAGAATCTATCAATTGATCAGCCAGCTGAAAATTGTCACATGCACCTGCCAACCAGCCTAGGGAACATAATGATGCAGTGCACAGATTATTTCACCTTCAAGATCTGGGTTCTATTTCAGAATGGTAAGGAACAGTGGTAGGATGAAAGCTCCCTCAATTTGAAGCAGATGATGGTACAAGGCTGTGGAAAGGGAACGGGGCATTATGATTAGTTTTGATTGCTTCAGGAAAGAGACATTTTGGGCTGCATGAACGCTTATTGTTCTTTAAACTTGGATGGTTTTAGCTGCCAGACTTCATATAGCTGGACAAAAATAGTTTATCACTTGCCATGCCCGTGCCACTTTCCAGCTCTAAAGGTGTACTCAAGGGCAGTCTGCTTGCCTCTTGGCAGTCTGCATTGCACTAGCCTCAGTGGAGCTGCCAAAGTCACAATAGAACCTTTCTGTTTAAACATACATCTGTGCTGGTGAGAGGAGCATATGTTGAATGTAATTTTATCTGATATTAGCTGTTACTTGGGATGGTAAAAGGGTGACTGCAAATGTAGGTTTGACTATGTAGAAAAAGATGGGAAAAGGTGTATGTCTGTGAATAAAAATATCTGGTCAGGCTATAGAAGCACAGACAAATTGGGAGGCTTGAACACATCTAGATTTGAAACACTGCTGAACTCATTCCTAATTAAGCGATAGAATCCAGGATGTTGTGATTGGAGCCAACTAATAGCAAAACAGCAGATGTGCGGCTGGTACAAACCCAGTATTATGATTGCAGTGTGGAGGATATCAGGCAGACACACAAAAATAATTCCATATGGTTTGAGATGCTGACTCCATCACCCAAGACCCAGACTGGAACTTCTATGTACCAAAAGCACCGTAGGAAATTATTCAATCAATGTAAGCTTCTGGGTTGAGGTCACACACTGAGTAAATGAGCTTCAAGCAAATGATTCAATTTCAACAGATGTTTCACTATCATTATTCCAATGTTTTCATCATCTACATCTGTTATCTGCGCCAATGGAGCATTGTCATTGTGGCACTGGGTTTGATTTATCTTAGAATCTATTTCAGGATAATTGGGGGACATTGGGGTGGGGTGGGGGGTGACCTGAATTTGAAATTAAATATTCCAAATATCTAATTCCTACTTCCTCCCAGTGAGTCTGAAATCAAAATTGGTTGGGGTGAATTATGGGGCGCGATTCTCCTAAATGGAGACTAAATGACGGCACGAAACGAGCGAGGGGACACGGCCAGCATTGCGCTGGAGTGGTTCATGCCCCCACAAACATGAACACTACCCCACAACCTGAAGTGAGGACACGCCGCTATGGGGTCCTGAGGTCTCTCTCTCTCTCTCTCCTCCCCACCCCCTTCCCACGCCCCCCCCCTTTCAGGTCCCCCCAAGCCTCCTTACAGCACCCACTCTCTTCTAGAACCTCCACCTATCATCCCACAACCTCCCGGAGGTTTGTGTGGACCGGCACTGATCGGCGCCCGGCTGCAACCTCCCTGGGGAGGCCGAAGAATCGATGGAGGCTGGTAGATCCTGGGAGGTATGTTGTAAGTAGGTTTACGATCTACCTCCGCCAGCGTCATTCAGTCCTGCCCATTTGGGGCAGTGTTCGGACTCCCAAATTCTCGTGGGACTCCGGTGAATCCCGGGAGGTGGGGTTGCTGTCGGGAGACTCGCTGGAGGCCTCTCCCGGTCATCTCCAGCTGCATTGTACTCTAGCTCGAGAGCAACGAGGCCGGAGAATCGTGCTCCATGTCTCCCTTTTTCAGCAATACACAAGAAAGACTAAACTTTTCAAGTGACAGATTTAGAAAGCTTCATCAGCTTTGAGAAAATGTATCTATTTAAAATGGCCTGTTTGAATTTTTCACCTGAACTGCAAGTAGAAAACTAAAGGTGATATTGCAGCCTAGGTTAAATGTGTCAATCATATTGTTTTTTTGGCGGGGGGCAAGTTAGCACTTGTGTGAACTATTGGATGCCTTCATTTATGTGTGAAAAAGTACTACAAAATTGTCCAACCTATAACTTATTGAGTTCTTTGAGAAGGTGACTGAACAGGTAGATGAGGGTAGAGCAGTTGATGTGGTGTATATGGATTTCAGCAAAGCGTTTGATAAGGTTCCCCATGGTAGGCTATTGCGGAAAATACGGAGGCTGGGGATTGAGGGTGATTTCGAGATGTGGATCAGAAATTGGCTAGCTGAAAGAAGACAGAGGGTGGTGGTTGATGGGAAATGTTCAGAATGGAGTACAGTCACAAGTGGAGTACCACAAGGATCTGTTCTGGGGCCGTTGCTGTTTGTCATTTTTATCAATGATCTAGAGGAAGGCGCAGAAGGGTGGGTGAGTAAATTTGCAGACGATACTAAAGTCGGTGATGTTGTCGATAGTGTCGAAGGATGTAGCAGGTTACAGAGGGATATAGATAAGCTGCAGAGCTGGGCTGAGAGGTGGCAAATGGAGTTTAATGTAGAGAAGTGTGAGGTGATTCACTTTGGAAGGAATAACAGGAATGCGGAATATTTGGCTAATGGTAAAGTTCTTGAAAGTGTGGATGAGCAGAGGGATCTAGGTGTCCATGTACATAGATCCCTGAAAGTTGCCACCCAGGTTGATAGGGTTGTGAAGAAGGCCTATGGAGTGTTGGCCTTTATTGGTAGAGGGATTGAGTTCCGGAGTCGGGAGGTCATGTTGCAGCTGTACAGAATTCTGGTACGGCCGCATTTGGAGTATTGCGTACAGTTCTGGTCACCGCATTATAGGAAGGACGTGGAGGCTTTGGAGCGGGTGCAGAGGAGATTTACCAGGATGTTGCCTGGTATGGAGGGAAAATCTTATGAGGAAAGGCTGATGGACTTGAGGTTGTTTTCGTTGGCGAGAAGAAGGTTAAGAGGAGACTTAATAGAGGCATACAAAATGATCAGGGGGTTGGATAGGGTGGACAGTGAGAGCCTTCTCCCGCGGATGGAAATGGCTGGCACGAGGGGACATAACTTTAAACTGAGGGGTAATAGATATAGGACAGAGGTCAGAGGTAGGTTCTTTACGCAAAGAGTAGTGAGGCCGTGGAATGCCCTACCTGCTACAGTAGTGAACTCGCCAACATTGAGGGCATTTAAAAGTTTATTGGATAAACATATGGATGATAATGGCATAGTGTAGGTTAGATGGCTTTTGTTTCGGTGCAACATCATGGGCCGAAGGGCCTGTACTGCGCTGTATTGTTCTATGTTCTATGTTCTATGATGTTTGGCGCTGGATTTTCAGGGCATGCTCTGTTTGCACCCCACCCCAGAAGATAGGTCTTTCTGAATGGAAAAACCTACCCATGCGATAACATACTGGGGGCAGGCGAAACCAGCTTCGGGCCAGACTTTTGCCCCTCAGTGGACAGGAAGTCCCACCCTCTAGACTGGACCTGTTGACCAATTGGATTGGCTGGCAGCTCTTGCAGCCCCAGCAGAACAGGAGCTCACTTCTGAGATTGCAAGGAGGCCTTGGGAATAAGATCCGGTAACTGCTGGGCTTTTAGGGTGGGATGTGTCAGAGAGCCTGGGGAGGTGGGAGAAGGAGGTGGGGGCTGAGTTTTAAAGGACGTGGGGGGGGGAGAAATATTTTATGATCTCCCCGCCCCCACACCGAAGAGGCAAGGCTCATAAAACCCAGCTCTTGGTCTTTGCTAACGTGTATGTAATAGATTTTATTAAGTAAATGACCTTGCCCTAAACACTGATCTTGAATTGCCTCAGTCTCACTGCATCTCCTGTTTCCTAAGGTGTGACATGTGTTGTTTTGCTTTGATGTCTGCAGTGTTTTTCATGGGCTTATTTAATATTTGACAGCAAAATGCCATAAGTTAGCAATGGTACTCCAGTCAGTCAGTTGAGGGGATGTGTGTAGGATTCTTGTATGGTGCCCTCAGTTCATCACCTGCAATTTCTGCCTCCTTTGACACTGTCCAGACACAGCACAGGTTTAATTCTATTGTATTATTTAATTCTATAGTTCTATAGTTCTATTAACATAGAACATTACAGCGCAGTACAGGCCCTTCCGCCCTCGATGTTGCGCCGACCAGTGAAACCACTCTAAAGCCCATCTACACTTATTGTCCATATGTCTATCCAATGACCATTTGAATGCCCTTAGTGTTGGCGAGTCCACTACTGTTGCAGGCAGGGCATTCCACGCCCTTACTACTCTCTGAGTAAAGAACCAACCTCTGACATCTGTCCTATATCTATCCCTCCTCAATTTAAAGCTATGTCCCCTCGTGCTAGACATCACCATCCGAGGAAGAAGGCTCTCACTGTCCACCCTATCCAATCCCTATCCAATCCTCTGATCATCTTGTATGCCTCAATTAAGTCACCTCTTAACCTTCTTCTCTCTAACGAAAACAGCCTCAAGTCCCTCAGCCTTTCCTCATAAGATCTTCCCTCCATATTCCCTCCAACATTCTGGTAAATCTCCTCTGCACCCTTTCCAATGCTTCCACATCCTTCCTATAATGCGGCGACCAGAATTGCACGCAATACTCTAAATGTGGCTGCACCAGAGTTTTTTTTTAAAAAATGTTTATTAAGAGTTTTTTAACAAAATTTTGAACCATACAAACAAACCCCCACCCCGTAATAAAAAAAAGAAAGAAAGCTCGCATAGCAAGACATGAACATGGCAAGTCAATATGATACAGAACTATGTACATTGGATTCCTCCCGTACATGTCAGTTTTCCGGATCATTCATGTGTTTTCTTGCTGAAATGCTCCCCAGAAAAAAAAACCTTCCCCCTCCCTTGCCACTCTCGCTGGCCGGCAGGGTACAGTCGATTAAAATGGTGGTCCTTCCAAGGTTTCTTTTTGTGTTCCAGTGCCTTCGCCGGGCTACTAGGGACACAAAGGCCAGAATGCCGGCCTCTTTCGCCTCCTGCGCTCCCGGCTCGTCCACTACTCCAAATAGTGCTAGCCCCAGCTTGGCTTGTCCCGGGCTTTCACCACCTTAGATACTTTTCCAGAACCCCTCCAGTGCCGGGCATGACCTAAACATATGGACATGGTTTGCCGGACTTCCTGAGCACCTCCCACAACTGTCCTCCACCCCAAAGAACCTACTCCGCCTCGCCACCTTAAACTGTGTCAGGCGAAGCCTGGCACACGAGAAAGAGGAATTAACCCTACTTAGGGCCTCAGCCCACAGCCCCTCCTCAATCTCCTCCCCCAGCTCCTCTTCCCATTTACCTTTCAGCTCCTCTACCAAAGCCTCCCCCTCTTCTTTCATCTCCTGGTATATCGCCGACACCTTGCCCTCCCCGACCCATATTGCCCAAATCACCCTGACTTGAATCCCCTGTGCCGGGAGCAGCGGGAATTCCCTCACCTGCCGCCTCACAAACGCCCTCACTTGCATGTACCTGAAGGCATTTCCCGGGGGTAGTCCAAATTTCTCCTCCAGCGCCCCGAAGCTCGCAAACGTCCCATCGATGAACAGGTCCCCCTTTCTTCTAATCCCTGCCCGATGCCAGCTCTGAAACCCCCCGTCCATCCTTCCTGGGACAAACCGATGGTTATCCCTAATCGGGGACCACACCGAGGCTCCCAACACTCCCCTGTGTCGTCTCCACTGCCCCCAGATCTTTAGCGTTGCCGCCACCACCGAGCTCGTGGTGTCGGCGAGAGCGGCAGCGGTGCCGTCACCAGCGCCCCCAGGCTCATTCCTTTGCAGGACGTCATCTCCAACCTCTTCCACGCCACCCCCTCTCCCTCCATCACCCACTCATGGATCATCGCCACGTTGGCTGCCCAGTAGTAGCCACCCAAATTCGGCAACGCCAACCCTCCTCTAACCCTGCTACGCTCCAGGAACCCCCTCCTCACCCTCAGGGTCTTGCTCGCCCACACAAAACTCTCAATGCTCCTGCCTACCCTCTTAAAAAAGGCCTTGGTGATCACGATTGGAAGGCATTGGAACACAAAAAGAAACCTTGGAAGGACCACCATTTTAATCGACTGTACCCTGCTCACCAGCGAGAGTGGCAACATGTCCCACCTTTTAAAATCCTCCTCCATCTGTTCCACCAGCCGCGTCAAATTAAGTTTGTGCAGTGCCTCCCAGCTAATAGCTACCTGAATCCCCAAGTATCGAAAGCTCCTTTCCGCCCTCCTCAACGGTAGGTCATCTATCCCTCTTCCCTGATCCCCCGGATGCACCACAAAGAGCGCACTCTTTCCCACGTTGAGCCTATAGCCCGAAAAGTCTCCAAACTCCCTTAGGATCTGCATGACCTCAACCATCCACTCCACTGGATCTGCCACATACAGCAACAGGTCGTCTGCGTACAGCGACACTCGATGTTCCTCTCCCCCTCGGACCACCCCCTTCCATTTCCCCGACTCCCTTAACGCCATGGCCAAAGGTTCAATTGCCAATGCAAACAGCAGAGGAGACGGGGGGCACCCCTGCCTCATCCCTCGATACAGCTGGAAATACTCCGACCTCGCCGGTTCGTGACCACACTCGCCACCGGGGCTCTATACAGAAGCTTGACCCAACTAATAAACCCTCCCCCGAACCCAAACCTCCTCAACACTTCCCACAGATACTCCCACTCTACTCGGTCAAAGGCCTTCTCCGTGTCCATGGCTGCCACAGTCTCTGCCTCTCCCTCCACCGATGGCATCATTATCACATTTAGGAGCCTTCGCACATTGGTATTGAGCTGCCTACCCTTTACGAATCCCGTCTGGTCCTCGTGAATCACCCCCGGGACACAGGCCTCAATCCTCGTAGCCAACATTTTTGCCAGCAACTTAGCATCTACGTTGAGGAGCGAGATCGGTCTATACGACCCACATTGCAGTGGGTCCTTATCCCGCTTCAAGATCAAAGAGATCGTCGCCTCCGACATTGTCGGGGGCAGGGTCCCCCCCCTCCCTTGCTTCATTCAAGGTCTTTACCAGCAACGGGGCTAACAGGTCTACAACTTCCTATAAAACCTCTCCCTCCACCGATGGCATCATTATCACATTTAGGAGCCTTCGCACATTGGTATTGAGCTGCCTACCCTTTACGAATCCCGTCTGGTCCTCGTGAATCACCCCCGGGACACAGGCCTCAATCCTCGTAGCCAACATTTTTGCCAGCAACTTAGCATCTACGTTGAGGAGCGACGTCATCTCGGAAATCCCGGAACCCATCCGGCCCCGGGGCCTTCCCTGCCTGCATGCTCCCTAGTCCTTTAACCAGCTCCTCCACCCCAATTGGTGCCCCCAAACCAGCCACCTCCTGCTCCTCCACCCTCGGGAACCTCAGTTGGTCCAAGATTCGTCGCATCCCCTTTTTTCCCCCTGGGGGCTGGGACCTATACAGCTCCTCGTAAAAGGCCTTGAATGCCTCATTCACTTTCACCGCATTCCGCACCGTAGTTCCCCTGCCATCCTTGATTCCACCTATTTCCCTCGCTGCCATTCTCTTACGGAGCTGATGTGCCAGCATCCGACTCGCCTTCTCCCCATATTCATATATCGCCCCCTGTGCCTTCCTCCACTGTGCCTCTGCCTTCCCTGTGGTCAACATGTCAAACTCCGTCTGGAGACTTTGTCTCTCCCCGAGTAGTCCCTCATCAGGAGCCTCTGCATATCTCCTGTCCATCCTTAAAATCTCCCCCACTAACCTCTCTCTTTCCCTGCCCTCTCTCTTCACCCGATGAGCCCTGATGGAGATCACCTCTCCCCTGACCACCGCCTTCAGCGCCTCCTATACTACTCCCACCTGCACCTCCCCGTTGTCGTTGGCCTCCAGATACCTTTCGATGCACTCCCGCACCCTCCCACACACTTCCTCGTCTGCCAGCAGTCCCACATCCAACCGCCACAACGGGCGTTGGTTCCTCTCCTCCCCCAGCTCGAGCTCCACCCAATGCGGGGCATGGTCTGAAATGGCTATGGCCGAATACTCCGTTCCCTCCACTTTCGGGATCAATGCCCTGCCCAGAACAAAAAAATATATCCGGGAGTAGGCCTTATGTACGTGGGAGGAAAAAGAAAATTCTCTGGCCAAAGGCCTGGCAAATCTCCACGGATCTACTCCCTCCATCTGATCCATAAACCCCCTAAGCACCTTGGCCGCAGCCGGCTTCTTCCCCGTCTTAAATGGGGAACGATCTAATGCTGGGTCCAGCACCATGTTAAAATCCCCGCCCATTATCAAGCTCCCTACCTCCAGGTCTGGAATACGCCCCAACATCCATTTCATGAATCCAGCATCGCCCCAGTTCGGGACATATACATTCACCAGTACCACCTCCGTCCCCTGCAACCTACCGCTCACCATCACGTATCGGCCTCCATTGTCCGCTACTATGTTCTTGGCCTCAAACAACACCCGCTTCCCCACCAATATTGCCACCCCTCCATTCTTCGCATCCAGCCCCAAATGGAACACCTGTCCTACCCATCCCTTCCTTAACCTGACCTGATCTGCCACCTTCAGATGTGTCTCCTGAAGCATGGCCACGTCTGCCTTCAGTCCCTTTAGGTGCGCGAACACTCGGGCCCTCTTAACTGGTCCATTTAGGCCTCTCACATTCCACGTGATCAGCCAGATTGGGGGGCTACCACCCCTCACCCCCCTCGCCGACTAGCCATCTCCTGTCTTAGGCCAGTGCCGTGCCCGCGCC
The DNA here is from genome assembly GCF_047496885.1 of Scyliorhinus torazame. Taxonomy (NCBI): domain Eukaryota; kingdom Metazoa; phylum Chordata; class Chondrichthyes; order Carcharhiniformes; family Scyliorhinidae; genus Scyliorhinus; species Scyliorhinus torazame. Next base: position 224,672,008 of record NC_092715.1, on the reverse strand, counting down.
TCCTGCACCCTCCAGTCCCCCAGACGGCGAACCCCCGCCCCGACCATCTCTTCCATGTTCAGTTCCCCCTCGGACAGTGCAGCAGCACCCCTAATGTCCCCCCCTCCCCTCCCCCCCCCCTCCCCGCTAGATCAGCATCTAGCACTTTTGCTCCCCCATATTACTTCCGTGAGTCAGCTGACTTCTGCTGAGCCCGGCTTCCCCCGCCTTCCCGTTGATCTCCCCGTGTGGGAGTCTCTCCTCTTCCTTACCTTCCTCCATCCCCCCCCCAGCGCGGGAAAAAGCCTGCGCTTTCCTGAGCCAGCCCCGCCCCCTGTGGCGCAGCTCCTGCTGCGGCCTTATTACAGTTCCCCCATCCCCGAGTCTCACCTCCCTCCAGCACCGACGCCCACATTCCCCACCATCTCGTCTACAGAAAAAAAAAGAATTTTAACCAGAACTCTAACCACATCCCCATCCATCATCCCACCCATGAAATATTCTTTGCCCATATTTACAACCCCGTATACAACCAACATCCCCCCCCCCCCCCACACACAACCACAGCCACTCAGTTCGAGTCCAATTTTTCCGTTTGGATAAAGGTCCAAGCCTCTTCTGACGTTTCAAAATAATGGTGTTGGTCCTGATAAGTGACCCACAGTCACGCAGGCTGCAGCATTCCAAACCGGACTCTTTTTTTTGTGCAGCACTGCCTTGGCCCAGTTTAAGCCAGCTCTCCTCCTTTCCACCTCCGCGCTCAAATCCTGGTAGACTCAGTTCACCGCATTCTCCCATCTACTGCTCCGCACCTTCTTGGCCCACCTCAGAACACTTTCTTTGTCCGCAAAGCGATGGAACCTTGCCACAATCGCCCTTGGCGGCTCATCAGCCTTGGGTCTCCTCGCCCAGACACAGTGAGCCCCTTCCAGCTCCAGGGAGCTCGGAGTGGCCTCCTCACCCATCAGCGACTGAAGCATCATACTCACATATGCCCCGGCATCAACCCCCTCCACTCCTTCAGGGAGACCCAGAATCCGGAGATTCTTCCTCCTCGACCTGTTCTCCAGGACCTCTAGTCTCTCGGCCCACCTCCTGTGCACCGCCTCGTGCGCCTCCATTTTTACCGCCAGGCCCAGGATCTTGTCCTCGTTCTCATTCGTTTTATCCCTCACCTCACGAAGCTCCACTGCCTGGGCCTTCTGGGTCTCCTTCAGCTCCTCGATCGCCAACAGCATTGGCGCCAGCACCTCCTTTAAGCTCCTCCACACAGCGCTTAAGGAACTCCTGCTGGTCCGGCCCCCATGCTGCTCGATCTCCGCCCTCCGCCATCTTGTTTTTTCCCCCTCGTTTTTGCCGCTGCTCCAGAGCCTCTTTCTCCGACGCTCCACCGCTAATTTCCACCATCCAACGTAAGGGGGGACCTTACTTCACCTTCCCACACGGGATTAAATCAGAAATTTCAGTTGGGGCTCCTCTGGAGAGCTCAAAAGTCCGTTATAGCGGGAACTGCCGAAATGTGCGGCTTAGCTCTGCATCGCCGCAACCGGAAGTCCCGCCGCACCAGAGTTGTGTACAGCTGCAACATGACCTCATGGCTCCGAAACTCAAGCCCTCTACCAATAAAAGCTAACACACCGTACGCCTTCTTAACAACCCTCTCAACCTGGGTGCCAACTTTCAGGGATCTATGTACATGGACACTGAGATCTCTCTGCTCATCCACACTGCCAAGAATCTTACCATTAGCCCAGTACTCTGTCTTCCTGTTATTCCTTCCAAAATGAATCACCTCACACTTTTCTGCATTAAACTCCATTTGCCACCTCTCAGCCCAGCGCTGCAGCTTATCTATGTCCCCCTGTAACTTGTAACCTCCTTCTGCACTGTCCACAACTCCACCGACTTTCGTGTCATCTGCAAATTTACTCACCCATCCTTCTACGCCCTCCTCCAGATCATTTATGAAAATAACAAACAGCAGTGGCCCCAAAACAGATCCTTGTGGTACACCACTAGTAACTGGACTCCAGCCTGAACATTTCCCATCAACCACCACCTTGTGTCTTCTTCCAGCTAGCCAATTTCTGATCCAAACTGCTAAATCACCCTGAATCCCATGCCTCCGTATTTTCTGCAGTAGCCTACCGTGGGGAACCTTATCAACCGTTTTACTGAAATCCATATACACCACATCAACTGCTTTACCCTCATCCACCTGTTTGGTCACCTTCTCAAAGAACTCAATAAGGTTTGTGAGGCACGACCTACCCTTCACAAAACCGTGTTGACTATCTCTAATCAAATTATTCCTTTCCAGATGATCATACATCCTAACTCTTATGAACCTTTCCAAGATTTTGCCCACAACAGAAGTAAGGCTCACTGGTCTATAGTCACCCCTTCTTGAACAAGGGGACAACATTTGCTATCCTCAAGTCTTCTGGCACTATTCCTGCAGACAATGATGACATAAAGATCAAAGCCAAAGGCTCTGCAATCTCCTCCCTAGCTTCCCAGAGAATCCTAGGATAAATCCCATCCAGCCCAGGGGACTTATCTATTTGAACACTTTCCAGAATTGCTAACACCTCCTCCTTATGAACCACAAGCCCTTCTAGTCTAGTAGTCTGAATCTCAGTATTCTCCTCGACAACATTGTCTTTTTCCTGTGTGAATACTGACAAAAAACATTCATTTAGCACCTCTCCTATCTCCTCGGACTCCAAGCACAACTTCCCACTACTGTCCTTGACGGGCCCTACTCTTTCCCTAGTCATTCTTTTATTCCTGACATATCTATAGAAAGCTTTAGGGTTATCCTTGATTATTGCTCAATACATTTTTTTAAGCTATCTGACAGATCCAGTACAAAAATTCCTGTGCTAAGCAATGTGCAGCTGGTTGATCCTAGAGAATATTTGAAGAAACATGCGTTTAATTTCAGTTCAAAAAATATTTTCCCTTCTACATCTGAAAATGTACGTAATAGATTTCCCCAGAACGCGTGTATGAAAAGCATGATGGAGAGGGGTACATTTGGATTGGGGGTGGAAACAGTCATGGTTTTAACAAAGAAAGTCTGGAATGTGCAGCAACTCCATCATGGAATGTCACTTAATATTCTACAGTTAATATACAACACATAATATAATTGCTCCTCTGCCAGCTTTCGAGCAGATTTTGTCACCCTTTAATGGAAAAAATATGATAGATAGTGGCTAATACAGTGTCAGTACTGTAATCCCACATGCCTCAGAGCAGTTTGTTTCCTGAGTCAAGCAAAATGCCGATTATATTGTCTTACTTATGTGCTGCTCTTTTTGCTGTTGTTTGAGTGTGCCTTTGTTTTCCCTCATTGAAAAGAAGCTGTGTGATTCTGGATATAAGTCAATGAATTTGCCAAGATCTAGTCCTATCTCACTCGGTGCTGTCAGATGCCAGAAATATCAATCCACATTAGAGCTCCTTAACTAAACCTGGCACCGTTTATCGTGACATTCAGTGAAGGCGGTGATGCATTATTGCAGTTTGCATTCCTACTTTATCTTTGTCAGGACCATTACATACAGGAAGGACGTCCCTGATGGCGGGGGAGTCCAGAATCAGGGGTCACAGTCTGAAGGTTATGGAGTAAACCGTTTGGGACTGAGATGAAGAAAAATTAGAGTGGTGAGTTTGTTGAATTTGCTACCACAGAAAGTAGTGAGGCCAAAACGTTGTATGTTTTTAAGAAGGAGTTAGATATCGCTCTTGTGGCTAACGGGATCAAAGGGTATGGGGTGGCGCGGGGGCTGGAGTAGAAACAGGTTACTTGGTTGATGAGCCATGATCAGAATGAATGGTGGAGCAGACTCGAAGGGCTGAATGGCTCCTATTTTCTGTTTCTGTGTTTCTTTGACTGCATAGTTCATCAGTGAAAATACCATCTTGGCGTCTAATTGAAGTAATTATGCAATTATAGCTTTGATATTGTATTCCAGTTTGTGGAAGGTGGGGGTTTTCAACTTAATTTTAATCATTCACATTCCTGCTATTGAATTTGGGACACGCAAGTGCCATTTACCAATCACCCCTGTGCTCACTGACCCACATTGGTTGCTGGTTAGCCAACACTTCAATTATAAAATTCTCAGCCTTGTTCCAAATTTTTCCATGACCTTATCCTTCTCTATCCCTGTAGTCTCCTCCAACCCCACAACCTTCTGTGATATCTACGTTTGATTATGTTTGGCCTCTTAACAATCCTGCTTTTAATTACTTCATTATTGGTAGCTGTGCCTGAAGCAGTTTGGGCCCTAAGCTCTCCACCTCTCGATATTGCTTTGCTCCTTAAAACCACTCCTTAAAACCCAACACTTTGACCAAGCTTTTAACTATTTGCCCTAATACGGCCACATTTGGCTCCGTGTCAAATTTTGCATGATAACATTCTTGTGAAGCACCTTAGGGTGTTTTATTACATCAAACCTCTATAAATATACTTTTTTGTTGGCAGAGCTGCCAATGGCAAGTTGAAGGAAGTGGGAGATGGGCAAAGCACCAGAGATTTCAGAGACTGTGTGGAGTTTGCACATTCTCCTTGTGTCTGCCTGGGTTTTCTCCCATAGTTAGATGTGTAGGATAGGTGGATTGGCCATGCTAAAATTGCCCCTTAATGTCCAAGGATGCCCATGTTAGGTGGATTGGCCATGATCCCTGCGTGGGGTCATGGGCATGATCCCTGCGTGGGGTCATGGGGATATGGCAGGGGAGTGGGCCTGGGTATTGGGCCTCTTTCGGAGGGTCAATGCAGACTCGATGGGCTGAATGGCCTCCTTCTGCACTGTAGGAAATTTATGGTTCTATAACTTGCATAAAGTGGTATTGAAAGTTGTTCTGAAAAATCCGTTATCCATCCCAGCTCTCTACCTGTGATTCCAAGTACCGCTTGATGCGTTAGTCATCATTGTGACGGATAGAGCTTATGGATCTCAATTAATTGATACAACCAGATTATAAATTTGTTGAAGAAATTAGAGTGAAAGTTTTTGAAATTTTGATGTAACCAAAGTTGGTAGTTGTTTGTTAATGCCTTGGAGTAATGTGGTTTGGCCAATTGACATGTTTACTAAAGGGGTAATTGTACTGTTAGAATTGTGTGTGTGTGGTTCTTCTGTGACACAGCCTGCAGCTCTGTAAAGATTTCCATTTTCTCTTGTGTTAATACTAACAACTCAAAGAATGCTTCTCTCTTTATCTCGTTTATCTCCCTCTCTCTTGTTTTATCTCTCATTTTAGCTCTTTACCTCGCTCTCATTTGTTGCCTGCACCTGTCCCACTTCATGTCCGGTGCTCTTTCTGTTTTACCTTCTCTGAATATTTATCTGTAAATGACAGTACAGTAGAATGAAATGTACTGCTGGGTTAAGTGATTAAACTTCAACTTACCCTCTGCAATATTAGATTTTACCATAATAATAAACTGAAGGACAGCATTTTCTGGGCACAGATAATGTCAGTATCACATTCTGCGCAGTAAGTAAAGCAATGTGTGCAGCACTATCTGCTGCCTCCTGCAAGGAATGAATTGAAAATGAATCCAGTTTATTAAACATTGCTATAGTCACGTGCACGGAGTTGCTCTGCATCCATTATTTTTGCCGAGCCTCCTTTGTTTGAGGATAAGTGGTGATTACATTTCCTGCTTACATGTGTCCCCGTAAATTCACTACATCCAATTCAGCCAGCCTTTTGTCGAGTGGTAATCTGCAAGTATGACAGATGAGAGAGCTTAGACAGTGAAACAAATTGAAAAATTATGAGGAAATCTCAGCTGGAATGGACCTCATTGAATATTAAATTCCTAATGGTTTGGCATTTGACAGAAACAGCCGATAAAATTAATATTAGGTTTTAACATTTTTATCACCTATACAGTGAGTTTGCGTTGAATGGAATGTCTATTGTTCCACTTTTTTTTTCCTTTAGCACAGTAACATTAAAATAATGGCTCATATTTTGAGAATACTTTGCGAATCCCTGTCCCTTATAGAGTTGCTGAGAGGGTGACCTCCTGGAGGGTGATTTCATTGAGTTTGGGTGGTGATTGCTGCCTTGTGATTTGAGAGTTCATTGCAAGTTGGGTGGTTTAGCCTGAAGCCAAGACTTCTAAAGATTCCAGTATAATATTTGAGGGGAATTTGTATGCACGATTGGTATGCTTGGTGCACCTCAAAAGAAATTCAGAAAAAATTGGAAGCAGGCTTAGTTTATATTGAAAGAGAAATAAAGGGGGAAGGGTTAAGTTCCTGAATTATGTAGTTGAATCTCTTTATTGTCCATTTTAAAAATATTTTGTAGGTGCAAGTTATCATTTTATATTACAACTAAAAATTATATTTTGGTAGCTATCATTTTATTTTGAGATGTGTTTAGTAAACTGTTTTGTCCACAATAAAATGTAAGTCTCTCAAGCCTCTAGATTTGAAACTCAATGTGTTTGAAACAAACTTAGATTGCAGAATTAAAGAAAACCTTGGCTGTTTTTGACATTAGGGGCAGAAGGAACTGAGTTAACAGACAAAACACTGAAATGGTTCAATATCTTTAATATCCAGGACTATTTGTATCAGCTGAACTAGCACTCTGAGTATGGATTCCTCTTTCCTAATATCCCTGCCATTGAATTTGCCTGTGTGCTCCTGTGAAGCATATTGACATATTTTCCTGCCTTTCACATGCTACATAGAACATAGAACAGTACAGCAGAGAACAGGCCCTTCGGCCCTCTGTTGTGCCGAGCATTATCCAAAACCAAGATCAAGCTATCCCACTCCCTGTCATTCTGGTGTGCTCCATGTGCCTATCCAATAACCGCTTGAAAGTTCCTAAAGTGTCCGTCTCCACTATCACAGCAGGCAGTCCATTCCACACCCTAACCACTCTCTGACTGAGGAACCTACCTCGGACTATTTGAATGTATGTTGTTTAGTCCCACCCCAAATCTTGAGCACATAATGTAGGCTAACACATGTGTTACTGCATTACCAAAGGCTTCATTTTATGGCTGAAATATTTTTAAAAGCTTTGAAATAACTTCAGAGTGAAAGGCCAAACCGATTTATTCTAAACTGAAAATAAAGCCTCGGCATACAAAACAAACATTCCAGCACAGGACTATCGGGATCAGCCGCTCCAGGTCTGGGAGCTACATTGTCCCGCGAACAAGTCCCAGCTGGTCGGACCTCTGCCCGCTCATCACGAGAGCTCGTACTCTACGAAGCCCAGGGGGAGGTCAATCAGCGATTTTCCCCCGTGGTCCTCCTGAGGGTTATCACATCCCTCCCCCTCAAGTCCGTATCTTCCCCTCACTCCCGCGGCGATGAGGCCTCTCATCACTTGGCACAAGGCTTGGGTCGGCGGCAAGTGGAGCTGGATTGGGGGCATGAAGCGGTGTGGGGATCATTGCTTCCTTGTTGAACACTGAAGAGTTATAGACTGAGGTCTGTCTTCGGTGCTGACCTCCGACAGAGGATTGGTGCTGACCTTCGACGAAGGATCAATCTCCTCAGTCTCCATTTCGGACTCCGAATCTTCAGCATCGTTGGGAATGACTCTCGGGTCCCGCATAGGCTGTGTGCCCTTGCTGGAGGTAGTCGCAGTGGGCATCAAGAACTTTGTCTCTGATGAAATAATCTCTGCTGGAGTGGGTTCCCTGCTTCTCAGGTGGTCCAGGTGTTTTTTTCACTGCCTCCTTTGGATTTTGACTTTGTAAGAAACCAGAACAGTCTTTTTCCAGGAGAATCGGGGTCCATTGGAGCCATCTTCATTGTTCAGCATATAGATAGCAACTCCTGTTCTGAAGATCCTTTCGAGTCTTCTGGTGCCGCGGTTCTTTTTTTGGGTCTCCTGCTTTGACTCCATCTCACCCCCCAAGTTGGGAAACAGCAGGTTGAGCCTAATGTATAGTTATCATCCCATTAACAGTTCCACTGATGTGACTCCCATCGTCATTGTGTGTGGCATGGTTCTACCATCAAAGAGGAACCAGGCCAATTTTGTATCCAGGGAACAAGCAGGCAGTTTCTTTGTGCCGGTTTTGAATGTTTTACCTGATGGATGATATGCTGCCGTTCGGATGCGTTTAATGCTGTTCGACTTTGTGAATTCCTGCAAGTCTCCACTGGTAAAGGGGGCATCATTATTGGATATCAGGATCACTGGTATGCTGTGGGTACAGAAACTTTGTTGGAGTTTTTCTATTGTTGCATGAGAATTCGTGCAGAACATACAATGACTTTCTAACAATTTTGAGTGAGCGACGGCCATAATAAAGAACATCGATCCCAAGAACGGGTCAGCAAAGTCCACGGGCACCCTTGCCAATGGTCTTCCTGGCCATTTCCGCAGTGCAAAGAGGCCTATGGTGGGGAACGTTTTTTACTCTTGGCATAAGGAGGACTGCTTCACCAGATTTTCGATTTCTGTATCGACCCATGGCCAGCAGAAGTAGCTCTTGCGAGCGTTTCTGTCTTGGATACCTTGGGGTGTCCACTGTGTAATTCCGACAGGAAATTCAAAGTCATGATGATTTCTTCCAATGCTGGCAGAGGGGTCAAGCTTGTGGGCAGTGAGAGGCAGCTCAGGGCACCCGCGTTGGCAATGTGTGTTCGTGGGCAGTGCTTGAGAGAGTTTTCGTAGGCTGCTAACAATAATGCCCAATGTTGGATCTGAGATGATGGGTGGAATCGCTTTCCCCTCGTTGAAAAGGCCCAGCAGGACGTCCTAGTCTGTTCCGACTGTGAACTGTTGACTGTAGATATCTGGGTGGAACTTCTTCATCCCAAAAATAACAGCCAATCCTTCCATTTCGATTTGAGAATAGCGTCTTTCCGCTTCTGCAAAGGTTCTGGATGCATATGCTATTCCCATCAATGGGAAAGGACTGCCCTACTCCATATGGAGAGGCATCACACGTTAATACCTGTTCTCTCTTGGGGTCATAATGAGCCAGGATGTTTGAAGATAGTAACTGCTGCTTCACGTTTGCGAAAACTGCATCCTGCAACGCTTGTCACAACCAACTCTGCTGTTTTTTTTAAAGGGTGTGCAGCGGTGACAAAATAACCAAGTTTGGGATAAATTTCCTATAGTTTACGAGGCCCAGGACAGATCTTAATGCTGTCGTATTTTGCGGGGTCAGTGCCCCATTTGGCCTTCACTTTATCCTCCACATGGTGCAGGCCTTGTCGACTCGGTACTCTGGATAGATTACTTCGCCTGCCTGGACCACCCATTTTTCTCGCTTGAGACGGACACCTACATCAGAATATCATCTCAAAATCTCCTCCAGGTTTGCTCATTGCTCTTTTTCCGTGGCTCCTGTGATTAGTGTGTCATCAAAGTATATTGCCACCTTAGGTAGCCCTTGGAGAATGTTTGCCATCACGCACACGTCAGTGAGACTCGGTGTGTATATTCCTATAAACCCTTTGGGTGATAATCGTCATGTACTTCCTGAATGACTTGTCTAGTGCTAGCTGATAGGTAGGGCTTGTATCTAGTTTGGTGAAGGTTTGACCCCCTGCAAGTTTGGTATTTAGATCTTCTATGCGTAGCATGGGGTACCATTCTAAATGTGAGACTTGGGAACCACAAAAGTGGATTGACTTGTCTGGTTTGAAGCCAGCGACTACTGGTGCAGCCCGATCTGTGAACTGCACTGGTCATATTATTCCAAGGCTCTCTAACCACTCTGGTTTGATTTCTACTTTGGTAAGTAAAGCGTATGGGACTGGCCGTGTCCTGAAATATTTGGATAAGGCTTCGGGGTCCACATAAATCTTTGCCCTTGCTCCCTTTATTCTACCAATGGCATCTTGGAATACCTTGGGGCATTTGCCAATTACCTCGTACAGTCCACTAGTTCCTAGTTTAAAAATTTGTTGCCAATCCAGATAGATCCTCTGGAGCCAGTCTCTGTGCAAGGTGTTGGGTCCTGATCCTCGTACAACTATGAATGGTAGGCGGGCCATCTGCAGACCATAGGTAATCGGGGGTCATAGTGTTCCACATAATCTTCAAAGGTTCCCCTCCTATATGTGGCCAACCTGCCCCTGGTGTCTCCCAGGCTTCAGAGCAAAATACACATCCGGAGACGTCGGAAGGTCTGTTCCCCGACGCTGGAGACAGCAATATCTACTTTCATTTCTAGGGAATGGCCGTTGACCAAGAGTGTTATCTTTATTCGGGCAACCTGAGGGTTGATGATGCAAATTTAGCTGCACGTTTCACCCTCTATGGGCTGATCAACTTGCAAGGCCCAGGCCTGAGGTGGCTTTGGCTACCAGCCTGGGCGGCACACATACCTCTGATTCTGGCCACCTTGTCTGGGTCCTGTCCTTTGGCCACACTTAACAGCAGCTTTGCTGCTGAAACTTGTCGTTCTCTGGGAGGCTTCCCTGGTACTTCGAGGATTGTCCTGTCATCTTTTGAGATGCCAGAATGTCCTGGCTATAGGTGGGTGAGGAAGTGGGAGCCCTCTCTGTGAATGCTGGCTTTTCTGTGTGAGGGTCCTCTCTTCCCTGCCCCAGCCTGAGAACGCTACTGTACATCATCCCTTGGCATTCTTGAGCCCCGTTCTTCGCATTCTCCATGGTTTACAGGAATGTTGCCAGGGCTAGAAAAGTTTGGCTATGAAGAGAGATTGGGTTATTTTCCTTAGAACATAGAAGTCCGAGGGGGTGACTTAATTGAGGTGTACATAATTATGAGAGGAAGAGATAGGGTGGACAGGATAAAATTGTTTCCCTTGATGGAGAATTCTAGGACCAAGGGACATATATTCAAGATAAGAGGCAGAAGGTGTAGAGGGGACATGAGGAAAAATGTTTTACGCAGAGGTAGTGGGAGTCTGGAATTTGCTGCCCGAATTGATCGTTGAGGCAAAGACCCGAAACGCTTTAAAAGGTATCTGGATCTGCACGGTAAGTGCTCTAAGCTACAAGGCTATGGACCGAGTGCAGGAAGATGGGATAAGAAAGCGCACCTCAGTATCCTCAGGCTGGCATGGATAAGAGGGGCCAAACAGTCTCCTTCTGTGCTGATGGTGCTAATTCTGTAGCCCTTTTGAGGTCTAGGGTGGGTTCTGCCGACAATGTTTTTTGAATTGCCACATTATTGATCCCACACACTAGCCGGTTGTGTAGTATCTCGTTCAGGGATGGGCCAAATTCACAATATTCGGCCAGCTTTCTTCATCCAGCCAGGAATTCTGTCATGAATTCCCCAGGGGTTCCCCGAGCTGTGTTGAATTGGTAACACTGGAGGATTACGGATGGCTTTGGGTCGCAACATTTTAGTATTGGGGCTGCTGGTTAAATAAAACCCTAATAATTCTGAACGTCAGGGCCCTGCATGCTGTCAAAAGGATTATTTTGTGTCCCGTTGTATGCTGTTGGCGTGAAAGAAGTAGCACATACATTTGGCATACTGGGCCAGTCCTCCAAATCTGCCTCATAATACTCGAGCTTCCCAAATAAGGGGATGTCAGGTTTTCTTTTGTATGCTTTGTTTCTTACTGGTGTGGTCGTCGGGGAGTTTGGATAATGCTGTTCGGAATCCTTTGCTTCATCCTCGTCGCCAATGTAATAATTCCAGGAGGTGCGGAGTGAAAGGCCAAACTGGTTTATTTTAAACTGAAAATAAAGCCGCCACCATGGCCTCTTCGGAACTGCCAGTCCGGGTGTGGGAGCTACATTTAAATGCCTCTATAATGAGCCCCAGCTGGGCGGGCCTCCGCCCACATCACGGGAACCCGTATTCTATGAAACCCGCGAGGAGATCAATCGGCAATCCACCGTGATCTTCATGAGGATGAGCGCAAGCTTGCTCAGGTGAACATTGAATATCATGGAATATTTTAAGGAAAGTGCCTGGTGACCTGGCTGTTATTTATTCCTCAACCAAGAACATTTGAACAGGTTAACTGGTCACTTATTGCTGTGCTGGTGCATTCTTGGAATGACCAGGTTAGCAGTGTTTATAAAGTTAAAGTGCTCCATTTGATGAGAAACACTTTTGATGTCGTGAGGATATAAATGGTGCTACGTAAAGTCAAATTCATGCTTGCCATTATAGCTCATTCCTTCACACTGGTGGCAACATTACGTCCTCTGTCATAGAGCCAAAATGCCATATAAGGAGGCAATTTATCCCATCAAATCCATGCTGGCTCTCTGGAGCAATCCATTCCCCAGCTCCATCCCTGTAGTTCGGCAAGTTTATTCACCTTAAGTGCCCACCAAGTTGTATCAAATTTACAGTGCTGACGGAGGCCATACGGCCCATCGAGTCTGCATCGGCTCTTGGAAAGAGCACCCTACCTAGGCCCACACCTCCACCCTATTCCAATAACCCAGTAACCCCATCCAACACTAAGGGCAATTTTGGACACTATGGGCAATTTAGCATGGCCAATCCACCTAGGGCAGCACGGTAACATTGTGGATAGCACAATTGCTTCACAGCTCCAGGGTTCCAGGTTCGATTCCGGCTTGGGTCACTGTCTGTGCGGAGTCTGCACATCCTCCCCGTGTGTGCGTGGGTCCCCTCCGGGTACTCCGGTTTCCTCCCACAGTCCAAAGATGTGCAGGTTGCACCACAATGTACTGATGTATATTGTGACACTCATGTGGGTATGGAAATGCGCACACCTTACATAGAAACATCCTTCACATTACGCATATAGTAGACAAAAGAATAATCATGATGTGGAGATGCCGGCGTTGGACTGGGGTGAGATCAGTAAGAAGTCTTACAACACCAGGTTAAAGTATAACAGGTTTGCTTCGATGTCACTAGCTTTAGAATAATCAACAGAGTACATTGACTGGTGCATCAACAAATAGTGATTGGTTACAGTGCGGAACAAGGCCAAACAAGAGCAGCACAGGGCATCGTGAATAGTGTTCTTAAAGGGAACAGATCATGTAGGAGCCGTACCTAGCACAAAGGAAGATGGTTTTGGATGTTGGAGGTCAATCATCTCAGTCCCAGTACATTGCTGCAGGATTTCCTGAGGGTAGTGTCCTTGTCCCAACCATGTTCCCTTCTTGCCTCTTTCTTTCCCCTTGTCTGTTCCACACTGTCTCTTGCCCCCTCCCCCCTCTCTTGCCCCCTCCCCCCTCTCTTGCCCCCTCCCCCCTCTCTTGCCCCCTCCCCCCTCTCTTGCCCCCTCCCCCCTCTCTTGCCCCCTCCCCCCTCTCTTGCCCCCTCCCCCCTCTCTTGCCCCCTCCCCCCTCTCTTGCCCCCTCCCCCCCCTCTTGCCCCCCTCTTGCCCCCTCCCCCCCCTCTTGTCCCCCCCCTCTTGCCCCCTCCCCCCCCTCTTGCCCCCTCCCCCCCTCTCCCCCCTCTTGCCCCCTCCCCCCCTCCCTCCCCCCCTCCCCCCCTCCTCCCCCCTCTTGCCCCCTCCTCCCCCCCCCTCTTGCCCCCTCCTCCCCCCCCTCTTGCCCCCTCCTCCCCCCCCCCTCTTGCCCCCTCCTCCCCCCTCTCCCCCCCTCTTGCCCCCTCTCCCCCCCTCTTGCCCCCTCTCCCCCCCTCTTGCCCCCTCTCCCCCCCTCTTGCCCCCTCTCCCCCCCTCTTGCCCCCTCTCCCCCCCTCTTGCCCCCTCTTGCCCCCTCTCGCCCCCTCTTGCCCCCTCTCCCCCCCTCTTGCCCCCTCTCCCCCCCTCTCGCCCCCTCTCCCCCCCCTCTTGCCCCCTCTCCCCTCTCTTGCCCCCTCCCCCCTCTCTTGCCCCCTCCCCCCTCTCTTGCCCCCTCCCCCCTCTCTTGCCCCCTCCCCCCTCTCTTGCCCCCTCCCCCCTCTCTTGCCCCCTCCCCCCCCTCTTGTCCCCCCCTCTTGCCCCCTCCCCCCCTCTCCCCCCCTCTTGCCCCCTCCCCCCCCTCTTGCCCCCTCCCTCCCCCCCTCCTCCCCCCTCTTGCCCCCTCCTCCCCCCCTCTTGCCCCCTCCTCCCCCCCTCTTGCCCCCTCCTCCCCCCTCTCCCCCCCCTCTTGCCCCCTCTCCCCCCCCTCTTGCCCCCTCTCCCCCCTCTTGCCCCCTCTCCCCCCCTCTTGCCCCCTCTCCCCCCCTCTTGCCCCCTCTCCCCCCCTCTTGCCCCCTCTCCCCCCCTCTCGCCCCCTCTCTCCCCCCCCTCTTGCCCCCTCTCCCCCCCTCTTGCCCCCTCTCCCCCCCTCTTGCCCCCTCTCCCCCCCTCTTGCCCCCTCTCCCCCCCTCTTGCCCCCTCTCCCCCCCTCTCCCCCCCTCTTGCCCCCCTCGCCCCCTCTTGCCCCCTCTCTCCCCCCCCTCTTGCCCCCTCTCTCCCCCCCCTCTTGCCCCCTCTCTCCCCCCCCCCTCTTGCCCCCTCTCCCCCCCTCTTGCCCCCTCTCCCCCCCTCTTGCCCCCTCTCCCCCCCCTCTTGCCCCCTCTCCCCCCCCTCTTGCCCCCTCTCTCCCCCCCCTCTCTCCCCCCCCCTCTTGCCCCCTCTTCCCCCCCCTCTTGCCCCCCCCTCTTGCCCCCTCTCCCCCCCCCTCTTGCCCCCTCTCCCCCCCCTCTTGCCCCCTCTCCCCCCCTCTCCCCCCCCCTCTTGCCCCCTCTCTCCCCCCCTCTTGCCCCCTCTCTCCCCCCCCTCTTGCCCCCTCTCTCCCCCCCCTCCCCCCCTCTTGCCCCCTCCCCCCCCTCCCCCCCTCTTGCCCCCTCCCCCCCAATCTCTGTTCTCTCTTTCCCTCTGCCCACCATAAGCTCCAGTCCTCCATCCATCATTTTTCCTTCCCCCACTTCCTCACTGCTCATTTCCTTTGTGAAAACAATGGCGTTATTTATAAAATGTGACCAATCAACATTGGGCTCAGTGCAGCTGAGAGGAGAGTCCTGATGAAATGGGAATGTTTCTCCAATCTCACAGTAATTTAAATAGTAAATCCGTTGAGGACATAGGATTTTGTTTTTTCATTCCGAAACACAAATAGGCTTCACACATCTGCAAGGAGAATTTTATCACAACACAAAGGATGTGCCTGTATTCATTTTCCTAGGGCCTGTCATTGTGTCTTTGAAATGATGGAAAATGCGTGCATTGTTTTTGAATGAAATGCCTTTAAGAGGCTCTATGCGAGGGCAGTTTGGGGCTTACTGCTACCATTTTTCCAACTTAAAATTCCTGAAATACTCTGAAGTGTGATGGGAAATGGCTTCAGGGTCAGTGGTACAAATCTCTTAATACATTCTATCACAGAACCTCTTCATTCGCATAGTATTAGAGCACTGCAGAAAGAGGTGACTCTTTCACAGTTGTTCACTTAATCCTATTTCATGAAGCTTTATTTCCATACGATTTTAAGTATTTTTGAACTATTTATTACTTACCTTAAAGATAACTTGTCATATTATTTTCTGCTGTTATTTGTGTTTGGGTATTCTACCTTCTCCAAACTCTCGATCTCTTGAATCAGTCTCTGTTCTTTCGGCTTTGAGGCAACAAATGGAAGTTGTTACCAAGGTGGAAAGTCTCATGCCATGAATTAATTTTGAGCCCCCCCATTAATTTAAATAGAAATTTGTACTTGAAAAGTTTGTGTCATCTCAGTGCAGTCAACATCACAAACTATGTTGTAACTGATGTTGTTCGTGATGTGCTGATGTTGTGTTAGTTGACCCTTAAATATGCTGATATTGGTGTATGTCTTACAGAACACTATTCATGACTGTTCTTTTTAAGTTACAGTAGCTTTGAGATTTAACATGGGAAACCAACAGTCATGACTTTTGGTTCTGCCAAAAAGCAAACTTCTGTGCATTTGTATCTTTGCTTTCAAATCCACCATCGTCATGTTCGACGTGAAATTGCAAGCAATTATTAGAAATATACATTTCAACAAATTTGCAGCAATGAACAAAAAAAAGTACAGCACAGGAACAGGCCCTTCGGCCCTCCAAGCCCGTGCCGGCCATGCTGCCCGACTAAACTACAATCTCTTACACTTCCTGGGTCCGTATCCCTCTATTCCCATCCTATTCATGTATTTGTCAAGATGCCCCTTAAATGTCACTATCGTCCCTGCTTCCACCACCTCCTCCAGTAGCGAGTTCCAGGCATCCACTACCCTCTGTGTAAAACAACTTGCCTCGTACATCTACTCTAAACCTTGCCCCTCGCACCTTAAACTTATGCCCCCGAGTAATTGACACCTCTACCCTGGGGAAAAGCCTCTGACTATCCACTCTGTCTATGCCCCTCATAATTTTGTAGACCTCTATCAGGTCGCCCCTCAACCTCCGTCGTTCCAGTGAGAACAAACCGAGTTTATTCAACTGCTCCTCATCGCTAATGCCCTCCATACCAGGCAACATTCTGGTAAATCTCTTCTGCACCCTCTCTAAAGCCTCCACATCCTTCTGGTAGTGTGGCGACCAGAATTGAACACTATACTCCAAGTGTGGCCTAACTAAGATTCTATACAGCTGCAACATGACTTGCCAATTATTATACTCACTGCCCCGGCCAATGAAGGCAAGCATGCCATATGCCTTCTTGACTACCTTCTCCACCTGTGTTGCCCCTTTCAGTGACCTGTGGACCTGTATACCTAGATCTCTCTGACTTTCAATACTCTTGAGGGTTCTACCATTCACTGTATATTCCCTACCTGCATTAGACCTTCCAAAATGCATTACCTCACATTTGTCCGGATTAAACTCCATCTGTCATCTCTCCTCCCAAATCTCCAAACAATCTAAATCCTGCTGTACCCTCTGACAGTCCTCATCGCTATCCGCAATTCCACCAACCTTTGTGTCGTCTGCAAACTCACTAATCAGACCAGTTACATTTTCCTCCAAATCATTTATATATACTACAAACAGCAAAGGTCCCAGCACTGATCCCTGCGGCACACCACTAGTCACAGCCCTTCAATTAGAAAAGCATCCTTCCAATGCTACTCTCTGCCTTCTATGACCTAGCCAGTCCTGTATCCTCCTTGCCAGCTCACCCCTGATCCCGTGTGACTTCACCTTTTGTACTAGTCTACCATGAGGGACCTTGTCAAAGGCCTTACTGAAGTCCGTATATACAACATCCACTGCCCTACCTGCATCAATCATCTTTGTGACCTCTTTGAAAAACTCTATCAAGTTAGTGAGACACGACCTCCCCTTCACAAAACCATGCTGCCTCTCACTAATACGTTCATTTGCTTCCAAATGGGAGTAGATCCTGTCTCGCAGAATTCTCTCCAGTAATTTCCCTACCACTGACGTAAGGCTCACCAGCCTGTAGTTCCCTGGATTATCCTTGCTACCCTTCTTAAACAGAGGAACAACATTGGCTATTCTCCAGTCCTCCGGGACATCCCCTGAAGACAGTGAGGATCCAAATATTTCTGTCAAGGCCTCAGCAATTTCCTCTCTAGCCTCCTTCAGTATTCTGGGGTAGATCCCATCAGGCCCTGGGGACTTATCTACATTAATATTTTTTAAGACGCCCAACACCTCATCTTTTTGGATCTCAATGTGACCCAGGCTATCTACACACCCTTCTCCAGACTCAACACCTACCAATTCCTTTTTGGTGAATACTGATGCAAAGTATTCATTTAGTACCTCGCCCATTTCCTCTGGCGCCACACATAGATTCCCTTGCCTATCCTTTCCCTGGCTACCCTCTTGCTTTTTATGTACGTGTAAAAAGCCTTGGGATTTTCCTTAACCCTATTTGCCAATGACTTTTCGTGACCCTTCTAGCCCTCCTGACTCCTTACTTAAGTTCCTTCCTACTTTCCTGATATTCCACACAGACTTCGTCTGTTCCCAGCCTTTTAGCCCTGATAAATGCCTCCTTTTTCTTTTTGACGAGGCCTACAATATCTCTCGTTATCCAAGGTTCCCGAAAATTGCCGTATTTATCCTTCTTCCTCACAGGAACATGCTGGTCCTGAATTCCTTTCAACTGACATTTGAAAGCTTCCCACATGTCAGATGTTGATTTACCCTCAAACATCCTCCCCCAATCTAGGTTCTTCAGTTCCCGCCTAATATTGTTATAATTAGCCTTCCCCCAATTTAGCAAATTCACCCTAGGACCACTCTTATCCTTGTCCACCAACACTTTAAAACTTACTGAATTGTGGTCACTGTTCCCAAAATGCTCCCCTACTGAAACTTCTACCACCTGGCCGACTCATTCCCCAATACCAGGTCCAGTACAGCCCCTTCCCTAGTTGGACTGTCTACATATTGTTTTAAGAAGCCCTCCTGGATGCTCCTTACAAACTCTGCCCCGTCTAAGCCCCTGGCACTAAGTGAGTCCCAGTCAATATTGGAGAAGTTGAAGTCTCCCATCACAACAACCCTGTTGCTTTTACTTTTTTCAAAAATCTGTCTACCTATCTCCCGCTGGCTGTTGTGAGGCCTGTAGTAAACCCCCAACATTGTGACTGCACAGTTCTTATTCCTGATCTCTACCCATATAGCCTCACTGCCCTCTGAGGTGTCCTCCCGTAGTACAGCTGTGATATTCTCCCGAACCAGTAGCCCAACTCCGCCATCCCTTTTACCTCCCTCTCTATCCCGCCTGAAACATCTAAATCCTGGAACGTTTAGCTGCCAATCCTGCCCTTCCCTGAACCAGGTCTCTGTAATGGCAACAACATCATAGTTCCACGTATTAATTCAAGCTCTTAAGTTCATCTGCCTTACCCGTAATACTTCTTGCATTAAAACATATGCACTTCAGGCCACCAGACCCGCTGTGTTCAGCAACCTCACCCTGTCTGCTCTGCCTCAGAGCCATACTGGCCCTATTCCCTAGTTCTCCCTCAATGCTCTCACCTTCTGACCTATTGCTCCCGTGCCCATCCCCTTGCCATACTAGTTTAAACCCTCCCGTGTGACACTAGCAAACCTCGCGGCCAGGATATTTATGCCTCTCCAGTTTAGATGCAACCCGCCCTTGTTATATAGGTCACACCTGCCCCGGAAGAGCTCCCAATGGTCCAGATAACAGAAACCCTCCCTCCTACACCAGCTGTTTAGCCATGTGTTTAGCTGCTCTATCTTCCTATTTCTAGCCTCACTGGCACGTGGCACAGGGAGTAATCCCGAGATTACAACCTTGGAGGTCCTGTCTTTTAACTTTCTGCCTTGCTCCCTGACCTCCTGCTGCAGGACCTCATGCCCCTTCCTGCCTATGTCATTAGTACCAATATGTACAACGGCCTCTGCCTGTTTGCCCTCCCCCTTCAGGATGCCCTCTGCCCGTTTATGAGTAAAGTAAATAATACTTTTGCTCTACATAATAAGTACTGGAGGCATGCCTTGTGGTTACATTTTAAGTATCCAAAAGTTGGGGAGATCACACTGAAGAGACTTCTAGTTGGGCCTTCAAGCAAGTGAACAAATAGGGATGATACTCTCATGATTGAATTATGTTGTGATATTTACACATTTTGTAAAATAAGCTATCACCTCATTGTATTATATTCTGTTTTAATTGCCAATTGAACTCCTGTGCACATTTTTGTAAAGATCAGTCTATGAGTGGGATTCTCCGCCGGAGGGATCCTCTGCTTCACAGGCAGTGCACTCACGGTCGCAGATTTCCCGACGTGTACGGGTAGCCACAATGGCAAACCCCATTGGCCGGCTGCCGGGACGGAGGATCCCGCTGCTGGCAGGAGTGCGCGGCACCAGAAAATGGGTCTGGCGAGATGGAGAATCCCGCCCTATGTTTTATTTCTCAGACTTTGAAGAGTCATATTGGGTTTGATGTGTTAACTGTTTGTCTGTTCACAGAAGCTGCCAGGTGGGCTTAGTTTTTCCAGCACTTTTTTTCCTTATGTAAAGATCTAATATTTGACTTTATATTATTTATTGTTAAATAACAAAATGTAAGTTTGGGCAGCAGTTGGTTGAATCTAGCAGCTTTTCTGCAAAACAGGCTGAGAGCCTGGGAAAGATACAACTTAGGCTAAAATGTCAGATATAATTTTAGTGTGACAAATTTGTATAAGCAAGTTCGATTGTAAATAAAAGACTTCACAACTTGATATCAAAGAGCAGCAGAGTTATCCCTGGCATCCTGGCCAATATTCTACCCTCATTCAGCATCACAAAAATAAAACAGATTATCTGGAGAGAGAACCAAAAAGACGAGGTGTTGGGCGTCTTGAAAAATATTAAGGTGGATAAGTCCCCACGGCCTGATGAGATCTACCCGAGAATACTGAAGGAGGCAAGAGAGGAAATTGCGGAGGCCTTGACAGAAATCTTTGGATCCTCTCTGTCTTCAGTGATGTCCTGGAGGACTGGAGAGTAGCCAATGTTGTTCCTTTGTTTAAGAAGGGTAGCAAGGATAATCCAGGGAACTACAGGCCAGTGAACCTTAAATCCGTGGGAGGGAAATTACTGGAGAGAATTCTTCGAGACAGGATCTACTCCCATTTGGAAGCAATTGGTCATATTAGCGAGAGACAGCACGGTTTTGTGAAGGGGAGGTCGTGTCTCACTAACTTGAGTTTTTCGAAGCGGTCACAAAGATGATTGATGCAGGTAGGGCAGTCGATGTTGTCTGCATGGACTTCAGTAAGGCCTTTGACAAGGTCCCTCATAGCAGACTAGTACAAAAGGTGAAGTCACACAGGATCAGAGGTGGGCTGGAAGATGGATACAGAACTGGCTAGGTCATAGAAGGTAGAGAGTAGCAGTGGAAGGGTGCTTTTCTGATTGGAGGGCTGTGACAAGTGGTGTTCCACAGGGATCAGTGCTGGGACCTTTGCTGTTTGTAGTATATATAAATGATTTGGAGGAAAATGTAACTGGTCTGATTAGTACGTTTGCAGACGACACAAAGGTTGGTGGAATTGCGGCTAGCGATGAGGACTGTCAGAGGATACAGCAGGATTTAGATCATTGAGACTTGGGCAGCGAGATGGCAGATGGAGTTTAATCCGGACAAATGTGAGGTAATGCATTTTGGAAGGTCCAATACAGGTAGGGAATATATACAGTGAATGGTAGAACCCTCGAGAGTATTGAAAGTCAGAGAGATCTAGGTGTATAGGTCCACAGGTCACTGAAAGGGGCAATACAGGTGGAGAAGGTAAGGCAAAAGGCATGCTTCATTGGCTGGGGCTTTGAGTATAAAAATTGGCAAGTCATGTAGCAGCTGTATAGAACCTTAGTTAGGCCACACTATGAGTATAGTGCTCAATTCTGGTCGCCACACTACCAGAAGGATGTGGAGGCTTTAGAGAGGGTGCAGAAGAGATTTACCAGGATGTTGTGTGGTATGGAGGGCATTAGCTATGAGGAGAGGTTGAATAAACCTGGTTTGTTCTCACTGGAACGAAGGAGGTTGAGTGGCGACCTGATAAAGGTCTACAAAATTATGAGGGGCATAGACAATATGGATAGTCAGACTTTTTTTGCAGGGTAGAGGGGTCAATTACTAGGGGGCATAGGTTTAAGGTGTGAAGGGCAAGGTTTAGGAGATGTACGAGGTAAGTTTTTTTACACAGCCTGGAACCCGCTGCTGGAGGAGGTGGAAGCAGGGACGATAGTGACGTTTAAGGGGCATCTTGACAAATATATGAATAGGATGGGAATAGAAGGATACGGGCCCCGGAAGTGTAGAAGATTTTAGTTTAGACAGGCAGCAGGGTCAGCGCAGGCTTGGAGGGCCGAAGGGCCTGTTCCTGTGCTGTACTTTTCTTTGTTCTTTGTTCTTATCACATTGCTGTTCGTGGAAATTTTCTGTGCAAATTAGCAGCTATATTTCCTATGTTACAACCATAACTACACTTCAAAAATATTTCATTGGCTGCAGAGCACTTTGGGATTTAGAGGAGGGTGCTATATAAATGTTTTTAGAAATAAAGGTGTAAGAATTTATAATGGAAAAAGGTCTTGAAGAATCTTTGTAGAGCGGTTATGCACAGAGACCGAAGATATTTCACGTAATACAATTATACGGAGAAGTATAATAGAGTACCCAATTTGTTTTTTCCAATTCAGGGGCAATTTAGTATGGCCAATTCACCTACCCTGCACACCTTTGGGTTGTGGGGGTGAAACCCACGCAAACATGGGGAGAATGGGGCTGGTTTAGCACACTGGGCTAAATCGCTGGCTTTTAAAGCAGACCAAGGCAGGCCAGCAGCACGGTTCGATTCCCGTACCAGCCTCCCCGAACAGGCACCGGAATGTGGTGACTAGGGGCTTTTCACAGTAACTTCATTGAAGCCTACTCGTGACAATTGCGATTTTCATTTCATTTCATTTCATGTGCAAATTCCACATGGACAATGGCCCAGAGCCGGGATCGAACCTGGGACTTCGGACCCGGGTTCCCTGGGACCCGGGATCGAACCTGGGACCTTGTCGCGCGGCATCAGCACTAACCACTGCGCCACCGTGCTGCCCAACGGAGAAGGGAATTAACTCTGTACGTGGATATAGCGGAGAGGTGATGACAAAGTCGTGTTGTCACTGGATTAGTAAACCAGAAACCCAGAGTAATGTTCTGGGGACCCAGGTTCAAATCCCGCCACTGCAGGATTCCCTGACACTTCAAAAGAACTTAAATGACTGGCAAACGCACCGAGAAGGCACAGTACAGGTACTGTTTCATTCTTTAGGAGGTGGATGAGAATATGAGACATCTTTTATCACCAGGATAATTGAGGCTGGGCTTAATAAGTATTGACTAATTATATGGTTACATGTGTGTGAACTTGCAGCAGTCTGGTTTTCTTTTTCTACCATTTTATGCAAAGTTTGGAAATGTGAATTCAATAAAAACCTGGAATTAAAAGTCGAATTAAACCATTGCCAATGTCGTAAAAACTCATCTGATTCACTAATATACTTTAGGGAAGGAAATCGGTTGTCCTTACCTGGTCTGGCCTACATGTGACTCCAGACCTACAGCAATGAGGTTGACTCTTAACTGCCCTCTCAAGGGCAATTAGGGATGGGCAATAAATCCTGCACAACCTGCGACGCCCACATCCCATGAACAAATAATAAAGAAATAAATAATGATGGTTATGGTGTATCATGCTGGGAGCTAGTTTGAACGTAGCACTCGTGCCTGAGTTGGAGGTATTGAGTTTGTGGTAGTCACCACGAGCAGTATTATATGTATTACGGTAAGACACGTATAATAGAGGTACATGGGTAAATCCCTGCCTGCTGGCTCCGCCCAGTAGGCGGCGTATAAATGTGTGTGCTCGCCGGTGCTGCAGCCATTCTGGTTCCAGCTACAGGAGGCCACACATCTTTGCTCAATAAAGCCTCGATTATTACACTACTCTCGTCTTTCTGGTAATTGATAGTGCGTCAGAGTTCAAGTCTAATTCCAGAGGCTTGGACATCATAGCCTGGGATGACACTCAGTGCAGGACGGAGGAATTGCTATACCGTTGGAAATTCATCACTTGGATGAGACATTGGGGTGGATGTAAAAGAAGGAGATGAGCAAAATTGGGCTCAAAAAATCTCCCAGTATTTATCTCAGCCAACATCAGCAGAGACAAAATCTGGTCATTTATGACATTGCACTTTGTGAGACCTAGTTGTGTTCAAATTAGCTACCTGACACTTTAAAAGAACTTAATTGACTGGAAAACACATCGAGATGTCCCAAAGTCATGGCAAGTACGGTAGAAATACTGTGTCATTCTTTAGGAGGTGGATGAGAATATGGAACATCTTTTCATAGATCATAGAATTTACAGTGCAGAAGGAGGCCATTCGGCCCATCAAGTCTGCAGCGGCCCTTGGAAAGAGCACCCCACTTAAGCCCATGCTTCCATTCTATCCCAGTGACCCCAACCAACCTTTTTTGGACAATAAGGGCAATTTATCATGGTCAATCCACCTAACCACATCTTTGGACTGTGGGAGGAAACCGGTGCAGCCGGAGGAAACCCGCGCAGACATGGGGAGAGCGTGCAGACTCTGCACAGACAGTGACCCAAGCCGGGAATTGAACCGGGGACCCTGGAGCTGTGAAGCAACTGTGCTAACCACTGTGCTACCGTGCTGCCCAATCAGAATAGCTGAGGATGGGCTTAATAAGTATTGATTAATTGTATGGTGACGTGTGTGAACTTGCAGCAGTCTTTCTTTTTCTGCCATTTTATGTAAAGTTTGGAAAATAAATTATGCTTTGGTCACTTGATATGAAGGCAAATTATGTTTTAATACATTTAAAGGTTATGTTTTTTCCCACCATAAATAACTTCTGACCAATTGTGCATACCTTTTTCTTGTAGCCATGATATATTTTATTTACAAGTACTTGCTGGTCTTCTTGAGGAATAGTTCCTTAATTCGGTGGCATGCTGAAAGGTGTTCATGATTGCTGCAGAAGTACATGGCTGACATCTTAAAACAAACAAATAACAAGACAGCACAGGAACATGCCCTTCAGTCCTCCAAGCCTGTACCACCATTAGCAAAAACCCTCAGCACTTCCTTCGCCGTATCCCTCTATACCCATCCTATCGATGTATTTGTTGAGTTATCTTTTGGACGCTGTTAATGTATCTGCTTCCACAACTTCCCCTGGCAATGCGTTACAGGCATTCACCACCCTCTGCATAAAAAACCTGTCTCGGACACCTCCTCTAAACTTTGCCCCATGTTCCTTAAACCTTTGGTCCAAGTTAACCCTGGGAAAGAGTGCCTGCCCATCCACGCCCCTCATAATCCTGTAGACCTCTATCAGGTCGCCTCTCCACCTCCATCGTTCTAATGAAAACAGTCCGATTCTATTCAGCTTCTCCACATAGCTAACACCCTCCAGACCAGGCAACATCCTCTGCACCCTCTCCAAAGTCTCCACATCTTTCTGGTAGTGTGGTGACCAGAATTGTGCGCAATGTTCCAAGTGCGGCTTTACCAGGGTTCTATACAACGGTAGCATGACTTGCCAGTTTTTATACTCTATGCTTTCTTGACTACTTGTCCACTTGTGTTGCCACTTTCAAAGATCTGTGGACCTGCACGCCCAGATTTCTCTGACTTTCTATATTCCTAAGCGTTTTGCCATTTACGATATATTTCCCTCTATTTTAGACCTACCAAAATGCATTACCTTACATTTGTCCAGATTAAACTCCATTTGCCATTACTCTGCGCAAGTCCCCAACCGCCATTACTCTGCGCAAGTCCCCAACCGCCATTTCTCTGCGCAAGTCCCCAACCTATGTCCTGCTGTATCCTCTGACAATCCTCAACACTATCTGCCACTCCACCAACCTTGGTGTCATCCGCGAACTTCCTAATCAGACCAGCTACATTTTCTTCCAAATCGTTTATGCACACTACAAACAACAGAGGCCCAAGCACCGATCCCTGTGGAACAACACTAGTTGCAACCTTCCATTCAGAAAAACACCCTTCTACTGCTACCCTTTGCCTTCTGTGACCAAGCCAGTTATGTATATATCTTGCCACCTCACCTCTGATCCCGTGTGACTTCACCTTTTGTACCAGAAGCCATGAGGTACCTTGTCCAAAGGCTTTACTGATGTCCACTGCTCTCCCCTCATCAATCATCTTTGTCATTTCCTTAAAAAACCCGATCAAGTTAGTGAGGCACGATCTCCTCTTCAAAAAAACCATACAGTCTATCACGGATGAGTCCATTTGTTTCCAAACGGGTATAAATCCTGTCCCTGAGAATTGTCTCCAATAATTTACCAACTACTGACGTGAGGCTCATTGGCCTATAATTTCCTGGATTATCCCTGCTACCTTTCTTAAACAGCGGGACCACATTAGCTATTCTCTAGTCCTCTGGGATCTCAGCTGGAGCCAATGAGGATAAAAAGATGTCAGTCAAGGCCCCAGCAATTTCTTCCCTTGCTTCCCTCAGTATTCTGGGGTAAATCCCTTCCGGCCAGGAGACTTATCTGAGTGTCTTTTAAACACTCAATATCTCCTTTTTGATGTCAACATGACCCAGACTATCCACACACCAGACTCAAGAATCATCTTCTACAAAGTCCTTTTCTTTGGTGAATACTGATGCAAAGTACTCATTTAGTGCCTTGCCCATTTCATCTGGCTCAACACAGATTCCCCGCCCTGTCCTTAAGTGGTCCAATCCTTTCCCTGGCCACCCTCTTGCTTTTTACCTGTGAATAAAAAGCTTTGGGATTCACCTTAATCCTACTTGCCACAGACTTTATGACCCCTCCTAGCCCACCTATTTTCCCACTTAAGACATTCCTACTTTCTTTATACTCCTCAAGGGTTTTGACTATCCCCACCCTTCTAGACCGTACAAAAGACTCCTTTTTCTTTTTGATGAGGTTCACAATGTCCCTTGTTCCCCAAGGCTCCCTAAACTTTCCATAATGAAGTAAAAAACTCACCACTATTCTTAGAATTCCCCCTTTACCAAAAAGGGTCAATAAGACATTCTAAATGGTGAACAGGGATTCTCACTACCTGACTCCTACGCAGACTTAGGTGGGTGCTATTCGGGTCAATCTATATTTTCAAGTTATCCCCCGGTACAACCCATATCTTCATAGAAGGTTTTATCTACTTACATAAGAACTAGGAGCAGGAGTAGGCCATCTGGCCCATCGAGCCTGCTCCACCATTCAATGAGATCATGGCTGATCTTTTGTGGACTCAGCTCCACTTTCCGGCCCAAACACCATAACCCTTAATCACTTTATTCTTCAAAAAACTATCTATCATTATCTTAAAAACATTTAATGAAGGAGCCTCTACTGCTTCACTGGGCAAGGAATTCCATAGATTCACAACCCTTTGGGTGAAGAAGTTCCTCCTAAACTCAGTCCTAAATCTACTTCCCCTTATTTTGAGGCTATGCCCCCTAGTTCTGCTTTCACCCACCAGTGGAAACAACCTGCCCGCATCTATCCTATCTATTCCCTTCATAATCTTATATGTTTCCAAGATCCCCCCTCATCCTTCTAAATTCCAACGAGTACAGTCCCAGTCTACTCAACCTCTCCTCGTAATCCAACCCCTTCAGCTCTGGGATTAACCTAGTGAATCTCCTCTGCACACCCTCCAGTGCCAGTACGTCCTTTCTCAAGTAAGGAGACCAAAACTGAACACAATACTCCAGGTGTGGCCTCACTAACACCTTATACAATTGCAGCAGAACCTCCCTAGTCTTAAACTCCATCCCTCTAGCAATGAAGGACAAAATTCCATTTGCCTTCTTAATCACCTGTTGCACCTGAAAACCAACTTTCTGCGACTCATGCACTAGCACACCCAGGTCTCTCTGCACAGCAGCATGTTTTAATATTTTATCATTTAAATAATAATCCCTTTTGCCGTTATTCTTACCAAAATGGATAACCTCACATTTGTCAACATTGTATTCCATCTGCCAGACCCTAGCCCATTCACTTAGCCTATCCAAATCCCTCTGCAGACTTCCAGTATCCTCTGCACTTTTTGCTTTACCACTTATCTTAGTGTCGTCTGCAAACTTGGACACATTGCCCTTGGTCCCCAACTCCAAATCATCTATGTAAATTGTGAACAGTTGTGGGCCCAACACTGATCCCTGAGGGACACCACTAGCTACTGATTGCCAACCAGAGAAACACCCATTAATCCCCACTCTTTGCTTTCTATTAATTAACCAATCCTCTATCCATGCTACTACTTTCCCCTTAATGCCATGCATGTTTATCTTATGCAACAACCTTTTGTGTGGCACCTTGTCAAAGGCTTTCTGGAAATCCAGATATACCACATCCATTGGCTCCCCGTTATCTATCGTACTGTTAACGTCCTCAAAATTCCACTAAATTAGTTAGGCACGACCTGCCCTTTATGAACCCATGCTGCGTCTGTCCAATGGGACAATTGCCATCTAGATGCGTCTTTATTTCTTCCTTGATGATAGATTCCAGCATCTTCCCTACTACCGAAGTTAAGCTAACTGGCCTATTACCCACTTTCTGCCTACCTCCTTTTTTAAACATTGGTGTCACGTTTGCTAATTTCCAATCCGCCGGGACCACCCCAGAGTCTAGTGAATTTTGGTAAATTATCACTAGTGCATTTGCAATTTCCCTAGCCATCTCTTTTAGCACTCTGGGATGCATTCCATCAGGGCCAGGAGACATGTCTACCTTTAGCCCCATTAGCTTGCCCATCACTACCTCCTTGGTGATAACAATCCTCTCAAGATCCTCACCTGTCATAGGCTCAGTTCCATCAGTCACTGGCATGTTATTTGTGTCTTCCACTGTGAAGACCGACCCAAAAAACCTGTTCAGTTCCTCAGCCATTTCCTCATCTCCCATTATTAAATCTCCCTTCTCATCCTCTAAAGGACCAATATTTACCTTAGCCACTCTTTTTTGTTTTATGTATTTGTAGAAACTTTTACTATCTGTTTTTATATTCTGAGCAAGTTTACTCTCATAATCTATCTTACTCTTCTTTATAGCTTTTTTAGTAGCTTTCTGTTGCCCCCTAAAGATTTCCCAGTCCTCTAGTCTCCCACTGATCTTTGCTACTTTGTATGTTTTTTCCTTCAATTTGATACTCTCCCTTATTTCCTTAGATATCCACGGTCGATTTTCCCTCTTTTTACCGTCCTTCCTTTTTGTTGGTATAAACCTTTGCTGGGCACTGTGAAAAATCACTTGGAAGGTTCTCCACTGTTCCTCAACTGTTTCACCATAAAGTCTTTGCTCCCAGTCTACCTTAGTTCTTCTCTCATCCCATTGTAATCTCCTTTGTTTAAGCACAAAACACTAGTGCTTGATTTTACCTTCTCACCCTCCATCTGTATTTTAAATTCCACCATATTGTGATCGCTCCTTCCGAGAGGATCCCTAACTATGAGATCCTGAATCAATCCTGTCTCATTACACAGGACCAGATCTAGCTCTGCTTGTTCCCTCGTAGGTTCCATTACATACTGTTCGAGGAAACTATCGCGGATACATTCTATAAACTCCTCCTCAAGGCTGCCTTGACCGACCTGGTTAAACCAATCAACATGTAGATTAAAATCCCCCATGATAACTGCTGTACCATTTCTACATGCATCTGTTATTTCTTTGTTTATTGCCTGCCCCACCATAATGTTACTATTTGGTGGCCTATAGATTACTCCTATCAGTGACCTTTTTCGCCTTACTATTCCTGATTTCCACCCAAATGGATTGAACCTTATCCTCCATAGCACCGATGTCATCCCTTACTGTTGCCCGGATGTCATCCTTAAATAACAGAGCTATACCACCTCCCTTACCATCCACTCTGTCCTTCCGAATAGTTTGATACCCTCGGATATTTAACTCCCAGTCGTGACCATCCTTTAACCATGTTTCAGTAATGGCCACTAAATCATAGTCATTCACGATGATTTGCGCCATCAACTCATTTACCTTATTCCGAATACTACGAGCATTCAGGTAAAGTACACTTATGTTGGCTTTTTTACCTCTGTTCTTAATCTTAACACCTCAATCAGTAACCTCCTAAGTTATATTTCCTCTTAACCTTTCTCCTAATTTTCCTTGTCGTCGAACCCACATCTTCCTGTAACAACCTGCCGCATCGCTTACCATTAATGTTTTCACTTCCCGTTTTATTTCTTTTAGTATTCCTGGTCCTATTCACTGAGCTCCCCTCAGTCACTGTACCTTGTACTGTCGCCCTATTTGATTTTTGACTATGGCTTCTCTGCCTTACACTTTCCCCCTTACTGCCTTTCATTTCTGTCCCAGTTTTACGACCTTGCAACTTCCTGCATCGGTTCCCATCACCCTGCCACATTAGTTTAAACTCTCCCCAACAGCTCTAGCAAACACCCCCCCTAGGACATCGGTTCCAGTCCTGCCCATGTGCAGACCGTCCGGTTTGTACTGGTCCCACCTCCCCCAGAATCGGTTCCAATGTCCCAGGAATTTGAATCCCTCCCTCTTGCACCATCTCTCGAGCCACGTATTCATCCTCTCTGTCCTGACATTCCTACTCTGACTAGCTCGTGGCACTGGTAGCAATCCTGAGATTACTACCTTTGAGGTCCTACTTTTTAGTTTAACTCCTAGCTCCCTAAATTCAGCTTGTAGGACCTCGTCCCGTTTTTTACCTATATCGTTGGTGCCTATGTGCACCACGACAGCTGGCTGTTCACCCTCCCCCCCCCAGAATGTCCTGCAGCCGCTCAGAGACATCCTTGCACCAGGGAGGCACATACCATCCTGGAGTCTCGATTTCGTCCGCAGAACCGCCTGTCTATTCCCCTTACAATCGAGTCCCCTATCACTATAGCCCTGCCATTCTTCTTCCTGCCCAGCTGTGCAGCAGAGCCAGCCACGGTGCCATGAACCTGGCTGCTGCCGCCTTCCCCTGGTGAGCCATCTCCCTCAACAGTATCCAAAGCGGTTTCTCTGTTTTGCAGGGAGATGACCGCAGAGGACACCTGCACTGCCTTCCTACACTTGCTCTGTCTTTTGGTCACCCATTTACTATCTCCCTCAGTACCTTTCACCTGCGGTGTGACCAACTCGCTAAACGCGCTATTCACGACGTCCTCAGCATCGCGGATGCTCCAAAGTGAGTCCATCCGCAGCTCCAGAGCCGTCAAGCGGTCTAACAGGAGCTGCAACTGGACACACTTCATGCATGTGAAGGAGCCAGGGACAGTGGACGTGTCCCTGAGCTCCCACATCGCACACGAGGAGCATGACACGGGTCTGAGATCTCCTGCCATGTCTTAAAGCTTTGGTTAACTTCAACAATTTCAATTTCCCCCAAAAAATTTTTACTAAATAAATAAACAATGAAGAAATAAATAAATAAATATACCAATGAAAAGAAACAGAAAAACAGAAACACTACTTACCAGTCACAAAAAGCACTTCCTCCCCACCCAGCTTTGAATTCCCACCTTGATTCAAATTCCCAAACTCACTCTTTGCTGTCTCACTCCTGGCTGTCTTCTCTGGCTCACTGGGAGTGAGTTTACAAGTGGCTCTTTTTAAACTGTCCTGAATTGACTCCCCTCCCCCACCTGCTTTTAGATCAAAGTAGATTAAAGTGACTGACACTTAACTGCCAACCAGTTATGTGAGTGGGTGGGGCAGCCCTTGTTAACCTACACTGCACAATACTAGCTTAATATAAATTAATTTAAACTCCTGAAATTTAAAAGGAGCTGCCTTACTGATTCAATTTAATTCAATTCAATTCCCACCTCGATTCAAATTCCCAAACTCACTCTTTGCTGTCTCACTCCTGGCTGTCTTCTCTGTCTCACTGGGAGAACCACTTAGTAGCATCGATCCTGGGTCCCGCGTTGCGAAGTAAGTAAAGTAGACTTTATAATAACACTGTTTCAGGTTAAAACTTTAAGTTATTTTATTATTTTTTTCTTTTAAAAGATAAAATCACTGTTTTTACAGAAAGGTAAAAAGATCTTTTCTTTGGATCCTCGTGGTCAGTTGTTAGACCTTTAGGTCTGCCTTGACAATCTTCTTTAGCTTTTGGTTTTCTCCTGATGGATTAGCTGTTCTGCTCCGTTTCTGTGTTCTATCCTCCCCATGACCAAGGGCAGCTTTGAGAACTGACTGCTGGCTGTTAACGATTTAGGGTTTATATTATTACCCTTCTAGCAGTTCTTAAGTTTATATGACATTATCGTAAAGTATTGCTCTGGACTGTTCAGTGTACCTTTAATCTTAATTACTTCTAACACGACTACGTATTCATGTTGAGCATGACTTTAGCTCATCGAACTCTGATTACATTTTTCCCATTGTAATGTTCAAAAGTGCTTTGATCCTAGAGGGGTGTTACATCCTGTCACTTCTAAAGTTGCTTTATTACCAAATAGTGCCCTTAGCTTGTCAGAACTCTGACTCCGATTTGGGGTTAACTTGTGCTCTCGTGGACATGTCTACAGCTTCCCATATTCACCTGGTGTCAGCAAGATCAATTCAACTGAAGATTCTGGCAATTCTTTTTCATAGGATTATCATAGAAATAACAGTGCAGAAGGAGGCCATTCGGCCCATCGAGTCTGCACCGTCTTTTGGAAAGACAACCTACCCAAGGTCAACACCGCCACCCTATCCCCATAACCCAGTAGCCCCATCTAACGCTAAGTGCAATTTTGGTCACTAAGGGCAAGTTATCATGGCCACTCCACCTAACCTGCACATCTTTGGACTGTGGGAGGAAACCGGAGCACCCGGAGGAAACCCACGCACACACGGGGAGGATGTGCAGACTCCGCAAAGACAGTGACCCAAGCCGGAATCGAACCTGGGACCCTGGAGCTGTGAAGCAATTGTGCTAGCCACAAAGCTACCGTGCTGCCCAGTTGAAATTTTCAACTGCTTACTAAAATAATTAACTTCAAAGAAGGTGCGAAATATTGTTTCTCTTCATGTAACTAAAAGTTCAATCTGCTTTAACTTGAAAGACAGGCATCAGTTTTACAACTTGAGCTGCTACAAGCTGTTTTCTTAATGCCTGTTTGATAAAGGCTATCTGCATTTCAAAACCTTCTTTTGCAGCTGCTGTTAACCCTTCGTGGAATTTTTTCCTACATTTTCTCACGTACCCTCAGGTTAGGTTTTGCCAGACTTCCATGTTTCAAATGACATATTTTCCCTTTTTACTTTACAATAATTATCCTTTGTTCCCTCAGGAACATGACTTGCCTGAATCCTAATCAACTGTCGTTTGAAAGATTCCCACATGTCCGATGTTGATGATTTACCCTCCAACAGCCGCACCCAATCCAAATTCTTCAATTCTGTCTGATGTTATTGAAATTTGCCTTTCCCCAGTTTAGCACCGTACCCTAAAACGTATGAAATTATGGTCACTGCTCCCAAAATATTCCCCTACAGAAACCTCAATCACCTGTCCAGGCTCATTCCCCAATACCAGGTCCCTGTTTTATTATCCACATATTGCATCAAGAAGCCTTCCAGGATACACCTTACAAATTCTGCCCCCTCCAAGCCGCTAGCACAAAGTGAGCCCCAGTCAATATAAGGGAAGTTATAATCCCCGACCACAACAACCCTGTTACTTTTGCACCTATCCAAAATCTCCCTACCTATCTGCTGCTCTATCTCTTGCTGGCAGTTGTGGGGGGGGGTTGCTGTAATAAACCCCCAACATTGTGATTCCCCGTCCCTGTTCCTAAGCTCTACCCCGATTGCCTGCTCCGAGCCCTCCGAGGTGTCCTCCCGCAGTGCGGCTATAATATAATATTTTCCTTAACCAGTAATGCTACTTCCCCACCCCTTTTACATCCCCCTCTATGTCTCCGGAAGCATCCCTTCCTTTAACCATGTTTCTGTGATAGCCACAACATTAAATTTCAAACACTAATCAATGCTCTACGTTCATCCGCCTTACCCACTATACGCCTGGCGTTGAAACAAATACCCTTCAAACCACTTTGTTTGAGCAGACAGGGTATTGTTGTTCTCTTATTTCTGTGATTTATCTCCCCTTCACAGCTTCTGAGCTCACATTCTGCTTCCCAACCTCCTTTCATAATAGTTTAAATCCTCCCGAGTGAATCCAGCAAACCTCCCAGCCAGGATATTGGTACCCCTCCAGTTTAGATGAAACCCATCCTTCTTGTACAGGTCCCACCTGCCCCGGAAGAGATCCCATTGGTCCAGAAATCTGAAACCCTCCCTCTTACACCACCAGTTTAGCCATGTGTTTAGCTGCACTATCCTCCTATTTCTAGGAGGATATTTCACTGGCACCTGGCACAGGGAGTAATCCTGAGATTACAACCCTAGAGGTCCTGCTTTTTAACTTACTGCCTAACGTCCTGAACTCCTTCTACAGGACCTCATCACTCTTCCTCTCTATGTCGTTAGTACCTATGTATACTACGACCTCTGGCTGTTCACCCTCCCCCTTCAGGATGTCCTGTGTAAAAGTATGGAGCGAGCATGCGTTGAGAATATTTTGCTCCAGAACTGAGCACACCACTTAAAATAGTTGTCTGTATATTTTAGAAAAGAAGAAGCTGGAGCAGGACTAGACTATATGTACCTTGAACCTGTTCCATCATTCAATATGATCACGCCTGAGCTTGGGCTTCAACTGCATGTTCCCCACATATCCCTTGATTTCCTAAGACATCAAAAATATTCCATCATAGCCTTAAATATAGTCAACGATGGGCCATCCACAATCCATTGAGGTGAAAAATTTCAAAGATTCAAAACACTTTAAGTGAAGAAATTTCAGTTATAAATTATCAGCCCCTTGTGCTTGAAACTGTGTCCCCATTTTCTCGATTCCCCAGCCAAGAGAAACAAACTCTGTGCCAATCCTGAGCCCTTTCTGAATCTTGTATGTTTCAATAATCTCTCTTCTAAACGCCAGAAATGATAAGCCCAATTTACTTAGGCTGTCATCATAGGACAATGCTCTCACCCCAGGAACCATCACAGTTTCACCTCCAATCCAAATATATCCTTCCTTGCATATAATAATTGCTGCAAGACTTGGTTATTTTGGTGCTCCAATCCCTTTGCCATAAAAGCCAACATGTTAATTGCCTTTCTAATTGCTTGCTGTACCTTCATGTTCCTTCTATAATACACCTACTTCTCTCTGAACATCACTACTTAGAAGTTTCATTACTTTAAATATATTCTGCTTTTCTGTTCCTACTACCTCAACATTATATTCCATCTGTCTCACGTAATCTGTCTATTCTCTTGCCAGTAGCTTGTGTGGTTCTGACAGCTTACATTCCAACCCAACTTTGTATTGTCAGCAAACATTACTCTCTGTCTTATTGTCAAAGTCAACAACATAGACTGAGACAACCAGACAGCACTGACCCTTACGACACATCTGCCAACATGAAGGTGTTTCATTCATGTGGTGTTTTTAAAATTATTTATTTAAGGGATGTGGGTGTCGCTCGCTAGGCCAGCATTCAATGCCCATCCAAAGATACCTTTCAGAAGATAATGAGCTGCCTCCTTTAACTGCTGCAGTCCCTAAGTTGCAGTTTTGGGAGGAAATTCCAGGATTTTGTTCTGTTAGGGAGGGAGTTCCAGGAATTTGACCCAGTTACAGTGAGGAATGGTGTTCTATTTCCAAGTCGGGATGTTGAGTGATGGTAGTGTTCCCATGTATCTTTGCTTTTTATTCATTTACGGAACATGAGCATCGCTGGCTGGGACAGCATTTATTTCCTGTGTCTGAGGGCATTTGAGAGTCAACCGCATTGCTGCAGATCTGGAGTCACATGTAGACCAAAGCAGCTAAGGACATTATAGAACCAGTTGGGGTTTTATGACAATCGACAATAGTTTCATGGTCACCATTAGACTTTTAATTACAGATTTTTTGAATTCAAATTCACTGTGGCGAATTTGAGCCCTGGTCCCCAGATTTTGTTCTGGGTCTCTGGATTACAGGTCCAGTGACAGTACCACTGAGCTACTGCCTCCCCACTGTCCTCTGCTCCTCTTGTCCTTCTAGCCCAATGTTTTTCAAACTTTTTTTTCCCAGGACCCACTTTTGCTAACCAGCTGTCCTTCAGGACCCACGCCGGCTGACCTTCACGCCACGTTTGCTTGCCTTAAGTGCGAAAGGGCAGCCTGCTTAGTCGTCAGGATCTAATTTAAATCAGGTTCCGAGGTGGAGAGGGCATAGCGCATATCCGGTGTGGACTTCAGCCGGTTCTTAGTGCCACCATCTTTATAAAAACGGAAAATCCAAGGTCATTGTGAAGGGCAGTCACAACAAAATACTTGTTTTAATCAGCACTGAATACTTCTGGGAGCTGCTACTCCAGAATACTGACAGCCTCATGGGCTTTTGGCATGTTGTTATTGTTCTATCACAGGTCAGGTACAGCAGCTTCAAATTTTAATTTGGAGTCAGGGGTTGATAGATTCTGATTGACTCTGGGGTTTCAACCGCAAAAGGAATTTTTCACCCACCATTTATCTTTCAAAATCTGAAACTCCTCCTCTCATTTGCCAGTACTTCCTTGCATATAACGTACATGGGCTTTGCATCCTTTATTTTCATCGGCACAATTGACAAAACCATACCTCAAGAAATCATCTTTATACTGTTTTGTTCCCGAATTAAGCTTCTTCTTTGTAGGATGTTAACCAGAGGCTCTGGACACGGTACAGTGCTAATACTAGCACTGCTCTGTCCTCCCTGGACTCGCCTGAAGCAGCTCTCTCCAGCAGATTCTGTTGTGAAATCCTGTCTAGTCGTTACACTCCTATTGTTTTATGGCCGTCTCTTACTTGTAAGAAAATAATCCATCTTCGCCGTCCATTTGCCTTGCTTGCTAGCCGCTAGAAAATGGATTATTTTCTCTCCTCCATTATTTGGCGCCAAAGGCATGCGCATAGAGGGCGTTTGATGTCAAGGGTACATGCAGGGTACGTGACCTGCTCACTGCTGCTAATTCTGGCCTAAAGACTGCACACAACCTAATTTTGTTTCATTTAAAAGGTGACAGTGATCATTGGACACTTCACCCACAATCGGGACCACCGCAGGAATGGTGTGACCAATCAATTTGTGACACCTTCGACACCCAGTTGCAACCCACCTAAAGGTCGCCACCCGCACTTTGGAAAACCCTGTTCCAGATGGCAGTGGTCGTGGTTTGGAAGGTGCTGCCTAAGGAATCTTGGTGAGTTCCTGCAGTGCATCTTGTAGATGGAATACACAGCTGCATGGCTGGAGTAATCCATTACACTCCTGATTTGTGCCTTGTAGATGGTGGACAGGCTACGGGGTGAAGGGAGGGGGGAGGGCGGGGGGGGGGGGGGGGGGTGTTGTCAGGTGCTGAGTTACTCGCTGCCAGATTCCTAGCCTTGGACCTGCTCTGGTAGCCACCGTATGGCTAGTCCAGTTCAGTTTATGGTCAGTGCTAACTCCTAGGATGTTGATGGGAGATTTAACGATGGTAAACGTATTGAGCGTCAAGGGGTGATGGTTAGATCCCCGTTTGTTGGATATGGTCATTGCCTGATGAACTTATGGACTTATGAACTGATCTGATCTCTTCACACATCTTCTCTACTGAGTAGTACTCCACTCCTGTATGCTTCACCCAATGCCTGTGTCTATGCATTTACAGTGTGTATTTTATGTTTGCCCTATTATGTATTTTCTTACCATATACGGAATGATCTGTTTGAGCTGCACGCAGAACAATACTTTTCACTGTACATGTGACAATAAACCAATCCAATCCAATGTTACTTGTCAGCCCAAGCCTGGATATTTTCCAGGTCTTACTGCAACTTGAACATGAACTGCTTCAGCATTTGAGGATTCACGAATAGTGCTGACCATTGTGCAATCATCAACAAACGTCCCACTTCTAAACTTATGATGAAAGAAAGATCATTGATGATGCAGCTGAAGATGGTTGGGCCTGGGGCACTACCCTGCAGTGATTTCTTGGAACTTACATGATTAACCTCCAACCACCACAACTATCTGGTTTGAACACGGGTCTTCAGAAGATTACCTTGAGTTTCTAGATTACTATTCAAGCGGCAATACCACCGCCTCTTAACCAATCGTATATCCATGTTAATATATCTCATTAACCAACTCCATTAGCCTTTTGTTTGCAGATTAATCTTTTCCATCTTATTATATTTTTTGGGGGGGAAATGTACACTTTCTGACTCTCCTTCATCGACCTTACTACATAAATCTGCAAAAGACTTCTTTACTAATCAGTTCCAGCATTTTCCTGATGATTAATGTGGGGGACTTCTGGAGGAGGGTTGAGTTGGATCATCCACTCTGCACTTCTGGCTTAAGCTTATTGCAAATGCTTCAGCCTTATCTTTTGCACTGATCATTGAATCCCAACAGTACAGAAGGAGGCCATTCGGCCCATCAAGTTTGCACCGATCCCCTGAAAGGACATCCTACCAAGGCCCTATCCCCCATCCTTTCTGCATAACCCCATTTAGGGATAACATAGCATATCCAATCCACCTAGTCTGCTCGTCTTTGGGCTGCAGGAGGAAACCGGAGCACCCGGAGGAAACCCCCGCAGACACGGGGAGAATGTACAAACTCCACACAGACGGTCAACCGAAGTCGGAATCAAATCCAGGTCTCTGTGAGGTATCAGTGCTAATTACCATGCCGCCCTTTGTGTTGGTTTCCTCCATCATTTGAGGATGAAGATATTTGTGGAGCCTCCTCTTCCAATGAGTTGTTCAATTTCCCACCAACATTCACAGCTGGGTGCAGCAGGACTGCAGAGTTTAGATCTGATCTGTTGGTTGTGGAATCACTTAGCTCTGTTTAATACCACCTGCTTATGCTGTTTGGCACACAAATAGCCCTGTGTTGCAGCTTCACCTGGTTGGCATCTAATTTTTAGGTATGCCTGGTGTTTCTCCTGCCATGCCCTCCTGCACTTTTCATTGAATCAGGGTTCACCCATGCTCTTTGAATGTTTGCCATTGCTTATCCACCATTATCCCTTTTAGTAACATTCCCCAATCCATTATAACCAACTCTCGTCTCAAACCATTGTAGTTTGCTTTATTTAGATTCAGGACTCTCTTCTCAGAATCAACTCTCTATCTTGATGAAAAATTCTATCATATTTTGGTCGCTCACGCACAACTAGATTATTCCTTTCTCATTTTATATTAGGACCCAGCCAGCTCAGTCTGTGGGGGTGCTACCAAGCTACTTTTCACAAAGCATTCCTACTTCTCTACAGTAAAAAGTGTAGATAAACCAGCACATACTTCTCCAGCCATCTTGTTTTGCAGCTTTTTTTTCAATATTGTTCTTCCCTTTGTTCTCTTATCCCCACTCCACCAGCAGATTATGTGCGCGGGTTGCCAATCAGCTGAATGTGCTTTTGGCACACATGATTATTTTATTGAATGGTTATTATGATGCTTTTGTTTTTTCAACTTCCTCTTATCATAACAGAGCAGAATATTTTACAGCTGAGAATAATGGCACAGACAAGTGCTTCACAACTTGTGTTTTTTTTTTTGCAGCTTTAATTAGATAAAATTTCATGTTAAACATTGGGAATATTTTGGGTTATTTATTTGGTGGGAGGGATAGATCGTTTACCAAAATTAGTTAAGGTCCATGAAGTTTTATCAAAACATTCAGCACAAGCTTAGTTTAGCAGAATACTGGTCAACGGTTGTAGTTTTAATTTACTTCTGCAAGGCGAAAGAAGACAGTTTCTGATAGCGACTGTCTCTTAACCTAAATCTCAACAACAACAAAAAACATTTTGACCTGGAATTAATTGTCACCCAGATAAATCAGGTGATGGGCTTCACATCTGATTAATCTTCTTAGTAAAATTACAGTACCAAAAAAAATCTTTCCTTAGGCAGTTGCTAATGAAGCAGTATTAATTTATGGCTGAAAATGGAAATCCTTATTATATCTGACAAACCGTAGCCCAAGGTAAGCCTCAAATCTCTCCAGCATGACCTAAATAAATTCAATTTTTCCACAGTATTTTCTATTTTGATGATAAAAAGCCAAAGGTCAGCTGCCTGTACAAGTGCACAGCAATAGCTTGCAGAAAACCACCGTGTATATGTAGCCAAATGAATTGAAGCTGAAGTAATTAAATACAGACAAATCTCATTAGTACATACTCAATGAGACCAGTCAGACATGTCTTCTCAATCAAAGGAAGTGTCTTCTGTGAATAGATTTACTCTATGCTTTTTCCATGTTGGCGGGGTGGGGGTGGATTATCATAGCCTTCTGAGGATCTGGGAGGCGAATGCCAAGTTGGAAAATGAACATTGAATTGAAAATAAAAAAGAAAACTATTAGAGATACTGACACTTGCACATTTTAATACAGTTTCTTTGGCAGCAATGTGCCAGCCCTCCTCTCATTGAGCTACAAGACTGAGGGATCAAGCCCGATTCAGGAGACATGGGCAGATAGTTTAGGCTGCCGTTCCCATGCAGTTTTCAGAAGGTGTAAACTTTAAATAAAATATTGAACTGAGGCCCAATTGCCCCTTAAATTCTCCCATTTTAGGAAGAGGCAGTAAGTTCTCCCAGTGTCCTGAACACCAAAACCTATCTGGGATCTTGTGTGAAAATTAGTGTTTCCATACATTACGAATGACTACATTTCAAATGTTGTTATGTCCTGAAGCCATGAAAGGTGCCAAATAAATGCCAAGTTTTTTTTCTTTATTGGACAATTATCGTGATGAATGTTCTAAAATGCAGATCTTAAAATGGGACAGAATATAATATTTCACAGTGTGGAAGTGATGAATCGTATTGAAATGGTAGAAAGGTTGCATCAGCTCATTGGCAATTCAACGAGCATTCAGCATAAGAGTTGGTTATGATGGATTAGCCATCTGAAATTATGATGCCATCAGCTGTTGGGTCTTTTGGATAAAGCTCAATTCTGAGCACCTCATGAATTTTGAAGTGAAGTTCTGTCTTCTTCCAATGTGGCAATAACCTGATCCAAGGTTTACTTGCTAATGAATGAAAGATTACAAGGAACTCCAGCCGAAAATAACGAAATACAGCAGAATCTGAAAAATTGAAATAAAAACAGAAAATGTCATAAATACTCAGCAGGCCAGGCAGAATCGGTGACGACAGAGTTAATAGGTGCGATTTAAGGGAATGAAACAGAATCCGTGTTGAGCTTGTTTAGCCATTTCCTGCACTACTGAGCTCCACTCACAAGTGCAGGAAGAGATTAGGACACTATTTTTAAATGGTGCCCCGATCTCTAGACCCCACCACCACCACCATGGCTGCCGGACCACCCCCAATGCCCCAGCTCACCTATAAGAGGGTCATCGGGCTCCACACACACCACCTCAAAAGGGCAGGGCACCCCGGGCCCGATCCACAATGTGGACAAAATGCCACCCAGGAACCTTGGCATTGCCAGCCTGGAAGACCCCCCAAATGCCAATATGCCTGGTCTACGATTGTGGAGACCAGTGTTAACTGGCACTCGCTCGGGATCTCGCAAGGTGCAGAGGATAGATCCCGCGCCTTGGGGAGCTCCGGCGAAGCATAGTCAAGTGTGCCTTACTGCACATTTTAATATGCAAATG
Organism: Scyliorhinus torazame; assembly: GCF_047496885.1. NCBI lineage: Eukaryota > Metazoa > Chordata > Chondrichthyes > Carcharhiniformes > Scyliorhinidae > Scyliorhinus > Scyliorhinus torazame. Next base: position 224,630,892 of record NC_092715.1, on the reverse strand, counting down.
TAGGTCTCGTCCTTTGTGGGCGGGATTCAGGCCAACGCATCTCGTGAGATTAGATCTCAAGAGGCATCTCGCGAGATTTCCTGTCTGTGCCTTGAGTCAGGTTCGATGCTGCGGTTAGATCGGGCCCATGACCCTTCATCAAAACTGCAGAATAATAGAAATAAGGAGGGATAAAGAAGGAGGAACAAAACAAAAGGTATTTAATAGGGTGCATAGCAGGGGAGTTTAAGTGACAAAGGTTTCATGGTACAAAGGAAAAGGGAGTGACAATAGGTAAAGTAAAGAAACAAAAGCTATGTCTTTTTGAGGTGTCAATGGCTGGACAGCAGCTGTCTGAATGCAAGGGGAAGGTATAAATGGAAGAAATAGAAACTAAACGAACTAGCGAACAAAAACTGGAATGAAAAAAAGCCAGCACAGTGATTAGCACTGCTACCTCACCGCATCCATACGTCCCAAGAAAGAAAGTTCAGGTATAGAAAATTAGTCGAAAAATAGATGGGTGTCTATGTGTGTATAAATCCATGCAAAATATGTGTATGTACATGTATAGAAATGCTCATGCTAGAGATACGTTTATTGAAGAAATGGAGAATTGGGGGATAAGTGGGGGGTTATTGTGCTGCTTGTGGTGGCACTCTGGCATAATGGTTAGCACTGCTGCGTCACAGCACCAGAGACCTGGGTTCAATTCCAGCCTCGGGTGACTGTCTGTGTGGACTTTTCACTTTCTCCCTGTGTCTGCATGGGTTTCCTCCGAGTGCTCCGGTTTCCTCCCACAGTTCAAAGATGTGCAGATTAGGTGGATTGGCCATGCTAAATTGTACCTTTGTGTCCAACGGTTACGTTAAGGGGGTTATTGGGTTAGGTTGGGACAGTGGGCTTAGGTGTAGTGCTCTTTCAGAGAGTCAGAGCAGATTCGATGGGTCAAATGGCCTCCTTTTGCAATATTGGGATTCTGTGATTTTATGATGAACATGCTAGATGTGGCAATGACAATGGGCCCTGACATCATCCCAGCACTAGTATTGAAGGCTTGTGTTCCAGAACTATTTGTGTTTCTAACCAAGCTGGCAGCTGAAATATGGGCATCTACCCAATAATGTGGGAATACTACCCAGGCACGTCCTGTTGACAAAAAGCAGAACAAATCCAATCTGGCCAATTATCCCTTCAGTCTGCTCAGTCATTCACAAAGTGCTGTCAGGTGGCACCTATTCAGCAATAACGTACTCACCAATGCTCAACCTGGTAGACTCCTCAGGATCACTCAGTTCCAGATCTCATAAAAGCCTTGGCCAAAACAGAGGCAAAAGAATTCAAAGTGACTGCACTTGATATCACGGTAACAGTTGTCTGTGTGTGGCATCAAGGAGCCATAGCAAAATTGAAGCCAATGGGAATTTGGGAAAACTTTCACTGGTTGGAGTCCCATTTAGCACAAAGGAGGATGATTGTAATTGTTGAAGGCCCCAAGCCATTGCAACAGAGGTTTCTCAGTGGCATGTCCTACATCCAGCTATTTTTAGCTGCTTTTTCAATTGCTTTCCTTCCAAATAAGGAAGTGGAGATGCTCACCGTTGATTGCATAGTATTCAGTAACATTTGCAACTCCTTAATACTAAAGCAAACCATGCCATCCTGACTCCCAAAACCTGTCCATCATCTAAAAGGCAGGAGTGTGGTGGAATGTTATTCACTTGTTTGGATGAATGCAGCTCCAACACAAAAGACGGCTGACACTATCAAGGTCCGAGCAGCCCACTTTCCACCACCTTAACATTCACTCCTTGCACCACTCAAATGCAGTGCCAACAGTATGCACCATTTACAACATGCTGGGGATAGGGTGGAGGTGTGGGCTTAGGAATTGTGCTCTTTCCAAAGGCTGGTGCAGACTCGATGGGCCGAATGGCCTCCTGCACTGTAAATTCTATGATCTAGATCTGTGCAATCTGCAAACTCATGGCCTGGCATAACCGTCAATTTACCCTCACCACAACACTGTCCAATGAATAGTCCAGGAGGGCATACCGAGAGCAGTTAATGAGGTATTGACTTGGTGAGGCTACAACACAGGAATACTTGTGTGCCAAACAGCATAAACCGCAAGTCATGGACAGAGTTAAGTCAATCCACAACCATCATATCAGATCTAAGCTCCTTTGTCCATTCACACCCAGTCAATAATGATAGTGGACAATTGAACAACTCATTAGAGGAGGAGGCTGTACAAATGTCCCCATCCTCAGTGATTGGGGTGCCCAGCAAATCAGTGCAAAAGAGAAGGATAAAGCACTTGCAGCAATCTTTGGCCAGGAGTACCGTGTGGATGATCCCTCTCAGCTCCTTCTGGAAGTGCCCCACGTTATGAATGCCAATCTTCAGCCAATTCAATTCACTCTGCATGAAATCAAGAAATCAAAGCATTGAATACTGCAAAATCTATGGGCCCTCACAATATTCCAGCAATAGTTTTGAAGATTTCTGCTCTTAAACTTCTCACACCCCCTAGCCAAGCTGTTCCAGTAAAACTACAATACATTCATTTACCCAGGAATGTGGAAAATTGTCCAAGTGTGTCTTGCATACTAAAAACAAGCAAAATCCAGCCCAGCCAATTACCACCCTCTCAGTCTACTCTAGATCATCTCAGTCTACTCTAGATCATCAGTAAAGTGATGGAAGGGGTCATCAACGGTGGTATCAAGCGACACTTGCTGAGAAATAACCTGCTCACCGATGCTCAGTTTGGATTCTGACACTCTACTCCTGACCTAATTACAACTGTGGTTCAAACATGGACAAAAGATCTGAATTCCAGATATGAGGTGAGAGTGACTGCCTGTGACATCAAGGCAGCATTTGATGGCATCAAGGAGCACTTGCAAAACTGGAGTTGATGGGAATCAGGGAAAAATCTCCACTGGTTGGAGTCATGCCTGGCACAAAGGAAGTTATTGTCATAATTGGAGGTCAATCATCTCGTTCCAAGACATCACTGCAGGAACCTCCCTTCCATCATAAGGTCAGAAGTGGGGATGTTTGTGGATGATTGCACAATGTTCAGCACCATTTGTGACTCATAAGATACTGAAGCAGTTCATGTCCAAACTGCAGCAAGACCTGGACAATATCCAGGCTTGAGCTGACAAGTGACGAGCAATATTCACGCCACATAAGTGCCAGGCAATGACCAACTTGAACAATAGAGAATCAAACCATCACCCCTTGACATTCAAGGGCATTACCATCACTGAATCACCCACTATCAATATCAATATCCTGGGGAAGCTGAACTAGACTAGCCATATCGAAACAAGAGTAGGTCAGAGGCTTGGAATCCTGTGCAACAGTGGCCAAACTATGGTTTACAAGAGATATTAGAGATAGTATTAGATTCAAAGAACAGGCATATAAATTAGCAAGAAAAAGCAATAGACCAGCGGATTGGGAAGAGTTTAAAATTCAGCAAAGGCAAAGGATTGATTAAGAAGGAAAAATTGAATTTGGAAGTAAACTAGCGGGGAACATAAAAAGTGGCTGGAGAAGTTTCTACAGGTATGTAAAGTGAAAAAGATTGATAAAAATTAATGTAGGCTTCTTACAGTCAGAAAAGGGGGAATTCATAACAGGGAACAAAGAAATGGCTGAGGAACAAAATTCGAATTTGCTTCGGTCTTCACAAAGGAAGACATGTATAATGTACCAGAAGTTCTGAGAAACACAGGTTTTAGTGAGGAGCTGAAGGAAACTAGTATTAGTAAAGAAATTGTTTGTGGGAAATTCATGGAATTGAAGACGGACAAATTCCCATGGCCTGATAATCTTAATCCCAGAGTCCTTAAGGAAGTGACCCTCGAGATAATAGATCCAGGGCGACACGGTGGCGCAGTGGTTAACACTGCTGCCTATGGCGCTGAGGGCCCAGATTTGATCCCGGCCTTAGGTCACTGTCTGTATAGAGTTTGCACATTGTCCCCATGTCTGAGTGGGTTTCACCCCACAACCTAAAGATGTGCAGGTTAGTCGGCTTGGCCACACTAAATTGTCCCTTAATTTATTTTTTTAAAGAGGAAAAAAAGAAATAATAGATCCATTGGTGGTCATTTTCACAGAATCATAGAATTTACAGTGCAGAAGGAGGCCATTCCGTCCATCGAGTCTGCACTGGCCCTTGGAAAGAGCACCCTACCTAAGCCTACACCTCCACCCTATCCCAGTAACCCCACCTAACCTTTTTGGACACTAAGGGCAATTTAGCATGGCCAATCCACCTAACCTGCACATCTTTAGACTTTTCCAAATTTATTTGGACTCTAGAATGGTTCCTACAGATTGGAGGGGAACGAATGTAACCCCGTTATTCAAAAAGGGAGGTAGAGAGAAAACAGGGAACTATAGATGAGTGCGCCTAACGTCAGTAGTAGGATTTTGTAGCACATTTGGCAGTCGGTTTTAAATTTGAGGCAGTAGGTGATGTGAAGGCAGTAGATGATGTGAAGCCAATATCAATCTGCATGAACACGGTAATAGTCAAGGTCTGGTGTAGAGTAGGATTTGTGCTGCAGAATTCATGTGAATGTAGAAGAATGGAGGATGATGATCTTGCCATGCAGGAGAGCAGAGTAATCAAGTCTGGAAATGACCAAGGTTTGGACAAGGGCTTATGACCAGGGGGTGCAGACTTGTAAACATGTAGAAACAATAGCCAAGATTTTGCAGCCCCTTCCGCTCAACGAGATATTATGGTCCCGCCGAAGTAAACGGTAATTTAAATGGCCCATCACATCCTATGGTGGGAGACACAGCGTGACGGAGACCATAAAATCCTGGCCATGGAAAGGGGGCACTAGAGAGGTGTGCAGACGCTACTAAGGAAGTTACAGGTCTGAAGGGAGACTGCTGAATGTTAAGCATTTTGTTTATTACTGCAAGATAAGGGATAACTTGATGGAGGCCATCAATATTATGAAAGATTATCATGAGGTCAAAGAATTGAAAGAAGATAGAACAAATTTCCTTATAATACGGGATGTTAGAATATTTTATTCTCTGCCACAAATCACTGTTGAAACGGGGTCCATAAATTATTTTGCTTGAAAAGGAAGAATATTAAATGGTATGGGGAGTGAGGACTAGAGTACAATTTGACTCTTTATAGAGGAAAAAATACCAAGACTCGGCGCATTGAACAAATTTTATGATTCTAAGTGACTGAGATTTTTGTTATCCTTTGTGCAATCATAAGGGTAGGTTTTCTGAGAAATCTTGCACGTTTTTACTGACAGGCTGAAAACTGTTCTCAATCTGCAGTGATGTGTCATTCAGATAGTGAAATGTCCATATGCACTATGTCCTTGCACTTCGTTTTCTCTCATATTATTGGTGTTTTTGTAAACTCAAGATAATATTGAATGTAAAAAGCATTGGTCATATATTTTTTATGGCAACCATTATTGTTATGCCCACAAGTATCTTGAGTTATTGAACTGCACTTCAAGCAGATTTCAGATCAACCTTTGTGAGACTTTTCCGTTCAGAGATTAGAATTCCTTACTTTAGACTGCTACTCCCCTGAGCAACCCAAATGATTACAGAATGGATTTCTTAAAAATGAACCAAGTTATCTCTGTGGATGAAGATTGAAGGACAGCAGTGAGCCAAGATTCTCATCTTAAACAAATATAATAAGCAGTTTTCCTTTTAATACCCTCACAAACCAGAGCACTCATCTTGTTGGGTGCATCAACCCCATCTACCAGCCTGAATTATTTTCCTTCAGATCTGTCATTTTGGTGTTATTCTGTGCCAAAGCTACCAGCTTTTGGCGCTCTGGTCTTGTCTCCACCTAATGCTGAATTTTATATGGGGGATTGGGGATATTCCACCCTGCCATAAAGGTTGCAGGCAAACCCACTTCCATGTTGCCAAATCATCTCACATTCATTTGATACCTTTTTGGCCTTTATTTGGCTTGAGGCAGACCTCCTGTCCCATATCCAAGAGGAGGTCTTGCCTTGCAGAATGGAAACTTTCCTGTCCTAACAGCAGAACTATTCATGATGACTACTGCTTGGAATGCAGTTGGCCCCGAAGGCAAGACGTCATGGAGCCCAGGCTTTCAAGTACTTCTGTGGTCTTGCAAGGGCCAGGCTGACAGACACCAGCGAAGAAGACGGGGGAGTGGAGGGACCAGGCTGGACAAGGCACGGTGTGGGGAGAACATTGCGACAGAAGGGGGCTACCTTGAGGGTGGGAAGGCATCTGATGGGCAAAGGGAGCCTGACCAGGAGCCACTCCCCACCCCAGCCTAAGCACAAGATTTGCCAACTTTCACTCTGCGTAATGGACACTTGATTGCTCGCCTCCCCTGCCATGGAAAGAATCCCAGGGAAGGTCGGAGGAGGCCCTGAAGTGACCATTAATTGGCCTCCTAGGGCCTCAACTAGTTGATGGGCAAGTGGGCTAAAAACCCATGGGCATGGGCAGATGTTGGGCATGATGCCATTCCTGTGGCACCCAATTTTACCCTTTCCACCATCTGTCCACAAGAGGAGGGTAAGATTGCAGCCCTAGGCTGAAGTTTCTAGATTGAGGCAGGCTGCTAGGGAGAGCAATTGGCCTTTACAGATTCATCAGGTTTACCATGGGACTGCCGACAGCTGCACTCCTAACCTTGGCAACGGAGTTGGTCTGTAGATATACTCTGTAACTGATGTCACCACAGTGCCTTAGCTGGAATAGTCTTATCCTCGAGGGTCACCATATTAATAGACAATTTGTAATTACTATTTTCTATAATGCTTCTTTTGTACTTGCTCTTTTAAGGATGAATTATTATGCATCTGCACAATTAATGGCACAATCCATACGCCTAATTTAGTGCTGATTATGCACATCAGGAGCCAATAGGATTGGCAAGTTGCAGAACCATTAGAAAAGTAACTGAGGTGCAAATCCAACGTTAATTTTTTTGTTGGACTACTTTGGGGTAGGGGTAAAGTATCACAGGCAAGACCAATATTTTGCTCAGTTGATGCCTAGAAATATGAATTTTCCAGTGGAAGTTGTTCTTTGGATAGAACCTTGACTGACTTTTCATCATCATAGAATTTACAGTGCAGAAGGAGGCCATTCAGCCCATCGAGTCTGCACCGGCTCTTGGAAAGAGCACCCTACCCAAGGTCAACGCCGCCACCCTATCCCCATAACCCAGTAACCCCACCCAACACTAATGGCAATTTTGGACACTAAGGGCAATTTATCATGGCCAATCCACCTAACACGCACATCATTGGACTGTGGGAGGAAACCGGAGCACCCGGAGGAAACCCACGCACACACGGGGAGGATGTGCAGACTCCGCACAGACAGTGACCCAAGCCAGAATCGAACCTGGGACCCTGGAGCTGTGAAGCAATTGTGCTATCCACAAGGCTACCGTGCTGCCCTTTTAAAGAGGAAATGGAGACCAATTATCCTGTGATTGGTCAACTGAGAAATGGAACCAGAGAAATTGTTGGTCTTGTTTGGTTAACAGTAGAAGGCCCATTTCATGACTTTTAGTAGCGATCTTTTCTCAGATTGGAATTCAGGAATTATTAATGCTGTAATGTATGGTAATAATTTTTAATATAACCTTTAATGTCACAAGTTGGCTTACATTAACTCTGCAATGAAGTTATTCCGGCGCCTGTTCGGGTACATAGAGGGAGAATTCAGAATGTCCAAATTACCTAACAGCACGTCTTTCGGCCTTTGTGGGAGGAAACCGGAGCACCCAGAGAAAACCCAAGCAGGCACAGGGAGAACGTGCAAACTCCACACAGACAGTGACCCAAGCCAGGAATCGAACCTGGGACCCTGGAGCTGTGAAGCAACAGTGCTACTCACTGTGCTACTGCACTGCCCAATTATTTCTTCTTCATTCACCTGAGGAAGGAGCAGCGCTCCGAAAGCTAGTGACATCGAAACAAACCTGTTGGACTTTAACCTGGTGTTGTAAAACTTCTTACTGTGCTCACCCCAGTCCAACGCCGGCATCTCCACATCACAATTATTTAAGAGTGTGCTGTTATGTGGAAAGGATGTCCCGAAGCGTGGTACATTGGCGAGACCATGCAGACGCTGCGACAACGAATGAACGGACATCGCGCAACAATCACCAGGCAGGAATGTTCCCTTCCAGTCGGGGAACACTTCAGCAGTCAAGGGCATTCAGCCTCTGATCTCCGGGTAAGCGTTCTCCAAGGCGGCCTTCAGGACCCGCGACAACGCAGAATCGCCGAGCAGAAACTTATAGCCAAGTTCCGCACACATGAGTCTGGCCTCAACCGGGACCTGGGATTCATGTCACATTACATTCATCCCCCACCATCTGGCCTACCAAATCCTACCAACTGTCCTGGCTTGAGACAATTCACACCTCTTTAACCTGGGATTACCCCATCTCTGGATCTGTAAAGATTTAATCACCTGCTAATGCTCGCATTCCTAGCATTGTTTGGCATCTTTGAATTTGTCTATATATGTGTTTCTGGAACAGACCTCTTCATTCACCTGAGGAAGGAGCAGCGCTCCGAAAGCTAGTGACATCGAAACAAACCTGTTGGACTTTAACCTGGTGTTGTAAGACTTCGTACTAAGATTCAAAGGAAGTGAGGTATTTTCAAATGGTAGGAGGGATGTTCTCGCATCTCAATTAGTTGCCTTCCTCTTTCATTGGCTGTTTTTACTTTGGGGTCTATCAACCTTCCAGTGTGGTAAAAGAGCTGGAATTTGCATTGTCACTGGTAGGAGCTGAATCGTGAATGCCTCAGTTTAATAATAATAGAAAAGCAAATAATCAAGGCAACATTTTTCAGGAAAGTGAGTGTTGGAAGCTGTCCTAGTTGCACCACTGATTTTCACTTTGCATCTATTATTGCCTTTTGACACATTTGCTTCCTTGTCATTTTAGACTTGGCACAAATCAGACATTAGTGGTGTCAGAGTGTTACACCTTTAATTGCAGTGTACTTTATGGATTGTCACAGTTTATTGGTTGTTCTGAAGCTCTGACAAAACCTGGAAAATGGTTTGTAGATTCAGTCGATGGGGAAATGCCTGATGTGCAGGTGGTACTTTCCACCGTATCTGTTCCATCTGATCTTCTTTAGGTTACTTGCATGATCAGCACTAAATTGTGCACATAAATCATACCAGATCACTAACTCATTTACAGAATAACCCATCCTTTCAAAAAAGGGAGACAATTTGAAGGGAATGTCATTTAAAGAATAACACATCCTTTCAAAAAAGGGAGAAAATTTTAAGGAAGTGCAGAAGAAAATGGTAGCTTCAAATTCCCTCTCAAAGTGGTGACCCTTGAAGGTGAAGCTTTTTCCCGTACCAGCCTCCCCGAACAGGTGCCGGAATGTGGCGACTAGGGGCTTTTCACAGTAACTTCATTGAAGCCTACTTGTGACAATAAGTGATTTTCATTCATTTCCAGCTCGGGAACTGTGGTGACTTCAATTACAGAACATGTCTGAGAGGGGCTCGATAGCTCAGGCTGGGAGTTTCTACTCCAAACTAGTTTCAAGTACCATTGGATTTACCTGATCCCATAGCGATGTATCAGAAACCAAATAATATCTACTGCTCCAATTTAAATTTGTACGGTTGTATATTGTGACACTAATCTTGATCCAAACACTCTTGAAGATAGTGTTGGAAGTGACTGGGGTTGATATAAACGTAACTTGTGTGTAACTAACTTTCACTTATTATAACTTGCTGGAGAAATAATCAATTTGTATTATGTATCTATCCATTACTCACTGCACCTTGCTGGAGAAAGAATCCTACCTTCATTTGGAGAAGTTGCTGTAGTTTCGGTCGTGAGTTCTACTTACCCTAGTTCATAACAACTTTCAGATACACTCTGTTGATTGTTTGCTGTGATGTGCTATTTAAGTAACAATTTGTTGAATAAATAGATTGTGCTGTAAGAATACAATTTTATGTACGCTGTCTGAAGTCCTGCCCACTTCCAACTCATTGGCTGATACAGTACAACGTATTGATTGAAAGAGTTGTAAGAATGGACACTCTGAATTTATAACTGTTCCGTTTTGTCAACCAAAGGTAATAATACTTCACTATTCCTTTATGGAACATAAAAAACAGGAAGGTAGCTGCCATTGTAGCTGTACACTATATATCTTGAGGTGGCTTATTTTACATTCTGTAGAGAAATACCTAAATTTCCGTGATGTTGCCAAGATCTGGAGCTCCAGCTTTATATGAGTATTTTATGTTTCTCACAAAAAGTTGCTTGGTAGTACAGCACTTGATTATCGCTAAAAAGACAGATTTCTCACCCATCAGAAAAGAATGTCAAATTGCAAACAATCACAACAATTTATACTGCAGGAGAAATGGCTGCTCATTGGTTGGCAAGTCATCTCTGATTGGCTGAGGTGTTGTCATTGGGAAAGCAATGGAGAACTATAGATCCCCCAAGCTCCTAGGTAATTCAAAAAACCTCAAGTCTTGAACATATTCCTTTTGTTTGCAGAGATCGGGTTTCTGTATCTGAATGTGTGTTGCTTCTAACATGTAAATGAACCATGATACAAACTCAACTGATGATCTTAAATTGTTTGGAAGGGTAAGTATTAGTGTTGCTAACTTTTGGTTGGTTTGCTCGTTGTGTCTTTACTTAATTTGCTCTGTTTTATAACCTTTGCTCTAGAGTCGCCAGGTATCTTTATGATACTACCACGAGGTTCAAGTTCAAGCACTGATCAATAACTCAATACACCAGTTAGTACGTTTCAAATCAAAACACACTTATTATACACAGCCAATCACTACTCATGTATAAAACTCTACTTACTAGACTATCTCTAACACTAAAAGGCCTATACTTAGCTTTGGAACTGGCCCACCAGGTCAGGGGAACAACTGGCCTTTCGTTCGATTCTGAGTCTGCAGGCTTCAAAGCTGGTATAGACTGGTAGCTAGGAGTGCCTATCTTGTAGCGTGCGTTGACTGGAGACTTACTTGGTTGGTGCAGCTACTAGGCAGGTCACGGTCAAGGGTTGTTTTGAGCTGCTGAGAGACCCTGCCAAGAAGGACGAATTGAACTTGGGGACTCTATTTTATAGTCCCCAGGGGCTTCACGCCCTTTTGGGCGGACCCCGTACCTGGTTCCAAGTGATTGGACTAAGTTCTGATCACTTGGATCGATGTCTCCAATACTGGAGCTGTTCCCTGATCGCTGGGCGGTTCTTAAGTGTCCGTTGGCCTTCCTTTGTCTTGGCTCCTGCTGGCTTGGCCTTGTTCACCTTAACTGTTTCCAATTGTTCCCGGGGATCGCTCATCAATAGGTAGATGGTTGTTAGTTTCAGTGCTGTCTGGGTTCCTGCAAGTTCTGATATACAGGAAACTTTGCACCTGCTTGTTTTTCCAGCGTTTGACTGAATTTCTCTGCATTCTTAGCGGATCTCCATTTTAAAGTCGGGAAGTGGTCAACCCAGGTGGCTACATTAGGCACTCAGGATTGGAACAAGTTAAACAAACTTGCACACTGTTACTGTGCAGTAATTATCCAAATGGTATTTTCCAGTAAAGTGATGTGGTTGTCAATCCAAAAAGTTGTCCTGTCTATCACAATTGAGCAACATCATATACAAATTTCAATGCCAGTGCGATGCCGGTGTGTAGACCATATAATCCGAAGATTGGCTGATCAAATCAAATGACATGTTTCTTCGATCGTGCATAATAGACAAAGTACAGACCATGCTCAGCCAATCCTAAGTGCCTTAACAGCTTCCACTAATGTACAAATCTGAAATGCATCTGAAAGAAACTGGAAAACATGTTGCAAAAGTATAATACAAACACTCTTGACACACTGCTCCCAAACAGTAATCTTTATGTTCATTGTAACATATCACTGCCCAGCATAGTGTCTGTAACCAGACTCCGCATATCATCAAAAGATTTCTAGTCTATTCACTAGCCTGTCACTCCTGACAATATCCAACACATACCTGTACAGATGGATTTCTACATGTTGTATTGACTGATGACTCAGCACCATCTATGATGAGATGATTTAAGAAAAGAATCTGCACACTATGGAACTCACCATAGGTTCCTGCACAGACTAAAAACAGCTATATGAAGTGGTCACTCTACAAATCAAGGCAGGAGTCTGATCACACCCACAGTGTATGAATCGTCCCTTTAATATCAGTCACATGATATTGCAGCCTGCAGTTTCTGTAGCCAATGCTGACTTGACTCCATTGCTAGCACTCACGTCTAAGTTAGAAAGTCGTCAGCTTCAACTGTCCTATGTAAATGATCGAGTCTGAAACTTCAGGGTACTACTGAGAGAGACAGCTACATTATCTGGGCATGAAATAACCTAGAGCATGGTTCAAACAAGAAATGGATATTCTCGTGGTGACCCAGTCAACCTCATTTATTGGCCAGGATCACACAAAAAAAGGTTTATTTGTTAATTCTTTGCCCGTAGGTCTTTGTTGTGCTTGCATTGATTGCTGCATTTGTCTGCCTGACAGTGACTGCACTTGTTCGTTGATTGAAAAGTTTAAGATATATATGAATGCACATTTGTTGTTTTTTCTTATGACTATTAGCCCCTCATACTGATGGTCAACAGTACTGGTGAAGATCAGTTATCACAAAGGATGGTTTGTCAGTTCTTGTCAGAAGAATATAGCATAAAGTTATAAAATGTGTCATCTCCAAACAAAATTGCTCCTATTCAGTGTGAATAAGGAATAATTTCAGCTACGTATATTGGATGGTTACAGATTAATATTGCTGGGAGCTGTACAACTGACTCCACCAAGCGTTTAATAATTAAACAAAGCTTTAAATTAAGCAAACTATGTCAAGTAAGTGAAATGAATCTCTATCTTTGCAATTAGGTCCGTTTATATCACTTCACTGGTTTCTCGAGGTCCAGGAGCTCTTGTTTTTCATTTTAGTAGGTTTATGATGAAACGCTGACGAAATCTTTGTTTTTGCATTTTGCTGATTCTGAAGGTTAACATATCTTCACAGAACAAGTGCACTATAATCCTAGGAGGAGGTTTCCTAAAAATGGCAGCAGTGCAGTGTAATTACAATTAGCAGGAAATGTCTAATTGTAACGCGAGCAGGTTTCACCACAGGTTTTACTTATTACGGTTGTTTGGCATCTGTCGTAATGAACTGCTCTACTTGTTTTGTGAACTCCAAAATGAATAGGAAAATTACAGGTTTATTGGGGTTTTAACATTCCACTCTCTTCTTAAAGAAGACAAATGTGGGGCTGAATTCTCCGCTTCCCACCGCCTGCAGCGGGAATTGCGATCGGGCGGTGAATAGCGTGCAATGGAAAATTTATGATTTCCACCTGGTGCCGAATCCGATGCCATACTCCGATTCCCCCACTGGCGGCGTTAGTGAGGTTTGTGCTGGCGCGTTCACGCATAATCATCATTTGCATGGATTTAAATCTCATTTGCAGGTTGAACACTGCATCTCAACCCCTCTGCGATGCTCCATCCTTCTCAAGCGGATGTCACGAGGGTGTGAATCGATGCAAGTATTTCTAAAGAGCTTAAAAGAAAATCTCAAGAACTATCGGGCTACCTATGGAGTGGCTGCCTGGGCCGAGGGGAGTAGCGCAGATCGACTTGATGCCAAGTCCATGGACTTGGCGTTGTCTGGCTCAGACCACCATTATTGCCGTATGTGATTTAAATGCACCCCTCTGGTACTACTTACAGGCCCCTGGGTGTTAACACTGCTGACTGCTCAGTGTCCTGTAAATGTTCAGAGAGTCTCTGGTGATATGGGAGCCAACCTGGCCACCTGTCTGGGAACTATCATATCCGAGCAGTATCATTAAGGATTTGGGCGTAGCCATGTTCAATCACTGGCACACCAGGTGTCTGTACTCCTCAGTGCAGGGGATTAGCAGAGCTCATCCCAACCAAAGGACATCTGCATGTGGCTTTTGGTACCCTCCCTGGCACACTGCCCTTCGCAAAGCAGAGGCCTCAGCAGTGACAACTTACCTCTCAGGATCACGTGCTGTCTCCTGGGGAGGCTGGCAGCACTGACTGTCACCTCCTCCGAAGTTCTGTTTAGGAGGGAAAGATTGAGTCTGCTGTCCACATTTTGGAACAAGTCTCTCCTCTCCTCATTGACATTGAGCAGTGGGCCCACTTCAGATTCCCAAAATCGGGGGAGTGGGAGGTCTTCCCTGAGCCATCCTCGTGGCTGGAATGAGTGTGTGGTGAGTGGAGCGTTTATAAGTAGCTTCAGCTTGTCAGGCTCTTTAGCAAAATTGGGGCCCTAGCAGTTACACAGCCTGTGGGGATGAGAATTGCTTCCAATTCATGCTGGTGGAGGGCTGGCCCAGTTACATGTCCTGAATCGTGGAACAAATAATGCCCCCGACGGGAACGTGAATTGGATGGTATTCAGGTCCGGTGGGAACACGTTAGTCTCCCAAATGGAGAATCCAGCCCATGATCTTCAGTTGCCCTCAGAGATGCACTGTTGCCATCTTATTTTTAAAAATCGATAAGTTGGGGGTGGGAGCAGATCTGTTTGGATCCTGTTGACATTTTTCCCACCTTTGTCTAAATTATGAATCCTGATTAGTACACCTGAACTGAGGGTAGTTAGTGTTTGACTTTGCGCAAGACAAATGATCAGATCTAGGGAATCGAAGATACTTCAAGAAGTTTGGCTAGCTCCATCCAACTGTCAAGTGGGAACTATTTTGCTTAAACCAAAATGAGATGCTAAATATTTAGACTTTTATTTTTCTGAAAGAAATATCAATTACTTTGAATTGACTTTGAAATGAAATATCAATAAATCAAAGATTTTTTTTTTTCTCATGTAGCTGTCACAGATCTGAACCTTGTTTTATTCCTCTACTAAAGATGTCTGATAGTTTCTTCTTGATCAATGTTAGTTTAGCGTACTGATAGAAATTGCTGATGGTTGCCACATTGTAAATAATAAGTGTTTTCTATAATCAACCAATTGTTTCATTATTTTGAATGTACTGTTCCAAAAAGTAGCATTTGGAATCTTATTAATGGGGTTTGGATCTCAAGTTCCTAGGATTCATAGAGCGTTGCCAACACAGTTGATGTAGTTCTCCACTTCTATCCTTGAAGGGAATTTGCACCATGCCCAGACCAATCATACCCAGCAGACATGATAACACTATGCCAACAAAGAATCCGATTTTCCAATTTTTATCCTTCTCATTATTCCTGATTTGGATATTCTTGCAATACCCTGAAATGAAATGAAAATCGCTTATTGTCACAAGTAGGCTTCAAATGAAGTTACTGTGAAAAGCCCCTAGTCGCCACATTCCGGCGCCTGTTCGGGGAGGCTGGTACGGGAATTGAATCGTGCTGCTGGCCTGCCTTGGTCTGCTTTAAAAGTCAGCTATTTAGCCCAGTGTGCTAAACCAGCCCCTGGGCTAGTGCACGGTCAATTCCGTCTTTATCATTGTGAAAACGGAAAATCCAACCTCACTTGTTATGAAAGGCAATAGCAACAAAAAGCGTGTTTTGCTCAGCACTGGATACTCCTGGGAGGTGCTACTCCAGAATGCTGTCAGCCAAATGGGCTATTGGTGTGTAATATCACGAGTCAGGTACAACAGCGTGAATTTTTAATTTGGAGTCAGTTGTAAGTTAATAACTGACTCTGGGGACTTCCGGGTGCGGCGATGACCAGCTGAGTCGCACGTTTCGGCAGCTCCCTGTGAAACGGACTTTTGGGCTCTTGATAGGAGCCCCAACGGCAATTTTGACGGCTAAAAACACTGTGCGGTAAACCAGAAGGGAATCCCCCCTGGATACGGATGGAAAAAGGAGGAGAGAGTGGCCAGATTGCAGTGGATCCTTTAGAACAGCGGCAAGGAAGGCAAGCAAAAACCAAGATGGCGTCGGAAGGTGGCAGTTTAACATGGGGCCCTGAACAACAAGAGTTCTTGAAATGCTGTGTGGAAGAGATCAAAAAGGAAATGAAGAAAGAGCTGTTGGCCCCGATACTACAGGCGATCGAAGGGCTAAAGGAGGAACAAAAGACCCAGGAGCGGGAGCTTCGGATCGTGAAGGCAAAGGCAGCCGAGAATGAGGACGATATACAGGGCCTGGTGGTGAAGACGGAGACGCAGGAGGCACATCAGAAACGATGTGTGGAAAGGTTGGAGGCACTGGAAAACAACGCAAGGAGGAACAACCTGAGGATTCTTGGTCTTCCTGAAGGTGTGGAGGGAGCGGACGTCGGGGCATATGTGAGCACGATGCTGCACTCGTTAATGGGAGCGGAGGCCCCGGCGGGTCCGTTGGAGGTGGAGGGAGCATACCGAGTGATGGCGCGAGGACCGAGAGCAGGAGAAATTCCCAGAGCCATAGTGGTGAGATTCCTCCGATTTAAGGATAGAGAAATGGTCCTTAGATGGGCGTAGAAAACTCGGAGCAGTAAATGGGAGAACGCGGTGATCCGCGTTAATCAAGACTGGAGTGCGGAGGTGGCGAGAAGGAGGGCGAGCTTTATATCGAGGGAGGCACCACTACTTTGAGACGGCGGATGAAGCGTGGACTTTTATTGTGGAAGAAAAACTGGAATGAGCGGGTTATTAAAAAGAACGTTCGAACAAAGTGGTGGGGCAAATGTGGGGGGCAAAGAGGGGTTTTATGTACTAATCCTGCGATGTGGTAACTTTTCTCTCTCCCACAAGTGGTGATGGGGGGAGGAGGGGAGGTGGAGGAGATGGGGCGTTGGCCATTAGGGGCGGGGCCAAGGGAGAAGCGCGGGCTTGGTTCCCGCGCTATGATAATCATGGCGGGAATAGAGAAGCAGGAAGGAGGGGGTGTCGCACGGTGCGAGCCGAGGTCACGGGGGGAAGCCGAGGTCGGCCAGAGTTTGCTGACTTCTGGGAGCAACATGGGGGGAGTAATTATGCTAGCGGGGGATCTAGCGGGGGGGGGGGGGGGGGTGGGAGGGGGGAATTACTGGGTTGCTGCTGCTGAGGAGAGGGGGGAGCTGGTATGGGAGAGGATGGGCGGGGGGGCACCGCCTGGGGGAGATACAGCTGCGTGGGAACCGGGTGAGGAGCTGGAAAAAGGTGATGGCTAATCGACAAGGGGGGGGGGGGGTAGGAAGCCCCCCAACTCTGCTGATCACGTGGAACGTGAGAGGGCTGAACGGGCCGATAAAGAGGGCACGGGTACTCGCACACCTTAAGAAACTTAAGGCAGATGTGGTTATGTTACAGGAAACGCACCTGAAACTGATAGACCAGGTTAGGCTACGCAAAGGATGGGTGGGGCAGGTGTTCCATTCGGGGCTAGATGCGAAAAACAGGGGGGTGGCTATATTAGTGGGGAAGCGGGTAATGTTCGAGGCAAAGACTATAGTGGCGGATAACGGGGGCAGATACGTGATGGTGAGTGGCAAACTACAGGGGGAGACGATGGTTTTGGTAAACGTATATGCCCCGAACTGGGATGATGCCAATTTTATGAGGCGGATGCTAGGACGCATTCCGGACCTAGAGATGGGAAAGCTGATAATGGGGGGAGATTTTAATACGGTGTTGGAACCAGGGCTGGAAGGAGGCCGGCAGCAGCCAAGGTACTTAAAGATTTTATGGAGCAGATGGGTGGTGTAGACCCGTGGACCGAGGAGTAAGGAGTTCTCGTTTTTCTCCTATGTCCATAAAGTCTACTCGCGAATAGACTTTTTTGTGCTGGGTAGGGCATTGATCCCGAAGGTGAGGGGAACGGAGTATACGGCTATAGCCATTTCGGATCACGCTCCACACTGGGTGGACTTGGAGATAGGGGAGGAAACAGGAGGGCGCCCACCCTGGAGAATGGACATGGGACTAATGGCAGATGAGGGGGTGTGTCTAAGGGTGAGGGGGTGCATTGAAAAGTACTTGGAACTCAATGATAATGGGGAGGTCCAGGTGGGAGTGGTCTGGGAGGCGTTGAAGGCGGTGGTTAGAGGGGAGCTGATATCAATAAGGGCACATAAAGGGAAGCAGGAGAGTAAGGAACGGGAGCGGTTGCTGCAAGAACTTTTGAGGGTGGACAGACAATATGCGGAAGCACCGGAGGAGGGACTGTACAGGGAAAGGCAAAGGCTACATGTAGAATTTGACTTGCTGACTACAGGCACTGCAGAGGCACAATGGAGGAAGGCACAGGGTGTACAGTATGAATATGGGGAGAAGGCCAGGTTGCTGGCACACCAATTGAGGAAAAGGGGAGCAGCGAGGGAAATAGGGGGAGTGAGGGATGAGGAAGGAGAGATGGAGCGGGGAGCGGAGAGAGTGAATGGAGTGTTCAAGACATTTTATAAAAAATTATATGAAGCTCAACCCCCGGATGGGAGGGAGAGAATGATGGGCTTCTTGGATCGGCTGGAATTTCCCAAGGTGGAAGAGCAGGAAAGGGTGGGACTGGGAGCACAGATCAAGGTAGAAGAAGTGGTGAAAGGAATTAGGAGCATGCAGGCGGGAAAGGCCCTGGGACCGGATGGATTCCCAGTCGAATTCTATAGAAAATATGTGGACTTGCTCGCCCCGGTACTGACGAGGACCTTTAATGAGGCAAAGGAAAGGGGACAACTGACCCCGACTATGTCTGAAGCAACGATATCGCTTCTCTTAAAGAAGGAAAAGGACCCGCTACAATGTGGGTCCTATAGACCTATTTCCCTCCTAAATGTAGATGCCAAGGTCCTGGCCAAGGTAATGGCAATGAGAATAGAGGAATGTGTCCCGGGGGTGGTCCACGAGGACCAAACTGGGTTTGTGAAGGGGAGACAGCTGAACACGAATATACGGAGGTTGTTAGGGGTAATGATGATGGCCCCACCAGAGGGACAAACGGAGATAGTAGTGGCGATGGATGCCGAGAAAGCATTTGATAGAGTGGAGTGGGATTATTTGTGGGAGGTGTTGAGGAGATTTGGTTTTGGAGAGGGGTATGTTAGATGGGTGCAGCTGTTGTATAGGGCCCCAGTGGCGAGCGTGGTCACGAATGGACGGGGATCTGCATATTTTCGGCTCCATAGAGGGACAAGGCAGGGATGCCCTCTGTCCCCATTATTGTTTGCACTGGCGATTGAGCCCCTGGCAATAGCGTTGAGGGGTTCCAAGAAGTGGAGGGGAGTACTTAGGGGAGGAGAAGAGCACCGTGTATCTTTGTATGCGGACGATTTGCTACTATACGTGGCGGACCCGGCGGAGGGGATGCCAGAAATAATGCGGATACTTGGGGAGTTTGGGGATTTTTCAGGGTATAAATTGAACATGGGGAAAAGTGAGTTGTTTGTGGTGCATCCAGGGGAGCAGAGTAGAGTAGAGAAATAGAGGAACCAGAAGGACTCTCAGGGTTGTTAATATATACTGTAGTATGTATAGGTCGTTGCTACAGATAATTATATATTGGACTGTTAAATTATAATTTTGGAGAGTGTTACTTGTGACAAGGCAGTTGCCAATTAGGGCTAGTTTTCATTTTTGTTATTTATTATTTATTCATTTTTTGTTTATAAAATAGGTCATTGTTATTTGTGTTGTTATAATATTGTGTAAAGGATGCACAATGTACTGTGTTGGTTGACCAAAAATTTTCAATAAAATATTTAATTTAAAAAAAATAACTGACTCTGGGGTCTTAACCTCAAAAGGTATTTTTCACCTACCACTTCTCTTTCAAAATATTAAACTTCTCCTCTCGTTTGCCAGTACTTCCCTGTATATAACTCTTATATAAGGGCGTTGATCCTTATTTGCATTGGCACAATTGACAAAACCATACCTCAAGAAATCATCTTTATCTTGCTTTATTCCCAAGTTAAGTTTCTTCTTTGTAGGCCCTGGAGCTCTGTACAGAGCTAACACTCGCACTGCTCTGCCCTGCCCTGAACTCTGCTGCGCAGCTCTCTCCAGCATATTCTGTTGTGCGATTATGTCCAGTAGGTACACTGCCTATTTGTGTCTCTGGCGGTCCCTTACTTGTAAGAAAACAATTCATATTCACAATCCTCTTGATTGCCAGCAGCTAGAAAATGGAAGCAGCTCTCCTCCGTGATCTGTCGCCCAAAAACACATACATGGAAGGTGCTTAACGTCAAGTGTACATGCAGGGTGCGTGACCTGCTGTATAATTTAATCTCCTTTAAAAGTCAGTTGCGGCTGCCATTCTGAATTTAAAAGCCGGTAATGGCCATTGGGCGCTTCTCCCGCGATTGGGACCACAGCAGGAATGGCTTTAACGACCCTCCTGACATCCGCCTGCGACCCACTCGCACTTTGAAAAACCCTGCTGTAGACCACTGAATAGTGGAAAGAAATAGAGGATGAAATATCCAAGGAAATTACAGAGAGGCGCAAGAGTAGTTATAATGGGAGATTTTAATCATTCAAATATGGATTGTGATAGTAAATGTGTAAAGGGTAGAGAGGTGGAAGACTTTATGAAATGTGCTCAGGGACATTTTCTAGGTCTGTATGTCCGGCTCAGCGAGAAAGGAGGCATTGCTGGATTTGTTTCTGGGAAATGAGATAGGTCATAAGCGATCATTAACATCAACAAGGTTATTTGTGGAAAAGGACAAGAAGCAATGAAGAGTTATAATAATTAGTCAAGGGAAGGACACACACATGAAGAGGGTGAGAGGAGATCTAGTACAGGTAAATTTGGATCAAACACCGGAAGGTAAAACTGTATTTGAACAATGAGCTGCCATTAAAAAGGAGATATTTGATCTCACTTACTTTGCTGTGAGATAGAAATGTAGGGCAAACACATCCTAGATGGTGAAAGTGATAGCGAGTTAGATGAAGTCGAAAAAGGATGCATATGATTGTTGTTGGATGGAAAATAAAATTGAGAACCAGGCTGATTGTAGAGCATTCGGGGGGGAAGTGAAAAAAACAAATGAGGAACGAAGAGAGAGTTTGAAAGGAAACTGGCAGCTAAGGTAAAAGAAAATGCAGAAATTTTCTGTCGGCATCTAAATAATAGATATCTAGTAAAAGGAGAAGTGGAGCTGATTGGGGACCAAAAAGAGCAAGGCTGAAGAACTAAATGAGTACATTTCAGTTAAAATACAGGTGGGGCAGGCTATTTGACTGTTCAAATACCTGTCTTCACCAAGAAAGAATGATGCTGTCCAAGCTCAGGTGTAAGAGGAAGCAGTTGAGACACATGATGGGCTAAAATGGATAGAGAAAGTATTGGATATGCAATCTGTACTTAAAAGTTATAATCCACCAGAGCCAAATGAGTTGTATCCAAGAATACTGGGGGTAGTTCGTGTGGAAATTGCAGAGGTATTGGCCATAATTCTCCAAAACTCCTTGGATACAAGGCTGGTGCCAGAGGACTGGAGAATTGCAAATCATAGAAACCCAGCAGTGCAGAAGGAGGCCATTTGGCCCATCAAGTCTGCACCAACCCTCTGAAAAATCACCCCAACCTAGGCCCAATCCCAACCCTATCCCTGTAACCCCACCAAGGGACAATGTGGCATGTCCAAACCGCCTAACTTTCACATCTTTGAACTGTGGGAGGAAACCGGAGCACCCGGAGGAAACCCACGCAGACACAGGGAGAACGTACAAACCCCACACAGATAGTCACCCGGGGTCGGAATTGAACCCGGATTCCTGGCACTGAGACAGCAGTGCTAACCACTGTGCCACTCTGTTACACCCTTTTTCAGAGAAGGGTCTAAGAATAATTCCAGCAACCAGAGGCCAATCAATTTTACCTCTGAATTGAGTAAGCTTTTAAAAATGATACATAGATAGATTAGGGAAACTGGGGTTATTCTCTGGAGAAGAGTAGATTGAGAGGTGATTTGGTAGGGGTGTTCAAAGTTGTGTGCGGCCCAGACACTGTAGATAAGGATAGACTGTTCTAGATAAGGTTAAGAGATCGAGAACCAGAGGAACCAATTTAACATGATTGGCAAAAGAAGCATTGGCAACTTGAGGAACTTGTCTTTAATGCAGTATGCAATTGGGGTTAAGAACACACCACCTGAGAGTGCTGGAAAGGCAGATTCAACAGAAATTGGATAATTATCTGGAGAGAAACCTATTGCACCTTCTCCCTGTGTCTGCGTGGGGTTCCTCCCACAGTCCAAAGATGTGCACATTAGGTGGATTGGCCATGCTAAATTGCCCTCAGTGACTAAAAAGATTACGTGGGCTTACGGATATAGGAGGGTGTGGGGCTTAAGTGGGGTGCTCTTTCCAAGGGTCGGTGAAGATTCGATGGGCAAAATGGCCTCCTTCTGCACTGTAAATTCTATGTTCAGGTATATGTGGAAAATACAGGTGAGCGGGACTAGGTGTGAAGCTTGCAGAGAGCTGGCCTCTTTCTGTGCTTTAACCAATCTAAGATTTCACCTGGCACTGAGAAGGTGAGCTGCCTTCTTAATCCTCGAGCATAGACAACACTCACAGTGCTGTTAGGGAAGGAGTTTGTCTCGGTGACAGTAAAAGAATGACAAGATAGTCTTGACAACCCAAACCCAACGTAGGAGAAAGGCGTCTAATTTTGGTTGTGTGGGAACACATTTTTACAGGAAGTGGATCTGCTGCCTCCAGAAAACATTTGGAGACAGCCACAGGGCCATGTATGGAAGCAGGCTGTATGAAAAGTTCATGGAATCATAGAATCTCTACTGTGCAAAAGTAGGCCATTAAGCCCATTGAGTCTGCACTGACCCTCTGAAAGAGCACCATACTTCGGCCCATTCCTCCACCCCTTTCCCATAACCCCACCCAAACTTTGGACACTTAAGAGACAATTTAGCATGCCCAATCCACCAAACTTGCACATCTTTGAATGTGGGAGGAGTCCAGAGCACCCGGAGGAAACCTATGGGGAGAAACTGCAAACTCCGCACAAGACAGTCACCCAAGGTCAGAGTTGAGCCCAGGAGGGCAGCACTGTGGCACAGTGGGTTAACACTGTGGCATCACGGCGCCAAGGTCCCAGGTTCAATCCCGGCTCTAGGTCACTGTCCGTGTAGAGTTTGCACATTCTCCCGTGTTTGCATGGGTTTCACCACCACAACCCAAAATTGTGCAAGCTAAGTGGATTGGCCACGCTAAATTGCCCCTTAATTGGAAAAAATTAATTGGGTACTTTAAACTCATTTTTAAAAAATAATTGAGCCCGGGTACCTGGCGCTGTGAGAAAGCCCTGCTAACCACTGTGTCACCGTGCTGCTCAAAGTAGTTGGTAATCCAGGGCTTGTAAGAAAAATAATAAAACAAAAGAACAGCCATCTAGCCCTCAACCCTTGCATCCCACACACTTCCCATGCCACATCATGACCCCCACCGCCCATGGCCCCACATAACCCATGCCACATTATGACTACCACAGATTTCCCATAGCCCAGTATCCACGAAGAACAGCCTCGGGAGCCATTCTGAGGTTAAACAAAATACATTTCTAAGTGTCTATTGATGGCTTGGTTATTAAAAATAGCCTTAATTTATAAAAACCCATTCACTATACTTAAATTCCTTGAACTACTCAATCTCTTTTCAAAGCAAACATTTCATTCAAGTACTTACTCCTTTATGAAAACCAGCATTTGTATTCATAGCCCCACATCAAAAACTTTATAGCTACTTTGAGCTGTCAATCAAACCGTGAACTGACAGGCACCCCACTGTGACGATAAAAGATTGTGAAATCAGTCAAGCAACACAATTCCAAAATGATAACATTTAGGCTTGTGTTCATAGACTTTTTTTAATTTAAAGGAAAGCATACCTAAATTCCTTAATAGTTTGACAGATCAAATGAGTTAATTCACTTTTCATGCACATTTATGCCTAATTTTAACATTCCCAGAGCACTCTTGATGTCACCCAAAGGGCATTTTACCTCTCATGTAAGGGTCCCTGAACCTATCCAAAAGAGTTCCTTATGTCTCTAAAAGGGTATCTACCTCTCTAAAAGGGCATCTACCTCTCTAAAAGGGTATCTACCTCTCTAAAAGGGTAGTTACCTCCCTAAAAGTGTATCTACCTCTCTAAAAGGATAACTACCTCTCTAAAAGCGTATCTACCTCTCTAAAAAGATATCTACCTCTCTAAAAGGGTACCTACCTCTCTAAAAGGGTACCTACCTCTCTAAAAGGGTATCTACCTCTCTAAAAGGGTATCTACCTCTCTAAAAGGGTATCTACCTCTCTAAAAGGGTATCTACCTCTCTAAAAGGTATCTACCTCTCTAAAAGGGTACCTACCTCTCTAAAAGGGTACCTACCTCTCTAAAAGGGTACCTACCTCTCTAAAAGGGTATCTACCTCTCTAAAAGGGTACCTACCTCTCTAAAAGGGTACCTACCTCTCTAAAAGGGTACCTACCTCTCTAAAAGGGTATCTACCTCTCTAAAAGGGTATCTACCTCTCTAAAAGGGTATCTACCTCTCTAAAAGGGTATCTACCTCTCTAAAAGGGTATCTACCTCTCTAAAAGGGTACCTACCTCTCTAAAAGGGTACCTACCTCTCTAAAAGGTATCTACCTCTCTAAAAGGGTACCTACCTCTCTAAAAGGGTATCTACCTCTCCAAAAGGGTATCTACCTCTCCAAAAGGGTATCTACCTCTCCAAAAGGGTATCTACCTCTCTAAAAGGGTATCTACCTCTCTAAAAGGGTATCTACCTCTCTAAAAGGGTATCTACCTCTCCATAGAAGTGCATCTGCATCTGGGAATCATTGATGTGCAATCTAAAAGCAACCCCTGTTTCCCCACCTCCCCGCCACCTGGCAAAAATAATGGATGCCTAGTATGGAGGCAGGAGGAGATTGCAGGTTGTGGTTTTAACATGCATCTATTGTCCTTGCCCTTTTAAGCAGTAGAAGCCATGTGCGTTTATGGAACCTTGGGAAGTTCAACTGTGTGCTGAGGTTGGGTGAGTTAATGTGTAAGGTGGTGGGTGCGTGCTGACCAAGCAGGCCCGTTTGTCCTGGATGATGTTGAGCCTCTGAGATTGTTGCTGGAGCTGTACTCCAGTCAAGTGGAGAGTCTTCCATCACACCTCTGACTTGTGCCTCGTAGGTGGGGGCAGGCTTTGGGGAGTAGATGGAATTTCTTATATTTCCAAAAAATCCGAGCTGCTCCATCAACCTTACATGTAGTGTTATCAAAATACCACACATATTTAGAATCTGTCAGTGTGATGTAAAAACTATTTTCTTCCCATCTTATCTTAAAATCTAGAACACACAAACCCAGACTGTTTAGGAAACTAGGTGGTCCAGGAACATTCCAAAGGTTAATAAGGTCTCCACAATAGCTTGCTGGACCATTCTACCTGTGTGAGAATAGATTCTCAAAAGATTACCTTTCACAACAAATGAGAGCATCCAAAAGGTAAATTCAATGAATGTTCGCTCCACAGTTCCAACCAAAACATTATGAATGGAGCCCCTTTCAAAAGGGGCCATACGGTAATAGTATTCTACAAGAAACTGATGAAGGGAACTGCTGAAGGAAGAAAATAAATATTTAATTGACGCATTGATACCTCCAAGGTGCTGAACATTAAAGTACCATAAATTTTGTCTAAAAATGATAACGCTTGGAAAGTAATAAAGCTGTCCAGATGTTGAGGTACAGGCAAGACTTATAGAGCTGTTATTTCTATTACAGAATTATAGAATGGTTACAATACAGAAGGAAGCTGTTTGGGACATTGAGCCCATGAGTGGATTTTATGCTCCCTCCACACCCCTGCCTACCAAGCATATTTTTGGTGGGGTTACAGGCAAAATATGACAGGTGGCTAGCCCACTGCCTTCCTGTCCACTTCCAACCTTAAAACGAAAGGCAGGTGGGTGCCGAAATTGGCAATTCATCCGCCATTTAAAAAAAAGATTAACAGCTTGTTAACAAGCCAATTGAACCAAATATTACACTGCCCATGCTGTAATATGATTGCAATAGGCAGGTGGGTGGCAGTGTTGTAGCTGCAGGGCACCTTTGTTTTGTATGGGTCAATTCGGGACTGATGTTCCCTTGGGCAACGAGTAGGGGTGGGGAGTGTTGGTTGTATGTTGCGAACAGTACCACCACCCCCCTTAAAATCTGTCCCATGTCAGCTCGCTGCAAGAACAATGAAGATAGTCTCACTCGCCTGCCCTTTGTTTGTAGCTTAGTCGGGCAGCATGGTCGGCACGGGCTTGTAGGGCCGAAGGGCCTGTTCCTGTGCTGTACATTTCTTTGTTCTTTGTTCTCTGATATTTCTCTTCCTCCCCTTCAAGTGCTGAGCTTGCTCCCTCTTGGAAGCTATGATTATGTCTGCCTCCAGAATCTTTTCATGCAGCCAATTCTGGAGCTCAAGCTTAACATAGAACATAGAAAATACAGCACAGAACAGGCCCTTCAGCCCACGATGTTGTGCCGAACCTTTGTCCTAGATTAATCATAGATTATCATTGAATTTACAGTGCAGAAGGAGGCCATTCGGCCCTTTGGGTCTGCACCAGCTCTTGGAAAGAGCACCCTACCCAAACTCAACACCTCCACCCAACACCAAGGGCAATTTTGGACATTAAGGGCAATTTATCATTGGCCAATTCACCTAACCTGCACATCTTTGGACTGTGGGAGGATACCGGAGCACCCGGAGACACGGGGAGGACGTGCAGACTCCGCACAGTGACCCAAGCCGGAATCGAACCTGGGACCCTGGAGCTGTGAAGCAATTGTGCTATCCACAATGCTACCGTGCTGCCCTTAAGAACAAATAAATCTACACTAAGTCATTTTACCGTAATCCATGTACCTATCCAATAGCTGCTTGAAGGTCCCTAATGTTTCCGACTCAACTACTTCCACAGGCAGTGCATTCCATGCCCCCACTACTCTCTGGGTAAAGAACCTACCTCTGATATCCCTCCTATATCTTCCACCTTTCACCTTAAATTTATGTCCCCTTGTAATGGTTTGTTCCACCCGGGGGAAAAGTCTCTGACTGTCTACTCTATCTGTTCCCCTGATCATCTTATAAACCTCTATCAAGTCGCCCCTCATTCTTCTCCGTTCTAATGAGAAAAGGCCTAGCACCCTCAACCTTTCCTCATAAGACCTACTCTCCATTCCAGGCAACATCCTGGTAAATCTTCTTTGCACCTTTTCCAAAGCTTCCACATCCTTCCTAAAATGAGGCGACCAGAACTGTACACAGTACTCCAAATGTGGCCTTACCAAAGTTTTGTACATCTGCATCATCACCTCACGGCTCTTAAATTCAATCCCTCTGTTAACGAACGTGAGCACACCATAGGCCTTCTTCACAGCTCTATCCACTTGAGTGGCAACTTTCAAAGATGTATGAACATAGACCCCAAGATCTCCCTGCTCGTCCACATTGCCAAGAACTCTACCGTTAACCCTGTATTCCGCATTCATATTTGTCCTTCCAAAATGGACAACCTCACACTTTTCAGGGTTAAACTCCATCTGCCACTTCTCAGCCCAGCTCTGCATCCTATCTATGTCTCTTTGCAGCCGACAACAGCCCTCCTTACTATCCACAACTCCACCAATCTTCGTATCGTCTGCAAATTTACTGACCCACCCTTCAACTCCCTCATCCAAGTCATTAATGAAAATCACAAACAGCAGAGGACCCAGAACTGATCCCTGCGATACGCCACTGGTAACTGGGGTCCAGGCTGAATATTTGCCATCCACCACCACTCTCTGTTAGCCAGTTCGTTATCCAACTGGCCAAATTTCCCACTATCCCATGCCTCCTTACTTTCTGCATAAGCCTACCATGGGGAACCTTATCAAATGCCTTACTAAAATCCATGTACACTACATCCACTGCTTTACCTTCATCCACATGCTTGGTCACCTCCTCAAAGAATTTAATAAGACTTGTCAGGCAAGACCTACCCCTCACAAATCCGTGCTGACTATCCCTAATCAAGCAGTGTCTTTCCAGATGCTCAGAAATCCTATCCTTCAGTACCCTTTCCATTACTTTGCCTACCACCGAAGTAAGACTAACTGGCCTGTAATTCCCAGGGTTATCCCTAGTCCCTTTTTTGAACAGGGGCACGACATTCGCCACTCTCCAATCCCCTGGTACCACCCCTGTTGACAGTGATGACAAAAAGATCATTGCCAACGGCTCTGCAATTTCATCTCTTGTTTCCCATAGAATCCTTGGATATATCCCGTCAGGCCCGGGGGACTTGTCTATCCTCAAGTTTTTCAAAATGCCCAACACATCTTCCTTCCTAACAAGTATTTCCTCGAGCTTACCAATCTGTTTCACACTGTCCTCTCCAACAATGTCGCCCCTCTCATTTGTAAATACAGAAGAAAAGTACTCGTTCAAGACCTCTCCTATCTCTTCAGACTCAATACACAATCTCCCGCTACTGTCCTTGATCGGACCTACCCTCGCTCTAGTCATTCTCATATTTCTCACATATGTGTAAAAGGCCTTGGGGTTTTCCTTGATCCTACCCGCCAAAGATTGTTCATGCCCTCTCTTAGCTCTCCTAATCCCTTTCTTCAGTTCCCTCCTGGCTATCTTGTATCCCTCCAATGCCCTGCCTGAACCTTGTTTCCTCAGCCTTACATAAGTCTCCTTTTTCCTCTTAACAAGACATTCAACCTCTCTTGTCAACCATGGTTCCCTCACTCGACCATCTCTTCCCTGCCTGACAGGGACATACATATCAAGGACACGTAGCACCTGTTCCTTGAACAAGTTCCATATTTCACTTGTGTCCTTCCCTGCCAGCCTATGTTCCCAACTTATGCACTTCAATTCTTGTCTGACAACATCGTATTTACCCTTCCCCCAATTGTAAACCTTGCCCTGTTGCACGTACCTATCCCTCTCCATTACTAAAGTGAAAGTCACAGAATTGTGGTCACTATCTCCAAAATGCTCCCCCACTAACAAATCTATCACTTGCCCTGGTTCATTACCAAGTACTAAATCCAATATTGCCCCTCCTCTGGTCGGACAATCTACATGCTGTGTTAGAAAAGCTTCCTGGACACACTGCACAAACACCACGCCATCCAAACTATTTGATCTAAAGAGTTTCCACTCAATATTTGGGAAGTTAAAGTCGCCCATGACTACTACCCTATGACTTCTGCACCTTTCCAAAATCTGTTTCCCAATCTGTTCCTCCACATTTCTGCTACTTTTGGGGGGCCTATAGAAAACTCCTAACAAGGTGACTGCTCCTTTCCTATTTCTGACTTCAACCCATACTACCTCAATAGGGTGATACTCCTCGAACTGCCTTTCTGCAGCTGTTATACTATCTCTAATTAATAATGCCACCCCCCCCCCCACCTCTTTTACCACCCTCCCTAATCTTATTGAAACATCTATAACCAGGGACCTCCAACAACCATTTCTGCCCCTCTTCTATCCAAGTTTCCGTGATGGCCACCACATCGTAGTCCCAAGTACCGATCCATGCCTTAAGTTCACCCACCTTATTCCTGATGCTTCTTGCGTTGAAGTATAGACACTTCAACCCGTCTCAGTGCCTGAAAGTACTCTCCTTTGTCAGTGTTCCCTTCCCCACTGCCTCACTACACGCTTTGGCGTCCTGAATATCGGCTACCTTAGTTGCTGGACTACAAATCCGGTTCCCATTCCCCTGCCAAATTAGTTTAAACCCTCCCGAAGAGTACTAGAAAACCTCTCTCCCAGGATATTGGTGCCCCTCTGGTTCAGATGCAACCCGTCCTGCTTGTACAGGTCCCACCTTCCCCAGAATGCGCTCCAATTATCCAAATACCTGAAGCCCTCCCTCCTACACCATTGCTGCAGCCACGTGTTCAGCTGCACTCTCTCCCTATTCCTCGCCTCGCTATCGCGTGGCACCGGCAACAAACCAGAGATGACAACTCTGTCTGTCCTGGCTTTTAACTTCCAGCCTAACTCCCTAAACTTGTTTATTACCTCCACACCCCTTTTCCTACCTATGTCGTTGGTACCAATGTGCACCACGACTTCTGGCTGCTCCCCCTCCCCCTTAAGGATCCTGAAGACACGATCCGAGACATCCCTGGCCCTGGCACCCGGGAGGCAACATACCTTCTGGGAGTCTCGCTCGCGACCACAGAATCTCCTATCTATTCCCCTAACCATTGAATCTCCTACAACTATTGCTTTTCTATTCTTCCCCCTTCCCTTCTGAGCCCCAGAGCCAGACTCAGTACCAGAGACCTGGCCGCTAGGGCCTTCCCCCGGTAGGTCATCCCCCCCCCCCCCCCCCAACAGCATCCAAAACGGTATACTTGTTTTGAAGGGGAACGGCCACGAGGGATCGCTGCACTGTCTGCCTGTTTGTTTTTTTCCCCCTGACTGTAACCCAGCTATTCTTGTCCTGTACCTTGGGTGTGGTTACCTCCCTGTAACTCTTCTCAATCACCCCCTCTGCCTCCCGGATGATCCGAAGTTCATCCAGCTCCAGTTCCCTAACACGGTCTTTGAGGAGCTGAAGTTGGGTGCACTTCCCGCAGGTATAGTCAGCGGGGACACCGGTGGTATCCCTCACCACCCACATCCTACAGGAGGAGCATGCAACTGGCCTAGCCTCCATCCCCTGTTACCTGACAGAATATAGCTGCCCTGTGGACTAACTAGATCTCCGCCCTCCGACTCTGCTCCCAGTCAGCTACACTTTCTGTAAACTCCTGGCTCTCTTCGCACTCGTTGCAGAAATGTCGGAAACAAAATGAAAGGAGCACCTTACTCCCTCCTCACCTAACTTCCTCGGTCACCAAACTCATACTATAGCACTCAATGCACCAAATTCAGCACTCAGTGCAAACAAAGCTTCCCCTGCATTAAAATATTCTTGGGTTGCCTTTGATTCTTTTGTCAATTTCTCTACATCAGTGTCCTCTGGTTCTTGACCATTTACGAATGGAAATAGTGTTTCTCTATCTGCCCTGGATAGACCCCTCATGGTTTTCATAGAACCACAGACGAAGGCCATTCAGTCCATCAAGTCTGCCTTGGCTCTCTGAAAGAGCATTCTACCGAGTTCCACTCCTCTGCCTTATCCACATAACCTTGCATATTCTTTCTTTTCAGATAGTAATTCTGTTCCCTTCCGAATAACTTGATCGAACCTGCCTCCACAAACCTCAGTAAGTTTGTTCCAAACCTGAACTGTTCTCTGCGTGAAACCAAAATTTTGCCACATCACTTTTATTCCTTTGTCCAATTATTTTGAATCTGTGCCCTCTAGTTTTTGATGCTCTCTTGAATGGGAACAGTTTCTCACTATTTATCCGGTCCATGCCCCTCAGGATCTTGAATACCCCTATCGGGTCTCCCCTCAGCCTTCTTTTCTCCAAGAAAACAGTCCCAACCTCTCCAGTCTATTCTTGTAGCAATAGTTCTTTATCCCTGGAATCATTGTTGTGAATTTTCTTTTTGTTCAGTGCCTTCACATTGTCCCTCAAGTATGGTGCCCATAACTGGATTCAGTGCTCCAGGTGAGGCCTGACTTAGTGTCTTATACAAGTTCACCACAACCTCCTTACGTTTCTGTAGTAGGGTCATATGGACTCAACTCTGTTTCTCTCTCCGCAGATGTTGCCAGACCAGAGTTTATTCAGCATTTTCTGTTTTCATTTCTGGCTTTCTTATCCTTGTACTCTGCCCCTATTAATAAAGCTTAAGAAACTATATGCTTTATTAACTGTTCTCTCAACCTGCCCTGCCATCTTCAATGACTTATGTACCTGTACACTAAGGTACCTCTATTCCTGCACCTAAGCTAAAGAGCTTCTCCCTTTATTTTATCTCTCAATTTCCCCCATACATCTCTCCATTGCCCCCATCCATTTCTCAATTGAACTTCATCTGACACTTGTCTGCCCAATCGACCAACATATCTATGTCCTTTTGAAGTTTGAGGCTATTGACAGCGTTTCCAATTTTTGTATGATCTGCTCATGCCCTGAATATCACAATCTAAGTCGTTAATATGTATCAGGATACGCAAAGGCCTCAACACTGACCCCTGGTGAACTCCAAAGAAACCTTCCTCCAATCTGAAAATCAATCATTTAACAATAATTTTTTTTTCTGTCACTCAGCCAATGTTTTATCCAAATACCCTCTTCCCTTTTATTCCATGAGCCAGAATTTTGCTCACAGGTCTGCTGTGTGGCATTGTGTCAAAATCCATATAAACTACATCAGTACCATTTCCCTTATTGACCGTCTGTGTTATCTCCTCAAAAAACTCCGGCAAACCAGTTAAACATGATTTTCCCTGATGAATCTATGCTGGCTTTCCTTAATTATCCTGCACTTGTCTAAGTGACTATTGATTTTGATCTGAACTATAGTTTCCAGGGGCGTCATTCTCCGACCCCCCGCCGGGTCGGAGAATGGCCGTTGGCCGCCGTGAATCCCGCCCCCGCCCCCGCCGAAGTCTCCGCTCCCGGAGATTGGGCGGGGGCGGGAATCCAGCCGCGCCGGTTGGCGGGACCCCCCGCTGGATTCTCCGGCCCGGATGGGCCGAAGTCCCGCCCAGAAACTGCCTGTCCCGCCGACGTAAATCAAACCTGGTATTTACCGGCGGGACCAGGCAGCGTGGGCGGGCTCCGGGGTCCTGGGGGGGGGCGCGGGGCGATCTGACCCCGGGGGGTGCCCCCACGGTGGCCTGGCCCGCGATCGGGGCCCACCGATCCGCGGGCGGGCCTGTGCCGTGGGGGCACTCTTTCCCTTCCGCCTCCGCTACGGCCTCCACCATGGCGGAGGCGGAAGAGACTCTCCCCACTGCGCATGCGCGGGAAACTTTCGGCGGCCGCTGACGCTCCCGCGCATGCGCGGGGAAACTGACAGCGGCCGCTGACGCTCCCGCGCATGCGCCGCATTTCCGCGCCAGCTGGCGGGGCAACAAACGCCATTTCCGCCAGCTGGCGGGGCGGAAATCCCTCCGGCGTCGGCCTAGCCCCTCAATGTTGGGGCTAGGCCGCCAAAGATGCGGAGACTTCCGCACCTTTTTGCCGGCGCGATGCCCGTCTGATTTGCGCCGGCTTTGGCGCCAGTCGGCGGGCATCCCGCCGTTGGGGGAGAATTTCGCCCCAGATGTTTCACAACCAGTAAAGTCAGAGTCATTGATCTATAGTTGCTGGCTTTATCCTTGCATAGATTATCATAGAATTTACAGTGCAGAAGGAGGCCATTCGGCCCATCGAGTCCGCACCGGCACTTGGAAAGAGCACCCCACCCAAGGTCAACACCGCCACCCCATCCCCACAACTCAGCAACCCCACCCAACACTAAGGGCAATTTTGGACACTAAGGGCAATTTATCATGGCCAATCCACCTAACCTGCACATCTTTGGACTGTGGGAGGAAACCGGAGCACCCGGAGGAAACCCACGCACACACGGAGGGGATGCGCAGACTCCGCACAGACAGCGACCCAAGCTGGAATCGAACCTGGGACCCTGGAGCTGTGAAGCAGTTGTGCTATCCACAATGCTACCGTGCTGCCCCTTTTGCATCCCATTTTGAACAAGGGCGTAACGGGAGCGATTATCCGATATGGAGGCCAAGTGTTCGCGCCGTCGTGAACGCCGTCGCGTTTCACGACGGCGTGAACAGGGCCCAGGCACGACCTATTCTGGCCCCCACAGCGTCCTTGCGTGGCGCCAAATGGGTGCCACGCCAACCCGCGCATGCGCAGTTGGGCCACGCCATCCTGCACATGCGCGGGGAACGTCTTACGCACGCCGGCCCCTCACCAACATGGCGCCGGTGTTCTGGGGCCACGCGCGGAAGGAGGTAGGCCCGGGGTGGGAGAGGCCTGCACGATCGGTGGGCCCCGATCGCGGGCCAGACCCCATCGGAGGCCACCCCGGTGAAGGAGCCCCCCTCCCTCCCCCACAGGCTGCCACCGCAGCGTTCCCGCAGAGTTACTGCCGGCAGCGACCAGGGGTGGGCGGCGCCGGCGGGAACCTGTCATGTCGTAGCGGCCGTTTGGCCCATCCGGGCCGGAGAATCGCCGCTCGCTGGTTCTCTGAGCGGCCCGGTGCGAATCCTGCACCGCTGGTTTCCGGGGGATGGGAGAATCGCAGTTGGGGCGGACGTGGCGCGATTCGCGCGGCGCCCCGTCGATTCTCCCACCCGGCGTGGGGAGGGGAGAATAGCACCCATCCTTTGCAATTCTCCAATCCTCTGTTGAGGGAAATCTGAAGATTATCACTCATACCTCTGCAATTACCATTCTTATTTCCCTCCGTGCCCTTGGATGCATCTCCCCTGGTTTTAAATGCTTTTCTAATACTTCCTTCTTCCTTTGTAAAGTCAAATGCAGAGTACATGTTTAATACTTCTTTTATTTCACTTGTCTCCATGTGCAAGTCCTCTTTTGGCATGATTCAGCCACTGGAGGCACAACAGGTGAATCCTGGGAGAGGCTCAAATCGGGCTTCGTGCCGAGCCAATCGCAAATCACGTGACTCACTACACCCTTTTATTGTTTAGATGCTTATGAAAGACGGTGGGATTCCCTTTTATATTAACTGTCAGACTCTCTTCTTGCTCTTTTCTTTCTTTTCTTGTTAGCTTTTTCACTTCCTCTCTTCAGTGTAGTGTCTACCTGACATGTCGTACGCACACTTCTTCCTTTTTATCTTCACCTCAATTTTTCTGGTCAACCAGGCTGTGCTGGGTTTATTTGTCCTATGTTTCTTGACGTTGCCTGCAATACCCTTTGCTTTGAAGGTCGCCCATTTTTCAGCCACCATCTTTTCAGGCGACATTTGTTTCCAACTCAGATGTTTCTCATCAAAGTTGGCTTTCCCCCAATTAATTATTCATGTCCTGGATTGCTCTTTGTCCTTTTCCAACCTAAAGCTTATGATACAATGGTCACTGGTCCCTAAATGCTCTCCTATTGATGTGTGATCCAACTCGTCCCCCAGAACCAGGTCCAACAGAGCCTCCCCTCTTGTTGGATTTGAAACATACGGCGGAAAATTATCTTGAACACTTTTCAGGAAGTCTTGCCCTCTTGTGCCCCCCCATTCACTATTCCTATCCCAGTCGATATTTGGATGATAGGAGTCCCTCATTCTAATTTTTGTATAATTCCTGCACCTCTCTGTAATTTCTTGGAAAAGAAAATTCTCTACGACCCTCCCGCTGGTTGCCGACCTATATACTTCACCGAACAGTGCCTTTGCACATTTTTCATTCCTTACCTCTGGCTAGAGATAGTCAGTCCTTAAGCCCACTGGAACATACTCCCTCTCTAGTACTGTAATACCAACTGCCACTCTCCCGCTGCCACCTAATCTTTTCTTCCTTTCCTCTCTCTGTCTTCTTACAGCTAGCCAATTTCTGATCCAAACTGCTAAATCACCCTCAATCCCATGCCTCCGGATTTTCTGCAATAGCCTACCATGGGTAACCTTATCAAACGCTTTACTGAAATCCATATACACCACATCTGCTTTACCCTCGTCCACCTGTTTGGTCAGGGGGTTAGATAGGGTGGACATTGAGAGCCTTCTTCCGCGGATGGAAATGGCTGGCACGAGGGGACATAGCTTTAAACTGAGGGGTAATAGATATAGGACAGAGGTCAGAGGTAGGTTCTTTACGCAAAGAGTAGTGAGGCCGTGGAATGCCCTACCTGCAACAGTAGTGAACTCGCCAACATTGAGGGCATTTAAAAGTTTATTGGATAAACATATGGATGGATGATAATGCATAGTGTAGGTTAGATGGCTTTTGTTTCGGTGCAACATCGTGGTCGAAGGGCCTGTACTGCGCTGTATCGTTCTATGTTCTATGTTCTCAAAGAACTCAATAAGGTTTGTGAGGCACGACCTACCCTTCACAAAACCATGTTGACTACAGGATTCCCCCATCTCACCACCGTCCACCACCCCTGTTCCGTTTACCTATCCCCCTCCAAGAGCCCCCCCGACCAACCCAACCAAAAAAGTGCCCAACCCGCCCCAACCACCCTCACCGACCCGAAAGAGAAAAAGAAACCAGGAGCAAAGCAAAGGCCCCCCCCTCAAAAAAAGATTAAAATAACATATCAACCGCAGTCCCCAATCACCCGTCCCGGCCCTCAATCTGTGTCCAACTTCTCGGCCTGAACAAAGGCCCACGCCTCCTCCGGAGACTCAAAGTAATGGTGCTGATCCTTGTAGGTAACCCACAGTCGCGCCGGCTGCAACATGCCAAACTTCACCCCCTTCCTGTGCAGCACAGCCTTCACTCGATTGTACCCGGCCCTCCTCTTCGCCACCTCCGCACTCCAGTCCTGGTATATTCGAACCTCCGCGTTCTCCCACCTGCTGCTCCTCTCCTTGGCCCACCTGAGCACACACTCCCAATCGACAAACCGATGGAACCTCACCAGCACGGCCCGCGGAGGCTCGTTAGCCTTGGGCCTCCTCGCCAGCTCCAGGGGCCCCTGGAAGGACCCCGCTCCCATCAGCGAGTTCAACATGGTGACCACATAGGCCCCCACGTCCGGCCCCTCCAGCCCCTCCTGGAAGCCCAGAATCCGCAGATTCTTCCGCCTCGACCGATTCTCCATTTCCTCGAACCTCTCCTGCCATTTCTTGTGGAGCGCCTCGTGCGCTTCCACCTTTACCGCCAGGCCTAAGATCTCGTCCTCGTTGTCAGAGATCTTTTGTCGAGCCTCACGGATCGCCACCCCCTGGGCCGTCTGTGTCTCCAGCAGCTTATCAATAGAAGCCTTCATCAGCTCTAGCAGGTCCGCTTTAATCTCTCTGAAGCAGCGCTGGATACTCTCCTGCTGCTCCTCCGTCCATTGCATCCACGCCGCCATTTTGTTCTTCTTCCCTCGCACCTTCTTCGGGTCCACCACCACCTTTTTAGTCGCCCCGCTCCGAGTAGAAGCCATATACTATCGGGAGCTGTTATAAACTCCTTGCCACACCGTGAAACGTTGAAAAAGTGCCATTGGGGGCCCTGAAAAGAGCCCAAAAGTCCATTTTTGCGGGAACCGCCGAATGTGCGACTTAGTTCCGCATAGCCGCAACCGGAAGTCGCTTTGGAAGAATTCTTTTGGAAGAATCGCATGTACAGTGTGGTGTCCAGAATTCAACACAGTGCTCCAGTTGAAGCTGAACTAATGCTTTATAAATGTTAATTTTAACTTTCTTGCTTTTGTACCCTATGCCTCTGATTTAAAAAAAAAAAAAAAAGCCCAGGATCCCAAATGCATTTTTAATGAATCATTTCACATGCCCCGATCAAGAGCTGGATTCCATTGTTGATTCTCCGTCTAGTGCAGGCACCGAGATCGATTTTACCATCCTCACTGACTTAGCAGTGAGTTGTGTGTTCAACCTGGAATGTGTCTTGGCTGCTAGAGCAACGTATTGCACAAGTATTTCACCTAATTAACTATTGTTGTACTGGAGTACCATTCCTGAATTGAAATAACCAGGTTTAATAACTTATCTTTGGAGTAACCCAACAGAGGACAAAGATCAGTATCCCATGGCCTTGGGTCATACACAAACTTGACATCAGACAAGATAACATGGAACATTGAATGTCTAGAGTCCCTGTCTATTGGCAAGCTCAACCTGTGGGTTGACATAACAGCAAAGGATAGCTGAGTCACTCTGTTGAAATATAGTTTTTGAGATTTGTTTAGGCTGGGAAAGGACTGTGGGCACACCAAGTATTATCTGGGCTGTGTGTCTTGCTGGATTAAAATTTCACATTTTCCGTAGAGTAAATGACTAAAACCCAAAGAACTTCTTCAGCCCTCAAAATTTCATACAGAGAGATTCAGAGAAGCCAACATAGCAGCTGCTGAATGTTTTATCAGACTTGCAACACAACATATGCGCTCTTGCAAATTTAGATGAGAATTGAATCACTGCTGTCCAGGTGCACACTATAGAGAGCAATCTCTGACGATCCTTTATTCATAGTTTCCCTATCATTTTGATCAATCTTGTTTTGAAACAAAATTTCCTGCAACCAAGGAAAAGAGAGCAGCTTCTAGCATGAGTCAAGTTTTAAAAACAAGCCAATTATGTTTCTATTTTATGTTTATTTATACAGATGTGTTGGACATTGGTTTGCACATATGCTAGGAACTATGCCACTCAGGACTTAGCAGAAATGAAGAGTTGATTGCATGTTCCTTTAACATTGACCACAGATGTCCAATATCCTCCTGTAATTATAATAATCTTTATTAGTGTCACTAGTAGACTTCGATTAACACTGCAATGAAGTTAGTGAAAATTCCCTAGTTGTCACACTCCGTGAGCGTCTGTTAGGATACACTGAGGGAGAATTCAGAATGTCCAATTCACCCAACAAGCATGTCTTTCGGGACTTGTGGGAGGAAACCGGAGCACCCTGAGGAAATCCACGCAGACACTGTGAGAACGTGCAGACCCCGTACAGACAGTGACCGAAGCCGGGAATCAAACCTGATTCCCTGGGGATATGAAGCAACAGTGCTAACCACTGTGCTGCCAATATCATCTCAATTTTCTGAAGTGCAAGTTTCTTTTGCTGGCCCACCAAAATAATATTTTGAATAGCTTAATTCTGAGTATTCCATGGTATGATTTTGAATTTGATATCCTACTATTTTAGCCCAGGTTAACTATTACCAGTTTGCCCTGAAATTGACTGAGAAATGGTTGGAGCAGTGCATCTCTTGGCAAGCACTGTGAATTTAATTTTTTTTAAATTACCCGACAGTTTGTATTATTTTTCCACCAATAATTAGTAGAAAATGAGCTGCGAAAGATACGGTAATGTCTGGCAACTTATGAACATCTGGTCCAGCGTTCTATCTTCTTAAACCAATGAAAGATTATAGAAAGAAAGGGAGCAAGTGAACGGAAAGAAAGAAAGGAATAAAGGGTTATGGAAAGGAATAAAGGGTTATGGTGTTCGGGTGGGAAAGTGGAACTGAGTCCACAAAAGATCAGCAATGATCTTATTGAATGGCGGAACAGGCTCGAAGAGCCAGGTGGCCTACTCATGCTCCTACTTCTTATGTTCTAAGTGACAGAGAAGGTGAATTGGAGTTAAATTGGATACCGAAAGAGAAAAAAGGAGGGAAAAAAAATTGTGTGAAGTGAGAGGGGAGGAAACAAAGAGAATGGAAAATTAAGAACTTTACAAAATTCAATATCTTTTGGTAACAATTTCTTGCCTGCAGGCATGAGACACTTTCTATTCTCTTTGTTGGGCTCAAGTTTTAGTTTCTTATGAGGATCATACATCATGTGAGCAAAGGTCAGTATAACATTACATACCAGCCCTAAAAGTCAGTGAGGAATAAAAACAAAGACTTGCATTTATATTTACACTTTTTGAAGTGCAGACAGTTTGTAATGCCACTTGCGCAGAAAAATTCCCCTCAAACAGCAATGTGATAATGACCAGATATGGGCCGGTGGGATTCTCGTTTCCTGCTGGCTGCGCACGTTCACACACGAGTTTCCCATCCGTGTGGGGCGGCTTCAGTAAGAAATCCCAGTGATAAGTGGTGGGAA
Source organism: Scyliorhinus torazame (assembly GCF_047496885.1). NCBI lineage: Eukaryota > Metazoa > Chordata > Chondrichthyes > Carcharhiniformes > Scyliorhinidae > Scyliorhinus > Scyliorhinus torazame. The sequence goes on along the minus strand of NC_092715.1, from coordinate 224,591,235 downwards.
GAGAGAATCCTGGCGCCAGCAAAAGGCATGGCGCTAAGAAACATACAGCTGGGGCCTGGAGAAGCCCCCCACCACGGGATCTGTTATTTTGTAATCTTGACTGTGAATTAATATTGGCGCGGACACCAACGTTTGGGATCTTTTGCTTTCACCCAAGCAGACAGATGGATTTTAACATCTCGTCCAAAAGGCACTCGCTCAGTACTACTGGGAAGTATCAGTCTTGATTTTTATTCTCAAACACTGGAGTGAGACTTGAACCCAGAACCTTGTGAATCAGAGGCCAGAGTGCTACCAACTCAACCACCAAAGATTAATTTGTGTTAATGACATAAATTTCTTGACGCTCATTGGGCAGTTTTTGTGAGGCTAATAGTGGAGCCGCACAAGCCATTTGTCAGTTTGTGGTGATTTGCAATGAATGGCTTATCACTTCCTCATGATACATTGTTGGTTTTTAATGTACTAGCAATGGTGTTGTGCTGTGAGCTTGCCATTATCTTTCACGCAATTTCTAGGCTACTGTTTCTCGTAACATAAAGAAATACCATGCGTGTTCATAAACTAAATCCCTGGACCTAGTCAGCAATAGGTGCCGAAAGACTTTTCTTCTTTTGCCTCTCTTCTACTTCCAGTTTCTACAAGTTATGTTTCTGACCCAGCTAGAAAGAGAATCTGAAGTTGATTTGTGTTGGATCCGTATCAGGGATTGTCCATGTGAGCATCCAATCAAGCTTGCTTCTGCTGGATTAGTTATGGGCTCCATGGCAAATACCAACTCTGTCCCCTGCTCTTGGCTGAAATGAATGAAGATACTGCAATATGTCAGGTGGAAATGTCCAAAGAATATTTAAACTGATTTTCTCAAGTTGACGTGAATGGCAAGAAACACAGTTTTGAGAAGAACGTTCATCTGTGGGTCAAATTTGAATTTCCCAATGTCTGTGCACTGCCTTTGACTTATTTTCAGCTGTATTTTAACCGAACAGGATCATGTCCAGGCCAATTCCTGAACTGTTCCAGATGTTGTTCATCTACTGCAGATTTTAGATGGCGTCCTGATCTCTGGAGCCCCTGAAGCAATCTCTGACCCCGAGAGCGCTCGGAGGAAACACATGCAGACACAGGGAGAACATACAAACTCCACACAGGCAGTAGTGTTGATGTTGGGAATGGCAGATTATGACTGTAAAAGCTTCTATAGATATGTAAGAGAAAAAGATTGGTGAAGACAAATGTAGGTCTCTTACAGTCAGAAACAGGGGAATTTATAATGGGGAACAAAGAAATGGCTGAGCAACTAAATACATACCTTGGTTCTGTATTGACACAAATTACATACCAGAAATGTTGGGAACATAGGGTTTAGTGAGAGGAAGGAACTGAAGGAAACTAGTATCAGTAGAGAAATGGTGTTGGGGAAATTGATGTGATTGAAGATCGATAAATCCCCAGGGCCTGATAATCTACATCCCAGAGTAAGTGGCTTTAGAAATAGTTGATGCATTGGTGGTCAGCTTCCAAAATTCTATAGGCTCTGGGACAGTTCCTACAGATTGGAATGTTGCTAATGTAATCCCACTATTTAAAAAGCGAGGTAGAGAGAAAATAGCATATTACAGATTAGTCAGCCTGACATCGCTAATGGGGATAATCCTAGAGTCCATTCTAAAAGATCTAATAGGAGAGCACTTGTAAAACAGTGGTAAAATCAGGCAGGGTTAGGATGGATTTACAAAAGCCTCCTCCTCTTATTAGTTATTTAATTACCCACCACCATTCATGACTGGATGTGGCAGGACTGCAGAGTTTGGAACTGATCTGTTGGTTGTAAAATCACTTGCTGCTTTCACAGTTTGGCACATGAGTAGTCCTGTGTTATAACTTTACAAGGTTGATGCCTCATTTTTTGATATGCCTGGTGCTTCTCTTGGCACGTCTTCCTGCACTCTTCATTGAACCAGGATTGATCCCCTGGCTTGGTGGTAATGGTAGAGTGGGGGATATCACGGGCCATGAGGTTACAGATTGTGGTGGAGTACAATACTGCTGCTGATGGCCCATAACGCCTCCTAAAAGCTCACTTTTGAGTTGTTAGACCTATTCTAAATTTATCCCATTTAGCACTGTACGAGACACGATGGAGGGTATCCTCAATAAGATGCAGGTCATTGTCATCATATAGACTTTGTAGTGATCACTCCTACCAATACTGTCATGCACAGATGCAGCGGCAGCAGGTTTATTGGTGAGCACGAGGTCAAGTAGGTTTTTGAGTCTTGGTGATTCCCTCACCACTGGCGACAAACCAAGTCCAGCAGCTATGTCCTTTAGGACTCAGCTAGTCTGCTTAGTAGTAGTGCTTTTGAGCCACTCAGGGTGATGGACATTGAAGTCCCCCACCCAGAGTGTATTTTGGCCTCTTGCCGCCCTCTTCTTCCTCCAAGTGTTGTTCAAGATGGAGGAGTACTGATTCTTCAGCTGAGAGGGGACATTAGGCGGTAATCACCACATAACTGATTATTAACCATGCCATAAGGCTTCGTGGGGTCCGGCGTCAATTCTGAGGACTCCCAGGGCTACTTCCTCCTATCTGTACCAATGTGCTGCCACCACTGGTGTGTCAGTCCTGTAGCTGACACAGAACATAGCAAGGATGGTGATGTTGGTGTCTGGGATATTGTCTGTGAGGTACAATTTGGTGAATATAATTATGTCAGTATGTTGGTTGATGGGACAACTCTCCCAATCTTGACACAAACCCCCAGCTGTTTGAAAGGAGGACATTGTAAGGTCGACAGGGCTGGATGTACTGTTGTTGTTTCTGGTACTTAGCATAATGCTGGGTGGTCTGTCCGGTATCAGTTTTTAGTCTCCGTAGTGGTTTGATACGACTGAGTGGTTTGCTGGGCCATTTCTGAAGGCATTTAAAAGACACCCATATTACTGGTTATCTGGAGTGGCATGTAGACCAGACTAGGTAAGGACAGCAGATTTCCTTCCCTAAAGGTGGATTTTTATGACAGTCCACTCATGGTCACCATTAGACTAGTTTTTAATTCAAGATTTATTAATTGAATTTAAATTCCATGGTGTGAGGATGTATTTGACCCATGTCGCCAGAGCACATGGTCTCCTTGGCCTCCGGATTGGACTCTGGATGGATTATTACTGCTACAATATTGTCCCTCATTTTGCTGGAGTCATAATTTTCATGCCCACACAGACTTTTCCTAACAGTTCAAACATTGAATTTTCATCTCCTCACCTCCTCTCGACACATCTTTTTGTTTACTTGTTCTATTACCCACTTCCTTGGGCAGCACGGTAGCGTAATGGTTAGCACAATTGCTTCACAGCTCCAGGGTCCCAGGTTCGATTCCCCACTGGGTCACTGTCTGTGCGGAGTCTGCACATTCTCCCCGTGTGTGCGTGGGTTTCCTCCGGGTGCTCCGGTTTCCTCCCACAGTCCAAAGATGTGCACGTTAGGTGGATTGGACATGCTAAAATTGCCCTTAGTGTCCAAAATTGCCCTTAGTGTTGGGTGCGGTTACCTGGGTTATGGGGATGGGGTGGTAGCGTGGATTTGGATGGGGTGCTCTTTCCAAGAGCTGGTGCAGACTCGATGGGCCGAATGGCCTCCTTCTGCCCTGTAAGTTCTATGATATGTACATCACCAACACTTTTGTCATTTAATCGTTCCAGTTTTCCTCCTTATCGTAGACTTTGCATTTTGATCTTTTTCCACCCTTTTCCTTTTCACAAACTTGAACATTTCTAACTTCCCCTTCTGATACAAGGTCCTTGATCGAAAATATCCGCTTTGTTTCGCTCTCCACAAACACTGCTGACCGTGCCAAGTTTCTTCAGCATTTTCTGTTTTTCCCAGATTTTCATCAGTTTTGCTACAAGAGTTCTCAAAGTATTTGCCATTTCTTTGTCCATCAGCTAAAATAGAACCACATGGAAAGGACAGATGGACATGTGTGTGTTCTTTTAACATTTAAATCACCAATGATTTCTCTCCTGTGTCTCTAATGAAGCTGGACTCAGTGCAGTTTTAAATTTCAGGTGATGTTGGACTATCTCATCTCGAGGGCCTTGTACCTCCTCCCGCTAGAGTCACATTGAGCCTTGACTTGGATTTGCCCTTTAATATTTGGGTAGTCGAGAAGTGGAAATTTCATTATAGTCATGACAAAATTGCAGTATAAGTTGGCCCTTAAACCACTTTGCTGGGATCAGTTTTCCAGTGATGTAATTGTGATTTCTACAGAAATTCAAGCTCTAATTCTATTGTCTCTTTTGAATCATGTTAATGGTAACAGAGTCCTTTCTGACTAATATTAAACTGTATTCTGAGAATAAAGCCCCCCTTTAATGATAACCTATTTGCTTACATCCATAAATCTATTTGCTGTGAGACAACATACCTTTAATGAAAACTAGCACACTGGCAGAATTATTTTTGAAATCCAGAAGATTGTGGAGATGTATCGAACTCCTTCTGGACATGTGTCACTTTTAGTGGCACCAGTCTCAAATTCACTTAGATACCAGGCTTGAACATTTTTGAAATGCATTTGTGATTGCCTATTACCTTTCCGATGCCTTCAAATATTTAACAGCAGTATTTACGCAGCTTACTTGTTAGGGCCCACATATTTTCTCTCAAGGCTGCAGAGTACTTATTGTGTTTGTGACTGGGGCTTGGGCTTGGAATTGAAGAATATGCTGCAATCCAGGAATTATTTGGCCAGATTGGAAATACTGAGTCCTTTCTATCTTCTTTTCCAGGTGTAATAATCGCACTCAATGCTCAGTTGTAGCTGGACCTGATGTGTTTCCAGATCCTTGTCCAGGAACCTACAAGTATTTGGAAGTTCAGTATGAGTGTGTTCCATATAGTAAGTATCCTCTCGTGCTTGGTACTTTCTCCAGTTGCATATTCTGCTTTGTATTTCTCCAAATATTGGGCGGGATTCTCTTCGCCCAGGGCCGGGCCGGAGAATCCCCGTGACCGGTGCGAATCGCGCCACGCCGCCCCGAGGCTGACACGTGATTCTCTGCAGAGTGGAGAATCGCCGCCATTGGTGCTGGCGTGGTTGGCGCGGCGCCGGTCAAGCGCGCCCCCCCCCCCCCCCCCTTCGGCCAATTCTTGGCCCGGGGTGGGCCGAGCGGCCGTCGTGAAAAACCCGAGTCCCGCCAGCATCGTCCTCACCTGCTCTCAGCTGGCGGGAACTCGGCGTGGAAGGGTCTGAGGGCGGCCTGTCGGGGGGGACAGTGGGTCCGACCCCAGGAGGAGGGGCCTCCGATGTGGCCTGGCCCGTGATGGGGGCCCACCGATCGGCGGGCTGGCCTCTCTGGCTGGGGGCCTCCTTTCTTCCGGGCCGGCCCCTGTGCCATGTTGCGTCGGGGCTTACTCGTTGAAGGGAGCCACTGCGCAGCGCGCGTTGGCGCCGGTGCCACTGCACATGCGCGGATCCCGCGGCATACAGTTTTTTTTTTTTCTTTTTTATAAATTTAGAGTACCCAATTATTTTTTCCAATTAAGGGGCAATTTAGCGTGGCCAATTCACCTATCCTGCACAATTTTGGGTTGTGGGGGCGAAACCCACGCAAACACGAGGAGAATGTGCAAACTCCACACGGACAGTGACCCAGGGCCGGGATTCAAACCCGGGTCCTCAGCGCCGTGAGGCAACACTGTGCCACCGTGCTGCCCTCGCGGCGCCCAGTTGACCCCGGGATCAGCAGCTGGAGCGGCGTGAACCGCTCCAGTGCCCTCTAGGGGCCAGAATTGCTGATCCCGAGGCCGTGTTGACGCCGTCGAGAAACGCCTCAGGACCACAGAATCCCGTCCATTTTCTCTAATTGTTGTGTGGAGCTGTAGACTTGGAACGTATAATGAAATAGAATATGGCGACAGAACTATAACCACAGTGCAATGGAATTACATTTTATGAATTAGTTGCTCAACTCTGTTGCTATTTTTCATAAACACAGAAGTAGTTTATTCATATGGAGGGAGGACAGCACTCCATCTGCACACCTGTTTTTAAAAAAAATCTGGCCAAATTGATTGTTTATCCACGAATGTGATATTTAGTGACATTTTAGAACTGAGCAGCAGTGCATCATTTAGTGGGCAGTGCAACTCTGCAAAGGATATTGTTCATTACAAGGGCAGCACGGTGGCACAGTAGTTAGCACTGCTGCTTTACAGTGCCAGGGACCCACCTTCAATTCCGGCCCGTGTGGAGTTTGCACGTTCTCCCTGTGTCTGTGCGGGTTTCCTCCTGTGCTCCAATCTCCTCCCACAATCCAAAGATGTGCAGGTTAGGCGGATTGGCCATGATAAATTGCAGGTTAGGTTACGGGGTTATGGGGATAGGGTGGACATGGGTAGAATGCTAATTCGAAGGGTCAGTGCAGACTGGATGGACCCAATGGCCTCATTCTGTGCTGTACGGATTCTATGAATGTTCTATGAAATGTTCGAAGTGGGATTGCTGAATTTTGATCTCGATCTACGCAATACAGTTTTCTGATATGAAAAAGTGCAGTTGTTAACTAATCTAACCCGTCTTCACATATTCTGAGATACTATGTAAAAGATTATCTTGCAAACATAGAATCGTAGAATTTACAGTGCAGAAGGAAACCATTTGGCCTATTGGGTCTGCACCAGCCCTTGGAATGAGCATCCGACTTAAACCCACGTCGCCACCCTCTCGCCGTAACCCAACCTAACCTTTTGGACACTTGGGGCAATTTAGCATGCCAAATCCACCCAATCTGCACATCTTTGGACTGTGGGAGGAAATCGGATCACGTGGAGGAAACCCACACAGACACGGAGAACGTGCAAGCTCCACACAGACAGCATCCGAGGCCGGAATTGATCCTGGGTCCCTCGAGCTGTGAGGCAGCAGTGCTAACCACTCTGCCACTGTGCCGCCCTGCTGACCATTGAATCGAAATTTACTGTGTGGATAATCTAGCCCACAAACTATTCTATCCAGTGAGACTAGCCACGGTAAAAAAAGATGTTACTTGTTGTCTTGAGAGAATTGAATGTAAAGTTAGCAGGAAAGTAATGATGAATAATATTCCAAGTGATTTTTCAGCTGATATAAATACTTGTGTATTTCATTCATCCCTAAACTGGTTTTACAGCAACTGAAAAATCCACTTTGACATATCCACTGCATGCATGTGTATCTTTACTTTTGAAAATCAATTTTTTAGCTTTACTTCTGAAAATCAATTGGCACAGTGATGATGCAATCTGTCACCTCCTGTTGTGATGGCCAGATTCCTGACATGAATGGTAATAGCACACGCTGATGCACAAGTACAAAATGTGACAGTAATTGGTTTTATATGCTCTATAAATGATTCATTCTGAAACTGTTTGTTTTATCAATTTAAAGTGATCTTGAGAAACCAATATCTATAAAATAGAAAATTGCATTTGTTCTAAGATCTTTAATTGATATTTATTGTATTGTAATGATTTAACAATGAGAAGTAGAATGACCTCAATCAGCAGATTGAGAGATCAAGGAGCTGGGGTACTTAACCAATATTTGATCTGGCCCATAAAGGAGAACCGAACAGGATGTAATGCGTCTGCAGATGTGATATCTGATGAACCCAGAGCAAAAAAGAGGTTGTCAGGCCGTCACAAGTTTTCCCCAATTCTTCTGTTGGACCTCATGTTCTTCCAACTCAAGGAGACTTGCAGCCCATTCAGGTGTCCTCTGCCAAGAATTCCTCTTGTTATCAAATCTGTTGGACTCTTCTCATAGAATCAAAGAACTTACAGTGCAGAAGGAGGCCATTCGGCCCATCAAGTCTGCACCGGCACTTGGAAAGAGCACCCCACCCCCACCCTATCCTGGTAGCCCAGTAACCCAACCTAACCCTTTTGGACACTCAGGGCAATTTAGCCCTGGGGCTGTTTAGCACAGGGCTAAATCGCTGGCTTTGAAAGCAGACCAAGGCAGGCCAGCAGCACGGTTCAATTCCCATAACAGCCTCCCCGAACAGGCGCCGGAATGTGGCGACTAGGGGCTTTTCACAGTAACTTCATTTGAAGCCTACTTGTGACAATAAGCGATTTTCATTTCATTTCATTTGATTTAGCATGACCAATCCAACTAACCTGCACATATTTGGACTGTGGGAGGAAACCGGAGCAAACCCATGCAGACACGGGGAGAACATGCAGACTCCGCACAGACAGTGACCCAAACCAGGAATCAAACCTGTGACCCTGGAGCTGTGAAGCAACTGTGCTAACCACTGTGCTACCGTACCGTGAGGATGTTGCAAGCAGTATAGATTAGGCGGAACCAATGAATGTGGTGTATTTGAATTTTCCGAAGGCTCTCGATAATACGCGACCACAGTAAGCTATTGAGGCTTGAGGCCAAAACATTGTATGTTTTCAAGATAGAGTTAGATGTAGCGCTTGGGGCTAAAGGGATCAAAGGATATGGAAGGAAAGCCTGGACCAGGTTTCTGAGTTGGTTGATCAGCCATGATCATAATGAATGCTGGAACGGGCTCCAAGAAATGAATGGCCATTTTCTATGTTTCTTTGTTTTAGTTTTCACTACTACCTCCGAAATCATCTTCCAGAGTCAAACACCCTCTGAAATTGAACATCCACACAAATTGACTTCCATCTTTACCTCATTCTTTCTCAGTAGATAACTCCAACTCTAACCTGTCAGACCAGCAAAGCTATGAATGAGGACCTAAAACTTTGTTGCATTCTCGCAAAGTCTGTAATGTCTTTAACTGCTTGATTGCCTTTAGACTTCCAAAAATTTAAACTGAGAAGATGTCATAGTTTAAAATAATTTGAAAGAACATATGGTGGGATTTTCCAGCCCGTCAGCCGCTGGAATCGCTCGGTCCCACCGAAAGTAAGTAGAATTTCTGCTGGTAACTCACAGTGACTGTCGCAGGTCCCACCAGGTCAGAGCCAGAAAATCCCTTTCATGTCCTCTGCTGTAAATAGCACCTTCACTTTTTACTGATATATAGAAATGAACAGGGAGAATGAATGAGTGGTTTGTAATTGTCAACTTGATCGATACAATAACAAATTTAGAGACTGACTCATAAGTAGAATCATTGAATTTACAATGCAGAAGGAGGCCATTCGGCCCATCGAGTCTGCACCGGCCCTTGTAAAGAGCACCCCACTTAAGTCTACACCTCCACCTCATTAACACAACCCAGTAACCCCACCTTACCTTTTTGGACACTAAGGGTACTTTATCATGACCAATCCACCTAACCTGCACATCTTTGGACTGTGGGGGGAAACCGGAGCACCCGGAGGAAACCCACGCAGACACGGGGAGGATGTGCAGACTCCGCACAGACAGTGACCCAAGCCAGGAATCGAACCTGGGACCTTGGTGCCGTGAAGCTACAGTGCTAACCACTGTGCTAGCGTGCCACCCATAATCTGGGAACGGTTGTGATGACGATGATGAACAAACCAACGGTGCTTTCTAATCACATCATTTTGTTAAGTGCAGATTTTCTTGTCTGTAAATTCAAATTCAGCAAAGCACTCTTTACAGACTAGCACAGTTAGAAGAAGCTGAGGTTGTGTGTGATCAAAAATGAAAAATCTTTTATCTGTATGACCTAAAATAAGGCAAGTACTGGTTCTTATTTTTGACTTGCACAGCAAGCTGGTGGGTTTGGATGCCATTTTTCATTCTGCCAGCCCGAGCACCCTGCCTCCCCATTTTCACCATTTGCTTCACATTGACCCGTTGCACATGCCAGTTCAAATTGACAGTGACTTAGGGCAGCCCAAAGATATCAAAGCATAATTGTGCAGCAGAAAAGATCACAGCAGTTTTGGACTAACTCAGTCATGGCACTAACTTGCATGTGTCTCTAAAATTGGTCTTCCGTTTCTTTCTCCAACTGCACAAATGGCAGAAATGTAATCAATGTGGGTACATCCAATGTGGGATCGTTTGATGCTGCAGCTGCATCTTTTTCTTTTACTGCAGGCCCCAGATTTTTTCAGGAAATTGTTGATTAGAGATTTTTGATAATTCCAATTTTGTTAGTCACACTGGTCATGCAGTGCACCAATTGGCAGTTGATTTTTATTTTACGATGCATAACAAAGAATTGATATTAAGGGGAATGTAGCTGAATACAGTTTAGCGGTTTATCAAGCACCAACCAAAAGCTAATCTAAAATTGTCTTGCACTACCCTTTAAAGTTGAAATAATGATGGTGGAGTTTGAGCTGCCCGGTGGGAATGGATTTCGCAACTTGCAGATGAGGGACTTTGTGCGGAGGCAGGTATTGACTTTCCCGCACCTACTGCCCCAGGGATTACAGGATAAGGTACTGGGGGAGCTATCGGAAATCTATAAAGTACAAATAACAATACAGCAGAGGAACAGGCCCTTCGGCCCTCCAAGCCTCTCTTTTGCCCCTGGTCTCCCGGGTCTTCTGACACACCAAAAATCGCCACCTCTGGACTCGGAACCACCCTTACCTTCAGTACCTCCAACATAATGTCAGCAAACCCCTATCAGAATCCCTTAAGCATTGGACATGTTCAAAACATGAAGTATGTATACACAATATGAAAGCTTGAACGAGAAATCTCGATGTTGAAGATGTGAAATGGATAGTGTGGTGCTCAAATTGAGTTCAAGAGCAAACTGATATGGAAAATCTTGCTGTGGCGGTAATGGATAACTGAGTTCTAAGCCAAGGAAAGGTGGCACAGTAATTAACACTGCAACCTCATAGCACTAGGGACCCGGGTTCAATTCCGGCTTTGGGTGACTGTCTGTGTGGAGTTTGCAATTTCTCCCCGTGTCTGTGTGGGTTTCCTCTGGGTTGGCGCTTTCCTCCCAAAGTCCAAAGATGTGTGGTTTAGGTGGATTCGCCAAGCTAAATTGCCCCTTAATATCCAGGGATGTGGAGGTTAGGTTATGGGGTTACAGGAATAGAGTGGGGTGGACGGTGGAATGTAAATGGGTAGAGTGCTCATTTGAAGGGTAGGTTTGAAGGGACGGGTTGCATCTAAACCGGAGAGGCATAAATATCCTGGCCGCGAGATTTGCTAGTGTCACACGGGAGGGTTTAAACTAGTATGGCAGGGGGGTGGGCACGGGAGCAATAGGTCAGAAGGTGAGAGCGTTGAGGGAGAACTAGGGAATAGGGACAGTGTGGCTCTGAGGCAGAGCAGACGGGGAGAAGTTGCTGAACACAGCGGGTCTGGTGGCCTGAAGTGCATATGTTTTAATGCAAGGAGCATTACGGGTAAGGCAGATGAACTTAGAGCTTGGATTACTACTTGGAACTATGATGTTGTTGCCATTACAGAGACCTGGTTGAGGGAAGGGCAGGATTGGCAGCTAAACGTTCCAGGATTTAGATGTTTCAGGCGGGATAGAGGGGGATGTAAAAGGGGAGGCGGAGTTGCGCTACTTGTTCAGGAGAGTATCACAGCTATACAGCGAGAGGACACCTCAGAGGGCAGTGAGGCTATATGGGTAGAGATCAGGAATAAGAAGGGTGCAGTCACAATGTTGGGGGTATACTACAGGCCTCCCAACAGCCAGCGGGAGATAGAGGAGCAGATAGGTAGACAGATTTTGGAAAAGAGTAAAAACAACAGGGTTGTGGTGATGGGAGACTTCAACTTCCCCAATATTGACTGGGACTCACTTAGTGCCAGGGGCTTAGACGGGGCAGAGTTTGTAAGGAGCATCCAGGAGGGCTTCTTAAAACAATATGTAAACAGTCCAACTAGGGAAGAGGCGGTACTGGACCTGGTATTGGGGAATGAGCCCGGCCAGGTGGTAGATGTTTCAGTAGGGGAGCATTTCGGTAACAGTGACCACAATTCAGTAAGTTTTAAAGTACTGGTGGACAAGGATAAGAGTGGTCCGAGGATGAATGTGCTAAATTGGGGGAAGGCTAATTATAACAATATTAGGCGGGAACTGAAGAACATAGATTGGGGGCGGATGTTTGAGGGCAAATCAACATCTGACATGTGGGAGGCTTTCAAGTGTCAGTTGATAGGAATACAGGACAGGCATGTTCCTGTGAGGAAGAAAGATAAATACGGCAATTTTCGGGAACCTTGGATGACGAATGATATTGTAGGCCTCGTCAAAAAGAAAAAGGAGGCATTTGTCAGGGCTAAAAGGCTGGGAACAGACGAAGCCTGTGTGGCATATAAGGAAAGTAGGAAGGAACTTAAGCAGGGAGTCAGGAGGGCTAGAAGGGGTCATGAAAAGTCATTGGCAAATAGGGTTAAGGAAAATCCCAAGGCTTTTTACACTTACATAAAAAGCAAGAGGGTAGCCAGGGAAAGGGTTGGCCCACTGAAGGATAGGCAAGGGAATCTATGTGTGGAGCCAGAGGAAATGGGCGAGGTACTAAATGAATACTTTGCATCAGTATTCACCAAAGAGAAGGAATTGGTAGATGTTGAGTCTGGAGAAGGGGGTGTAGATAGCCTGGGTCACATTGTGATCCAAAAAGACGAGGTGTTGGGTGTCTTAAAAAATATTAAGGTAGATAAGTCCCCAGGGCCGGATGGGATCTACCCCAGAATACTGAAGGAGGCTGGAGAGGAAATTGCTGAGGCCTTGACAGAAATCTTTGGATCCTCGCTGTCTTCAGGGGATGTCCCGGAGGACTGGAGAATAGCCAATGTTGTTCCTCTGTTTAAGAAGGGTGGCAGGGATAATCCCGGGAACTACAGGCCGGTGAGCCTTACTTCAGTGGTAGGGAAATTACTGGAGAGAATTCTTCGAGACAGGATCTACTCCCATTTGGAAGCAAATGGACGTATTAGTGAGAGGCAGCACGGTTTTGTGAAGGGGAGGTCGTGTCTCACTAACTTGATAGAGTTTTTCGAGGAGGTCACTAGGATGATTGATGCAGGTAGGGCAGTAGATGTTGTCTATATGGACTTCAGTAAGGCCTTTGACAAGGTCCCTCATGGTAGACTAGTACAAAAGGTGAAGTCACACGGGATCAGGGGTGAACTAGCAAGGTGGATACAGAACTGGCTAGGCCATAGAAGGCAGAGGGTAGCAATGGAGGGATGCTTTTCTAATTGGAGGGCTGTGACCAGTGGTGTTCCACAGGGATCAGTGCTGGGACCTTTGCTCTTTGTAGTATATATAAATGATTTGGAGGAAAATGTAACTGGTCTGATTAGTAAGTTTGCAGATGACACAAAGGTTGGTGGAATTGCGGATAGCGATGAGGACTGTCTGAGGATACAGCAGGATTTAGATTGTCTGGAGACTTGGGCGGAGAGATGGCAGATGGAGTTTAACCTGGACAAATGTGAGGTAATGCATTTTGGAAGGGCTAATGCAGGTAGGGAATATACAGTGAATGGTAGAACCCTCAAGAGTATTGAAAGTCAAAGAGATCTAGGAGTACAGGTCCACAGGTCATTGAAAGGGGCTACACAGGTGGAGAAGGTAGTCAAGAAGGCATACGGCATGCTTGCCTTCATTGGCCGGGGCATTGAGTATAAGAATTGGCAAGTCATGTTGCAGCTGTATAGAACCTTAGTTAGGCCACACTTGGAGTATAGTGTTCAATTCTGGTCGCCACACTACCAGAAGGAAGTGGAGGCTTTAGAGAGGGTGCAGAAGAGATTTACCAGAATGTTGCCTGGTATGGAGGGCATAAGCTATGAGGAGCGATTGAATAAACTCGGTTTGTTCTCACTGGAACGAAGGAGGTTGAGGGGCGACCTGATAGAGGTATACAAAATTATGAGGGGCATAGACAGAGTGGATAGTCAGAGGCTTTTCCCCAGGGTAGAGGGGTCAATTACTAGGGGGCATAGGTTTAAGGTGAGAGGGGCAAAGTTTAGAGTAGATGTACGAGGCAAGTTTTTTACGCAGAGGGTAGTGGGTGCCTGGAACTCACTACCGGAGGAGGTAGTGGAGGCAGGGACGATAGGGACATTTAAGGGGCATCTTGACAAATATATGAATAGGATGGGAATAGAAGGATACGGACCCAGGAAGTGTAGAAGATTGTAGTTTAGTCGGGCAGTATGGTCGGCACGGGCTTGGAGGGCCGAAGGGCCTGTTCCTGTGCTGTACATTTCTTTGTTCTTTGTTCTTTGTTCTAGACTCGATGGGCTGAATGGTCTCCTGCACAATTGGGATTCTATGACTGACAATTTTCCCTCTTGGATCTATTCATCAATTGCTTTGCATTTACTAAAGAGGTGTCAAGTACTTACAGTTTTCACTATTGATACTTTAAAGGCTGGTTGATGCTTTTATAGGGCTGAAGTAAAATGAGATGTTTATGAAAAAGTTTATTAAAAAGTTAAGAATGATTCACACATGGCATTGTTACTATCTGATTCATAGGTTCTTGTCCAGAGTGTAGACTGAGTAGATTGGCATTGAAGTGTCATAGATTGGCATGGAGGAGCCATTAGGGGTGCGTGAACAAGGAGAGCTGGCATGGGGGGGGGGGGGGGGGGGCATGGGTAAGACCCTTTGAAGTTACCTTTCAAAAGGTTCCCTCGTCCAAACTATGGTTTACGACACTTCAGAGAAGCCGGGAACCATGACCATTGAAAAGCTGTCCCAGCTGCGCAAGAATTGCAGAGGGATAGGAGATGCCCAACTCTCCACTGACCGGCGCCTGCCAGGTCAGGAGTGCAGGGCATAGGCTCACGACCCGCAACACTCCAAACTCTGATGGAATTAGAGGGCATTAGGAGTCCAAGAATTGAGTCCCAGCCTTAATTTTTAAAAGTCCAGGGTCTCCCTGCCTTTGGAAAAATCCAGCTCCTCTGTGTCTGGTTCAGTTTGAATTGATGCTTTACACAGCAGACATAACTGTTCCTGTTCTAATGAGTGCAAGGAGGGACAGTTAGGTTTTTACAACTATAAATTCACAATGTCGAATTGCTTCTGTTCAAAAATCCACTCAATATTCGAGGCCTTAATGTTGTTCATACTATCATTTGCGGAGATCAAGGGAGATCACCTGAGGATATAATATAACTATGAAAATGATGATTGCAAAAAAGTATAGTAATGAATATTAAGACTCCCTGGTTGACTGTGCTCACATCTGATATGACAATGAGATAATATTGGCTTTGTCTTAGACTGAGACAAGAGTCCCTTCGTTACACTTCGCTCCCCAGCTCATCAGGCAGATTCACAATTTCAAAGTAAAGTTTTTCAAGCTTGCCAGCCAGCACAATCTTTTGGCTTTTATTTCTATTGACATGATGCCTTTTCCAAGAAAAGCAGTTCTTGCCAAAAATAGTAAATTTCAATAAACTTGAAATGCTTCCTTTTTTCCAATATTGGCTGAATTTCAAATTTTAAAAAATGATGTACAAAGCATCCCGTGTAGTTTATCTTGGCTTCATCGGAGATGATCTATAACCGTATTATCGTGTTTGAGGAAGTTTGCCTGTTGTGTTTTGAAAATTAAGTAAAACCTTTATGTTTATGTATTATAAATTGGCTTAGGCTTTGGTAGAGTTTCAGAGTACTGAAGGATCAAGCTAGTTATTGTTAATTCTAGCAAGTAGAACACTTCAGCTGTTACATTTTGTGCTTCTGAAACTGGAGGCAGAGCAGTGAGCAGGTGTTCGGTTGGCCAGATGTCGCGCTCCAAATTGATGTGCACTAGGGTGC
The DNA here is from genome assembly GCF_047496885.1 of Scyliorhinus torazame. Taxonomy (NCBI): domain Eukaryota; kingdom Metazoa; phylum Chordata; class Chondrichthyes; order Carcharhiniformes; family Scyliorhinidae; genus Scyliorhinus; species Scyliorhinus torazame. The sequence goes on along the minus strand of NC_092715.1, from coordinate 224,575,512 downwards.
TAGCCACCCACTGTTATTTGTAATCTAGAATCCCACGCCACGGAAAGTAGAGTAAGGAAAAATTTTAATTTAACTTTTTAAAATTTGTTTGAGATGTGACTGTTGCTGACGAGGCCAGCATTTAATGCCCATCTCTAGAAGCCATTGTGCAGTGGTAATGAATCACCTTCTTGAACTGCTGTAGTCCATGTAATGTACTGTGCTGTTCGGAAGGGAGTTCCAGGTTTTTAACTCAAATATATATTTCCAAACCACAAAGGCATTTGAGCTAGAGGGGAACTTAAAAGTGGTAATGTTCCCATCCACTTGCTGCCTATGTTCTTGTAGGTGCGCAAGGTTGTGAATTTGGTAGGTGATGTTGAAGGTGCCTTCACACGTTGCTTTCTTACATATGGTTCACGCTGCGCTTGTGGTGCAGAGAGTGAATATTAATGGAATGCCAATCAAGCGGGCTGTTTTGTCCTGGGTGATAAGTGAATCTTGTTTGATAGACTCTGTAAACGATACCATCCATCACTTTGCTGATGATTAATTATTGGATTTGTCCTGCTTTTTGTAGTCAGGACATACCTGGATAATACTTCCACATTGCTGGGCAGAAGCCAGTGTTGTAGCTGTACTGGAACAGCTTGTCCAGGGACATAGCTGGTTCGAGAGTCAATTGAGTTGACTGAATACTTATACCCATGATTCTGGGGCTTCGGTTAAAGGCAAAAGTGAATCATCCACTCAACACTTGTGGCTTCAAATGCTTCGTTTTGCCAGTCTTCTCATGCTGTGCTCTGCCATCGTTGCAGAATGAGATGTAACTGGAGTCTCCTCCTTCAATTAATTGTTTACTTATCCACCATCATTCATGGTTACATCTGGCTCAAATCCCTACAGTGGAGAAGGAGGCCATTCGGCCCATCAAGCCTGCACCAACCCTCTGAAAGTGCACTCTACCTAGACCCACACCCCCATTCTATCCCCGTGACCCCACCTAACCTGTACATCTTTGAACCGCAGAACTTTAATATGATGTGGGATCACTTAGTTCTATCGCTTGCTGATTCCGCTGCTTAGCATGCATGAAGTCCTTATTGCAGCTTCAAGTTGTACCTCATTTTTATGTATGCCAAGTGATGCTCCTGACGACTTCCGGTGGCGGCCATGGAGGAGTAGGTCACAAATTTGACCGCTCCCGGGACCTTTTTCCCCCGTTTTTCTTCGGATTTTATGGGATAATTCGGTGAAGAGTGAGACAGTAAGGAGAAATCCCCCTCTGGTGTATGGAGAATTGGATCAGAAGTGGCTTGTGAGACGACAAAGTCCTATAAGGGAGACGCAAGTAGAGCTGGTAACACGGGACAGCATGGCGGGGCAGCAGGGCCATGTGGAGACGACACAGTGGTCGACGGAGCAGCTGGTGAAGTTTTTCGAGGTTTGCTTCGCCAAGTTGAAGAAGGACACGCTGGACCCGATTAAGACTTCGATTGATCAAGTGGTTCAGAATCAGGAAACCCATGGGAGAGCGATCCAGGAGGTGGAACAAAAGTTGTCCGAGCACGAGGAGTCTATAACCGTGCTGGAAAACAAGGTGGGGATGATGAACGACCGCCAGAAAAGAATGCAGGAGAAGCTGGAGGACCTGGAGAATAGGTCCAGGAGGCAGAATCTCAGAATTTTCGGCCTCCCTGAAGGCAGTGAGGGATCGGATGCGAGGGCCTATGTGACGGCCATGTTGGAGGAGTTGATGGGGGCTGGGGCGTTCCCTCAGCCCCTGGAATTGGACAGAGCGCACAGAGCCCTCGCGAGGAAGCCCTGAGCGAACGAGCCGCCGAGGTCCATGGTGATACATTTTCACCGTTTCATGGACAAGGAACACATTTTGCGGTGGGCCAAGAAAGAACGGAGCAGCAAGTGGGAGAACTGTGAGTTGCGCATCTATCAGAACCTGGGAGCAGATTTGGCCAAGAGGCGAGCTGGGTTCAATCGGGCAAAAATGACCCTTCTTAAGAAGGGGGTGAAGTTCGGGATGCTGTACCCAGCCCGCCTGTGGGTCACAAATGAGGAACAGGACTTCTACTTTGAAATGCCAGACGAAGTATGGACCTTTATTAAAGAAATGAAGTTGGAGGTGAATTAAAAGACACTTAAGCCTTGGAGAAGTATTGTGGCAGCGATTTGTGGTGCTGGATTGTATAAATTTAAGTAGCTCTATGTGAAATAATGGGCTGTGTGGATGGTTAAAGGTTGCTTTGTCTTGCAGGGATCTTGTTCGAGGGGGGGATGGGCTATGAATTTGGTTCTGCTTTTTTTTTGGATGACTATTTTTCTAAAGTGACTGTTTCCTCACTGTTTTTTTTCTGATGTTTGTTTACTAGGGAATGTGATGCTTTTAAAATGTTTATTCTTGTGGGGAGAGAGGAGAAAACAATAGGGAGATAGACTGCTTGGTGCCAGGGGCGGGAGCTACCGAGTCAGCATGGGTCAGTTGACTCTCGGAAACGCAGTGGAGGGTGAGCAGGTGTTAAGCTGGAGCTTGACTTGGGGGATTGGGCTTATAGTGTTGTTGCTAGGGGGGGAGGGAGGGAGGGATGGGGAGCTGCTTTGCTGACAGGGGAGGTACTAGGGGACAAATGGGAGGTCGGAAATGGCAGCAGCCCGAGTGGGGGCGTGTGCTCGAGGCTGGCCTAAAACGGATGAAGGATAGTCAGCTGGGGGGGGTGGGTTGGCAGCCCCCCCATCCAGGCTGATCACATGGAGCGTGAGAGGTCTGAATGGGCCGGTCAAGAGGGCTGGCATGTTTGCGCATTTGAGGGAACTGAAGGCGGATGTGGCAATGCTACAAGAGACACACTTAAATGTTACAGTCCAGACAAGATTGAGGAAGGGGTAGGTTAGCCAAGTGTTCCACTCAGGACTGGACTCAAAGACCACGGGGATAGCGATCTTGATCAGCAGATGAGTGGCTTTCGAGGCAGGGAGAAATGTGTCAGACAAGGGGGGTAGGTACATAATGTTGAGTGGGAAGCTGGAGGGGGTGTGAGTGGTACTCGTGAACATATGTGCTCCGAATTGGGACGACGTGGAATTTATGAGGCGAGTGTTAGGTAAGATCCCAGACTTAGAGTCACATAATCTGATCATGGGAGGGGACTTCAATACAGTCATTGAGAAGGACTTCCGGCTGCGGCGATGACCAGCTAAGCCGCACGTTTCGGCACCTCCCGTTTCAACTGACTTTTGGGCTCTTATCGGGAGCCCCAACGGAAATTTTTTATGGCCAAACCCAGTGTGAGGCGACAAAGGAAGGAGTCCCCCCGGGTGTGGATGGAAAGAAGCGATAGTAGTGGCCAGATTGCGGAGGATCCTCTGGAGCAACGGCAGAGAAGAGAAGGGAGAAGCAAGATGGCGGCTGAGGGAGCCCAGATGGTATGGGGCCCGGAACAGCAGGAGTTCCTCCGACGATGTGTGGAGGAGCTCAAGAAGGAGGTGCTGGCGTCGATGTTGCTGGCGATTGAGGGATTGAAGGAGACGCAAAAGACCCAGGCGATGGAGCTCCGTGGAGTGAAGGCAAAGGCAGCCGAGAATGAAGACGAGATACAGGGCTTGGTGGTGAAGATGGAGACGCACGAGGCACTACATAAGAGGTGCATAGAAAGGCTGGAAGCCCTGGAAAATAGTTCGAGGAGGAAGAATCTAAGGATTTTGGGTCTTCCCGAAGGGACAGAGGGAGCTGATGTTGGGGCGTATGTGAGTACGATGCTCCATACTTTAATGGGAGCTGAGGCCCCGACGGGCCCCCTGGAAGTGGAGGGAGCAGAACCGGGTCCTCGTGAGAAGACCAAAGGCAGGGGAAATACCACGAGCAATAATGGTGAGGTTCCATCGCTACAAGGACAGGGAGATGGTCCTGAGATGGGCTAAGAAGACACGGAGTAGCAGGTGGGAGAATGAGGTGATCCGCGTGTATCAAGATTGGAGTGCGGAGGTGGCGAGAAGGAGGGCGAGTTTCAATCGGGCCAAGGCGGTGCTCCACAGGAAGAAAGTAAAATTTGGAATGCTGCAGCCGGCAAGACTGTGGGTTACACACCAGGGCAAACACCACTACTTTGAGACGGCAGAGGAGGCGTGGACATTTATTCAAGAAGAGAAGTTGAACTAGATTTGAGGAATTGATGTTTGGAAAGAAGTAGCGAGGTGGTGGCAAAGAAATGCAAAGGGGGGAGAGGGGAAGGGTTGATCTGTAAAAATGTTAGACGGGAGAATTTTTTTTCTCACCCCCCCCCCCCCCAAGGGGGGGGGGACACAAAGAAATGTGGGCGCCGGTGGGGAAGGGGACAGGGAAGGGGAGAGGGAGCTGCGCCACTAGAGGCGAGGCCGAGAGGGAAGCGCGGGTTTTTTTCTCGCGCTATGGAAATTGCGGCGAGAAAAGTGGGCGCAGGAAGGAAGGTGGCCTCACACGCAGGGAGGCCAAGGGTAAACGGGGGAAGCCGAGGTCAGCCAGAGTTTACTGACACCCGGAAGCAATATGGGGGGAGCAATCAAGCTAGAAGGGAATCTAGCGGGGGCGGGGGGGGGGCGACTAACTGGGTTGCTGCTGCTGAGGGTAAGGGGGAGCTGATACGGGATGGGATGGTCGGGACGGGAGGACGCCGTCTGGGGGACAAACGGGTGCGTGGGACCCGGGTGAGGAGCTGGTTTAAAAAAGGGGATGGCTAGTTGACGGGGGGGGGGGGGGGGGGGGGGGGGGGCGTAAAAGGGCCCCCAACCCGGTTGATCACGTGGAACATGAGAGGGCTGAATGGGCCGATTAAGAGGGCAAGGGTATGTGCGCACCTAAAGAGACTGAAGGCGGATGTGGTTATGCTTCAGGATACGCACCTGAAATTGGCGGATCAAGTCAGGTTAAGGAAAGGATGGGTGGGACAGGTATTCCACTCAGGCTTAGATACGAAAAATAGAGGGGTGGCAATACTGGTGGGGAAACGGGTATCGTTTGAGGCTAAGACCATAGTGGTGGACAGTGGGGGCAGGTACGTGATGGTGAGTGGCAGATTGCAAGGTGAAGCGGTGGTGCTGGTGAACGTATACGCCCCGAACTGGGATGACGCGGGTTTTATGAAGCGTATGTTGGGGCGCATCCCAGACCTAGAGATGGGAAATTTGGTAATGGGGGGGGACTTCAACACGGTGCTGGACCCAGGGCTGGACCGGTCCAGATCGAGGACCGGGAGGAGGCCGGCAGCGGCCAAGGTGCTTAAGGGGTTTATGGAGCAGATGGGAGGAGTTGCTAGACCGAGGAGTAAAGAGTTTTCCTTCTTCTCCCACGTCCATAAAGTGTACTCCCAGATAGACTTTTTTGTCCTAGGAAGGGCGCTGATCCCGAAAGTGGTAGGAACGGAATATTCGGCTATAGCCGTTTCAGATCACGCCCCACATTGGGTGGATCTGGATCTAGGAGAGGAGAAGGAGCAGCGCCCACTTTGGAGATTAGACATGGGACTGTTGGCGGACGAGGGGGTATGTGGAAGGGTGAGGGGATGTATTGAAAGATACCTAGAGGTCAATGATGATGGAGCGGTCCAGGTGGGAGTAGTATGGGAGGCGCTGAAGGCGGTGGTTAGTGGGGAGCTGATTTCCATAAGAGCACACTGGGAAACAAGAGGGTAAAGAAAGGGAGAGACTGATTGGGGAGATTCTGAGGGTGGATAGGCAATATGCGGAGGCCCCGGATGAAGGGCTATACAGGGAAAGACGGAGACTACAGACGGAGTTTGACCTGCTGACCACGGGTAAGGCGGAGATGCAGTGGAGGAAGGCACAGGGAATACAATACGAATATGGGGAAAAGGCGAGCCGATTGCTGGCCCAACAACTTAGGAAGAGGGGGGCGGGAGAGAGATCGGAGGAGTTAGGGACGGGGAGGGAAGGATGGAGCAGAGAGCGAGGAGGGTGAACGGGGTGTTTAAGTCATTTTATGAGAGGCTGTATAAGTCCCAACCCCCGGAGGGAAAAGAGGGAATGATACACTTCCTGGACCAGCTGGAGTTCCCGAGGGTTGAAGAGCAGGAGGTGGCAGGTTTGGGAGCGCAGATTGAGGAGGAGGAGGTGATTAAAGGAATTGGGAACATGCAGGCAGGAAAGGCCCTGGGACCAGATGGGTTCCCGGTGGAATTTTACAGGAAATATGTGGACCGAATGGCCCCACTCCTGACGAGAACCTTCAATGAGGCTAAGGAAAGGGGGACACTACCCCCGACAATGTCGGAGGCGACGATATCGTTGATCCTGAAACGAGACAAAGACCCGCTGCAGTGCGGGTCATACAGGCCCATCTCCCTCCTAAATGTAGATGCCAAGTGACTAGCCGAAGTGATGGCGACAAGGATAGAGGACTGTGTCCCAGGGGTGGTACATGACGACCAGACAGGGTTTGTTAAAGGGAGGCAATTGAATGCCAATATACGAAGGTTGCTGGGGGTGATGATGATGCCCCCACCGGAGGGGAAGGCGGAGATAGTGGTGGCGATGGATGCAGAGAAGGCATTTGATAGAGTGGAGTGGGACTACCTGTGGGAGGTACTGAAGAGATTTGGATTTGGAGAGGGGTTCATCAGATGGGTTCAGCTCCTGTACGGGGCCCCGGTGGCAAGCGTGGTTACAAACAGGCAACGATCCGACTATTTCCGATTACATAGGGGCACAAGACAAGGGTGGCCCCTGTCCCCGTTACTGTTCACGTTGACAATCGAGCCATTGGCCATAGCGCTGAGGGGCTCTAAGAAGTGGAGGGGGGTGCTCTGAGGAGGAGAGGAACATCGGGTGTCATTATATGCGGATGATTTGCTGCTATATGTGGCGGACCCAGTGGAGGGGATGCCAGAGATAATGCAGACACTCAGGGAGTTTGGAGAGTTCTCGGGATATAAATTGAATATGAGTGAACTTTTTGTGATGCACCCCGGGGAACAGGGCAGGGGATAGACGATCTGCCGCTGAGGAGAGTAGCAAGGTATTTTTGATATCTAGGGATCCAGGAGGCCAGGAACTGGGGAACCTTGCATCAACTTAACTTGACGCGACTGGTAGAGCAGATGGAGGAGGACTTTAAGAGGTGGGACATGGTGCCCCTGTCATTGGCGGGCAGAGTACAGGCGGTTAAAATGGTGGTCCTCCCGAGGTTTCTTTTCATGTTTCAGTGCCTCCCCATACTGATTACAAAGGCCTTTTTCAAGAAAGTGGACAGGAGTATTATGAGCTTTGTGTGGGCTGGAAAGACCACGAGGGTAAAGAGGGGTTCCTGCAGCGCAGTAGGGACAGAGGGGGACTGGCACTGCCGAGTCTGAGACGGCGCCGTTACCGTTCCCCCCGAAAAAATACACCACAAACCCAGTAGTGGGGGTGACTTTGAAGATTTGGGGGCAGTGGAGATGACATAGGGGAGTGACGGGTGCCTCGGTGTGGTCCCCGATAAGGAACAATCAAAGGTTCGTCCCGGGGAGGATAGATGGGGGATTCCAATCTTGGCAGCGAGAAGGAATTGGGAAGTTGAAGGACTTGTTCTTGGACGGGACGTTCGCGAGTTTGGGAGCATTGGTAGAAAAATACGGGTTGCCACCTGGGAATGCCTTCCGATATATGCAAGTGAGGGCATTTGCGAGGCAACAGGTGAGGGAATTTCTGCAGCTCCCGGTGCAAGGGATCCAGGACAGAGTGATTTCGGGGGCATGGGTCGGTGAAGGTAAAGTGTCCGATCTATACAGGGAAATGAGAGACGAGGGGGAGACGATGGTAGAGGAGCTGAAGGGTAAATGGGAGGAGGAGCTGGGGGAAGAGATTGAGGAGGGGCTGTGGGCAGATGCCCTAAGTAGGGTAACTTCCTCGTCCTCGTGTGCCAGGCTTAGCCCGATCCAATTCAAGGTTCTACACAGGGCGCATATGACGGGAGCAAGGCTGAGTAGATTTTTTGGAGTGGAGGATAGGTGCGGGAGGTGCGCGGGAAGCCCGGCGAACCACACCCACATGTTCTGGTCATGTCCGGTATTGCATGGGTTCTGGGTGGGTGTGGCAAGAGTGATCTCCAAGGTGGTGGGGGTCCGGGTCGAACCGAGCTGGGGGTTAGCTATATTTGGGGTTGCAGAAGAGCCGGGAGTGCAGGAGGAGAGAGAGGCCGATGTTTTGGCCTTTGCGTCCCTAGTAGCCCGGCGAAGGATTCTACTTATGTGGAAAGAAACCAAACCCCCGGGCGTGGAGGCCTGGATAAACGACATGGCAGGGTTTATAAAATTGGAGCGAATAAAATACGCACTAAGAGGTTCGGCTCAAGGGTTCACCAGGCGGTGGCAACCGTTCCTTGACTATCTCGCAGAGCGATAAGGGAAAACAGGAAAGACAGCAGCAGCAACCCGGGGGGGGGGGGGGTGTATTCGGTGTTTGGGTTTTTTTTTTTCTTTCCATCCTAGTTGTTTATATTTATTTTTTCAGTATTATTATTTCTCTTTTCTTGTTCTTTTTCTGCACTTGTTGTTAGTTTAATATATTGTTTAAATATTGGTCAATGTACATTTTGTTACAAAGTTGTAAAAATGGAAAATTCTTTTTGATCGAAAAACTTGAATAAAATATATTTCCAAAAAAAAAATACAGTCATTGATCCGGAAGTGGGCCGGTCAAAATTCAGGACGGGGAGGAGTCCAGCTGCGGCAAAGGAATTGAAGAGTTTTATGGAACAGATGGGGGGCGTAGACACATGGAGGTTTGCACGGCTGAGGACGAAGGAGTTTTCCCACATGTCCACAAGGTATACTCTCGCCTCGACATTTTTGTTCTGAGCAGTGCGCTAATACCGTAGTGGGTGGATACTGAGGACTCGGCAATTGCAGTGTCGGACCATGCCCTGCACTGGATGGATCTACGGGTTAGTGTGGAGAGAGGGCAACGCCCGCTGTGGAGGCTGGATGTGGGGTTGCTAGCGGTTGAAGCGATCTGTGGGCAGGTTAACGAGTCCATCCAGAACTACCTGGAAACAAATGATACGGGGGAAGTCTCTGCAACGACGGTCTGGGAAGCTTTGAAGGCAGTAGTCAGAGGGGAATTAATCTCGATACGGGCCCACAGAGACAACATAAACGGGTGAGAGGGATAGATTAATGGAGGAGATACTCCAGGGGGACAGGAGATACTCTGAGGCCGTGGACGCGGGGCTACTGAGGGAGTGGCGGAGGGTACAGGTGGAGTTTGGGCTGTTGACCACAGGGAAAGCAATGGAACAGTTGAGGAAGGCAAGGGGGAAATCTATGAGTATGGGGAAAAGGCAATCAGAATGTTGGCGCACCAGCTCAGGAAAAGAGAGGCGGCCAGGGAGCTAGGTAAAGTAAAGAGTAGAGACGGTCATACTGTCCTGGACCCAGTAGGGGTGAATGAGGTGTTTAAGGACTTTTATAGTAAATTATATGATTCGGAGCTCCTGGCTGGGGTGGAGGGGATGAGGCAGTTTCTGGATCAGTTGAGGTTCCCGAGGGTGGGGGGCGACCTGGTAGAGGGGCTGGGAGCCCCGATTGAGGAAATAATCAAGGGGCTGGAGGGCATGCAGTCGGGCAAGGCCCCGGGGCCTGACGGCCACCCGGTGGAATTCTATAAGAGGTTTTCAGAGATATTGAGCCCACTGCTGCTGAGGACATTTAACAAAGCAAGAGAGAAGGGAGTCCTCCCCCCAACAATGTCACAGGCCTAGATTTCATTGATCCTGAAACGGGAGAAGGATCCGGAGCAATGTGGGTCATACAGGCCGATTTCTCTACTGAACGTGGATGCCAAACTGCATCCTGGCCACAAGGATAGAGGACTGTGTCCTGGGGGTGATAGGGGAAGACCAGACGGGATTTCTTAAGGGCAGGCAACTCTAGGCCAATGTTCGAAGGCTTCTAAATGTTATTATGATGCTCTCAAAAGGAGAGGAGGTGGAGGTGGTGGTGGCGATGGATGCGGAGAAGGCTTTTGATCGGGTGGAGTGGAATTAACTGTGGAAGGCGCTGGGAAGGTTTGGGTTTGGTGAGGGCTTTATTGACTGGGTGCGGTTGCTCTATCAGGCACCAGTAGCGAGTGTGCGTACGAACCGGCTGAGGACGGGGTATTTTAAACTACAGCAAGGGACAAGGCAAGGGTTCCCCCTCTCCCCGTTACTGTTTGCTCTGCACATAGAGCCATTGGCCATGGCGTTAAGAGCCTCTAGGAAGTGGAAAGGGCTGGTTCGGGGGCGGTGGTGGAGCACCGGGTCTCGCTCTGCGCAGATGACCTGCTCTTGTACATTTCTGACCCGTTGGAGGGGATGGGGGAAGTAATGTGTATCTTGGGAGAATTTGGCAATTTTTGGGGGTATAAATTGAACATGAGATGTTTGCGATCCAGGCAAGAGGACAGGAGAAGAGACTGAAAGGGCTTCCGCTTAGAATGGTAGGGAAGAGCTTTTGATATCTGGAAATGCAGGTGGCCCGGGAATGGGAGGCACTGCACAAGTTAAACCTATCCCGGTTGGTAGAACAAAAGGAAGGGGACTTTAAAAGATGGGACATGCTCCCGCTTTCACTGGCGGGGAGAGTACAGAACGTGAAAATGACGGTCCTCCCCAGATTTCTGTTTGTCTTTCAGTGCCTCCCCATCTTCATCCCTAAGGCCTTTTTCAAGCGGGTGAATAAGATTATTTCTGGCTTCGCAGTCGGGGGGAGGGTGGGTTGTCACTGCCGAACTTCTGCAATTACTACTGCAGGTCTAATATAGCCATGATTAGGAAGTGGGTAGTGGGGAAGGGGTCGGCATGGGAGCGGATGGAGGCGGCGTCATGTAAAGACACCAGTTTGGGAACACTGGTAACGGCACCTCTCCCGTTCTCGCCGGCCTGATACTCCACAAGTCCGGTGGTAGTGGCGGCTCTGAAGTTCTGGGAGCAATGGAGGAGATATAAGAGAGGGGAGGGAGCATCGATTTGGACCCCGATTTAGAATAACCACAGGTTTGTACCGGTATGCTAGATGGCGGATTCCGGACTTGGCAGTGGGCAGGAATTAGAAGGATGGGGGATCTATTTGTAGACTGGAGCTTTCCTAGCTTGAAAGCTTTGGAGGATAAATTTAAATTGCCAGCAGGGAATGGTTTTAGGTATTTGCAGGTGCGAGTCTTCCTGAGAAAACAGGTGCCGGCATTTCCGCTGCTGCCGCCACAGCGGATACAGGATAGATTAGTTTCCAGTACCTGGGTGGGAGAGGGGAAGGTATTGGATATTTACATCAATTTTGAATTGCTCTCTATCTTCCATAGAATTAATATGCCAGGTTACTAAGCTGGCATTTTCCCAGCGTTGCAGATTGGGCCCAGGAGTACCCTGTGTGGGAACAGAGAGGTCCTGAGGACCGCCTGATTAGTGAGTTGAGGCTTGGGGAGGGTTCGGGGGTCACGTCGGGAAGGGAGGATCGAGAGATGGGGAGAAATGGAGTCCCGCTCTCTCCCTACACTGAGGAGATCCGACAAGCAGAGCCCCTCAGTGCAAAAAATAGGACTAAGTGACATTTCGGGACTTGGCTCCCATTCGGGTAGATCGCTTCGATACATACACTTGGTTTAATAAAAACTAATTCATTACAAAGTTTCTCAGTACACAGCATAAGGCCACAGTGAAACTATCTGTAAATGTTCTTTTGGAAAGAATGTTCTAAAATGAAATAAAGAAAGTGTAATTGCAAAAGCTGTGGATTTCCCACCTTGAGCTGTTAGTTGTGTTTCTGAGGCTGATGTGATAATTTCCCACCAAGCCTTCACTTTGAGCATCTCGTATTGCTGATAAAAAGCAGCATCAAAATGGTGATTAGTTAGGAAGACAGCCACTCTAAGGTTTTAATTTGATCTGGTATATCTTCAAGTTATGCTTCCGAACAAAGTTTTTGTGTGGCCTTTTTCCCTGAAGCAGGATGTTGTGCTCATCAAAGTGAACTCCTTATACTCTTGAACAATGTGCCATTTTAAGCTATTTTGTCTGACTCTTCGAATTTAGAGTTCTTTGCATGTGAGTTTCTTTGTCTTAGCATGAGAAAAGGGTAGTAATTTGGAAGAACTTGAACATAACCACTTCTTAGAGTTGAAAATTATTAGAAATAGTCCACAACCCCGCAGTAGTTATATTTCCAGGTTTAGTCAGATAATCAACTGTTCCAGTCCAATACCATGAATCTTAAAACCAGGAACAGGTAACATGTTGCAGTGTTAGCATAATCCAGAGTGCTTATAGAAAAAGTATGAATCTTTAAATATAAATTTTTAAAACAGCAATCGGGGAGCGGAACCGAGTGCGGTGGTGTTGAGGTAGATTTTTGGAGTAGATTAGAGGAGTGTCAAAATGAGTGATTCTTAGTAACTCCAGCCCAAATTTGGGAAACTCCCTAAAGGTTCAAAAGATTGAGGAGATTGGTTATTATTACTTTGATTCACAGTGTGGCGTTCAGTTCTCTACAATCTATTTGACCGATCTTTTGACTGTTACCAGTGATGTTACTTCAAGCTGTGATATTGCCCTAGATGCCCTAGCCTTATCCTGAATTGTGTTACTGACAGTCTGCAATTTCTAAGGTTGTCTACATTCAGCCCTGTCAAGAAGGTGAATAAACAAGACCGTAAATGCTGCTATACCTTGATCGCTATACGTCATTAACCATTTTGGTCCTGATTTGTGGGAGCCAAACTATGTCTTCATCCATCTGACCGCCTTTCCATTGATTCATACATCACCCATTTTAGTCCTGATTTAAGGCAATGAATTTCACTTTGTGGAAAAATAACTCCAGCTATCAAACCAGCCACCACAATCCACCCAACCATCCAGAAAACGATCCTTGAATATAGTTTCTATTCCAGTAATTTATCAGAAAATTGATAGTGTCTAAAATCAATGAAGTTACCATAGAAACAGCTTTGTGTATGAGATACGAATATTAATATTGATCAGAGACTGTAGCATTCTTGAATTACATTTAGTATTTAAGGGGAAAAGGAGTGGAATAATGGATTTTGTCCCACATCCAATAAACTGTCAATGCATCTTCAGCTATGTTCAATTGGTGCTGACAATCAAAGTCAGTGTCTTAACTAGAATGAATTTGACAGCATATTCTTAGGTCATTTAAATTAACTTAAAAATTTTACATTGGTTTTCATATCATTTTAAGAGATTGATGATATTGGGCAAGTTGTAAATAGGAAGTTTTTATGCCTTTGTTTATTAAACCACAATTAATGGTTGCAGGGTGTGTCTAGTTTTGTTAGTGTCGTTACCTTTAGTTTTTCTTTATGTTTGAGATAGTCACTTCATTTGTGTCCAGAATCTTGTGGCATAACCAAAGTGAACTACAACTGATTCTTCAGAACTGATTTTGTTTGGGTGTATATGATACACTCAATGTAAAAGCAAGTTGAGGTCAATGCGTTGTAGAGTATATATTTAATTGCCCCTGTATCAAAACTAATTATATTACAATACAACAACAATTTGCATTTATAAAAAGATTTACGGCACATATGGGTACTTCTTCCATTGCATCCATGCTAATTGAAATGAGCCATTTGGGCTTATTCCAGCTTCTAGCTCTTGGTCTGGAACCTTGTAGGCTTCAGCTACCCAAGTACACATCAAAGAGTTTTAAAAAAAACTTTAAATGCAATGAGGAATTCTAGCTTTACGACCCATTCAGGCAGGGTGTTCCAGACCCACACAACTCTCTGGGTGACAAATTACTCCTCAGCTTCGCTCTTATCCTAAGAGTTAAAATCTAAACCCCGGTTTTTCACCTTGCTGCTAAGGAAAGAAGATCCTTCTTATCCATTCTATCTAGGCCATTCACAATTTTATACACCTCAATTAAGCCTCTCCTCAGCCTCTCCTGTTCCAAAGAAAACAACTGTCAACTTTCTCACAAATCCCTTCTGTACCCTTCTAGTCCAATTACAATCTTGCAATGCGATGATCTGAATTGTAATCAGCTCTGTTCGAACTAATGTTTATACTAGTAAAAATTGCCCTTATAATCTAGCCTCGGCCAATGAAGGAAAGTATCACATATGCCTTCCTGACCCACTGGAAACAGCTTTCCAATCACAAAAACACCCAGCGACCATAACCATTTGCTCCCTGCCACTGAGCCAATTTTAGATCCAACTTGCCATGTTCTCCTGGAACCCATGAGATTCTAATTTTCTGATCTACCTGATCTGCATGGATTTTCTGATCTACCTGATCTGCATGGATTTTGGTAAGACTTTTGACCTGGTCAAAAGTCTTACCAAAATCCATGCAGATTGTATCAAATATGTCACCCGCATTGTTACTTCCTCAGAAAATTCAATCAATTGCCCTTATGTTCAGCATATGTGTAGACCGTCAGTCAGTCCTCCGCTTCACATATTTTGTTGAATAATCCATATCTTTCCAAATGACAATCGATACCGTTTCAGATGTTTTTTCAATAATTTAGCCATCATTGAGATTATGCTGACTTGTCTTTATTAAGTCAGTCTGTCCCTTTCTCTCTTTTTGAACAATGGTATAACCCTAACAGTGTTTCAGTCTCCCAGCTGTAGCCAGAAAGAAATGGAAAATGGTGGTCAGAGCTTCTGTTATTTCTTCCATTAGCCTCAAACACATTTCATCTGGGCATGGGGATTTGTTACCTTCCAAAGATCCTAAACACCATACCATTTTCTCCCTCATTTATCCCATCTAATTTCATACAAACTTTCAATTCTGGCCTCAGGTGGATTGATTGATTAATATTTATTGTCACATGTACCGAAGTACAGTGGGAAGTATTTTTCTGCGGCAAAGGGAACGTACACAGTACGTACATAGTAGACAAAAGAATAGTCGACAGAGTACATTGGCAGAGATGCATCAACAAATAGTGATTGGTTACAGTGCGGAACAAGGCCAAACAAGAGCAGCATAGGATGTTATGGGCAGCACGGTAGCATAGTGGTTAGCACAATTGCTTCACAGCTCCAGGGTCCCAGGTTCGATTCCGGCTTGGGTCACTGTCTGTGCGGAGTTTGCACATCCTCCCCGTGTGCGCGTGGGTTTCCTCCGGGTGCTCCGGTTTCCTCCCACAGTCCAAAGATGTGCAGGTCAGGTGGATTGGCCATGATAAATTGCCCTTAGTGTCCAAAAATTGTCCTTAGTGTTGGGTGGGGTTACTGGGTTCTGGGGATAGGGTGGAGGTGTTGACCTTGGGTAGGGTGCTCTTTCCAAGAGCCGGTGCAGACTCGATGGGCCGAATGGCCTCCTTCTGCACTGAAAATTCTATGATTATGAATAGTGTTCTTAAAGGGAACATCAGTCCAAGGGAGAGTCGATGAGGAGTCTAGTAACTGTGGGGAAGAAGCTGTTCCTATGTCTGGATGTGCGGGTCTTCAGACTTTTGTACCTTCTGCCTGATGGAAGGGTCTGAAAGAGGGCAAAGCCTGGGTGTGAGGGGTCTCTGATAATGCTGTCTGCCTTTCTGAGGCAGCAGGAGGTGTATACCGAATCAATGGGAGGATGGCAAGCTTGTGTGATGCGTTGGGCTGAGTTCACCACACTCTGCAGTTTCTTGCGATCAGGGAGTTTGCACTTTCTTCCTGTGTCTGTCTGGATCCTCCGGTTTCCTCCCACAGTCCAAAGATGTGCAGGTAAGGTGGATTTGTTATGCTTAATTGCTTCTTAGTGTCCAAAAGGTTAAGTAGGGTCACGGGGATAGGGGGATGCATGGGCTTGTATAGTGTGCTCTTTCCAAGGGCTGGTGCAGACTCGATGGACCGAATGGCCTCCTGCACTGTAGGATTTTATGATTCCCAATATGTAAAAGGAGATAGAGTAAGAACAGATGTATGGCTCAAAACTGGGCATGCGTGAAGCACTGTTTGGCCATCAGCAGCAGCAAAACTGTATTAAGCCATAAATCGATGACCTCATGGTTCAGCATATCCCTCATTCTACCATAATCATCAAGACAAAGAATCAACCCCCGTTCAATGAAGTCTGTAGGAGCGCATGCCAGGAGCAGCACGAAGCATCACTAATAAGAAGATAGTCTACAAATATGCTGAACAGTGGAAGCAGCAGTTCAAGGATGTAGCTCACTATTATCTTTTTAAGGGCAATTAAGGATGGACATTATTGGCTGTCCTTGCCAATGATGCCTACATGCCATGAATGAATCGTAAAATCCGATGCTGTGTTTTCAAGTGATGTCGCTGAGACCAAACATAGATATGAGAAATAGGAGAGAACAGTTAATACACTGCATTCTAGTATAATCCAAAGAATAGAGGGCACCTTGTTATGATTGAACCATTAGAGGTAGTGGGTTTTTCTGCCTTCCCCTTTTTCTGGGAGTTAATTTCCTTTCTACAAGGGTTTCACTGAAAGTATTTTCATCATTGTCTGCTGAGATCAAAACCTAAAAGACTTACCATCCCTTCAACCATTAGCAGATCCCATCTGAAATTCCAAAAGCTAAGTAGAGTGGATGCTTGGAATCTGCAAAACTGCCCATAGGAAACTATTGTATCCTGAAGGTTATATTTAGCAAATTGCATTTGAGGGATATTTCTCTTCACAATAAACAGTCTCTTGTAATAATCCAAATGGGGAGTCAAGGGGTTCGTGGAGGAGTTAACTGAACCCATACAGTAATATCTGAGTCCAGATATTGAAGTCATATATTCTGTTTTTTCATGTCATAATTGATATGGTCTTAGCTACGTATTTAAAATATTTCAAAGTGTTGAATTAGCATGCACTTCAGTTTCACCTTTTCCATTTACAGTAGTGAACTCGCCAACATTGAGGGCATTTAAAAGTTTATTGGATAAGCATATGGATGATAATGGCATAGTGTAGGTTAGATGGCTTTTGTTTCGGTGCAACATCGTGGGCCGAAGGGCCTGTACTGCGCTGTATCGTTCTATGCTCTATGTTCTAATTCCATATACTGATGCAGTCTCCCAGTGATGAGTGTCACATGTTGCGATTCGTACTGAAGGATTACAAATCCGTTCCTGGACGTACACATATGACCACACTGAAAGTCAGATGAGGTGAAGAAATGAGTTTCTGGTGTGACAGGGCATATGGTAGCATGTGCCAATGTGTGCAAGTTTACAATGGACCTGCCGACAGAAACGTGCTTCACTGTAATTCCATCTTCCTGCCAGTTGAGGTGCTGCCCAGTCCAGTGTAGGATTGATGGGCCATGCTGTAATCTTCATTGCCCAATCCCAGTGACAAGACCCCCTAAAAGGCTTGTAACTGATTGCTTGTGATTTATTGGGCTAGCATAGTTGCGAATTTAAACAGTGATACATACATCTTCATTGCCCTGTATTTAACATTCTGCTGTCTGAATATCTCAGTTGAAACAATGTGTGAATTTTTTGTCAGGTCTCTCAAACTTGGAGATCTGTTCCGTTTCATTGATTTGATGTTAGACTGTTTTTGGCTTTTTTCCTTCATTTGTATTCATCCTGACTTTGTAAATGCAATGCCAACTATTCAGAGTAGTCTGTCATCTATGTTGATCTTTGTGCTCATTTCTGAAATCACACTGACAGCAAAGTGGCAATATTAGTAACCATACCGCTAATCATTTTCGATATGCAATTGGGATATGCTGCAATAAACTTCACATACTTGTTTTATTCTTGGCTGCTTTGTTGCAACCTATAAGGGATGCTAATGAATAGCAGGCAAATAACAAATAAATCTGATCACTTAGCTGAGGGTGGTGTGTGTCGCAAGTTCACTGGCATTGCAGCACCTTCAGTTTTGTACCTTTTGGGAGTTTAAAGCTTTGCCATGTGTTAGCGCAGGTGGACAGAAGTGGATGTATGTATGCCAGGTTGACCCATGCGGTGCCAAAGTAGCAGGAATCCAGGAGAAGACATTGAATACTGAAACCTAATACTTTGGGAGAAACCGAGATACAGTTTGGTGAATGATCACCTTGAGCAGGTCTGGGCATCTCCTGTTTGTGTGATTCGTTGAAAAAGAATAGGTAGCCACTTTGTGGTTTTAGTTTTCAAATCCTCCCCCTCCCCAAAAAAGACAAGTCTGACTATTAGTTCTCATTACATTCAAGCACTTGAACATCTACAAATCTGTGTAAACTCATCAGCATCCTCAACAAATAGTCCCTTATTTTGAAGGTGATTATTCGCATTGAGGAACTGTTCCACTAGTGACTCAATTTCCCCTGACCATCAAAGTTGGCAGACTTGTCAATTGTAAAACATTATAACCAGGACAGATCCTTCCTTGGCCCAATGTTCACTTGTGAGACTCACAGTACAGGAGTTGTACTGAGGGCTTTGACAGATGCTTCCCCCTGCCTACCCCACCTACATGGAGATCAATTCTGACCTTCAGATGTTGCGATCAGATGAGAGCACAGATGAGCAATGTAATCTGGAATCTTGTAGGCTTTCCTGGCTTAGCTCCATATTGGATAATGCATTTACTAACAGAACCAGCTGTTTCCTTTTTTAAGTAATGGAAGATATAAAGAACTAGTGGCAAATACAGTAATACAAACAGTGCAGATAAAAACCTACCTTGGTCATACTTGGTTTCCTTTTTGTTGCACGTCAAAGACAGGCATTTGGAATGTGATTAGTGACTCTCCCACCAAATTAAACATGTAAATGACATGGGGCTTTTTGAATGGTCTTTGGCAAACTGTTCACTTGTGTTTCTTCCAACTACTACATCTTGTGTGGTATACTGCGAAGCATTTTTAAATCAAAGTCATTGACTCAGAAAGATCACTTTGCAATTTCAGTACTTCTGGTTGATGATACACAATTTGCAGGTACTTCAGTTGTTTTCGTATTGCCGGTTACTGACCTTGATACATCAGTAATATTACTTGGATCAGTTACTTGCCCAACTGTGGCAGTATTTCACATTAAGTGTTTATTCTCGAATTGCAACACTCCAAACCATCCATTATTGTCTTCATTTCATCCATTTTGCTTTGAAGTCCACAAATCTCATTGTTCTTCTCACAACACAGTTCTAACTGTTCATTAGTTTTGCTTTTTAATTCTGTATTCAACCAATTATTCTGATTTACCAGAACCTCCTTTTCTTGTTCAAGGCTTTTTCCACAATACTTCATAAATACTTCTGAGCTTGAAGGTCACCAAGTTTTAGCTGAAGATCAACTTTTGCCAAGTTTGTTTTTCCAAGTTTATCCTTTAAGACAGTTCAAATCCTTAGTCAAATGTTCCACTTTTCCTGACTGACTCTGTTGTTCCCATCAGTTCTTTTTTCTTCCATTTGCAATCACCGCTTTCACATGTGGAAATTGATATTCTGTTAATCAGGTTTTTCTTTAATTGCTTGTTATCTGTAATAAGTGTCTCAGTTTTCTCCACAGTAGTTTTCAAAAACTTGTTAAAATCACCATGACCAATTACCTGTTAAAATACAGTTGTCATTACATTACTGTCTCTACATTACTTAAGATAGGTAATTTATCTCCAATTGAGAATTTAGGAATAATTCCCACTGCAACAATTCAATTTCTAAAATTACTTCTTAGGTTAACATTACACAAAGAAACAGATTCATCCCTTCCATTAATATCCTGTATTAATACTTTTTCCTTCATAAAACTTCCTGGAATACAAATTGTATCATCAGCTACCGTCAATGATTGTTCTCCTGTATGTTAAAATTTTAATGTGTTTACTTATTTCGTTCAACGAATAAGTGAAAATTTCTCCCTTTGAAACAAAACATCCAGAACCTCCATTAGCCAGATTTCCTTCACCAGTACTCAAATAATTCTCTGAACTATCTTGAGATCTATCTCCCTTTCTCATTGATTCTGAAAGAGCAGTTTCACCTGTCCCACTGCAACAGTTTAATAGCCATTTATTTTCTTGACGTGGGAAAAATGAGTGGGTTCTTTCAGGGGGTGGCAGAATTGTGTGAGAAGTGTGGGCGGGGACCAGCGAATCACGCACATATGTTCTGGGGCTTCCCAAAGTTGGAGAGATTCTGAGCGGGAGTGTACATAGCGCTAGCTTCCTTTCCTCCTCCGAGCCATTTTCTGTCCTCATATTTAAAAGGATGAAGGAAAAAGGTTTAGTTGTATGGACCCGTCCATAAACACCAGCTAGCTCTGATGCCGGTCTAGCAGTTCTAACCTTTTGTTCCTTAACTTGTGTTCTAATAACCAAAGAAATTGAATCTTTAAATTCTTCTAACTTATCAACTCTTTCAGGGCTTCATATGTTTTCGCTATCTGTAACGCCCACATCGAACGGTCAAAATGATTTGGCTTCATCCTCTCAAATTCATAGAATCGCTACAGTGCAGAAGAAGGCCATCCGGCCCATTGAGTCCGCACCGACCCAAATGAGCACTCTACCCATACCCACCTCCTCCCCATTTCCACAACCCCATAACCTAGCTGCACATCCCCGGTCACCAAGGGACAATTTATCATGGCCAATCCACCTAACCTGCACATCTTTAGATTCAGTATGAGTTTGTCCAGGGTCTTTCCTTGCATTTTGAAATTTCTGCCTGTACGCCTCCGCAACCAACTCACATGAACCAAGGATACTATTTTTCACTACATAACCTACAGATCTTCTGACATTATTTTTTTTTAAATTATTTTATTGCAAACGTATATGAAATATTACAACACAAACAATTCGGAAAACATAAGAACATAAGAACTAGGAACAGGAGTAGGCCATCTGGCCCCTCGAGCCTGCTCCGCCATTTAATGAGATCATGGCTGATCTTTGTGGACTCAGCTCCACTCTCCGGCCCGTACACCATATCCACAAATCCCTTTATTCTTTAGAAAGGTATCTATCTTTTTCTTAAAAACGTTTAAAGAAGGAGCCTCAACTGCTTCACTGGGCAAGGAATTCCAGAGATTCACAACCCTTTGGGTGAAGAGGTTCCTCCTACACTCCGTCCTAAATCTACCTCCCCTTATTTTGAGGCTATGCCCCCTAGTTCTGCTTTCCCCGATCAGTGGAAACAACCTGCCCGCATCTATCCTATCTATTCCCTTCATAATTTTATATGTTTCAATAAGATCCTCCCGCATCGTTCTAAACTCCAATGAGTACAGTCCCAGACTACTCAACCTCTCGTCATAATCTAATCTCCTCAACTCTGGAATCAATCTAGTAAATCTCCTCTGCACTCCCTCCAGTGCCAATATGTCCTTTCTCAGGTAAGGAGACCAAAACTGAACACAATACTCCAGATGCGGCCTCACCAACACCCTATACAATTGCAGCATAACCTCCCTAGTCTTGAACTCCATCCCTCTAGCAATGAAAGACAAAACTCGATTAGCCTTCTTAATCACCTGTTGCACCTGCACACCAACTTTTTGCGACTTGTGCACCAGCACACCCAGGTCCCTATGCACAGCAGCATGTTTTAACATCTTCCCAAACTTCCCAACACACAACTTTGCAGTTTGTACAAACTTTTCCCTTTTTTCGCCCCCCCCCCCCCCGTCATCGCCCTACGACAGACAACACCTCAAACATGGTCACGAACATCCCCCACCTTGCCTCAAAACCCTCTGCTGATCCCCTTAACTCGTATTTGATCTTTTCTAGCTGATGAAAGTCACATAGGTCACCCAGCCAGGCCGTTACCCCCGGTGGCGATGTTGACTGCCACTCCAATAAAATTTGTTGCCGGGCAATCAGAGTAGCAAAGGCCACAACGTCGGCCTTCCTCCCCTCCTGCAGCTCCAGCTTCTCCGATATTCCAAATATTGTCACCAAAAGGTCCAGCTCAACCTCCTCCCCACTATCCTTGCTAGCGCTATGTACACTCCCGCCCAGAATCTCTCCATCTTTGGGAAGCCCCAGAACATATGTGCGTGATTCACTGGTCCCCGCCCACACTTCTCACACAATTCTGCCACCCCTGAAAGAGCCCACTCATTTTTCCCACGTCATATGTACCCTGTGCACCACCTTGAACTATATCAGGTTCATCCTTATGCACGAGGAGGTCCCTTTACACTTCACATTTCCTCACTCCATACTCCCCAGTTTATCTTCCCTCCCAGCTCCCCTTCCCACTTCTCCTTAATCTTCACCACCCGCTCACTTCCCTGTTCTCCCACCCACCTGTATATGTCTCCAATCCTGCCCTCCCCTTCCACATCCGGAAGCAGCAGTCGCTCCAACAGGGTGTACCTCGGCAACCTGGGGAACTCTTTCCAAACTTCCGCGCGAAGTCCCTTACCTGCAGATACCTGAACTCACTCGCTCTCGGGGGCTCTACCCTCTCCTTCAATTCATTTATAATGGCAAACTCTTCTTCCAGATACAAATCCCTCAGCTTAACCAGCCCCACTTCTCTCCACTTCCTATACGTGCCATCTATCCACCTCCAGCACAAAACCATGATCTTCACACAACGGCGTTAACATCGACATCCCCATCATCCTAAAGTGCCTCCTCAGCTGATTCCAGATCTTCACCCTGGACTGCACCACCGGGCTCCCTGAGTATCTGCTCGACGCCATTGGCAACGCTGCCATCACCATAGCCCTTAAGTTGGACCCACTACAGGATTCCTCCTCCATCCTAACCCAGTCTACCCCTTCTTCCCACCATTGCCACACCTTATAGATCTTCTGACAATGATGCAGATACCTACCAGTCTACTTAATAAAAGTAATTTCCAAATTTCTTTCGGCCATTTTATTTGTTTAACTATCTTTTCAAAAGAAATAAAGAATGCTTCTGTCATAATATACATCAGTACATTATGGTGCAATCACATACACACACTGATGAACATGCAGTAGGACCAACCAGCATACATAACACCGCAGCCAATCACCAGTGAGAGCACAAGCACTATAAAGACAGGGGACAGGAGAGTTCCCGCTTATTCTAGCAGCAGCCAGCTCAGAGCACAGAGCTTACAGCCTGCATCACAGACATTCACCATGTGCTGAGTGCCTCACCATAGCCAGTGATAGGAAAGGGTCCACAGTTAAGCTGGTATTGCTTATACCCACGTTTACAGTATGTTAGCATAGTTGAACAGTTAATAAAATAGCATTATACCACTTCCAGCATTGTTGGCTTGTTTGTGAACCAGAACACCCAACACGACATGGTACAAGGATAGGCCGCAATCTAGCACTTGTGAGACCTACCTGCAACTTCTCAGCATTCCGGCATCCAACAGCATGGAGAACATCAACCCGCCGCCGCCGCTCCGCATCGCTGGCAATCTCGGGGTGAATTGGAAGATATTTAAACAGCGCTTCCATCTCTTCCTCGAGGCCACGGACAGGGAGAATGCATAGGACACCAGGAAGATAGCCTGTGGTTCATGCACCTCGCAGAGTCCCAGCACCCCTCAAGGACCACCTCAAGCAACAGCTGCAGGACCTCCAGGACCAAGAAGTGCTTTCCAGAGTGACTGAACCAACCGACTGGGTCAGTTCCATGGTGTGCGTCAAGAAGCCTTCCGGCGAGCTCCAGATCTCTATCGACCCAAAGGATTTAAATCGTAACATCATGCGGGAGCATTACCCTATCCCCAAACGTGAGGAGATCACATGCGAGATGGCTCGAGCCAACATATTCACCATGCTGGGTGCATCAAAGGGCTTCTGGCAGATTCAATTGGACAAGTCCAGCAGAAAGCTGTGTTCTTTCAACACCCCATTTGGCAGGTACTGCTACAATAGAATGCCATTTGGAATCATATCAGCATCTGAAGTGTTCCACCGCATCATGGAGCAGATGATGGAAGGCATTGAGGGTGTGCGCGTCTATGTGGACGACATCATCATCTGGTCCACCACCCCACAGGAGCATATCAGTCGCCTCCAACGCGTCTTTAAGCGAATATGGGACCAAGGCCTGCGCCTCAACAGAGCCAAATGTTCTTTTGGCCAGACCGAACTCAAGTTTTTAGGAGACCACATCTCCCGGTTGGGTGTGCAGCCGGATGCGGACAAGGTGGCAGCCATCACGGCCATGCAGAAGCCGGCGGATAAGAAGGCGGTGCTCCGGTTCTTAGGAATGGTCAACTTCCTAGGAACGTTCATCCCTAACCTCGCTTCCCACACCACGGCTCTCCGCAACCTAGCTAGGAAGACGACGGACTTCCAATGGCTTCCCACCCACCAGCGTGAATGGGAGGAGCTCAAGGTCAAGCTGACCACCGCCCCAGTATTGGCGTTTTTCGATCCTGCAAGGGAGACGAAAATATCAACAGACGCCAGCCAATCTGGCATAGGGGCGGTGCTCCTGCAATGAGGTGACGCCTCGTCATGGGCCCCTGTTGCCTATGCGTCATGGGCCATGACCCCCACAGAGCAGCGCTTTGCGCAAATCGAGAAGGAGTGCCTAGGCCTGTTGACCGGTGTCGACAAGTTCCATGACTATGTGTATGGCCTTACCCAGTTCACTGTGGAGACCGACCATCGCCCGCTGGTCGGCATCATCCAAAAATACCTCAATGACATGACCCCTCGCCTACAACGCATTCTGCTCAAGCTCCGGAGATACGATTTCCAGCTCGTGTACACACCAGGAAAGGACCTGATCATAGCCGACGCTCTATCCAGGGCAGTCACCACTCCGTCCGACCCAGAGGGGTTCGTTTGCCAAGTCGACGCAGATGTGGCCTTCACGGCCGCCAATCTGCCGGCCACGGATGAACGCCTAACCCACATTCGTCGTGAGACTGCGGCTGACCCCCTGCTACAACGTGTGATGCGCCACATGACTGACGGATGGCTCAAGGGACAATGCCCGCAGTTCTATAATATTCGAGACGATCTGGCAGTCGTTGATGGCGTCCTCCTGAATCTGGACTGCATCATGATCCCACACAGCATGCATCACCTGGTTTTAGAGCAGCTGCACGAGGGCCATCTCGGCGTAGAGAAGTGCCGACAGAGGGCCCGAGAGGCTGTCTACTCGCCTGGCATAAATGAGGACATTGCTAACACTGTGCTCAATTGCCCCACCTGTCAGTGGTTCCAGCCGGCCCAACCACGGGAGAGCCTTCAGCCCCATGAGTTGGTCACGTCCCCTTGGTCTAAGGTAGGCGTGGACCTGTTCCATGCGCTCGGCAAGGAGTATGTTCTCACAGTTGATTATTTTTCCCGCTATACCGAGGTTGTACGCCTGCACGACATCATGTCATCGGCTGTTATCCGTGCCTGCAAAGAGACCTTTGCTCGTCATGGCATCCCACTCACTGTGATGTCGGACAATGGCCCCTGCTTTGTGAGCCAGGAATGGTCTAACTTCCCCAGCAGGTACAACTTTGTACACGTGACGTCCAGTCCCCTGCACCCCCAGTCAAATGGCAAAGCAGAAAAGGGCATCCACATCGTAAAGAGGGTCTTCTGCAAGGCTGCTGATGCAGGATCCGACTTCTGCCTCGCCTTGCTGGCCTATCGCTTGGCTCCACTGTCCACGGGCCTGTCACCAGCCCAGCTGCTGATGGGTCGCACCCTCAGGACCACTGTACCGTCCATTCACGCCCCAGACCTCGTCCATGCTCTGATCCTTCAGTGGATGCAACAGTCTCGCGCGCAGCACAAGGCGGCGCATGACGCTCGAGCGACTGATCTTCCTGCTCTGGCGCCAGGTGACAACATCCGAATCCATCTTCCGGAGGGTGGCTGGTCTGCGACTGCTGTGGTTCTTCGGCTGATGGCTCCCCGCTCATTCCTGGTTCGTCTGCCTGATGGCTCCATTCGCCGCCACAATCGGCGTGCCCTTCGTCTGGTTCCACGCTCGCTACGCGATTCTCCACCGGTGCCACACCCTCTTGTTGTCCCTGACCTGGACTTTGTAGAGCTCCCAGATACTCTGCATCCTCCTTACTTGGCCGTGGCCCGCACCGATCCTCAGCCGGTGGCTCCTGACCCACCCTTGAGGCGGTCAACCCGAATTCGTCGCCGACCTCAGAGACTTGATTTATGAGCCTTACAATGTTGGACTCAATGCTTTGTTCTTTCATCCTGTTTCAGCATTTCACTAGTTTGTCTATAGCATTCGTTATTAGTTTTGTTGTTGGTGTAACACCTTGATTTTCTTTTCTCTGCACCAGGCACCTTCCCGTATATATAGACTAGCCTCATGTACATAGTTATGTAAATACTGCACACACATGGTCAGATACACTCATTACACGTTATTTATTCTCACATAGGCACATGTTCTTTGTAAAAAAGGGGGATGTCATAATATACATCAGTGCATTATGGTGCAATCACATACACACACTGATGGACATGCAGTAGGACCAACCAGCATACATAACACCGCAGCCAATCACCCAGTGAGAGCACAAGCACTATAAAGACAGGGGACAGGAGAGTTCCCGCTCATTCTAGCAGCAGCCAGCTCAGAGCACAGAACTCACAGCCTGCATCACAGACATTCACCATGTGCTGAGTGCCTCACCATAGCTAGTGATAGGAAAGGGTCCACAGTTAAGCTGGTATTGCTTATACCCACGTTTACAGTATGTTAGCATAGTTGAACAGTTAATAAAATAACGTGACACCACTTCCAGCATTGTTGGCTTGTTTGTGAACCAGAACACCCAACAGCTTCCACATCCTTTTCCTCAAATTTTGGAAGAGCTTGTATAAATTTAAACATCCCCACTAGTTCAAGTTGTTTCATTCCTATTTCATTTTCTTTTTCCCTTTCTTTTTCCTACATTTCTAACTGAATTTTAGATAATTTAATTGCCTCACTTTTCGAAATGCCTCACAATGCTTTCAATATCAGCTTTCCTTACCTCTGCAGTTAATCCCAACTCTAATTTATCTGCCAATTTAGTTAACTGACTCTTTGTTACTTTCTGTAAACCAGTCAAAGTTACATCTTGCATCTTTAGGAAAGTCTGAGCAATTTCAAACTCCATTTTAGATTCTAATCTGTACCTCACAGTAACTCCAATTCTTTTGTCCAGTACATCGCGACCCCACTTACTCCTTTTAAGGATTTACAGATCCCATCATTTAACAATAAATATCTCAACAAAATACCACTAACCAGCATCCAATAACCCTTGGTCCACATTTCAAAATATTGCAGGAGGCCCCCCCCCTCCCAAGCCCAGTTGATGATATAACTGGATGGGAATATCCCAGAATGGCTCAAAAGACCATGGGCTGGATTCTCCGGTCTGCAAACCACGTATTTCTCGGCCTTGCGCAGTTCGCTCATGATGGGATTCTATCTTCCTGCCGCTTGTTAATGGAATTTCCCATTGTAACGTGGCCGCGAAACAAGCTGGCGGGGATGCACTGCCGGTGGGGCAATTGAATTGCAATGACCGGAGAATTCCAGCCCAAAACATTTACATTTTTTAAAAAATAAAATAAAATGTGGAGGAACGTTACAGGATCACCAATTAATTTTAACAAGAAAAAACATTTATTAAACATGGAAAATTGGATTACAATACAATACTCCTTTGCTCCTCTTTTAATTTAACAAACACACACAGATTTTAAGATTAACACTGATTACGAAGTACATCTCAAGTTACAGTGGTCCCAATAACACATTCACTTTTAAGCACACAGATTGGCTGTGGTCAAATTCTCACAATCGTTCTGAACCCAAGTTAGTGCCTGTGACTTTCTCCTCAGAATCCCCCTCTCCCCCAATGAATCATATGCCATGAGCCACCTTGTCTCACTGAACTCTAGTTTCCACATGAGTGGTTTCAAATTCCGTTGTCAAAAAGTCATATTTGAAAATCTTACTTAAAATTCTGCTTTCCCTCTGCTATTTCCATCAAGGTTTCGCTTTCAGGTTTTACAGCTTTCCCTTCGGTTTCCTTTGTTTTAGGGCGGCATGGTGGCACAGTGGTTAGCACTGCTGCCTCGCAGCTCCAGGGTCCCCAATTCAATTCTGGCCTCGGGTGAATGTCTGTTGGACAAAGAACAAAGAAAAGTACAGCACAGGAACAGGCCCTTCGGCCCTCCAAGCCTGCGCCGACAATTCTGCCCGTCTAAACTAAAATCTTCTACACTTCCAGGGTCCGTATCGCTCTATTCCCATCATATTCATGTATTTGTCAAGATGCCCCTTAAATGTCACTATCGTCCCTGCTTCCACCACCTCCTCCAGCAGCGAGTTCCAGCCACCCACTACCCTCTGCGTAAAAAAACTTGCCTCGTACATCTTGTCTAAACCTTGTCCCTCGCACCTTAAACTTATGCCCCGTAGTAATTGACCCCTCTACCCTGGGAAAACTCCTATGACTATCCACTTGGAGTTTGCACATTCTCCCCCTCTTCATGGGTTTCCTCCGTGTGCACCGGTTTCTTCCCACAGTCCAAAGATGTGCAGGTTAGGTGGATTGGCCATTCAACAAATTGCTCTTCGTGTCCAAGAAGGTTAGGTGGGGTTACTGAGTAATGGGGATAGGGTGGAGGTGTGGGCTTAAGTAGGGTGCTCTTTCCAAGGGCCGGTGCAGACTCGATGTGCCAAATGGCCCCCATCTGCACTGTAATATCTATGACCTATGATTTATAAGAACATAGAACATAACAACATAAGAACTAGGAGCAGGAGTAGGCCACCTGGCCCCTCGAGCCTGCTCCACCATTCAATGAGATCATGGCTGATCTTTTGTGGACTCGGCTCCACTTTCCGGTCCGAACACCATAACCCTTAATCCCTTTATTCTTCAAAAAACTATCTACCTTTATCTTAAAAACATTTAATGAAGGAGCCTCTACTGCTTCACTGGGCAAGGAATTCCATAGATTCACAACCCTTTGGGTGAAGAAGTTCCTCCTAAACACAGTCCTAAATCTACTTCCCCTTATTTTGAGGCTATGCCCCCTAGTTCTGCTTTCACCCGCCAGTGGAAACAACCTGCCAGCATCTATCCTGTCTATTCCTTTCTTAATTTTATATGATTCGATAAGATCCCCCCTCATCCTTCTAAATTCCAACGAGTACAGTCCCAGTCTACTCAACCTCGCCTCGTAATCCAACCCCTTCAGCTCTGGGATTAACCGAGAGAATCTCCTCTGCACACCCTCCAGTGCCAGTACTTCCTTTCTCAAGTAAGGAGACCAAAACTGAACACAATACTCCAGGTGTGGCCTCACTAACACCTTATACAATTGCAGCATAACCTCCCTAGTCTTAAACTCCATCCCTCTAGCAATGAAGGACAACATTCCATTTGCCTTCTTAATCACCTGTTGCACCTGTAAACCAACTTTTTGCGACTCATGCACTAGCACACCCAGGTCTCTCTGCACAGCAGCATGTTTTAATATTTTATCATTTAAATAATAATCCCTTTTGCTGTTATTCCTACCAAAATGGATAATCTCACATTTGTCAACATTGTATTCCATCTGCCAGACCCTAGCCCATTCACTTAGTCTATCCAAATCCCTCTGCAGACTTCCAGTATCCTCTGCACTTTTTGCTTTACCTTAGTGTCGTCTGCAAACCTGGACACATTACCCTTGGTCCCCAACTCCAAATTATCTATGTAAATTGTGAACAGTTGTGGGCCCAATACTGATCCCTGAGGGACACCACTAGCTACTGATTGCCTACCAGAGAAACACCCATTAATCCCCACTCTTTACTTTCTATTAATTAACCAATCCTCTATCCATGCTACTACTTTCCCCTTAATGCCATGCATCTTTATCTTATGCAGTAACCTTTTGTGTGGCACCTTGTCAAAGGCTTTCTAGAAATCCAGATATACCACATCCATTGGCTCCCCCTTATCTACCGCAGCGTTAATGTCCTCAAAACATTCCACTAAATTAGTTAGGCACGACCTGCCCTTTATGAACCCATGCTGCGTCTGCCCAATGGGACAATTTCCATCCAGATGCCTCGCTATTTCTTCCTTGATGATAGATTCCAGCATCGTCCCTACTACCGAAGTTAAGCTCACTGGCCTATAATTACCTTCTTTCTGCCTACCTCCTTTTTTAAACAGTGGTGTCACGTTTGCTAATTTCCAATCCGCCGGGACCACCCCAGAGTCTAGTGAATTTTGGTAAATTATCACTAGTGCATTTGCAATTTCCCGAGCCATCTCTTTTAGCACTCTGGGATGCATTCCATCAGGTCCAGGTGACTTGTCTACCTTTAGCCCCATTAGCTTGCCCATCACTACCTCCTTGGTGATAACAATCAATCAAGGTCCTCACTGTCATAGCCTCATTTCCATCAGTCACTGGCATGTTATTTGTGTCTTCCACTGTGAAGACCGACCCAAAATACCTGTTCAGTTCCTCAGCCATTTCCTCATCTCCCATTATTAAATCTCCCTTCTCATCCTCTAAAGGACCAATATTTACCTTAGCCACTCTTATTTGTTTTATATATTTGTGGAAACTTTTACTATCTGTTTTTATATTCTGAGCAAGTTTACTCTCATAATCTATCTTACTTTTCTTTATAGCTTTTTTAGTAGCTTTCTGTTGCCCCCTAAAGATTCCCCAGTCCTCTAGTCTCCCACTGATCTTTGCTACTTTGTATGTTTTTTCCTTCAATTTGATACTCTCCCTTATTTCCTTAGATATCCACGGTCGATTTTCCCTCTTTTTACCGTCCTTCCTTTTTGTTGGTATAAGTCTTTGCTGAGCACTGTGAAAAATCACTTGGAAGGTTCTCCACTGGTCCTCAACAGTTTCACCATAAAGTCTTTGCTCCCAGTCTACCTTAGCTAGTTCTTCTCTCATCCCATTGTAATCTCCTTTGTTTAAGCACAAAACACGAGTGCTTGATTTTACCTTCTCACCCTCCATCTGAATTTTAAATTCCACCATATTGTGATCGCTCCTTCCGAGAGGATCCCTCACTATGAGATCCTGAATCAATCCTGTCTCATTACACAGGACCAGATCTAGGACCGCTTGTTCCCTCGTAGGTTCCATTACATACAGTTCTAGGAAACTATCGCGGATACATTCGATAAACTCCTCCTCAAGGCTGCCTTGACCGACCTGGTTAAACCAATCGACATGTAGATTAAAATCCCCATGATAACTGCTGTACCATTTCTAAATGCATCAGTTATTTCTTTGTTTATTGCCTGCCCCACCATAATGTTACTATTTGGTGGCCTATAGACTACTCCTATCAGTGACATTTTCGCCTTACTATTCCTGATTTCCACCCAAATGGATTCAACCTTATCCTCCATAGCACCGATGTCATCCCTTACTGTTGCCCGGATGTCATCCTTAAATAACAGAGCTATACCACCTCCCTTACCATCCACTCTGTCCTTCCGAATAGTTTGATACCCTCGGATATTTAACTCCCAGTCGTGACCATCCTTTAACCATGTTTCAGTCATGGCCACTAAATCATAGTCATTCACGATGATTTGCACCATCAACTCATTTACCTTATTCCGAATACTACGAGCATTCAGGTAAAGTACACTTATGTTGGCTTTTTTACCTCTGTTCTGAATCTTAACACCTCGATCAGTAACCTCTCCTAAGTTATATTTCCTCTTAACCTTTCTCCTAATTTTCCTTGTCGTTGAACCCATATCTTCATGTAACAACCTGCCGCGTCGCTTACCATTAATGTTTTCACTTCCTGTTTTATTCCTTTTAGTATTACTGGGCCTATTCACTGAGCTCCCCTCAGTCACTGTACCTTGTACTGTCGCCCTTTTTGATTTTTGACTATGGCTTCTCTGCCTTACACTTTCCCCCTTACTGCCTTTTGTTTCTGTCCCTGTTTTAAACTCCCTGCATCGGTTCCCCTCCCCCTGCCACATTAGTTTAAACTTTCCCCAACAGCTCTAGCAAACAGCTCTCGGACATCGGTTCCAGTCCTGCCCAGGTGCAGACCGTCCGGTTTGTACTGGTCCCACCTCCCCCAGAACCGGTTCCAATGCCCCAGGAATTTGTATCCCTCCCTCTTGCACCATCTCTCGAGTGTCACTTGTCAACAGCTCCTCCACAAATTACCTTCAAATTAGGGTGACCACGATGGAGGTATTCAAATTTCCCTTGCAACACCAATCAGCAGCTCTGCTCTACTGCCCTCTGCTGGATGCTTGTCTTCACTCGAACAGCTCGGGTCTCTAGCTCAGGTACACCTTCAATTTAGGGTGACCACGACGGAGGTATGCAAATTTTCCTTGCAACACCAATCAGCAACTCCGCTCTACTGCCCTCTGCGGGAAGGAAGCATCGCTGGCAAAGCCAGTACATATTTCCCGTCCCTTTTTGTCCTTGAGATGGATTAAAAAATAGGAAGCTTGCTTGTAAAGGACTTTATATGACCGCTCAATGTCTCAAACAACTTTACAGCCAATAAAGTACTTTTGAAGTGCAGGAAATGCTGCTGCAAATTTTCACACAGCCAGCCCCTGTGAAAATGTGATAATTACCAGACTATCTGTTTTTGTATGTTGATTGTGTGCCGGACACCAGGGCTAACTCCCCTGCTCTTGTTCAAAATAGTGCCACAGGATCTTTTGTATCACCCGAGCAGGCACATGGGGCCTCAGTTTAACACCCCATCTGACAGGTGGTGGTGGGGGTGAGCCCCTTCTGTTGAAGTGTGGTGCAGATGCACCCACAGTGCAGATTGGGAGGGAGTTCCAGGATTTTGACCCAGTGACGGTGAAGGAGTGGCAATATGTTTCAAAGACCGGATGATATTCCCATGCATCTACTACCCTGTCACTGTTCTTCAATGTGATAGAGGTCGTGGAAGGTGCAGCATTACTTGACGAATTGCTGCAGTGCAAATTCTAAATGGTACACACTGCTGCCACTGCGTTCTGGGGGTGGAGAGTGTCAGATTGATTTATCCTGGGTAGTGTTGAGCTTCTTGAGTGCGGGAGCTGCACTCATCCAGGGAAGGGGAAAATATTCCATCACACTCTTATTTGTGCCTGTCTATATTTTTTGAGAGTGAAGAAATGAATTACCCTGTACAGAGTTCCCAGCCTCCAACCTGTTCTAGCCACAGTATTTACATGGCCTATCCGGTTAAGTTTCCAGTCAATTCTGATCCCACGATATAAATGGTAGGAGATTCAGCAACAGTCGTGCTGTTGAATCGTCAGATTCTCTCTCGTTGGAGATGGTCATTGCTGGCATTTATGTGTAACAAATGTTATTTGCTACTTCTCAGCCAAAGCCTAAATGTAGCCCAGATCATGTTGCATCTCTTCACTCTCCAAAACCTACCTGGCACAAACAATCACAGCCATGTTCATTTGTGCTAAGTATGAGTCCAGAACAGAATAATTTTTCCCCTGGTTTCCATTGACATTAACATTGCTAGGGTCCTCTGATGCGTCAGTTGGTCAAATACTGCTTGATGTCAGTCAATCTCACCGTAGCTGTGGAATTTAAATATTTTGTTCATGTTTGTACTGGCTATAATAAGATCCGGAATGAAGTGGCCCTGGCAGAACCTATACTGAGCAATAGTTAGCAGGTTATTGCTGTGTAAGTGCCAATTGGTGGCACTGTCAATGACACCTTCCTTCACTTTGCCATGTGGGTAGGCGGATAGAGCAGTAATTGACTGCGTTGGGTTTGTTCTGCATTTTGTGACCAAGGTAACATCATTTCCCATATTGTCAGATAGATGTTGGTGTACTTGAACAGGTTTCTAGGGCCACGGCTAGTTCTGGAACACAAATTGAGCACAGTCATACTGCTGGGATGTTGCCTTTCCTGTATCCATGACAAATTATCACCGGTATGACCTTTCACACCTTTTCCTTCAGAATGTGACATGAAGGGTGAAAGGTATTGGAGTCAGCTATGTTATAATAATTATTATTCTTCGTCAGAACTCTTTAACTATTAAAACTAACAAATGAAAAATTGTGATTGGTTTGCACCTGTATTTGACATAGGTCCTTTTAACTTGCAAAACTCTTGCCTTTGGAAACTGAAGAGGAATACCTGGGTCTGCATGGTAGAAACCCAATCAGAGGCATAGCAGTTGAACCAAATCAGTGCATACTCAGGATCTGCATGCACGCATTTTATTACCGAATCCACAAGAGTTTTGACTGGATTTTTTTTTCCACCAATCCGATGTTATGGGTCCAGACCAGAAGCCCAATTTGTTTGTTAAGATCCCGGACTAGAACCCAATTGTTATGGGTCCAAGAATGAGAACCCCAATTTGTTATGGGATTCCGGACAAGAACACAACTTTTTACTTGGAAACCTGTGAGGAAATGTTACTGTACCACAGGAGTGATGACGCTGGCCGATAGTTGCAGAACTTGATTTGGAATTCCGGAAGCAACTGTCAAAACCTGGCCCTTCCCATTAATGATACCACCTGCAATCCAAAAGCTCTCCACATTCTTGTGTCTTGTTAGAAGACCTTACGTTGCCCTTGCAAAGATCAATGATTCCCTCCCTTTGTAATCACAGCGAACTACTAAAACAAACTTTAAAATATGACAATTCCTCACATTCAGCACACCCGAGGACAGAGAGGCCAAATGTTGTCCCATTGACACCCTGCCTGAGATCCACAATTCAGGGCTCAGGAGGATACAAACTGGGACTATTTTGGTGTTCTTGGCTTATTGCCAAATATGGCCCATACAACTTTTCTTCATGTGTTGACACAAACAGATTTTTTCAAACTTGAAACAGCTTTGATAAAAATACTCTGCATGCTTCCCTTTGGCAATATCACCTGAAGCCACAGCATTGGGTTTCATATTTATATGTCAACACCCAATTACACCTTACCACCACCTGTCTCAATTCCCCTCCCATTGCGAAATCATCAGACCGTCTGCCTGACATCCGATACTGGATGAACAGAACATTTCCTCCAACTGAATTTCTGGAAGATTGAAGCCATTGTTTTCAGGTTCCCTTCCCCAGCTACCATTTCATTCCCTTGGCTGAGATTTACAATGCTCCTGTGGAGTGCCCAGGATTGTTTCATTACATTACAGGTGCAATATGAACAAAACATTACAGCGCAGTTGTTGCGCCGACCGCAACGATGTTGCGCCGACCTGTGAAACCAATCTAAAGCCTATCTACACTATTCCATTATCATCCATATGTTTATCCAATGACCATTTAAATTCCAGAGTCCACTACTGTTGCAGGCAGGGCATTCCATGCCCCTACTACTCTAGAGTAAAGAACCTACCTCTGACATCTGTACTATATCTATCTCCCCTCAATTTAAAGCTTTGTCCCCTCGTGCTAGACATCACCATCCGAGGAAAAAGGCTCTCACTGTCCACCCTATCTAATCCTCTGATCAACTTGTATGCCTCTATTAAGCCACCTCTTAATCTTCTTTTCTCTAACGACAACAGCCTCAAGTCCCTCCGCCTTCCCTCATAAGATCTTCCCTCCATATCAGGCAACATTCTGGTAATTCTCCTCTGCACCCTTTCCAATGCTTCCACATCCTTCCTATAATGCGACGACCAGAACTGCACGTGCAATACTCCAAATGCGGTCGCACCAGAGTTTTGTACAGCTGCAGCATGACCTCATGGCTCCGAAACTCAATCCCTCTGCAAATAAAAGCTAACACACCGTACGCTTTCTTAACAACCCTATCAACCTGGGTGGCAACTTGCAGGGATCTATGGACACCGAGATCTCTCTGCTCATCCACACTGCCAAGAATCTTACCATTAGCCCAGTACTCTGTATTCCTGTTACTCCTTCCAAAATGAATCACCTCACACTTTTCTGCATTAAACTCCATTTGCCACTGCTCAGCCCAGCTCTGCAGCTTATCTATGTCCCTCTGTAACCTGCAACATCCTTCCGCACTATCCACAACTCCACCGACTTTAGTGTCATCCGCAAATTTATTCAGCCATCCTTTTACGCCCTCCTCCAGGTCATTTATAAAAATAACAAACAGCAGTGGCCCCAAAACAGATCCTTGTGGTACACCATCGGTAACTGAACTCCAGGCTGAATATTTCCCATCAACCACCACCCTCTGTCTTCTTACAGTTAGCCAATTTCTGATCCAAACCGCTAAATCACCCTCAATCAAATGCCTCCGAATTTCCTGCAATAGCCTACCATGGGGAACCTTATCAAACACTTTACTGAAATCCATATACACCACCCTCGTCCACCTGTTTGGTCACCTTCTCAAAGAACTCAATAAGGTTTGTGAGGCACGGCATACACTTCACAAAACCGTGTTGACTATCCCTGATCAAATTATTCCCTTCTAGATGATTATAAATCTGATCTCTGATAATCCTTTCCAAGACTTTGCCCACAACAGAAGTAAGGCTCACTGGTCTATAGTTACCGGGGTTATCTCTACTCCCCTTCTTGAACAAGGGGACAACATTTGCTATCCTCCAGTCTTCTGGCACTATTCCTGCAGACAATGATGCCATAAATATCAAAGCCAAAGGCTCTGCAATCTCCTCCCTAGCTTCCCAGAGAATCCTAGGATAAATCCCATCCGGCCCAGGGGACTTATCTATTTTCACACTTTCCAGAATTGCTAACACCTCCTCCTTATGAACCTCAATCACGTCTAGTCTAGTAGCCTGTATTTCAGTATTCTCCTCGACACCATTGTCTTTTTCCTGTGTGAATACTGATTTAAAATATTCATTTAGCGCCTCGCCTATCTCTTCGGACTCCACGCATAACTTCCCACTACTGTCCTTGACTGGCCCTACTCTTACCCTAGTCATTCTTTTATTCCTGACATACCTATAGAAAGCTTTAGGGTTTTCCTTGATCTTACCTGTCAAGGACTTCTCATGTCCCCTCCTGGCTCTTCTTAGCTCTCTTTTTAGGTCCTTCCTGGCTAGCTTGTAACTCTCAAGTGCCCTAACTGAACCTTCACATCTCATCTTTACATAAGCCTCGTTCTTCCTCTTGACAAGTGATTCAACTACTTCAATAAACCATGGTTCCCTTGCTCAACCACTTCCTCCCTGCCTGACAGGTACATACTTATCAAGGACATGCAGTAGCTGTTCCTTGAACAAGCTCCACATTTCAATTGTGCCCATCCCCTGCAGTTTCCTTCCCCATCCTATTCATCCTAAGTCTTGCCTAATCGCATCATAATTGCCTTTCCCCCAGCTATAATTCTTGCCCTGCGGTATATACCTATCCCTTTCCATTGCTAAAGTAAACGTAACTGAATTGTGGTCACTATCACCAAAGTGCTCACCTATCTCCAAATCTAACACCTGGCCTGGTTCTTTACCCAGTACCAAATCCAATGTGGCCTCGCCTCTTGTTGGCCTGTCTACATACTGTGTCAGGAAACCCTCCTACACACATTGGACAAAACTGACCCATCGAAAGTACTCGAACTATAGCGTTTCCTGTCAATATTTGGAAAGTTAAAGGCTCCCATAACAACTACCCTGTTACTTTTGCTCCTATCCAGAATCATCTTTGCAATCCTTTCCTCTACATCTCTGGTACTTTTCGGAGGCCTATAGAAAACTCCCAACAGGGTGACCTCTCCTTTCCTGTTTCTAACCTCAGCCCATACTACCTCAGTAGACGGGTCTTCATCAAACATCCTTTCTGCCACCGTAATACTGTCCTTGACTAACAATGCCACACCTCCCCCTGTTTTACCACCTTCCCTGAGCTTACTGAAACATCTAAACCCCGGAACCTGCAACAACCATTCCTGTCCATGCTCTATCCATGTCTCCGAAATGGCCACAACATCGAAGTCCCAGGTACCAATCCATGCTGCAAGCTCGCCCACCTTATTCCGAATGCTCCTGGCGTTGAAGTAGACACACTTCAAACCATCTTCCTCCTGCCGGTACACTCCTGCGACCTTGAAACCTTACTCATGACCTCACTACTCTCAGCCTCCTGTACACTGGAGCTACAATTCAGGTTCCCATCCCCCTGCTGAACTAGTTTAAACCCTCCCGAAGAGCGTTAGCAAATTTCCCCCCCCAGGATATTGACACCCCTCTGGTTCAGGTGTAGACCATCCCGTTTGTAGAGGTCCCACCTACCCCAGAATGAGCCCCAATTATCCAGGTATCTGAATCCCCCCCTCCTGCACCATCCCTGTAGCCACGTGTTCAACTGCTCTCTCTCCCTATTCCTCGTCTCGCGAGCACATGGCACGGAAATAATAACTCTGTTTGTTCTAGCTCTAACATTCCACCCTAGCTCCCTGAATACCTGCCTTACATCCCCATCCCTTTTCCTACCTATGTCGTTGGTGCCTAGGTGGACCACGACTTGGGGCTGCTCCCCCTCCCCCTTCAGGATCCCGACAACACGATCCGAGACATCATGGACCCTTGCATCTGGGAGGCAACACACCAACCGCGAGTCTCTCTCGTTCCCACAGAATCTCCTATCTGGCCCCCTAACTATGGAGTCCCCAATGACTAATGCTCTACTCCTCTCCCCCTTCCCTCCTGAGCAACAGGGACCGATTCTGTGCCAGAGACCTGTACCCCATGGCTTACCCCTGGTAAGTGGTCCCTCCACCAGTATCCAAAGCAGTGTACTTGTTACTAAGGGGAACGACCACAGGGGATCCCTGTACTGACTGCTTCCTCCCAGCTCCTCTCGCCATCACCCATCTATCTTCATTCTTCGGAGTAACTACATCCCTGAAGCTTCTATCTATGACCACCTCTGCCTCCCGAATGATCCGAAGTTCATCCAGCTCTAGCTCCAGTTCCCTAATGCGGTTTTTGAGAAGCTGGAGATGGGTGCACTTCCCACAGGTGAAATCAGCAGGGACACTGACAGGGTCCCTCACTTCAAACATTCTGCAGGAGGAACATTGCACTACCTTCCCTGCCATCCCCTCTAAATAACTTGCGGATAAAACAAGAAAAAGAAAGAGCTTCCCGGATATTCACTCAACCCCTTAGGTGAGAGGAGGTGGCTCCTCTGCCGCGCTTTTAACTCTGAGTTGATTTTTATGCAAGCTCCTGGAAACAGAGACAGAAAATTTTCCCCCCTGTTCCCAGATTTGTTTTTGTTGAATTTTATCTTTTTATGGTAATGGCAGCCTGCAGTTTTTGGATTGTGCACAAATGCATATGTGGAAATGAGATGGGCTAATAATACAGGAAACACTTGTACTGGTTTAAGATTATACACTAAACAAGATAATTAGATCTAATGGAGCAAAGCATCAGTTTGAAGTATTATCACTCTGCATTATTTATTATAATTGCCGTTTTAGAGTTAATCATTGTTGTGCGTGATTAGATGTTAACTTTTTTTGTGATGGGAAGATTAAGAGTTTTGGAGTAAACTTTGAGATTAGATGTTTTGTTACAATGATTGTGTTGGAATATATAATCTTATTGTCCAAGTATGTGAGAATTATTACCAATGCCTTTTAAACTTTCTAAACAATCTTTAATGAGCAACATTCAAAAATATAGGTGCATCTGACAGATGTCAGGTAGATAAGGCAATTGAGAAACAGAATAATTACCGAAGATTTGGAAGGAATAAGCAAATAAGAGAAGCGATAGGACAATGGGAACAAGACAGAAATATTAAAAGGGAAACCATAAGGATTTTCCAGGACTATCAATAGTGAAAAGGTGAAAAAGGAGTGGGAATTATTCGGGACATAAGGGGATTTATGTATGGAGGCATGTGGAATGACTGAGGTACCCAGCAAATTCTTTGCCTCGATCTTTGCTAAGGAAGAAGATGCTGTCCAAGCCATAGTGAAAGGGGAGGTAGTGGAGACTCTGGAATGCCTAAACATGGATGGAGGTAAATTACAAGCTGGCTGCACTTTAAGTTAATATGTCACCAGGATTGAATGAAATGCATTCATGGATACGGAGGGAATTAAGGGTGGAAATTGTGGAAACATAACTATAGTCTTCCTGTCATCTTTAGATATGTGGCTGAGGCCAGATGATTGAATAATTGCAAATGCTGCTGTGAGGATAAGTCCAGCAACCACATGCCAGTCAATTTAACCTCAGTGGTGGGAAAGCTTTTACAAACAATAATTTGGCTAGTGTCACTCGGGAGGATTTAAACTAGTATGGCAGGGGAGTGGGAACCAGAGCGTTAGCTTAGAAGTTGTCATAACTGAAGGGGAAATAGGGAACATAAATAAGAGAACAACATCACCCTCAGGCAGAGAAAAAACGGTGACAAGTGTGAGATGGCAGGTGGTTAATGCAGGATTGAGGGTGTTGTACCTTAATGCGCGCAGTATACAGAACAAGTTGCGCAACTTGAAATTGGCCGGTACGATGTTGTGGGCATCACAGAGATGTGGCTACAAGGGGATCAGTGCTGGGATCCAAATATTCAAGGATATGTGTCCTATTGAAAGGACAGGCAGATGGGCAAAAGGGATGGGGTTGCATTGTTAGTAAGGAATGAAGTTAAATCGATAGCAAGGAGCAATATAGGATCAGAAGGCATAGAATCTCTCCGGGTAGAGTTGAGGAATCGCAAAGGTAAAAAGAGCTTGATGGGAGTTATGTACAGGCCCCCTAGCAGTAGTCAGGATGTGGGACAGACAATAAATCAGGAGATAGAGAAAAAGCAATATCACAATGATCATGAGGGACTTCAATATGCAGGTGGACTGGGAAAATCAGGTTGGTAGTGGATCCCAAGGAAAGGAATTTGTGGAATGTTTTAAGAGATGTTTTTTGGCGCAGCTTGTGGAAGAGCTCACTAGGGAACAGGCAATTCTGGATTTGGTGATGTGTAATGAGGCAGACTTGATTAGGGATCTTTTTTAAAATAAATTTAGAGTACCCAATTCATTTTTTCCAATTAAGGGGCAATTTAATGTGGCCAATCCACCTACCCTGCACATCTTTGGGTTGTGGGGGCAAAACCCACACAAACACGGGAGAATATGCAAATTCCATACGGACAGTGACCCAGAGCTGGGATCGAACCGGGGACCTCAGTGCCATGAGGCAGTAATTCTAACCACTATGCCACCGTGCTGCCCTTGATTAGGGATCTTGAGGTGAAGGAACCCTGAGGGAACAGTGACCACAATTTGATCGAATTTACCCTGCAGTTTGAGAGAGAGAAGCTGGAGTCAGATGTAACGGTATTACAATTAAATAAGGGTAACTGCAAAGACATGAGGGAGGATCTGGCCAGAGTTGATTGGAAAAGAAGCCTAGCAGGGAAGACAGTGGAACAGCAATGGCAAGAGTTTTTGGTGGTTATTTGGGAGGCACAGCAGAAATTCATCCCAAGAAGGGCAGGACAAGGCATCCATGGTGGACGAGGGAAGCCCAGGACAGCATCAAAGCAAAAGAGAAAGCATACAAAGTGGTGAGGATTAGTGAGAAGCCAGAGGATTGGGAATCCTTTAAAAACGAGCAAAGGACAACTAAAAAAGCAATAAGGGGAGAGAAGATTAAATATGAGTGCAAGCTAGCTAGTAATATAAAAAAAATAGGAAGAGTTTTTTTCAATATATAAAAGGTAAGAGAGAGGCTTAAATAGACATTGGACCACTGGAAAACGTGGCTGGGGCAGTAATGACAGGAAACAAAGAAATGGCAGATGAACTGAACTTAGCATCAGTCTTCACGGTGGAAGATACCAGTGGGATGCCAGAGCTCCAGGAGAATCGGGGGGCAGTGCCCATCATTAAGGAGAAGGTTCTGGGGAAACTGAAAGATCTGAAGGTGGATAAGTCCCCTGGACTGGGTGGCCTACACGCCAGGGTTCTAAAAGAGATAGCTGAGGAGATTGTGGAGGCATTGGTGGTGATCTTTCAGGAATCACTGGAGGCAGGAAGGGTCCCAGAGGACTGGAAAGTAACTAATGTTTTCTTTAAGAAGGGAGTGAGGCAGAAGTCAGGAAATTATAGGCCAGTGAGCCTGACTTCGGTCATTGGTAGGATTTTAGAGTCCATTATTAAAGAAGAAATCGCGGAGTACTTGGAAGGGCATGATAACATCGGACTGAGTCAGCATGGCTTTATCAAAGGAAGGTCATGTCTGACAAATCTGTTAGAGTTCTTTGAGGAGATAACAAGGAAGTAAGACAAAGGAGAACCAGTGGACGTGATTGATTTAGATTTCCTGAAGGCCTTAGACAAGGTGCCGCATAGGAGATTGTTAAATAAGTTAAGAGCCCATGGTGTTCATGAAGCTTTGGGTGTACAGGGTACCATTTCATTATTTGCGGATAACCCAAAACTTGGAAATATTGTCAACTACGAGGAGGATAAAATGATAGACAAGCTGGTGGAATGGGCATACAACTGACAGATTTAATTAATGCAGAGAATTGTGAAATTATGCATTTTGGTAAGAGCCTGGAGAGTCAATAAAATTGTACCCTTTACTTTCTAAAGATGATGCAAGAGCAGAGGGGCCTACGGGTATATGTGCAAGAATTATTGAAATTGGCAACGCAGCTTGATCATAGAATCCCTACAGTGCAGGAGGCCATTCGGCCCATCGAGTCTGCACTGACTATATACACATTCCTGGGTTTTATTAATAGGGGTGTAGAATGCACAAGGACTAGTAATCGAGAGACCCGAGAGACTGTGTCTCTGGGGCCACAGGTTCAAATCCCATGGTGAAATTTGAATTCAATAAAATCTGGAATTAAAAGTCAAAAGATGACCATGAAACCACTGTTGATTGTCGTAAAAACCCATCTGGTTCGCTAATGTCCTTTAGGGAAGGAAATCTGCTGTCCTTACTTCGTCTGGCCTATATATGGTTGACGCTTAACTGGCCCTCAAGGGCAATAAGGGATGGGCAATAAAAGCTGGCACAGCCTGTGACATCTACGTCCCATGAACGAAATGCAACAAAGGTCTGGCAGTTCCCAAGCTGGTCAAGTTAAACTGTTGAAGAAAATTAGCTACCTGCTAAAGCTGCTCAATGTCATCACCACCTTCCACGACAACATGATGGGAAAGGTCAGCGATGAGAAGGCAACATTGGAACCCTTTGAGGTCCACAGTGTGATCAAACAAAGATGCATTCTGGCACCTGAGCTCTTCGGCATAGTCTTCTCTTTGCTGTCATATGCCTTCAGTTCATTTACAGAGAGTGTTACCTACACATCAAAAGAAGGCGATTTTGCCGTACCGGCCTTAAGTCCAAGATGAAAGTGTTCCAAATCCTCATCAGGGGGTTGCTCTCTTTTGTTGATGCCTCACTAACGTTGCATACAGAGGAATATCTTCAGCTACAAATGGATGCATGTGAAGACTTTGGTTTGACCATCATAAAGAAGACCATTGCCAGGGCCCAGGATATTGCCATACCGCCATCTATCAGTATTGACAATGGGATGCTGTTGATAGCTTCACATATTTAGGCTCCACAATCTGTCATTTGATGCTAAAATCAGTCAGTACATTGCAAAAATAGCAGCTGTTCTGTCAAAGTTGAGTAAGAGAGTGTTGAACAACAGTAATCTGATCAAGAAGCCTCGGCAATGAGTCAGCTAAGCCTGAGTCCTCAGTGCATTCCTCTACAGTATGTAGACCTGACAACATGTGCTACATCGGAGAAAGGCTAAAGTGTTTACACCTTCAATGACTCCGAAGTATCCTTGGCATCTCTGCTGGATAAGGTCACCATCTCCGAGGTCTTGGAGCATGATAATTCCATCAGCATAAACTCATTGCGAAGCTAATATCTTCATGTGATGTTTATTGGATGGATGATGGCCACAGGGTCACGACCTACTGGACATCCATACCATCGCTACAGGGACACTTGCATACGAAATATGCAGATGACAGACATTGACACAGACAACAGTTTCTGGTGGCTGTGACCTCTGCAGGCAGACTGGAAGGTCCTTGGGAGAGGCAAGACAAAATGTCAACCTCAGCTAACTGAGATGAGGGCCCAAAGGAAAGGGAAACCGACTGTGTTCACCAGCCATACATGTGGCAAAGACTGCCGTGTCAGTTTGGGTTCCTGAAACTCACCAGGCAATGTTTAACATAAGGTTGACTACCCAAGGCTCCCAAGATATTCATTGTCTCATGAGAAGGAAGGTTGTCAGAAGCCAGATGATGAGGTAGAAAACCACAGTTCCAAGGTTGCAGATGACAGAAAGATAGGGAGTATTGTTAGCGTGGTAGATGGAAGTATAAAATTACAAAGATGCACTGATAGATTGTGTGAAAGAGCAAAAATGTGTGACAAATGTATTTCAATGGAATAAAATATGAGGTCATGCATTTTGGAGCTAAAAGGAGTAGAACAGACTACTTTCTAAATGGCCAGCTGAAATTTTGGGTACCGGGTGCGTAGATAAAAATATTGTGAACATGTTCAGAAAGTAATTCCAAAGGTGAATGGAATGTTCCCTTTTATATTTTGTGCACAGGAATACAAGGGGCAGAGTGGTGTGGGCATGTGGCACATCGTCTAAATATTGGAGGCAGACCTTTCAGGAGTGAAGTTTCTCACACACAAAGGTTGTGAAGATTCAGAGCCCTTTTAAATATGAGATTAATAGATTTTTGTTACCTAAAGTATTAAGGGAAATGCGACAATGACAGGTATATGATCAACCATGGTCTCACTGAATTCCAGAATAATTTCCAGGAAATCAATGGCTGTGTCTTGTTACAATATTCCCATATAATGGTGGTAGGGGGT
Source organism: Scyliorhinus torazame (assembly GCF_047496885.1). Classification (NCBI taxonomy): domain Eukaryota; kingdom Metazoa; phylum Chordata; class Chondrichthyes; order Carcharhiniformes; family Scyliorhinidae; genus Scyliorhinus; species Scyliorhinus torazame. The sequence goes on along the minus strand of NC_092715.1, from coordinate 224,530,832 downwards.
GGGGCTGCAGAGGGAACTCACTCGTTTGTTTCCAATCTGATTTGACTTCCTGCAATTTAAACCAAGTGGTAATTCCCCTCTTTCCCACACCCCAAAACTGGCCTATTCACTTATCTTAGTGCCAGAACTTCTGGATCCCAGGAAATGCATATATCAGACACAGCAGCAGTGCAAACCTACCAGCAATTTATGTCAGGAAAGTATCAAATGGCATGCTAATGAACGCCAAACTTTGAGATGGGCCAAGTTTCCCCACTTTTCAGCCCAGGAGTACAATTGTAGCCAATATTTCAATGTAGTGTTAAGAGCCATTACGTATGGTTTCCACTGCAAATATTTGGTAGAGTATTGACTGTGGAACTATTTTAAAAGCAAATGCAACCAAAGGTCACTAAAAGATGCCCTGCTCTAGTTTCTGCTGGGCATTGTTTCAGAGCTGGGAAAGTATGAATTTATATAATTTATACTAAAATGTGCATGTTATTTCCAATTTGCTCATTTAAACAGCAGTAATTCCTCCTAGCACCCATCCCTAAACTGGAAGGTCTTTTGATTTTTTGGGGTTGCGTACTTCCCCAACCTAAGTTTCTGCGCACTTGTTTCTATTAATAAGCTCCAAGTTTGGTTTGGTTTATTGTCACGTGTACCAAGGTACAGTGAAAATATTGTTCTGCGTGCAGCTCAAACAAATCATTCCGTACATGAGAAGAAAATACATAATAGGGCAAACTTAAAATACACAGTGTAAATACATAGACACAGGCATCGGGTGAAGCACACAGAGTGTAGTACTACTCAGTGGAGAAGATGAGTGAAGAGATCAGATCAGTCCACAAGAGGGCACTTCTGGTTTGGGCCTCTTCAACCTCTGGGTCGGGTCGGTAGGAGTCCAGCTGGGTCGGGTCAGGTCGTTGGGTCCATTCCACAGGTGTCCGAAGATTTTCAAATCTTCAATAAAGCATAAAAGAGATAGGTTAGTGTTAGAATTAAGTTTTAAGAGATTATTACGGTTGTAGGAGATGTAAGAAGAGGATCTGTGAGAGAGAGCTCACAGAGTCTCCAAGTCCGGATGAACTGAAAAGGTTAATTTATTTGTGTACGCTAAAATGTGGGAAGGTGGGATTACAACATTATCTCCATACTCTCAGTAAAAGAGAGGAATTGAGGAAAGACCACACAGGGAATACATATTGGTCTACATCCAAAGTCTAGAATCAATGTCCAATTCCCTCAGAGAGGTTGGAGGGCTGAAAACCAAAGTGTAGAATTCACTTTTCCTATGGTGCTGTTTTAGAAGATGAGCTTGCCACTGCAAGATTAACTCTTGTAAACTATAGCACAGAACTTCCAACATAAAGTGTAGATGAGGCCAGAAGTTCAACCTTTCGGTGTGGTCTGCGAGATAGATGTTAAAGCAACAAACTGTGCTATACAGTTCGGAAAGACAATATTATTTGTTCCACAAGCCAGAGGCCTATGTATTGACCCCCATCTCTCTACCAGGTCTTCAACAAAGGATGTAAATCCATTCTCTGGAATTTGGCCGGATCTCAAATTCTGCTAAATGTCCCAGCCTTAAGAGTTGAAAAGAATGCTTGAGGGGTCATTTGTTTTAGCAGACCCTCAGTCTCCTGCTGGCAAGAATGAGGTCATCAAACACAAATGGTATTTGGACAGCTCTGTTTGAAACTGGGCTGTGCAGTCCCCTGGTTCATGGCACCTCGGGGACAATGAGGTGGAAGATTTTCTGAAACTGCGAAGTGGTTTATTCTGTTCTGAAGCCACAGCCAAACACGGGTTCAGTCATTTTAAGGATAGTGTTCGGCCAAGGACCAGTTTAAAAAATTTATAAATAGCAATGAGTGTGTATTATTTATATCTAGTATGTACAGTGTGAGGGCAGAATGCATCATAATATTTTTATGGTGTGCAATGTGACATAATTGTGTTATAGTTAAAAATGTTACATTTTATTTCTGTGGTTGGATGCATTTGTATGAAGACCAAGGTGGATTCACTGCCATTCTCCAAAACATCCATGGTCCAAGTTTTGCAAACCCTTCAGCAGATCTGTTAGGATACCGGACAAGAATCCCAAGCAAATTTTGTTTCATTTCTAAAACTCTGAGGGAAGAATACTTCACCCCAGAAGTGATGACTCTGACCAAAAGGTATCATGTTAAAACAAACTTTAATGTAAACACAGAATTAACTGCATTACCATCAAAGAAAATAGCTTTACAATTATTAGTTAAACATCTCTTAAACACACTATGCTACTAATTCTAATTAACCAACCCAATACAGTTTAACAAACCGATTACTTCGTTGTGTAGACCTTTGGAGAGAGTCCCTTTCAAGAATAGATTCAGCCCACTTCTGCCCAACTCAGCAAAAACTGCTGTTCAACTTCAAATCCTTTTGTCTTGTCAGACTCAAATCCTACGGCAAACTGCAAAACTACAGACAGACCTGGTTTCTCCCATTAATTTAATAATCTGTATCCCACTAAGATGTCACAATACCTGCTAAATAAAACTCCTCAAATTATCTACTCTCTAGGGAACCTCCAGCAGTCATAACAATATCCCATTAGCCCTTTATTTGTAACCAAGTAAGTAGTTGGAAAGAATCATGACCTCACCTTTTATGACTTCTTAATTACAGCTTTAGCAGACACAGTCTGGATACCTTAACCTAGGTTCTTTAATAATATTACTGCAACATTAGCCCTTTATTTGTAACCAAGTAAGTAGTTGGAAAGAATCATGACCTCACCTTTTATGACTTCTTAATTACAGCTTTAGCAGACACAGTCTGGATACCTTAACCTAGGTTCTTTAATAATATTACTGCAACAAATATATATCATAACCGAGGCTTTTAATAATATTACAACCAAAAATATAATAGAACATACAACATTACAGCGCAGTACAGGCCCTCGATGTTGCGCCAACCTGTGAAACCACTCTTAAAGCCCATCTACACTATTCCCTTATCGTCCATATGTCTATCCAATGACCATTTGAATGCCCTTAGTGTTGGCGAGTCCACTACTGTTGCGGGCAGGGCATTCCACGCCCTAATTACTCTCTGAGTAAAGAACCTACCTCTGACAACTATCCTATAATCTATCTCCCCTTAATTTAAAGCTATGTCCCTTCGTGCTAGACATCACCATCCGAGAAAAAGGCTCCCACTGTCCACCCTATCTAATCCTCTGATCGTCTTTGTCACCTCTTAACCTTCTCTCTAACAAAAACAGCCTCTCAAGTCCCTCAGCCTTCCCTCATAAGATCTTCCCTCCATACCAGGCAACATTCTGGTAAATCTCCTCTGCACCCTTTCCAATGCTTCCATAACCTTCCTATAATGCGGCGACCAGAATTGCATGCAATACTCCAAATGCGGCCGCATCAGAGTTTTGTACAACTGCAACATGACCTCATGGCTCCGAACCTCAATCCCTCTATCAATAAAAGCTAACACACCATACGCCTTTTTTAACAACCCTCTCAACCTGGGTGACAACTTTCAGGGATCTATGTACATGGACACTAAGATCTCTCTGCTCATCCACACTACCAAGAATCTTACCATTAGCCCAGTACTCTGTCTTCCTGTTATTCCTTCCAAAATGAATCACCTCACACTTTTTTGCATTAAACTCCATTTGCCACCTCTCAGGCCAGCGCTGCAGCTTATCTATGTCCCTCTGTAACTTGTAACATCCTTCCGCACTGTCCACAACTCCACCAACTTTAGTGTCATCTGCAAATTTACTCACCCATCCTTCTACGCCCTCCTCCAGGTCATTTATAAAAATGACAAACCGCAGTGGCCCAAAACAGATCCTTGTGGTACACCACTAGTAACTGGACTCCAGTCTGAACACTTCCCAGCAACCACCACCCTTTGTCTTCTTCCAGCTAGCCAATTTCTGATCCAAACTGCTAAATCACCCTGAATCTCATGCCTCCGTATTTTCTGCAATAGCCTACCGTGGGGAATCTTAACCGAAGTTGCTTCACAGGAGTATTATCAATGTTTGACACCGAGCCACCGAGAGCACATTAGCAGAGTGACTAAACCTTTCGTCAAAGAGGTATCAAAGCGAGCAGCATAATCAAAGACCCTTCCCACGCAGATTTGTCTCTTCCAACTTCTTCCATTGGGCAGAGAATACAAAGGTCTAAGAACATGCACTAACAGATTTACAAACAGCTTATTTCACACTATTAAATGACTCCTGAATAACCTTCTTATGGACTGAACTGATCTCTCTACTCACCTTCTCTATTGTTGAAGCACTACACTCTGTATGCTCACCCTTTGTCTAGTTATTTACATTGCGTGTTTATGTATGTCCAATGGTTGTTTTTTCATATATGGAATGATCTGTCTGGATTGCACGCAGAACAATACTTTTCACTGTACCTCGGTACTCGTGACAAATCTAAATCATCGGCGGTGCTGTCAAATGGCAATTAGTCAGCAGTGACCTGCTAATTTATGGCCACTTTGGCTTCCACCAGGCCCACTTGATTCTAAATATTATTACAGCCTTGGTCCAAACATGGACATCAGTTCCAGGGGTGAGGTGAAATTGACTGCTGATGATGTATAGGCAGCATTTGATCAGGTTTGGAATAATGAACCTTAGCAATTGAAGTAAATGGAATCAGGGGGTAAAGTTACCACTTGTTGGAGTCATACCTAGCTAAATGTCTCAGTCCCGGGACATCATTGCAAGAGTTCATCAGGACAATGTACTAGGTCCAGCCATATTGAGCTCCTTCACATAAGATCACAAGTAAGGATGTTCACTGATGATTGTGTGATGTCCACTCTTTTATGCAGCTCCTCAGATAATGAAGCAATCAGTGCCCACATGCAGCAAGAACTGGATAAAATTCAAGCTTAGGCTGATACAAAGGCTAGTGACCCACAAAAGTAACATAGAACAAGAGCTCTAGCATGCTCCGCCATTCAATGAGATTGTGGCGATCTGTGGCCTAACTCCATATATCTGCCGTTGGCCCATATGACTCTATACCTTTGCTCAACAAAAATGTATCTATCTCAGGTTTAAAATTAACAACTGATCCAGCATCAATTGCTGTTTGTGGAAGAGTGTTCCACACCTCTACCATCCTTTCTGTGTAGAAGTGCTTCCTAACATCTCTCCTGAATGGTCTGGCGCTAATTTTTAGACTATTTCCCCGAGTTCTAGAAACTCCAATCAATAGAAACTGTCGTTTCCAGTTAATATCTTGAAGAATTTGATCAGATCACCTCCACCCCCTACCTTCAAAATTCTAGGGGGAAAAAAGCCCTAATTTGTATAATCTCTGATCATGAAGTCCAGGTATCATTCTTGCACTCCCTCCAAGTTCAAGATATCCATCCTAAGGTGTGATGCCCAGATCTGCTCACAGTGCTCCAAGTGGGGTCTAACCAGGGCTTTGTAAAGCTGCAGCATAACTTCTGCATCCTTATTCTCCAGTCCTCTAGATTAAAAGGTCAGCATTCCATTAGCCCCCTTGATTACTTTCTGTACTTGTTTGAGGTATTGTAAAGATGTGTGCATCTGAACCTCCAGGTCTCTTTGGACATCCACTGAATTTAGCTTCATGCCATCTAGGAAGTACCCTGATAACAAAGAACAAAGAAAATTACAGCACAGGAACAGGCCCTTCGGCCCGCCCAGCCTGCGCCGATCCAGATCCTTTATCTAAACCTGTCACCTATTTTCCAAGGATCTACTTCCCTCTGTTCCCCGCCCGTTCATATATCTGTCTAGGTGCATCTTAAATGATGCTATTGTGCCCGCCTCTACCACCTCCCCTGGCAAACCGTTCCAGGCACCCACCACCCTCTGCGTAAAAAACCTTCCACGCGCATCTCCCTTAAACTTTCCCCCTCTCACCTTGAAACCGTGACCCCTTGTAATTGACACCCCCACTCTTGGAAAAAGCTTGTTGCTTTCCACCCTGTCCATACCTCTCATAATTTTGTAGACCTCAATCAGGTCCCCCCTCAATCTCCGTCTTTCCAACGAAAACAATCCTAAGAGGGGCACCAATATCCTGGGAGGGAGGTTTGCTAGTACTCTTCGGGAGGGTTTAAACTAATTTGGCAGGGGAATGGGAACCGGATTTGTAGTCCAGCAACTAAGGTAGCCGATATTCAGGACGCCAAAGCATGTAATGAGGCAGTGGGGAAGGGAACACTGACAAAGGAGAGTATTTGCAGGCACGGAGATGGGTTGAAGTGTGTATACTTCAACGCAAGAAGCATCAGGAATAAGGTGGGTGAACTTAAGGCATGGATCGGTACTTGGGACTACGATGTGGTGGCCATCACGGAAACTTGGATAGAAGAGGGGCAGAAATGGTTGTTGGAGGTCCCTGGTTATAGATGTTTCAATAAGATTAGGGAGGGTGGTAAAAGAGGTGGGGGGGTGGCATTATTAATTAGAGATAGTATAACAGCTGCAGAATGGCAGTTCGAGGAGTATCACCCTATTGAGGTAGTATGGGTTGAAGTCAGAAATAGGAAAGGAGCAGTCACCTTGTTAGGAGTTTTCTATAGGCCCCCCAATAGTAACAGAGATGTGGAGGAACAGATTGGGAAACAGATTTTGGAAAGGTGCAGAAGTCATAGGGTAGTAGGCATGGGCGACTTTAACTTCCCAAATATTGAGTGGAAACTCTTTTTAGATCAAATAGTTTGGATGGGGTGGTATTTGTGCAGTGTGTCCAGGAAGCTTTTCTAACACAGTATGTAGATTGTCCGACCAGAGGAGGGGCAATATTGGATTTAGTACTGGGTAATGAACCAGGGCAAGTGATAGATTTGTTAGTGGGGGAGCATTTTGGAGATAGTGACCACAATTCTGTGACTTTCACTTTAGTAATGGAGAGGGATAGGTACGTGCAACAGGGCAAGGTTTACAATTGGGGGAAGGGTAAATACGATGTTGTCAGACAAGAATTGAAGTGCATAAGATGGGAACATAGGCTGGCAGGGAAGGACACAAGTGAAATGTGGAACTTGTTCAAGGAACAGGTGCTACGTGTCCTTGATATGTATGTCCCTGTCAGGCAGGGAAGAGATGGTCGAGTGAGGGAACCATGGTTGACAAGAGAGGTTGAATGTCTTGTTAAGAGGAAAAAGGTGACTTATGTAAGGCTGAGGAAACAAGGTTCAGACAGGGCATTGGAGGGATACAAGATAGCCAGGAGGGAACTGAAGAAAGGGATTAGGAGAGCTAAGAGAGGGCATGAACAATCTTTGGCGGGTAGGATCAAGGAAAACCCCAAGGCCTTTTACACATATGTGAGAAATATGAGAATGACTAGAGCGAGGGTAGGTCCGATCAAGGACAGTAGCGGGAGATTGTGTATTGAGTCTGAAGAGATAGGAGAGGTCTTGAATGAGTATTTTTCTTCTGTATTTACAAATGAGAGGGGCGCTATTGTTGGAGAGGACAGTGTGAAACAGATTGGTAAGCTCGAGGAAATACTTGTCAGGAAGGAAGATGTGTTGGGCATAGACAAGTCCCCTGGGCCTGACGGGATATATCCAAGGATTCTATGGGAAGCAAGAGATGAAATTGCAGAGCCGTTGGCAATGATCTTTTCGTCCTCACTGTCGACAGGGGTGGTACCAGGGGATTGGAGAGTGGCGAATGTCGTGCCCCTGTTCAAAAAAGGAACTAGGGATAACCCTGGGAATTACAGGCCAGTTAGTCTTACTTCGGTGATAGGCAAAGTAATGGAAAGGGTACTGAAGGATAGGATTTCTGAGCATCTGGAAAGACACTGCTTGATTAGGGATAGTCAGCACGGATTTGTGAGGGGTAGGTCTTGCCTTACAAATCTTATTGAATTCTTTGAGGAGGTGACCAAGCATGTGGATGAAGGTAAAGCAGTGGATGTAGTGTACATGGATTTTAGTAAGGCATTTGATAAAGTTCCCCATGGTAGGCTTATGCAGAAAGTAAGGAGGCATGGGATAGTGGGAAATTTGGCCAGTTGGATAACGAACTGGCTAACCGATAGAAGTCAGAGAGTGGTGGTGGATGGCAAATATTCAGCCTGGATCCCAGTTACCAGTGGCGTACCGCAGGGATCAGTTCTGGGTCCTCTGCTGTTTGTGATTTTCATTAATGACTTGGATGAGGGAGTTGAAGGGTGGGTCAGTAAATTTGCAGACGATACGAAGATTGGTGGAGTTGTGGATAGTAAGGAGGGCTGTTGTTGGCTGCAAAGAGACATAGATAGGATGCAGAGCTGGGCTGAGAAGTGGCAGATGGAGTTTGAAAAGTGTGAGGTTGTCCATTTTGGAAGGACAAATATGAATGCGGAATATAGGGTTAACGGTAGAGTTCTTGGCAATGTGGAGGAGCAGAGAGATCTTGGGGTCTATGTTCATACATCTTTGAAAGTTGCCACTCAAGTGGATAGAGCTGTGAAGAAGGCCTATGGTGTGCTCGCGTTCATTAACAGAGGGATTGAATTTAAGAGCCGTGAGGTGATGATGCAGCTGTACAAAACTTTGGTAAGGCCACATTTGGAGTACTGTGTACAGTTCTGGTCGCCTCATTTTAGGAAGGATGTGGAAGCTCTGGAAAAGGTGCAAAGAAGATTTACCAGGATGTTGCCTGGAATGGAGAATAGGTCTTACGAGGAAAGGTTGAGGGTGCTTGGCCTTTTCTCATTAGAACGGAGAAGGATGAGGGGCGACTTGATAGAGGTTTATAAGATGATCAGGGGAATAGATAGAGTAGACAGTCAGAGACTTTTTCCCCGGGTGGAACTCACCATTACAAGGGGACATAAATTTAAGGTGGAAGGTGGAAGATATAGGAGGGATATCAGAGGTAGGTTCTTTACCCAGAGAGTAGTGGGGGCATGGAATGCACTGCCTGTGGAAGTAGTTGAGTCGGAAACATTAGGGACCTTCAAGCAGCTATTGGATAGGTACATGGATGACGGTAAAATGATATAGTGTAGATTTATTTGTTCTTAAGGGCAGTACGGTAGCATTGTGGATAGCGCAATTGCTTCACAGCTCCATGGTCCCAGGTTCGATTCCGGCTTGGGTCATTGTCTGTGCGGAGTCTGCACGTCCACCCCGTGTCTGCGTGGGTTTCCTCCGGGTGCTCCGGTTTCCTCCCACAGTCCAAAGATGTGCGTGTTAGGTGAATTTGCCAATGATAAATTGCCCTTAATGTCCAAATTGCCCTTGATGTTGGGTGGAGGTGTTGAGTTTGGGTATGGTGCTCTTTCCAAGAGCCGGTGCAGACTCAAAGGGCCGAATGGCCTCCTTCTGCACTGTAAATTCAATGATAATCTATGATTAATCTCGGACAAAGGTTCGGCACAACATCGTGGGCCGAAGGGCCTGTTCTGTGCTGTATTTTCAATGTTCTATGTTCTAATCTACTCAACCTTTCTTCATAGCTAGCACCCTCCATGCCAGGCAAAATCCTGGTGAACCTCCTCTGCATCCTCTCTAAAGCAGCCACATCCTTCTGGTAATGTGGCGACCAGAACTGCACGCAGTATTCCAAATGTGGCCTAACCAAAGTCCTATACAACTGTAACATGACCTGCCGACTCTTGTACTCTATACCCCGTCCGATGAAGGCAAGCATGCTGTATGCCTTCTTGACCACTCTATCGACCTGCGTTGCCACCTTCAGGGTACACTGGACCTGAACTCCCAGGTCTCTCTGTACATCGATTTTCCCCAGGACTCTTCAATTGACCATATAGTCCGCTCTTGAAATAGATCTTCCAAAATGCATCACCTAGCATTTGCCTGGATTGAACTCCATCTCCCATTTCTCTGCCTAACTCTCCAATCTATTTATATTTTGCTGTATTCTCTGACAGTCCTCCTCACTACCTGCAACTCCACCAATCTTAGTATCATCTGCAAACTTGCAATTCAGATCACATATACCTTCGTCCAGATCATTTATTTATATCACAAACAACAGTGGTCCGACCACTAGTCACCTTTCTCCATTTTGAGACACTCCCTTCCACCACTACTCTCTGTCTCCTGTTGCCCAGCCAGTTCTTTATCCATCTAGCCAGTACACCCTGAACCCCATACGACTTTACTTTTTCCATCAACCTGCCATGGGAAACTTTATCAAACGCCTTACTGAAGTCCATGCATATGACATCTACAGCCCTTCCCTCATCAATTAACGTTGTCACTTCCTCAAATAATTCTATTAGGTTTGTAAGACATGACCTTCCCTGCTCAAAACCATGCTGCCTATCACTGATAAGTGTATTTTCTTCCAAATGTGAATAGATCCTCCCTCAGTATCTTCTCCAACAGTTTGCCTACCACTGACGTCAAGCTCACAGGTCGATAATTCCCTGGATTATCCCTGCTACCCTTCTGAAACAAAGGGACAACATTAGCAATTCTCCAGTCCTCCGGGACCTCACCTGTGCTCAAGGATGCTGCAAAGATATCTGTTAAGGCCCCAGCTATTTCTTCCCTCGCTTCCCTCATAAACCTGGGATAGATCCAATCCGGACCTGGGGACTTGTCCACCGTAATGCCTTTTAGAATACCCAAAACTTCCCCCTTCCTTATGCCGACTTGACCTAGAGTATTTAAACATCCATCCCTAACCTCAACATCCATCATGTCCCTCTCCTTGGTGAATACCGATGCAAAGTACTCATTAAGAATCTCACCCATTTCCTCTGACTCCACGCATAAATTCCCTCTTTTGTCTTTGAGTGGGCCAATCCTTTCTCTAGTTACCCTCTTGCTCCTTATACACGAATAAAAGGCTTTGGGGTTTTCCTTAACCCTGTTAGCCAAAGATATTTCATGACCCCTTTTAGCCCTCTTGCGCGTTTGAGATTTGTCCTACTTTCCCGATATTCCTCCAAAGCTTCATCAGATTTAAGTCGCCTAGATCTTATGTATGCTTCCTTTTTAATTTTAGCTAGTCTCAGAATTCCACCCGTCATCCATGGTTCCCTAATCTTGCCATTTCTATCCCTCATTTTCACAGGGACATGTTTCCTGCACTCCAATCAACCTTTCCTTAAAAGACTCCCACATTTCAAATGTGGATTTACCCTTGAAGAGCTGCTCCCAATCCACATTCCCTAGCTCCTGCCGAATTTTGTTATACTTGGCCTTTCCCCAATTTAGCACTCTTTCTTTAGGACCACTGTCGTCTTTGTCCATGAGTATTCTAAAACTTACGGAATTGTGATCGCTATTCCCAAAGTAATCACCGACTGAAACTTTAACCACCTGGCCGGGATCATTCCCCAATACCAGGTCCAGTATGGCCCCTTCCCGAGTTGGACTATTTACATACTGCTCTAAACAAACTCTCCTGGATGCTCCTTACAAATTCTGCTCCATCTACGCCTCCAACACTACATGAGTCCCATTCAATGTTGGTGAAGTTAAAATCTCCCATCACGACCACCCTATTGCTCCTACATTTTTCTATAATCTGTCTACATATTTGTACCTCTACTTCACGCTCGCTTTTGGGAGGCCTGTCGTAAAGTCCCAACAATGTCAGTGCACCCTTCCTATTTCTTAGCTCGACCCATATTGCCTCAGTGCTCGAATCCTACATCGTGCCCTCCTTCATCAAAGCTGTGATATCATCTCTGACCAGTAATGCAACTCCTCCACCCCTTTTACCTCCCTCTCTATCCCTCCTGAAGCATCTATACCCTGGGATATTTAGTTGCCAGTCTTGTCCTTCCCTCAACCACGTCTCCGTAATACCAATAACATCATATTCCCAGGTACTAATCCAAGCCCTAAGTTCATCTGCCTTACCTGCTACACTTCTCGCATTGAAACAAATGCACCTCAGACCACCTGTCCCTTTGCGTTCATCATCTCTTCCCTGTTTACTCTTCCCCTTAGTCACATTGAGTTTATTATCTAGTATCTTACTGGTTTTAGTTGCTGCCTCTTTACTGACCTCTGATTTCCTAATCTGGTTCCCATCCCCCTGCCACATTAGTTTAAAACCTCTCCAACAGTGTTAGCAAAAGCACCCCCCGGTCCAAAATGGATAACCTCACACCCGATTCAATTGAAATCCATCTGCCACAGTGTTGCCATTCACTTAGTCTATCAATATCTCATTGTAATTTTCTGGTGTCATCCACACTGTCTGCAATTCCACCCAACATTGTGTTTAACTGTATGCAGGTATTGGCAATAGTTGGAGATTCATTTGAGCCCCTATAAATACACAGATTGAAACTGTGAATATGGTATATGCTTGTAACGTGTAATTCTATAAATAAATATAAGGATGTGTAAAGATTGGCTGAAGTTATATCCTTCACCAACTGGCTTTCTGGACTAAAACATAAGCCTAGAGAATGGTTGCTTCGAGCTAAAATGTTGAAGGACTGAAAACTACAATCCTGGTCGCATAATGAAAATGGCAGAGAGAAGTATAAATTGTCGGCGTTTACTTTGTAATGTTCTTGGAGTTTGAACTATCTGACCAGTGGAAGAGTGAAGTGGATTAATGGGTACAGGTTACATCATTACCAAGGATGAAATTCGGTATAGCCTGAGCATTGTGGCTCCCTATCAGAAGTAAAATCAGAATTAAAGTATTTTCTTATCGAAGTACCCATACTTTAATAATGATAAGTTCGGACCTTCTATTGTCTTGGATCAAAACCTACTCTCAAACACATGAGGTATAATCAGTGCTGATTTTGGAAAACTAGATAGTCATTCTATGGAAGAACATAAAAGGATTTTTACTCGATTTTATAAAAGATTGACAAAATTCAGTTTGGGGATCCTTTGATTAGTGTGAGCCTTTAAATTGTTGGATTTTGCAAAGGTGTCCCGTGTATGGAGAGGCTTTTGGTTCCAACTGCATTTGGTCCTTGGAAGAGGGAAATGCTGTTGGTGCAGATATCTGCTGCATTAAAAAAAGTGTCTTGGGGAAACAATCATTTTCTTCAGTCTTCATGGAAAAAGTGGGAATTCTGCATTTCTATAAAGAATAGAAAATTCAATAATTGATGGATTTTGAAACGGTCCAGATACTGGATATAGCAATCAATAAAATGAGGGTAAAAGCACTTTAACTACTACTAATAATAATAATCATTATCATCACAAGTAGGCTTACACTAACACTCCAGTGAGGTTACTGCGAAAGTCCCGAGTCGCCACATTCCGGCGCCTGTTCGGGTACACAGAGGGAGAATTCAGAATGTCCAAATTAACTAACAGCACGTCTTTCAGGACTTGTGGGAGGAAACCGGAGCCCCCGGCAGAAACCTATGCAGACACGAGGAGAACGTGCAGACTTCACACAGACAGTGACCCAAACCAGGGATCGAACCTGGGACCCTGGAGCTGTGAAGCAACAGTGCTACCCCTGTGCTACCATGCTGCCCACTAGATCTGGTTATTACAACAGGAGACAGAATTGAATAAGCAATAATAGGCAAATTAATGCAAGAATACTTGAGGTACAATTTTTGGGTGCAGCTGGTATCACAAAAGTATTACAAAGCAATTAACCACCCAAAGCAGCAATGCAAGGTCCACAAAATGACACATGACGAAGAGAATTCTGAGAAACTAGATGACGATACTGATGAAATTCAAACAAATTTTACTGGTTGCAAGGAGTTTTAGAACTGTTATGAACATGTTAGCCATGGACTTGTTTAACTGTGCAGTGAGAGATAGTACTTGCACTTCAACAGTATGTGGAACAAATTGGTTAAAATCTACCTTGATAGAATTAGTCACCACAAGGTTAAGGAATATAAAAGTGTTACTTGCATGGTTTGGTGACCTTTGAGGTCACTAAAATAAATAATTAATTTGCAAGTTAGTTGGAGTAACCCATTTTATTAGTAGTTTCTCGTAAGATACCCATCCTTTTGAGTAATCCTTCCATGAAAAAGGCACATGAGAAACTTGATATTGAGTTCAATGAAGCCATTATTTTTTAAGATGTCAGTGGATATGCAGTTTCTCTAGTTGGTACATTATTGCACCCTCTGAATAAAATCTGATGTTTCCCATCAGTGTTCGATAGCATAAATAATAACATCAGGTGATGAATCAAATTGGGCGGCACGGTGGCTGGCACTGCTGCCTCATAGCTCCAGGGACCCAGGTTCATTTCCGGCCTTGAGTGACTGTGGAGTTTACATGTTCTCCCTGTGTCTGCGTGAGATTCCTCTGGGTGCTCCAGTTTCTTCCCACTGTCCAAATATGTGTAAGTTAAGCGGATTGGCCATGCTAAATTGCCCCTTAGTATCCAAAGTTGTGCAGGTTAGTGGGATTATGTGGATAGGGTGGGGAAGTGGGCCGAGGTCAGGTGCTCTTTCAGAGGGTCAGTGCAGAGTCGATGGGCTGAATGGCCTCCTGCACTGTAGGAATTCTATGGTTCTATATTATAATCTACCATTAATAAATCTCACATTCCCCGCTTCTTTGAACAACACAATTATTTTTTTACCATTAGCTATATAAATTCTATATATTACATATAAATAATTGGAAAGCAAAATAAAATATTTGTTTTCCATTTCATCATTATAACTTCAGACACCCCTTTTCTAGCACATCTCACAATTTCGTGGAGCCGACATTCCTTTTTGTAAAAGCCTGATAATTGAATTGGTTACTATCATCAACCCATCAAATCTTCGAGATCTCTATTCTCTCTCATATTCCTTTTCAACTAGCTAGGTCTATTACTTTTCATTGAATAAATATTGTTCCATAGGGATCAGTTACCAACATAGCATTATGTGGGCAAACTTTGCTCAGATTGCCCCCTGTGTAGCATTTCCGCCAGCATATTGGATGAGTAAACCCCCATATTTATTACTTCTACTAATGCCAGGGTTTCATTACCCTTTATTATTTTCTTTACTTCCCAAGCTAATGGGCAACACTTATTATTCTTTCCCACCAAGTATATAATGAACCCTGCTGTATCTATCTGGAAGATCGGCATGTGAAATGTCATTAAAAATCGCTAACCACCTATCTTCTGGATAACCCTAGGCTGGAACTTGTGCATTTCTTGGAATTCAATTTCTTTAATATTTTATTTGCTCTCAGAACTTCCTCAACTGTAACTTGTTTCATTATCGTACTCCGTTCCAATATGCCATAACTCGTGTCCGGTCTAGTCTGGATGTACAACCAGTTCAACTGTGCAATCAAACACCTTAATTGGTCTATTTCTTCCTTGGGTGCAGGACTTAATCTGTGCTTAATACTTTGTTGACCTCTGAAGTCAGCCACCATGGAAACCTCTATCCTTTGCTTTACTTCACAGTTGTCTGTATTTGAGATGAAAGTAGTAGAAAATGACTGTCTTCCCAAAAACTTATTTAGGGCAGCAGCTACAGCAAGTGGCTCTAACAGCAAGCGTTTGCCATGGAATTGAACCACTGTCAATACCAAAAATCTATCGACATGATAAATGCACGCACAATAGAGTAACTTAAATACCAATACAGATTGAGATGTCAAGGTTAAACTTTTTCAGTCTTTTATATCACTATCAAAATCCATAATATATTCCTTCATCGATCGATCATTTGTTTTCCTAATTCTATGAAAGGTTGACGATGCTTCATATCCTTTTGGCAAAACCTATCCAAAAACTGTAATAGAAGAGTTAATCCTTATTCTGTATCCAGGGCATCCACATCCGATTCTGAAAATATTTTATTCCAAATTGTACCTTTTGCTGGTAATGACAAAGACATACCTTGTTTCTTCGGTCCAACAAAGTAACTGGTGTCCATATCTCAACTTCAGTTTTCCATTGCTGATATGGTTCTGCCTCTAGGGAATAAAATGGTGGTTAGTCAATGTAGTGATCTCTGTATGTAGTAATACATGATCAAGTAATGTTAAGCAAGTACATGCAAATGATCACTAGATGGCCACACTGCCAAGATCTATCAAAAGGTTTTCCCGCTCTTTCTTGGAAGAGTGTGTGTTCGGAGTGTGGAGAGTACAGCAGGGAAACAGTTCGAGAGAAGAAGTTAACAGATCTTAGTATATAGCATTATCTTATTTAATAGTCTAATCTATAGTTATTTGTTTGTTTACTAGTTCAGTGTTGAAGTAAAAAGAACTCACTAGTTTATTTCATATTACTCATTAAATTATTTTGTCATCACTGAAAGACTACATCTATATTTCAATAACTCGACTAGACAAAAAGAGAGATATATATATATATTACAAAATCGTAATATAGCAGTCAAAGCCTGAGCTTTTGCAATGTCCTTCTGCCAATCTACAACTGAAATAGTTAGCAGCAGTCCTTTTCTGAGTATAGAGACAAAATCTTCTTATTCAGCAGTCAATACTCTGCTACCATGCTAGAAACTTGCACAGAAAATAGAAGCAGGAGGAGGCCATTCGAGCCTGCTCAACCATTTATTTTGAAATTACACAATGTTTTCGGCTCAACTACTTTTTCTGGGAGTGAATTTCACAGATTCACCACTCTCTCTGGGTGAAGAAATTTCTCCTTATCTCAGTCCTAAAGGGATTACCCCCTTATCCTCAAATATGACATCTAATTCTGGACTCCCCCACCATCGGGAACATTCTTTCTGAATCCTGATAGAATTTTACAAGTTTTTATGAGATCCCCTCTCAGTCTTCTAAATTCAAATTAATATAATCCTAACCGACTTAGACTCTCCCCATATGACATTCCCGCCATCCCAGGAATCAGCCTGATAAACCTGGTCTGCACTCCCCTCATAGCAAAAACATCCTTCATCAAATAAGGATACCAAAACTGCACATAATACTCCAGGTGTGGCCTCACCAATGCCCTATACAATTGCAGTAAAACATCCCTATTCCTGTACTCAAATCCTCTCACAATGAAGGCCAACATACCATTTGCCTCCTTTACTGCTTGTTGTAGCTGTGCACTTATTTTAGCGACTGATGCACCAAAGTCTCGCTCAGTATCCATGTCTCTCAATTTACACCCATTCACATGATAACTGGCCTTCCTATTAATTGGCCTTCCTATTTTTGCTACCAAAGTTGATAACCTCATGTTTACCCACATTATGCTGCATCTGTCATGCATATGCTCATTCACTTAGTCTGTCCAAATCCCGCTGAAACATCTCTGCATCCTCCTCACAGCTCACCCCCCCACTCAACTTTGTATCATCTACAAATTTGGATGTATACTGTATTTAGTTCCCTCATCCAAATCATTAATATATAATGTAAACAGTTGGGGTCCTGGCACAAATCCCTGCGATACCCCACTAGTCACTGCCTGCCAATCAGAAAAAGAACCATTTATTCCAACTTTTTGCTTCCTGTCTGCTAACCAGCTTTCTATCTATCTCAACCCGTAGTGAGGCAGGTTGGAATCACGGAGGGAGTTGCAAGTGTGGGGCCGGTGTTGATGGTGCAGAGAGGGTGGACATGGGAGTGGGTTGTCCGCCGGTGGGGGTGGGACAGGGTGTTGGTGCTGCCATCGGCCAGGCCCCTTGGTCGATGAACCTGGAGGTGATTTTAGAGTGTCGCATGTGCGGAGGCCCTAGCGCGCACGTGGTGCGACCTCCTGTGCCTGCCCGGCTCCATGTCCTGGACCTCCTCCACATCGTCCTTGTCGGATGAGGCCTGGCTTTCATTTCCCCTCCTCCAGCACGTCGCCCCTCTGCTGCACAATGTTGTGCAGGACGTAGCAAGCCACAACGATGAGGGAAATTCGACCAGTGCTTTACTGGAAGGCCCATCTAGAGCAATCCAAGCACCTAATTGGTTCTTCAGGATGCTAATGCAATGCTTGATCACGGCCCAGGTTACAGGATGGACATTATTGTAGGCGTCATCAGCCACGAACGCAGCAGATGACCCCTGTCACCCAAGAGGCTTGAATGTGTCGAGAACCATAGAGTGTGCCAGGGTGAAGCAGTCGTGCACACTGCCCAGGTATCAGGCACAGACATGCATGATGTGCAGCTCATGGTCACACACCAGCTGCACGTTCATGGAGTGGTAACCGTTTCGGTTTGTGAAGGCCACCCTCTCGGGCGCCGGTACTCGTAGGGGGACCAACATTTCATCGATCACCCCCTGGCCTAGGGGCATCCCACTGAAGGCAGTGAACCCCGCTGCCCGGGAAACCTGGTGCTCTCCGTCCACATTGAAGCTGATATATTGTGCTGACCGGGCTTATAGAGCCTCCATGACGGCACAGATGCACCTGTGCACTGAGATCACCTTGAAGGCCACTGGGAGCGGGTGTCTTTCCCCCCTGCTGCCCATCCACCATCATATCCTCCAGGCTTCCAGGAGCTCCATGATCTGGCAGATATATATAATAATAATCATTATTATTGTCACAAGTAGGCTTAAATTAACACTGCAATGAAGATACTATGAAAATCCCCTAGTCACCACACCCTGGCGTCTCTTCGGGTACACAGAAGGAGAATTCAGAATGTCCAATTCACCTAACAAGCAGGTCTTTCGGGACTTGTGGAAAGAAACCGGAGCACCCGGAGGAAACCCACACAGACAAGGGGAGAACATGCAGACTCTGCACAGACAGTGACCCAAGCGCGAATCGAACCTGGGACCCTGGCGCTGTGAAGTAACAGTGCTAACCACAGTGCTACCGTGCCGCCTAACCATGTGCCATATGCTATGCCATATGATCCCCCTGCTCGCTGGAGTCTTCAACAACACACCCAGTCTGGCAGATCCTCAAATAACAGGCGCTACCTGTACAGAGGGTTCCTAATTCGGCACCTCCTTCCCACCCCTTCCTTGGCCTGTTGGGCGGTTTTGACCTATCCACTGGCTGGCTCCTGTTCCTCTGGGACACGCTGCAGGGCCCTCTCTGAGCAGCTCCTGCTTGTACAGCCTCCGTGCATCCCCTAGGGCTGCAGCGGCAAGGCAGATGCCAACCATTCCTGGTTGGATTCCAAAATCCGTTGTCTGCTGGGCGTGAAAGGCAGACGTGTTAGCATGGTGTGTACCCCCGTGCCCAACCAGGTCCACTGGGCTACACGGTGGCCCCGGCCTATACTGCCCATGCCCCTGTATGTCCCCCACCTCCGGCCATTCCATGGGGGACCTCTAGTTCTGGCATAAATCCCTGCCGGCAGGTGGCTGGCACTACCCATGTCAGCAGTACACCTTTTGGTTGCTGTCCGGCACCCTCCTGCAGGAGCTACTGAAGGTGTCTGTCCTCGTTGGATGAGCAACATGATCCCTCACGGGCAGTGTGGTGCCCAGTTGTTGGGAGGTGGAACATCCATACACCCATATGGCTGGTGTCGCTTTGCTTAACCACGGGCCATGGTGACCGGTCAGTGGAATGCGCAGCAAGATGGCTGCCTTGCAAGCTGCGACAACGGGGATCCGTGCCAGGACACGCTGGTCCCGGGGGAACATCCCAACCCCATGGCCTCTCCCCTGGTCACCCCCTCTACTCCCCTGACACTGGCAGATGCCTTCCTAACCCCAGTCATCACTGCCGGCAGCCCATGGCTGCGCCATTGGGAACTGCACTATCTAGTCTCTCTCTCCCTCAGCAGCCACAGCGCATGTTTCGTGATTTTAAAAACCACAAGTGAATCTCGCCATCGATCATTCTTCCTGGCAGAGGTTGAGCATCGCGGAGGGCCCGGAGAAAACCGGGACCAGCCCGTTAATGATATGCCAATGGCATTTACTGTATGTGCGGCATAGAATGCATTCACGCCACTGTCAAGGCACCGGAGCATGGCATTTCATTGGGTGCCCGACGCCAGCCTTGATTTTGGGCTGACATATGGGGCGGGATTCTCTGACCCTCCGCCGGGTGGGAGAATCCCCGTGGGGCGGGGTGAATCCTGCCCAGCCTCCGGCAGCCATATTCGCTGGCGCCGTTATTCGGGCGGGGGCGGGATTCCCGGCACGCGGTCGGGGGCCGTTGGCAGTGGCCCCCCTGGCTCTTCTCCGGGCCCCGATGGGCCGAGCGGCTGTCCATTTTTGGCCAGTCCCGCCGGCATGGGTTACTCAGGTCCCACACAGCGGGGCCTGGAAGGTGAGTATGTGCGGTGGGGGGGGGGGGGGGGTTGCGGGTGGATCCGACCCCGGGGGTGGCCCCCATGGTGGCCTAGCCCGCAATCGGGGCCCACCGATCTGCGGGCGGGCTTGTTCTGTGGGGGCACTTCTTTCTTCCGCGCCAGCCATGGCGGAGCCCTAGAGATGTGGCAAAATACGCCGGTAATTCTGCGCATGCGCGGAATCATGCTGGCCGCTCCGCGCGTGCACGAGATCACGTCGACCCTTTGCCGCATGCGCAAACTCAGCCCGTCCCTTCGGCGCCGGATGGTGCGGCGCTAACCCCTCCGGCGTCCACCTAGCCCCCGAAAATGCAGAGAATGTGGTCATGCACAAGAATTATACGGAATATAGTATACATGTTGAATATTATGTTATTTGTGGATATTCTGCACCACAAAGAGTGCGAAAACATTACAGATTAATTTTGCTGCCTTGAAAGAAATGATGATGAGAAAGGAAATCTTTAAAGTTAGTTAAATATAGCTACGTAAGTAAAAAACGTAAAGAGCATCAACTTTTTACAATCGATTGTTTTACAAAAAGGAATGCATGTGAAGGATCTCTGTGTCTATTCGGAACCCTGGATATCCTTCCTTCTCCGTTCCCAAATAACAGAGATCAAATCTGTGCTTTTTGGCAAAGTCCCCTGGAACTTTATTAGTCAGCTGTAGTGCCCACTGGTAACTTTACTTTCAATTCAACATTAAGAGAAATTCCGACTAGCCTTTTAGCAAGCTAGTCAGATTGATCGTATTTTGCGAATACAGTAGTTGAGTTTTCATTCAATTACAGATCATGGTAATTCTTCAAATCATTATACACAGTATAAAATGACTGAATGATTTAAACAAAAGAAAGATGCTGATTTAGCAAAAGTAAGCAAGGAAATAGGTTTTAGAAAAAGGTAGATTGATTCCAGAATGGGTTTTTTCATCCTGGGTAAGTTATTCTTAAGGAGATTATTATCTTCAGATCTCGCCTTATTTTTTTAATCTCTGATTGGCTTTAACTAATTTATAATTCACTCAATTCGACCAAACTGTCTGTCTATCAGTTTTAAGAGATATATGTATTTAAATATCTTGGTGCGACTTTCCCATCCACCTGCAATTAATTAGAAAAACACAGTTTTTGCTGAGAAATCATGGGCGAAATTCTCCTACCCGCCCCGCCACATTTCTGCCCCGACCGGCCTGCGGGAGTCTCCGTAACACCGGCCAGTCAATGGGGTTTCCCATTGTGGGGCAGCCCCACGCCGTCGGGAAACCCCCGGGCGCCGGCAAAACGGAGACTCCCGCCGGCGGAGAATGACACCCAAGATCTCTAGACTGGCTGTTTCCATAGAAACGGAACTACTCGTACTGGACAACAATGGGGCCTTTTAGCTAGTTGACGTCAAGGACCTCGCAGTTTCAAGCGGCTTGAAAAATGTAAAACCTGAGAAAGAAATTACAGAAATTAAAGAGTGTTATCTGGATTAACCCTCAGTGGATTCACAGCTAGTGTTGCACTGAAGTAATGCTTAATATGATTATAGTTAACTTATTCTTAATGAGTTCTCAATTAAACCTCTTATATCTGACTAGAATAGTCAATTTCTATCAGCATGTTAAAAAAAAAAGTAGGTGGTGCCCATAAGGAAGGTCGTCTCATAATATGCTTTGTATAGAATACAATGATTTTTGATTTAATTTCTTTAGAAATTTTGGTTGTACAGATTAAATAGAGAGAAGGGAATCTGCTAATAGTATAATAATTGCCTTTAATTGTATGCAGGTGGTGGACATTAATTTGGCATTCACTTGAGCTCCCAGAAATACACACAGGCTGAAACTGTGCCTGCAATGTTTAATCTGTGAATAGATATAAAAATGGGTAAAAATTAATCCCAAATCTTTCACCTACTGACTTTCTGGAATAAAACACAGGTGCCAGACAATGATCATCTCCAGCTGGAGACAATCCAAGCATCTCTCCTTCATATTCAACATATAACAGTTGCCGAAACCCTCAGTCAGTTTCTTGGAGGTTACAAGTGACCAGTAATTTAACTGGAGCAGCTATATAAATAATGCATCTACAAGAATGGTCAGAGGATGAGCATTAACTTACCTGTTGACCCCCAAAAGCCTCTCAAAGAGGCGCAATTGAAGAGTATGGCGGAATCCTCAGTTACCTAAATGACAGCAGCTCCAAAAATGCTTGAGAAGCTCAACACCATCTAGGACAAGACAGCTTGCTTGATCAGCACCCCCGTCCGTTCCCTTACACGTTCACTCCCTCCACAGCAAGTTACAGCGGCAGCAGTGCATCTCCAAAACACACATAGAACAGAATGGCCAGCAGGCTCTTGGAAATAGCTCCCATCTAACTCCCACAGCATCCTGACCTGAAAATAAATCGCCATTCCTTCACTATTTCTGGGGCAAACCCACAAAATCCCTTCCTAACAGCACTGTGGGTGCATCTAACCCACCAGGACTGCAGTTGTTGAGGAATAAGGCTCACCACTACCTTCTCAAGGCCAATTGGAGATGGGCAATAAATACTGAACTTGCAAATGTTGCCCACTTCCATTAATAATTTAAAAAAAAGATTTGATGGAGCATCTTAAGAGAGGGGATAGAGCTAGAGAGACTTAGAGGAATGGAGAGGGAATTCCACAACTTGAACAGAAGAGGAACAGCCATTCAAAGTTGATGAGTGATTTGATTTGCCTTGTGTGAAAATGACAATACTGTACGTTGGTCAACAATGAAAAGATAGGGAAAGGTCAAAACAGTTTGAGCCATTTTTAATCTTTGTTCGAAAAACCTTCTTTTAGCATGAAAGTACTTGTGTGCAATGAACTTCTTTTTATTACTGAGGACTTTTGAGGACATGAGTTTAATTGAGGTATAACTGTACACTGGATTCATATCATTGAATGGCTACAGCAGAGAGGAAGCCGCTCAGTTAATTATGCCATTTCCAGTTCTCTGTAAGAGCAACTCAGCCAACCCTATGCCCCCAGCCTTAGCTCTGCATTTTTTTCTTTTCTTGAGTGTTCTAATTCCCTTTTGAAAGCCACAATTGAATCTGCCTCCTCCACACTCACCGGCAGTGCATTTAAAATCCTGATCACTCACTGCTAAAAAGCCTCTACATTGTCACTGTTTGTTCTTTCGCCAATTGACCTTAAGTCCTCTGATTTTCAACCCTGTTGGTTCTTTTCCAGCACTTCCTGTTTTTATTTCAGATTTCCAGTATCCACAGTACTTTGCTTTGCTTTAAATGACCTCTAGGAGTCTATCACTGTTCCCCTCACAGTTCACAACTTTTGTGTCATCTGCAACTCTTGATATTTTGCCCTATACACCCAAATCTGAGCCCTGGGGAACACCTTTCTCCAGTCTGGAAAACAACTGTGAACGCTACTCTTCGATTCCTGTCACTCGACCAACTTCACATGTGCTGCCACATTCCCTTAATTCGACCCTGAGGTTTGCTAAATTTCTTACATTTGGCCTGATTTACATCCCTTCTGGCAAGAGTCAAATTGGGAAAAAGTAATGAAGATAATTATCATGTCTTAAATCAAATGAATTTGAGGATTAGTTAACTTGAAATTTATTTACCATGAGCAGATTTTTTTTTGTAATGTATGCTCATAGTAATTTTGCACGGAAATTAAAAATCAATCCCTTGGACTGATTATAAATTTTAAATAAGGACTGAACATCTCTGCCTGTCATTAGTTTAAGTGCACTTTTTAAATCAGAGTTTCTGGTTCAAAAGCTCTGCGGCTCTCAAAAGTCTTAAAGTTTTAACGGTCTGCAGTCCCATTTCTCAATCAGTGAATGAGATTACGCTGATTGTTTTTGATTTTAATCTTAGAAAATTGGAATTCATTTTCTGGTTCTCTGCTGTCTTATAATTATATTTCAAAAGCTTTTTGCAACTCATTTTCTTATGTATTTTTGTTTCTTCCTAAGCTTCTTGACCTTTTATCCTCTTTCTCCAATCCCAGTTAGTGCTCTTTGGCCAAGCTTCCAGGCTGCCACGCTTAAGACAGAAGATAGTTATCAGAGCATAGGGACTCATTGTTCAATGTTCCCTCTCTTTTGCTGCATCTTGATTGCATGTGAGACTGCAAATTTGATGCATGGTGGATAGAAAGTACAAACCAGTATCTTTCCATACCAAGCAAAAGGCACTTGGAATCTCCAAGGTCCTCCTGATAATCTGAACTCAAAACATTTTGCAAATATAGTTTCCAGTCTTGCACTTTTAAAACTCAACTTTCAGTAAACATTTTGTGCTCCCATGAACTTGCAGTTGCGAAAATGACAGTAGTCCTCAATTTGGCAATGAAATATTTGTCAGCATAAACAGGTGAGACTGCAGATTCAAAAGTGGTCAGCAGTGTGTACTCCCACTCTGCCACTGACTGGAAGATCTGGGTCATAGAATTTATATATAGATGTTGGCCACTCAGCCAAACTGGTTTATGCCAACTCCAGTCGTCTTTGTCTAACCCTAAAAGGGTGATTTTAAAATTCCTTTCTTCAATTGTAATTATCTGGGTTCTCCTTAAATTACCTAATGTGTTTTGTATATTGGTTTGAGAAAGGAGCGTGGACCAGGACCAGTGCACAACCAAATGGTCCAGGACCAGTACACAACCAAACAACATTAAGGAACAGTTATTTTCTCTCAGTAAATAACAAAATATTTTGATTGTGTTGCAAGCATTAGAAAAATCAGACAAGAACAGTATGTCTGACCGTCTAGACGTCCCTCAACACTGCAGTGGATTATTAGACTGGATTATGTGCTCACCTCCTGGAATGGGCCTTGATTCTACAAACCTCTAATCCATGGATGAAATGTTACCAACTGAGCAAAACATATATCCCATAACAGGGATTGTCTTAGAATCTTCTTATAGCTCATCCGTTTAGCTTTTTGCCATTTCACTTGATTTATTTCACACGCATCTGTTATTACTTCTGGTTTCAGTAGCTTTTTTGCTATTGGAAGAATATTTTGGTGTGACATTAGTGTTTGGATTGGACTACTTTCCATGCACTTAGTTGGTGTTTCTGCACTGAAGGATTACCTTGTATACATCTGTGTTAGATTGCTTACTTTCTTGATGAGCCCTTGACAATTCTCTCTGCAGCATCAGCCTTTTTTTTTTGACTGCAGATAATGCGGAGATGATGGATCGTGTTGAATTTCCCAATCCCTTGTGAAGCAGCTCAATTCTTCACTCATGAACTGAGGGCCATTTTTGTTCCTCAAAATGCCTGGAATTTTGCACTGCTGCCTCACGGCGCCAAGGACCCGGGTTCAATACCTGTCCGAGTCATTGTCCATGTAGAGTTTGAACATTCTCCCCATGTCTGCGTGGGTCTCTTCCCCCCCCCCCCCCCCCCCCCCCAACCCAAAGGTGATCAGGATAGGAGGATTGGCCGGGCTAAATTGCCCCTTAATTTAAAAAAAAAATGCCTGGAATGCAACAGTGTATGAAGTGTGCTTTCAGGCACTTGGGAAATCTCACTGGTAGTCATTGAAGTCAACTGTTCTAACTCCCAGTAGTCAATCGCTGTGATAAGGTAATCGATTCCTACCAGAATGAAGTGATTTACACCCGTTTCATCCGTGGTCGGTCTGTGATGTCATGCGTCATTAGGGACTGTCTAGCTTGTTTAGCTTGCTACTTGTTACAAGCACCACTCAGACTGATGTGATCCTTAATTTCATTGATCATGTTTGGCCAGTTGAACACTTCTCTTGCCTTCCTTAGACTCGACTCAATTTCTTGATGGTTTGAATGAATACTCTTTGGCATTTCTCCTCTCATCTCCTACGGATGATGGCTCTATTCCCTTCATAAAAGATGCGATCTTGGGCTGTCAATTCATCTCAGTATGTCCAATATGCTTTTGTGACCACAGTTATGTTCTTGATGCTCTCGTGTCATCCTTACATCATTACTTCTTGCAGCACTTGAAAGAATGCATCTTGTTGGGTAGTTTGCTTGATTTGAACAAGGTGCTTGTCTATCAGATTCAATGTTTCTGCTGGGTTGATAACTTCCAGAGAATATTGAGCTGCTGTGTCATGTTGAAACTGGAAACTTTCACATTCTGCTTCAGGATTCTCAACTTACTTCATAGGGAATGCTGCTCTTGACAGCATTCAGCAAAGTTCATCTGTTTTCCTTGTTTGTATGTCACTTCCAGGTGATATCTCTTGTCAGCGAAGTAACATCCTTTATAGATGCTTTGGAGCAGCTAGCAGCAATTTGAAGAAAATGCTTTGAAGTCATTTGTGGTTGGATGCCACTGTCATTTTGTCTATCCCAATCAGGTATTGATGAAAATGCTCACAAGCAAAGACAATAGCTAGGCACTCTTTCTTGATCTGAGCATCGCATTATTCAGTTTGGGCCAATAGTCTGGATGCAACTGGTTGTCCTTGCTGCATTAGGATTGCTACATGACCTGTCTCACTGGCATCACACCACAAGGTGAATACTTCATTGACATCGTAGTACTTCATCACTAGTTGTTTGATTTTATTGATTGCTGCTTCTTGTTCTGTGCCCCAATACCACTGCACACCCTTGGCAGTGAACTTGTGTAATGGTTCACACCCTGACGACAAGTTAGGCTAACATTTTGCTAAATCGGCCATGATTCCAACAAATTGTTGCACT
Organism: Scyliorhinus torazame; assembly: GCF_047496885.1. Taxonomy (NCBI): domain Eukaryota; kingdom Metazoa; phylum Chordata; class Chondrichthyes; order Carcharhiniformes; family Scyliorhinidae; genus Scyliorhinus; species Scyliorhinus torazame. Next base: position 224,503,981 of record NC_092715.1, on the reverse strand, counting down.
GCTTTCACATCTATTAGTAACTGCATAGCCGCTACAGGGCTCCCTTTTTCAGGATCCAGACGAAGACCTTCTGCTCTCAGTACTTGACTCATGTACTTGACTTCAAGCATCTTCAAGTACCATTTAGTTCTTGTTCAGCTTCAGGTTCATCTGGCGAGTTCCCTTTAGCAGTTGCACTAGATTCTGATTGTGGTCAGCATTAGCTTCTTCCATTACTTTTCCACATCCGTAGATTAGCAGGTCATATACAATGGCCTCCACTCCGAGAAGATTATGGACTATCTGATGCTGTTTGCATTGACATTCTTCTGGAGCCATGGAAATGCCAAACAACATGTAAAAGCAACTGAATCTCCTGAAAAATTTGCAGAACGTCATGAGAAAATTTCTGCTTTCATCCAGCTTCACTTGCCAGAAACCATAATTCGCATCTAGGACAGGTAAAGATCTTTACCTTGGCATGTTGTGGCAGAATTCCTTTGATGGTTGACATGGAGTAGTGCGATGTCTTCAATGCTTTATTTAGATCTTTTGGGTCTGTACATTCTCTCAACTTTCCCAATTGTTTCACTGCAACCTCGCTGCTAATCCTGTTTGTCGGAGTTGTTATTTTCTTGATTACTCCCTTCTTCTCCAGCTTTGCCTTCTTGTTTTTTTTCAGCTAACCTGAGTGTAGCTGGAGCTCCACGTGCCAGATGCTAAATTGGTCTGCCACTTTCATCGACTTTGTGATGATATTCACCAGATAGACATCCGAGGGCAACATGGTAGCACAAGTGGATAGCACTGTGGTTTCACAGCGCCAGGGTCCCAGGTTCGATTCCCCGCTGGGTCACTGGCTGTGCGGAGTCTGCACGTTCTCCCCGTGTCTGCGTGGGTTTCCTCCAGGTACTCTGGTTTCCTCCCACAGTCCAAAAATGTGCAGGTTAGGTGGATTGGCCATGCTAAATTTCCACTTAGTATCCAAAAGGTTAGGTTAGCTTACTGGGTTACAGGGAGAGGGTGGAGGCGAGGGCTTAAATAGGGTGCTCATTCCAAGGACCAAATGGCCGCCTTCTGCACTGTAAAATTCTATGAAGTGTATGAATATGCAGGTTTGCTAAAAGGTGATCCCGCCCACCGTGGAAGGGGTTGACATCACAACGTCTCGTGAGATCACGTTAGATCTCGTGAGGCGTTGCAAGCCAGGCAGATCCCCGGAGCGGGGTCTCACGGCTTTTATCGGCCACGTTGCGCCGCGGCGAGCTGCTTTTTGGGCGCAGCATGGCTGTTGGATCGAGCCCTAAGTTGCTTACAGAGAAGGGAAATCTGCAGCTTTTATTTTTAATTGTCAGTCTTCATACAAAGGGTGGAATGTTTAGAAAAAGATTTGAATGAGTGATGCACGATCAATGACTACTAAAGCAAAATTGTAGTCCAACTGAAGGCTTTAATAAGCTAGATGTTTCCCCCAGCAGCTCAGGCACAGAAAGAAGGCTGCTGGGGCGGCACGGGCTCTTATACCCCGCCTTGCAGGGTGGAGCTACCATACAGCTTGACCAATGGGAAACATACAGGGCGCTATTCTCCCCCCCCCCCCCACGCCGGGTGGGAGAATCGCCAGAGCGCCGCGCGAATCGCGCCACGCTGCCCCATCCCCCGGAAACCAGCGGCGCGCGATTCACACTGGGCCGCTCGGAAAACCGGCGAGCGGCCATTCTCCGGCCCTGATGGGCCAGGCGGCTGCTACGACACGACAGGTTCCCGACGGCGCCGTCTACGCCTGGTCGCTGCCGGCAGGAACTCTGCGGGAACGCTGAGGGGTGGGGGGGCTGTGGGAGAGGGAGGGGGGCTCCTTCACCGGGGTGGCCTCCGATGGGGTCTGGCCCGCGATCGGGACCCACTTATCGGCGGGCCGGCCTCTCCCACCCCGGGCCTACCTCCTTCCGCGCGGCCCCAGAACATCGCCGCCGTGTTGGTGAGGGGCCGACGTGCGTAAGACGTTCCCCACGCATGCGCAGGATGGCGCGGCCCCAACTGCGCATGCGTGGGTTGGCGCGGCACCCATTTGGCGCCGCGTAAGGACGCCGGAGTGGCGTGAACCATTCCAGCGCTGTGCTGGCCCCCTGTGGGGCCCAGAATAGGTTGTGTCCGGGCCTTGTTCGCGCTGTCGTGAAACGCGACGGCGTTCACGACGGCGCAAACACTTGGCCTCCATATCGGAGAATCGCCGCCACAATATCTACCAATGGTATTCTAGCATTACTAGGTACCATAATACCTCTACAAAGACTACCACATTCACCCCCTGTTAAAAAAGAGTCTGGCGGGGGTGGTGGCTTGGTATTACAACATGGTAACGTGGTAGAAGTTATAGTTATGGAGGTACCGTAATACTTCCGTACAGCGTTTTGTCTTATTGTAGTAACTAGTTACAATTTCACAATTAACTCTATACACTTTAAAATGAAGCAATCAGTCAATCGGGGGCCCTGGTCCTCTGTGATCGTCGAAGCTTTGGTGGTGACGCCGATGGAGGCTCGGGCGTCTGTGACTCCGGGAGCGTGGTCTCGATCTCTGTGGCAGCTTCAATACCCCTAGACGGCGCTGGTGGGGAAGCAGATTGACCTGGGAAGGGAGCGTCTGCAGGGAGCGTCGGTGGGCGGGGGGGCCTAGACGGGGCCGCCGGAAGAGCTGATCCTCCTGGGAGGGGGGCGGCTGTAAGGTGTACCGGTGGGAGGGAGGATGGGACTGGTGGCTGGGGTGTGCGTGGGGATCTGGCGGGCGCCAGGTCTCATAGAACATAGAACAATACAGCGCAGTACAGGCCCTTCGGCCCACGATGTTGCACCGAAACAAAAGCCTTCTAACCTACACTATGCCATTATCATCCATATGTTTATCCAATAAACTTTTAAATGCCCTCAATGTTGGCAAGTTCACTACTGTAGCAGGTAGGGCATTCCACGGCCTCACTACTCTTTGCGTAAAGAACCTACCTCTGACCTCTGTCCTATATCTATTACCCCTCAGTTTAAAGTTATGTCCCCTCGTGCCAGCCATATCCATCCGTGGGAGAAGGCTCTCTCTGTCCACCTTATCCAACCCCCTGATCATTTTGTATGCCTCTATTAAGTCTCCTCTTAACCTTCTTCTCTCCAACGAAAACAACCTCAAGTCCATCAGCCTTTCCTCATAAGATTTTCCCTCCATACCAGCCAACATCCTGGTAAATCTCCTCTGCACCCGCTCCAAAGCCTCCACGTCCTTCCTATAATGCGGTGACCAGAACTGTACGCAATACTCCAAATGCGGCCGTACCAGAGTTCCGTACAGCTGCAACATGACCTCCTGACTCCGGAACTCAATCCCTCTACCAATAAAGGCCAACACTCCATAGGCCTTCTTCACAACCCTATCAACCTGGGTGGCAACTTTCAGGGATCTATGTACATGGACACCTAGATCCCTCTGCTCATCCACACTTTCAAGAACTTTACCATTAGCCAAATATTCCGCATTCCTGTTATTCCTTCCAAAGTCTCGTAGGGAGACCGTATCTTGTCGGCCATTGGGGTACGCCACGTAGGCGTACTGGGGGTTAGCGTGGAGAAGATGGACCCTCTCGACCAACGGGTTCGACTTGTGCGCCCGCACATGTTTTCGGAGCAGGATGGGTCCGGTAGCTGCCAGCCAGGTCGGGAGCGAGGTCCCAGAGGAGGACTTCCTGGGGAAGACAAGGAGACGTTCGCGAGGTGTTTGGTTGGTCGTGGTACAAAGCAGTGACCGGATGGAGTGGTGGGCATCCGGGAGGACCTCCTGCCAGCGGGAGGCTGGGAGATTCCTGGACTGTAGGGCCAGTAGGACGGTCTTCCAGACCTTTCCGTTCTTCCTCTCTACCTGTCCGTTACCCCGGGGGTTGTAACTGGTCGTCCTGCTCGAGGCAATGCCCTAGCTGAGCAGGAATTGACGCAGTTCGTCACTCATAAAGGAGGACCCCCTATCACTATGTATGTAAGTGGGGAACCCGAACCGCGTAAAGATGCTATGGAGGGCCTTGATGACGGTGGTTGCGGTCATGTCGGGGCAGGGGATGGCGAATGGAAACCGTGAGTACTCGTCAATCACGTTCAGGAAGTACGTGTTGTGGTCGATGGAGGGGAGGGGGCCTTTGAAGTCCATACTGAGGCGTTCAAAGGGACGGGAAGCCTTTATCAGGTGCGCTTTCTCTGGCCTGTAGAAGTGCGCTTTGCACTCGGCGCAGATTTGGCAATTCCTGGTGGCTGTCCTCGATGGAGTAGGGCAGGTTGCGGGTCTTGATGAAGTGGAAGAAGCGAGTGACCCCCGGATGGCAGAGGTCCTTGTGGAGGGCTCGGAGGCGGTCCACTTGTGCGTTGGCACATGCCGGGACAGGGCATCAGGAGGCTCATTTAGCTTCCTGGGACGATACAAGATCTCGTAGTTATAGGTGGAGAGTTCGATCCTCCACCGCAAGATCTTATTGTTTTTTATATTGCCCCGCTGTGCATTATCGAACATGAAAGCGACCGACCGTTGGTCAGTGAGGAGAGTGAATCTCCTGCCGGCCAGGTAGTGCCTCCAATGTCGCACAGCTTCTACTATGGCTTGGGCCTCCTTTTCGACTGAGGAGTGGCGGATTTCGGAAGCATGGAGGGTACGTCAGACGCGTCGCTCTCGACCTGGAAGGGGAGGGACTCGTCGATGGCGTGCATCGTGGCCTTTGCAATGTCTGCTTTGATGCGGCTGAAGGCCTGGCGAGCCTCTATCGACAGGGGAAAAACTGTGGATTGGATCAGGGGATGGGCCTTGTCCACATAGTTGGGGACCCACTGGGCATAGTAAGAAAAAAAGCCTAGGCAGCGCTTCAGGGCCTTGGAGCAGCGAGGGAGGGGGAACTCCATAAGGGGGAGAATGCGTTCAGGGTCGGGGCCTATAACTCCATTTCGCACTACGTGGCTTGGCGATCGATGCTAAACACGCATTTACCCTTGTTATACGTAAGGTTAAGGATCTTTGCGGTCTGGAGGAATTTTCGGAGATTGGTGTCGTGGTAATGCTGGTCGTGGCCGCAGATGGTGACATTATCGAGATACGGGAATGTTGCCTGTAAATCGTACTGGTCAACCATTCGGTCCATCTCGCGCTGGAAGACCGAGACCCTGTTAGTGACACTGAAGGGAACCCTTAAGAAGTGGTACAGCCGCCCACCTGCCTCGAAGACAGTGTACTTGCGGTCACTAGTCTTTACCACCACTACTTGAGCTCTCCAGGGACTGTTGCTAGCTTCAATGACTCCTTCCCTCAGTAGCCGTTGGACCTCTGACCTAATAATAATCCGATCCTGGGCACTGTACCCTCTGCTCCTGGTGGCGTCGGGTTTGCAATCCGGGGTGAGGTTCGCAAACAGGGAAGGCGGATCGACCTTGAGGGTCGCGAGGCTTCAGACAGTGAGAGGGGGCATAGGGCCGCCGAATTTGAAAGTTAGACTTTGGAGGTTGCACTGGAAGTCTAACACTAGGAGTGAGGCCGCGCAGAGGTGGGGAAGGATGTAGAGCCTGTAATTTCTTAACTCCCTTCCCTGGACCGTGAGGTTTGCTACACTAAACCCCTTTATCTCTACTGAGTGGGAACTGGAGGCCAGGGAGATTTTTTGATTAATAGGGTGGACGGGGAGAAAACAGCGCCTTACCGTGTCAGGGTGTATGAAGCTCTCCGTGCTCCCAGAGTCGATTAAGCAGGACGTCTCGTGCCCGTTGATTAGTACCGTTGTTGTAGCATTTGAGAGTGTTCGTGGCCGGCACTAGTCCAGGGTCACCGAGGCTAATTGCGGCAGCAGTTGAATGTTCTCTTCGGGTGATGTGTGGTCAGCCGAGCTGGTGTCCTGGGAGTCCATCCAAGATGGTGGCGCCCATTGGTCGCACGTGGCCCTGGAGGAGGAAGGTGGCGGCGCACGCTGGCCGCACGGGGACCGTGGAGAGGATTGTGTTGGCAGTCCGCATTCGCCATCGGAGACTGCAGCGACCGCCCGGGCCTGGCATACTGCCACGAAGTGGCCCTTTTTACCGCATCCCTTGCAGGTGGATGCGCGGGCCGGACAGCGCTGTTGGGGGTGCTTGGCCTGCCCGCAAAAATAGCAGCGGGGCCCCCGGGGGTTGCCAGGCCGTCTTGCAGCACAAGCTTGTGGGGGGATGGGAGATGTCTCGGGGTCGGCCGCGGGGGGATTCCACGCTGCCCAGGGGGCTGCCGCGCGGTCAGGGACGTAAGCACGGGTGTTTCGGGAGGCCACATCCAGGGAGCCGGCAAGGGCCCGTGCCTTCTTGAGGCCTAGGGTGTCTTTCTCCAGCAATTGCTGGCGGATTTGGGAAGACAGCATACCTGCAACGAAAGCGTCCCGGATCATAAGTTCTGTGTGGTCACTCGCCAAAACTTGCGGGCAGCTGCAGTTTCTCCCCAACACCAGGAGCGCATGGTAGAATTCTTCCAGCGATTCCCCAGGGATTTGTCGCCTCGTCGCTAGCAGATGTCGGGCGTAGACCTGGCTTACCGGGTGAATATAATGTCCTTTTAGCTGCTCCATTGCTGCATTGAAGTCGTTCACGTCCTCGATGAGGGTGTAAGTTTCTGGGCTCACCCTCGAGTGCAGGACTTGCAATTTCTGTTCTCCCGTGGATGTGTTTTCGGCCGTTCCGAGATATTCGTTAAAACGTGCCAGTCTGTGCTTGAAGGTTGCCGCTGAGTTTGCCACGTGCGGGCTGCATTGCAGATACTCCGGCTTGATTCGGAGCTCCATACTTTTAAATCTAGCTTATTAAATTGATGCACGATCAATGACTACTAAAGCGAGGTTGTAGTCCAACTGAAGGCTTTAATAAGCTAGCTGTTTCCCCCAGCAGCTCAGGTACAGAAAGAAGGCTGCTGGGGTGGCACGGGCTCTTACACCCCACCTTGCAGGGCGGAGCTACCATACAGCTTGACCAATGGGAAACATACAATATCTACCAATGGTGTTCCATCATTACTAGGTACCATAATACCTCTACACAGTCTACCACAATGAGCATTACTGAACCATTCAAGAATCTTTTGTAAGAATATAAGAAATAAAGTCCCGGGGTAAAGTCCATTGAACCCGCTCCGCAATATCATACAATCAAAGCTGATCTATGGTATCAGTTGCATTTTCCATCCCCCTCCCCACACCACATACCACGATTTCCTGAGACACTAGAAAACTGATAGAGCAATGCGGGCATTGAAGTATTCATTTTGGAAACAATTTGTTTCTTTATCTGCAGACCCAGCACTTCAAATATATTTGGAACAGCAATTTTAAAACTACTTTGTATGAAGCTGTTGTATTACAAGATAGTCCAAGAACATACTCATTCTCCAAACTGCAGAGATTGCTTAGATACAGTTTAAAAACCATAGCTCAGATTCCCAGTGCTGAGGTTAATCCTTACTCTACTGAACTAGAGGATTATAGCCCTGTGTGCTGGAATGGAACCTCATCCTGTCAGTCCTTTCTGCCCAACAAACCATATTTTTTAATGACTGCCTTATCAGTCCAGCCCTGAAGCTCTTTCATTCATGTGCGGTAAGTTGTACACATAATGGTCGATTGAACTCCTTGTACTTCTAAAGAAATCTCTCTCTCACCCACCCCCTCATTCCGCCTTCGACCCACTTTAAAAATGAAACAGAAACAAATGGATGTGTCAGAAGTTTGACAGACATAGTACATTTTAAAGCTTTGTTAAAAATGACGGAATTACTTGTTTGCAACATGGATCTCTCCTTGGGTCAAATTTCTGCTGACAAATTTATCGGGTGTTTGAATAATCTGTTAATCTTCACTCCTTGGAATTTTAACCAACTGCTGATGTTCAGCGAGCCACAACTGCAAAGCCATTTGGTTTTCAGGTCTAAGAACTTCTCTGGACTTAAGTCAGTGCTGCATGGGCTTCTAATATTCAGGCTTGACAAATAGCTGTTCATTCCCTCGGCTAAAATGGTCAAAATTGATCAACATCGATTATAAACCAGCCATGGATAGTTTATAGTCACTGCATGGGTCAGTTGAGTTAAAATGGTGTCAGAACATTCAAAAGTGCCTTGCATTTGTCAATATTGTGTCATTTATACAACTTCCGTCTTAAGCATCCTATCAACCATTTTAATAGAAAATTGTGTCGCATAAGTAAAATTGTTTTTCATAAGTAATTCTCACCAGTTTTACAAAATAATTAAATGTTTCTGTTCCAGTGATGCTGGCTACATACCCTAAGCTGTCTGCTTCCTCTCACCTTTAATGTTTTTTTTACAGTAATGCCACACTGTTGATTACCATTAATCTGTTCTCTTTTCTCCTTCACTTCTTTCTTCCTTCTTCCAATGCCTAAGTAGAAGTGGAACAGAAAGGTAATAAAATACCTTAGAAATTAAACATTTACAATAGATGTCACGCAGTTACTTTTGTTTTAACATTTTGTATAAAAGTACTTTGCTCTTGATTTTGTTGTGTAGAGGTTTGTTTAGAGGTTTGTTTAACAAAGTATCGGTGCACCATCCTCCATTCTGCTGCTTGCTAACAGAACGTGCACATTTTATTTCACAACATACAATTTTTCTGCTTCATTAGAAGAGATCAGATCATAGAAGACTCTAATGTTTCCTTGCTTTTTCTCTTGCCCAAAAATAACCGACCCATATCATGCCTCTTCCATTTCATTTTTGTTCTTTGCATCCATTTAATGAAAGCTGTTATTTATGTTTTGTTTTTAAACTGTACGTTTTATTTCAAAGTAAGTCAATAGATAGTTATAATGAACTGACAATAACAATGAACACCCTAAACCACTATTCCATTTTATTTAAGAAAAAAAACATTTTTCAGTTTCTAGATATGAAAAGTAATTTATTCCGTTTTCTGAATATTTCTCAACTGTATTTAGGAATTTCAAATCTTTAATTGACCTTATATTTGTATATTTGTATGATTTTGTAAATCTGACTGGATAACATCTTTGCATTTAAATTAGTTGGTAGATCCTCAAGCAAATTTGAATACAAAGACCAATGGGTTGCACCAAATTTGAGCTGCCTTCTGGGATTTTAACAAATCTATCTTGTCTTCTGTTTCCACAGTTTTCTTATGTCCTGGAACACTTAAAGCAGTGTATCAAATGGATCACTTGTTTGAGTCTGATCACCAGTCAGGAGCCTGGTGCAAAGACCCACTACAAGCTTCTGACAAGGTCTACTATATGCCTTGGACCCCATACAGAACGGATACTTTAACTGAATACTCTTCAATGGGGGATTTTATTGCCGGTCGACCGACCATCACCTATAAGCTTCCACACAGAGTGGATGGAACGGGATTCGTAGTGTACGATGGAGCGTTATTCTTTAATAAGGAGCGTACAAGAAATATTGTGAAGTTTGATCTCAGGACGAGGATCAAGAGCGGTGAGGCCATCATAGCCAGTGCCAATTACCATGACACATCGCCATACCGGTGGGGCGGAAAGTCAGATATTGACCTTGCAGTTGATGAAAATGGTTTGTGGGTTATATACGCAACTGAACAGAACAATGGAAAAATCGTGATTAGCCAGTTAAATCCTTATACCTTAAGAATTGAGGGTACCTGGAATACTGCTTATGACAAGAGGTCAGCTTCAAATGCTTTCATGATTTGTGGAATTCTGTATGTGGTGAAAACAGTTTATGAAGATGATGACAATGAAGCCACTGGGAATAAAATTGACTACATCTATAACACTGAGCTGAGTGTGGATGGAAATATGGAAATATCATTCCCCAACTCCTACCAGTACATTGCAGCAGTGGATTATAACCCCCGAGATCACAAACTATATGTGTGGAACAATTACCATGTTCTGAAGTATTCACTGGAGTTTGGTCCACTCAATGAAAAAGGTACGTGGTGTTTGCCTGATCTAACTTGACTCTGTTAATTTTCTCCATTACAGAAATAACTCCTAAAAAAGTGTCTCTTTGATTGGGTAAGCTGGAAATTTAAACACCATGCTCCCCTCTGGTCCGAACAGCAAAATGCAATTGAAATACATAATTGTAGCACAGCCTGCTGCCTGACGTGGAGTTGGATCCAAAGAGAGAGAGTGAGAGGAACAAAGGGAACATTACAGCACAGGAACAGGCTCTTCGGTCCACCAAGCCTGCGCCGATCCAGATTCCTTATTTAGACCTACTACTTATTGCCCAAATGATCTGTATGCCTCCATTCCCCGCCATTCATGTGCTATCATGCCTGCCTCCACCACCTCCACTCGCAACGCCTTCCAGGCACCCACCATTATCTGTGTTAAAATCTTTCCCCACGCATCTCCTCTAAACTTTCCACCTCTCACCTTGAATCTGCGCCCCCTTGTAATTGAGTCTTTCACCCTGGGAAAAATCTCCTGACTATTCACCCTGTCTATACTTCGGGTAATTTTATAGACCTCTCTCAGGTCTCCCCTTAACCTTCGTCTTTCCAATGAATACAATCCGAGTTTATTCAAACTCTCTTTGTGGCTAACACTCTCCACACATGGCAACATCCTGGTAAACCTTCTTTGCACTCTCTCCAAAGTGTCCACATCCTTCTGTTAGTGTGGCAGCCAGAACGACACGCAATATTCCAAATATAGCCCAATTAAAGTTTTATTCAACTGTAACATGACCTCCCAACTCTTGTACTCAATGCCTCGGCCGATGAAGGTAAACCTGCCATATGCTTTCTTGACCACCTTATCCACCGGCATTGCCACTTTCATGGAACTATGGACCTGAACACCCAAATCCTTCCGTATGTCAATGCTCCTAAGGATTCTGCCATTTACTGTATAATTCACAGCTGAATTTGATCTTCCAAAATGCACCACCTCGCGTTTGTCCGGATTGAACTCCATCTACCATTTCTCTGCCCCACCCTCCAATCTATTTCTGACAGTCCTCTTCACCATTTGCAACTCCACCTATTTTAGTGTCATCTGCAATCTTGTTAATCAGACCATCTACATTTTCCTCCAGATCATTTATATATATATATAATCTATATATTATAAACAACAGTGGTTCCAACACTGATCCTTGTGGAAAACCACTAATTACAGATCTGCATTCTGAAAAACTCCCTTCCACTATTCCTCTCTGTCTCCTTTTGCCAAACAGTTCTTTATCCACCTAGCCAGCCCATCCCAAATCCCATATGACTTTACATTTTGTCTGCCATGAGGGACCCTGTGAAAAGCCTTACTAAAGTCCATGTAGACTCCATCCACAGCCTTTCCCTCATAAATTAATTTTGGCACCTCAAAAAACTCTACCCAGTTGGTAAGACATGACCTTCACTGCACAAAACCATGTTGGCTATCACCAAAAAGTCAATTCGCTTCCAAATATGAATAAATAAGGTCTCTCAGTATCTTCTCCAACAGCTTCCCACCATTGACGACAGGCTCACCAGGCTAAAATCACCTGGACTATTCCTGATTCCCTTCTAAAATGTTCAAACTTGATGAATGCTGATCTCTCGTTCCTTGATAAATGTGTAATCTCAGACATCAAATTTTGTTTAACGCAAATCTTTAAGAGACCCTTTAGTCTGAACTTGTGTTTATGTGATGTTGTACCATGTTTTTAGGCTATGCGAAACACAGTATAACCAATAGGTTATTTTAAATTATAGCAACTGTTATGAAAACAATTCTGGCAACCAATTTCAACACAGCCAGGTCCAAGAAGCAGCTAATGAACAAATGGCCAGTTAATCTTTGCTTGCTTACTGGCTGCAGGAAAAACAATATCCAGAATCCAGGTGAACACCCTGTTCTTCTCTAAAAGGTGTAGTGGGAGCCCCAGTTTAATTTTTTATCCAAAACGTGGCACGTGAAACAACACAGCATTTTCTCAATGATACTTTGGAACTTCAACTGAGATTTTGACGGGGTAACCAAGAAGGTAGATGAGGGCAATGCAGTTAACATTGTCTACATGGACTTTAGCAAGGCCTTTGACAATGTACCGCATGGTAGGTTGTTGCATAAGGTTAAATCTCACGGGATCCAGGGTGAGGTGATACAAAATTGGCTTGACAACAGAAGACAAAGTGTGGTTGTAGAGAGTTGTTTTTCAAACTGGAGGCCTGTGTCCAGCGGTGTGTCTCAGGGATCAGTGCTGGTCCACTGTTATTAGTCATTTATATTGATGATTTGGATGAGAATTTAGGAGGCATGATTCGTAAGTTTGCAGATGACACCAATATTGGTGGCATAGTGGACAGTGAAGAAGGTTATCTAGGATTGCAAGGGGATCTTGACCAATTGGACAGTGGGCCGATGAATGGCAGATGGAGTTTAATTTAGATAAATGTGAAGTGGTGCATTTTGGTAGATTGAATCGGAGCAGGACCTCTTCAGTTAATGGTAGGGTGCAGGGGAGAGTTATAGAACAGAGAGATTTCAGAGTACAGGTTCATAGCTCCTTGAAACTGGAGTCACAGGTGGACAGGGTGGTGAAGAAGGCATTCGGCATGCTTGGTTTCATTGGTCAGAACATTGAATACAGGAGTTGGGACGACTTGTTGAAGTTGTGCAAGACATTAGTAAGGCCACACTTGGACTACTGTGTACAAGTCCGGTCACCTTATTATTGAAAGGATATTATTAAACTGAAAAGAGTGCAGAAAAGATTATCGAGGATGCTCCTGGGACTTGCTGGTTTGAATTATACGGTGAGGCTGAATAGACTGGGACTTTGTTCCCTGGAGCGTAGGAGGCTTAGGGGTGATCATATAGAGGTCTATAAAATAATGAGGGACATAGATAAGGGAGATAGCCAACATCTTAGGGGAGTCTAAAACTAGAGGGCATAGGTTTAAGGTGAGAGGGGAGAGATACAATAGGGTCCAGAAGGGCAATTATTTCACAGAGAGGGTGGTGAATGTCTGGAACGAGCTGCCAGAGGCAGTAGTGGAGGTGGGTACAATTTTGTCTTTGAAAAAGTATTTAGACATGCACATGGGTAAGATGGGTATAGAGGGATATCGGCCAAATGCAAGCAATTGGGACTGGCTTAGTGGTGACAAGTTGGGCCGAAGTGCCTGTTTCCATGCTGTAAACCTCTATGAATCCAAGTCCTGCAAACCTATCAGTTGTGGTCCATTAGTAGCCCTACCTCTGAGTCAGATGGTTGTGCATTCAAGCCTCTTTCTCCTGTGCTTGGGTACGTAGTCTTGAAAGACTGCCCCCTCAAGTGGAAGCAAAAAATCCCTTTACACTATTCCAAAGAAGAGTCAGGGCGTTTTCCCAGTAACCTGATTAATGTTGTCTCTCAATGAAACCACTGAAAATAAATTATCTGTTCATACCGTTCTCATTGTGGGAGCTAGCTGTGCACAAATTGGTTGCTGCATTCCCTGCATTACATTAGTGGCTACAGTTCACTAGCTGAAAAGTACTTTAGGGTGTCACGAGGTCATGAAAGCTGCTCGATAAATATAAAGCTATTTACTGACAGGCAAAAATGCTACTAATTGAATGAAGCTGATGGTTGAAGTGGTGCCTTAGTAATGTTAGAAATTGACTAAGTGTGCTGTGATTAAACCAAAGATCTGATTTTTTTTAAAAAGCAAAACAAATGTTCTTATTTTATCACATTACCGTAATTCGTAATGAAAAAATTAGTTCCACTCTTTTTTCGTGAAATCTGCTTAAATCAATTTGCACTTGGAGATGAAATCCAACAGAGGCTTTAATTGTAATAAAATCTTTTTTCACAGTTTCTCTGTGGATGAACATATTTGTTATATCCTAATGGACTGTGAATTTGAATTATAATAGTAACTCAGAAGGTGTAAAAGAATCAATGAAATTCTTTGAACAGGATAATTGCATTGCTTTTTTTATCCTTATGCACCCTGAGGTTTCACAGCTCTGAGTAATTGTACTGCACATAGTTTTTTACTTCTCACAATTGGTATAAATTGTTTGCTGCAGTTGAACTGTAAAGCAGTAGACAACTTGCATTGCTTTACACAATAAGTGGCCAGAAGTATTCTTTAGCGTGACATCCTCGAACTGAGCTGCAATGAAGCAATGGCACAATTTAATGGAAAAACAAACCCCATTTTGGGTGCGAATAGCGGGGTGTTTCTCAGTGCCTGTAGCGCCAAGGACGATCCTGCTATCCAATGGAACATTGGTTTTTTGGGACTCGATGAGGGGTCTGTACCAAGGCCGCACTTACCTCACTTCCTGCACTGATGACCTCAGCCACCCCATCGTGGCCTCCGGAGCCCCCCAACTTTGAGGATCCTCTAGCTCCCCCTCAACCCACCTCTTAAAGGCAGGGGACTCCCAGACTCGATCCATGGAACGGGCAGCCTGGCACCTGGGCACTGTCAGCTTGGCACCCTAGCTGTCCCCCTGTCAGCCTGGGTAGTGCCACCCTGGTGGCACTGCCAGGGTGCCTGGGTGGCACTGCAAGGGTGCCCAGGTGGCATTCCTGGGGTCCAGTGCACCACCCTGCCCAGATCACGACCACCCGTGGGCTTCCGATGGCCTGGGATACCCCCTTCCCTCAGGTGCACATGCTTGGTCCACATTTGTGGACTCCCATGCGCAGGTGTTCAGTCCTGGGTGTCGGAATAATTGGGCAGTGCAGACTTATTTAAATGAGCCTAATGTCTCATTTAAATGTGTAAAATTGGTTCTCACCCAGAGCCGACGAGATCCAGATCATCATGATCTTGTTAGACCTCGCGAGGCTTTCCAAGCATTGCAAATCTCGCAACAGGCCTCTCACAAGATTTAACGGCCTTGTCGTGTCACCAAGTCAGGCACGATGGGGTGGTTCAATTGAGACCTACATTAACAGCAATGGTCCTTGTTCATCAGCCTGCTCTGTGTCTGAGCTGAAAAACTAAAGAATACAATGCATGATATGAATCAACCTGCCAATTATTTTTTTATTTAGAGTTGGGGAAAATGGTCATTTTGGGCTCCTGCTTTGGAACCTAAATTCATTGTTCCTTCTCTCCATTCGAGTTCATTGGAAAGTTTTAAATGAGTTATCCTTAGTGTAAACCATGACAATATAGTTCTGCACATGCGCATGTTTTTCTCCTGGATGAATCTACACTAGATTGGGGAATCCGTGCTGCTCCACTTTCCTCTATTATAGAGATTATGACAGAATTTTATATTCCATTGCCAGCCAGGGTGGGAAGATTGTTCAACTGGGCTTCCCACTGGACTCTCTCCCACCCCTACCTCTCCCACAATTTTGCAGGTGGGCAATCAGTCAGCACACACTTGCCGAAATTGAGGTGCGTAAGTGGCCTATTAATGACCATTTAAAGGCCATTCCCAGTCGAGACTCTGTTGGGGTTTTGAGCGGGAATTGGGTGGTTGCACCTCCATCAGTGGCGTTTTCACATAAAAAGGTGAAAGATGAACTAATCGCGCAGATAGATATAAATGGGTATGACATAACTGGGATTACGGAGATATGGCTGCAGGGTGAACAGGGATGGGAACTGAATGTCCCAGGAAGGACAGGCATGAAAGAAAAGGTGGTGGTGTGGCACTGCTGGTTAAAGACGAAATTAACACAGTAGTGAGAAAGGATATTAGCTCTGACAATGTGGAATCTGTATGGGTAGAGTTGAGAAATACCAAGGGACAAAAACTATTAGTAGGTGTCATATATAGACCCCCAAACTGCAGTGGTGAGTTTGGGAATGGCATTAAACAAATTAGAGATGCATGTAATAAGGGAATATCGGTGATCATGGGTGATTTTAATCTTCACATAGATTGGGCAAATCAAATTAGCCACAATGCCATAGAGGAGGAATTCCTGGAGTGTATACGGGATGGTTTTCTTGACCAATATGTGGAGGAACCAACTAGAGAGAAGGCCATCTTAGATTGGGTACTGTGCAATGAGAAGGGAATCATTGCCAATCTGGCTGTACGAGACCCCTTGGGGATGAGCGACCATAACATGATAGAATTTTTTATCAAGATGGAGAGTGAAGTAGTTGATTCGGAGACTAGGGTGCTGAATCTTAATAAAGGAAACTATGAAGATATGAGGCGTGAGTTGTCCTTGATTGATTGGGGAGAGTTATTTAAAGGGATGACAGTGGATAGGCAATGGCAAACATTCAAGGAACGCATGGAGGAACTACAGCAACTGTTCATTCCTATCTGGCAAAAAATCAAAGGGGGTAAGAGTGCCAATCCATGGTTTACAAAGGAAATTAGAAATAATATCTGATCCAAGGAAAAATCATACAGACTGGTCAAGAAAAACAATAGGTCTGAGGTTTGAGCGAAGTTTAGAGTTCAGCAAAGAAAGCTTGCAGGGAACATAAAGACTGACACTAAGAGTTTCTACAGATATGTGAAGAGAAAGAGATTGGTAAAGACAAATGTAGGCCCCCCACAGACAGAAACAGGGAATGCATAATAAGGGACAAAGAAATGGCTGAGCAATTGAGTACATACTTTGGTTCTGTCTTCACAAAAGAGGACACAAATCAGATACCAGAAATGTTGGAGAATGAAAGGTTTAGTGAGAGGGAAGAACTGAGGGAGATCGACATTAGTAGAGAAATGGTGCTGGGAAAATTGATGGGATTGAAGGCGGATAAATCCCCAGGGCCTGAGGATCTGCATCCCAGAGTGCTCAAGGAGGTAGCTCTGGAAATAGTGGATGCATTGGTGGTCATCTTCCGGGATTCTATAGACTCTGGAACTGTCCCTGCAGATTGGAGGGTAGCTCACGCCACTCCGATATTCAAAAAGGGAGGTAGAGAGAAAGCAGGGAATTATAGACCAGTAAGCCTAACATCGGTAGTGGGGAAAATGGTTGAGTCCATTAGCAAGGACTTTGTAGCAGAACATTTAGAAAGCAGTAGCAAGATCATTCAGAGTTGGCATGGATTTATGAAGGGAAAATCATGCTTGACAAATCTGTTGGAATTCTTTGAAGATGTTACCAGTACAGTTGACAAGGGGGAGCGAGTCGATGTGGTATATTTGGACTTTCAGAAGACGTTTGATAAAGTCCCGCATAAGAGATTATTGTGCAAAATTAAAGCGCATGGTATTGGGGGAAATGTGTTGAGGTGGATAGAAAACTGGTTGGCAGAGAGGAAACAAAGAGTAGAAATTAATGGGTCTTTTTCAAATTGGTAGGCAATGACTGGTGGGGTACAACAGGGATCGGTGCTGGGACCCCAGCTATTCACAACATATGTTAATGATGTGGATGAGGGAACAAAATGTAACATCTCAAAGTTTGCAGATGATACCAAGTTAGGTTGGAGGGTGAATTATGACGAGGATGCAGGGATCCGACAGCAAGATCTGGATAGGTTGGGCGTGTGGGCAAACCAATGGCAGATGCAGTATAATTTGGATAAGTGAGGTTATTCACTTTGGAAGCAAAAACAGGAAGGCAGATTACTACCTGAATGGTTGTAAATTGGGAGAGGGGAGTGTGCAATGGGCCCTGGGTGTCCTTGTGCACCATTCGCTGAAGGTAAGCATGCAGGTACAGCAGGCGGTAAAGAAGGCCAAGCTAATGGTATGTTGGCCTTCATTGCGTGAGCTTTTGAATACAGAAGTAGGGATGTGTTGCTGCAATTGGACAGGACCTTGGTGAGGCCACACCTGGAGTATTGTGTGCAGTTTTGGTCTCCTTTTCTGAGGAAGGATGTTTATTGTGTGAGATCCCAAATGACTGACCACATTGCCTTACTGAGCGTCACGACGGTGACCCTGGGTGTGTCACACACCTTGTTGGTCTCCGCTTTCTAAGCCATTGTCTTACTAACTTGTCGGAATCTTCTGCCTCTTCCTCTGTTCCCAGTCTTCATGCATATTATAATGGATGACGTCCCTACACCACAGCCGCTAAAGTTGATGGGCACCTGACTTAGTTTTGCACAACTGCCAAGTCAAGAGTCTGGGATATGGCATGCGATTTGGTAGTGGATCAAGGGTACAAGCTCTCAGAAACATCTCCCATAAACATTGTATATGCTGATCATAAAACCAATAAAGAGATGCTTCAAATTGCAAGAACAAAAAGAACTCCAAAAAGTGACATCTTGAAAAGAAAATGCCAGTATATTGGCCATTTGATCAGAGATGAAAAGCTGCAGAATCTACACGAGAGGGCAAAGTGGAGGGCAGCAGAAAGAGGGGTCAACCTGGTTGCAGTTGGATGACAGACGCAGAGAATAGCTGCAATGGATGTGTGATATTGCACAAATGTGTGACATAGCATAACAACAAATCTCGCGGTAGAATTAGCTACAAGCAGCAACAACAAGTCTTCACAAGCATCTTTAGCGGAATTCTGCGCAGTCGGCGCGAAGGCCTGACGCCGGTGTCAAAAACGGCGCGAACCACTCCGGCATCGGCCCAACCGGAAGTAGCGGAATTCTCCGCACTTCCGGGGGCTAGGAGGATGGCGGAAGGGTTGGCGCCGCGGCAGCCGGCGCCAAAGGGCCGGCATGATCTTGCGCATGCGCGGAACCGCCAGTATATTCTGCCGCATGCGCAGGGGGGTGTCTTCTCCGCGCCGGCCATGGCGGAGCCCTACAGGGGCCAGTGCAAAAGGAAGAAGTCCCCACACGGCACAGGCCGGCCCTCAGATCGGTGAGCCCCGATTGCGGGCCAGGCCACCGTGGGGGCCCCCTGGGCCGCTCTGAGAACTGCCCCAGCTGACCTACCTGCCAGGTTCCGCCGTGTGGGACCATGTCTAATCCACGCCGGTGGGACTGGCCAGAAACCGACGGCTGCTCGGCCCATCGGGGCCCAGAGAATTGCCGGGGGGGCCGCTGCCAATGAACCCCGACGGCCGTGGCGTGGACCCCGCCCCGCCCGAAAACCGATGCCGGAGAAGATGGCAGCCAGCGGCGGGTCGGGATTCGCGCCGCCCCCCCGGGAATACTCCGTCCCGGCAGGGGGCCGGAGAATCCCGCCCCATATCTCTAACAATCGACAAGGTGATCAGAGAGGCCAGCAGGATTGAGATAATGTGATAAAAGGAAAAACTGTGAATACTGCAAATATTACATGAAAACAGAAAATGCTGCAAATACACAATAGGTCACGTGGCATCAGGAGAGAAGAAAATCATGTTAAGGGTACAAGGGGCAGCACGGTGGCATAAGGGTTAGCACTGGTGCCTCACAGCACAGGGACCCAGGTTCAATTGCGGCCTCGGGTGATTGTGTGAAGTTTGTACTTTCTCCCCGTGTCTGCATGGGTTTCCTCTGGGTGCTCTGGTCTCATCCCACAGTCCAAGGATATGTAGGTTAGATGGATTGACCTTAAATTGCCCCTTAGTATCCAGGGATGTGCAGGTTATGTTATGGGGTTAGGGCAGGGTAGATGTGCGAGAGGAAATGGGTAGGTGCTCTTTCCGAGAGTCGGTGCAGACTCGATGGTCCGAATGGCTTCCTTCTGCACTGTAGGGATTCTGTGATGATCTCTCGCTTCCGTACTCGAAACTAGTCTTCTCTGCTTGGGTCCTACCCTGTGTATCCTACATTTACTGTTTTTACTCTGGAATACATGATGTGCTCACTTTGCACGATGAAACATTTTTTTTACTCTTATGAAGATATTGCGTTCATCCCACCCAGACAAAAATTCTGGATTTGGGGGAAGGACTTCTGGAACCAGGGGTTCTGGTGCCATTTTAGCCACAACGTAGATCCTTTTCACTTTACAAAAAAATCAGGTCTACGTTTCAGATCGATTTTAGTGTCTTGGGCTGGGTTTCTGTCGCCATGGTCAAATGGGAGTCACAATGCCGCACTGTGCAAGTAATGGTCACCCAGCAGTGATTTTCCCTAAATTGGCCAAATAATGGTAGAGGACAATATCACCATCTAACAAAGGACAGTGGGTATGCTCTCCAGGCCAATCGAAAAATCTCCTGCTAGGAAAAAGCAGCAACCTGCAATTCAGGTAAAAAAAGTGAGGCTGTCTCCATCTTGAGATTCCCCCTTGGCACATTTTAAAAGTTTCAAATTAAAATATGGCCTCAGCAATTGAGGCACCATTGTGAAGACGGGCCTGCAGTTGCAGCAGCTTGCCCAGACAAGTGAGTGGGCCTCAGAGCCTGCCTGGAGCACTGAGAACCATGTCAGCCATCAGGAAGTCATCTCCAGTCTGAGGAGTTTGTAGGCCAATTGGAAAATGTCACTCAACCTCTGATAATAGGCATTAAAGGATTACCATAACCTGAAAACAACACTAATATTCTTTATCTTCCTTGCACAAACCAAACTGAAGGTCAAATGTGAAAACCAATCCCACGGTAGCATTGTGGATAGCACAATTGCTTCACAGTTCCAGGGTCCCAGGTTCGATACCGGCTTGGGTCACTGTCTGTGCGGAATCTGCACATCCTCCCCATGTGTGCGTGAGTTTCCTCCGGGTGCTCCGGTTTCCTCCCACAGTCCAAAGATGTGCAGGTTAGGTGGATTGGCCATGATAAATTGCCCTTAGTGTCCAAAATTGCCCTTAGTGTTGGGTGGGGTTACTGGGTTATGGAACGTTGACCTTGGGTAGGGCGCTCTTTCCAAGAGCCGGTGCAGACTCGATGGGCCGAATGGCCTCCTTCTGCACTGTAAATTCTATGAATAGGGGTGCTCTTTCCAAGAGCCGGTGCAGACTCGATGAATGGCCTCCTTCTGCACTGTAAATTCTATGATCTACTTTGTTCGAGCGGCCATTTTCTTGTTTCCTGTTCGTGTCTAATACTTGGCACTGTCAGGTTAATTTACGAACTGTCATGATATGCGGACACACACACAATGATATACAGACTAGCAGCAATGGACACAGAGAACAGGACATGACCAATAAGCAGGCAGGACACTCGGGGTGGGATCTGACTATAAAAGACACGAGGCACTCACACTCCGACTCTTTCCACTGATGAACATCTAGAGAGTCAGTCAAGGGTGTTGTTACAATCTCACACCTCCACCACGTGGCTAAGAGCTAGTCTGGTTCAGTCAGACAGAGTAACCACACTTAAGTTAGCAGAGTTGAACTCACAGAGAACTGTGCTAACTGTGCTATTCGTTCAATAAACCTGATTGAACTAACTTCAAGGTCTGGAGTATCTCTGATCTAAGCTGCATCCAGTTGCAGCCAGTGTTAGACCAGTGTGCCTAAGTCGACAAGAACTACCGATGCCTCTGTGAGATTCAGCCTCATGTACACAAATCTTGTGTATGCACAATTATCGCCCTACCAGAAAATCTCTCAGAAACTGAGTGAATATCCAAACAGGCCAGAACCTAAACAATGGACCTACCAACATGCTGTCAGACATTGTTGTTTTTTCGTCAAATGGAGAATTGATTTGAGAATTGAAGTATTCTTTCCAGAAGGGTGTTATTGTGTCCTGCAACAGTGAGAATATGTTGTTGATATTTTGACCATCACAGGCAGGCTTCTGGTATAAAACAAACATTCATTTTGCCCCATGTTGAACTATTAACAGTTCTGTTTGAACTTGATTCAGATTATTTGAATAAAAGTGGTTGTCATGATATCCACATCAGCATATCATGGTGCAATCACACACACACTGATGGACAGGCAGTTGGACCAACCAACACACACATAACATCGCAGCCAATCACCAGTGAGAGCACACGCACTATAAAACAGGGAACACCACAGTTCCCACTCATTCTACCAGGAGATAGCTCAGAGCTCACAGCGTGCCACTCAGACATACACCATGTGCTGAGTGCCTCACCAAGATAGTGAAAGGGCTGGGTCCACAGGTTAGCTGGTGAAGCACGAACCTCAGCCAGCAGTTATTAGTTGTTATTGTTTAAGACAATAAAACAAAGTTGTACCATCTACAACCGTGTTGGATCATTTG
Source organism: Scyliorhinus torazame (assembly GCF_047496885.1). NCBI lineage: Eukaryota > Metazoa > Chordata > Chondrichthyes > Carcharhiniformes > Scyliorhinidae > Scyliorhinus > Scyliorhinus torazame. Next base: position 224,482,015 of record NC_092715.1, on the reverse strand, counting down.
TGTATGAGAACACCCAACACGACAGTGGTGATCAAATAATTTCACCCCCTTTGTCTCAGGTGAATTTACACTTCATTTATTGCACTTCATCTTCAGCACCTGGTTCTAATCTTTTGAAGAAAGTGTTTATTGATTTTCATGTTTTATGCCACATGGCTTTCATTGCCAAGTCAAAGTTGTATTTTTACAAATTTCCATCTGGGGAGGTTTGATTACCCCCCCCGCCCCCTTGCCACGCACACACTCGCCCTGTTCAACCTGGTTCTATTCTCAATGATCATGTTTAATTTGGCCTTGTTGGGATTCATTTCTGTAGTAATGCCTAATTTAACAAAAAAAACTGTTCACATGGCAAACGGCACATTTTTCAACAAGGACCCTTTGGTCCAAATTGTCCTATCATGATTGTTTGGTTGCGACTTGCCTGACAGGTTGTAAATCGCATTTCAATCAGTATAGCAAACTGGATGATTCAGTAGCTCAATAATTAAATTAATTTTTGGCAGTTTTTTTATTTTCATGCTCCACTCGGCCAACCTTGTCTGTGATTGTTAAATTGGTCTTCAGTTATAACTTCATCTCCCGGGAGAGCTTGATCTAAAAATTCATTTTCAAAATCTACCTGCGAGAAAGTTTAGCTGCCATTGACTGGTTTTAACAATGAGAGGTTGGGCAGATCCATGTTTTTAACTTTGTGTTAATATAATACCGCAGCACGGTAGCACAGACAGCGCCAGGGTCCCAGGTTCGATTCCCCGCTGGGTCACTGTCTGTGTGGAGTCTGCATGTTTTCCTCGTGTCCGCGTGGGTCTCCTCCCACAGTCCAAAGATGTGCAGGTTAGATGGATTGGCCAGGCTAAATTGCTCTTAGTGTCCAAAAAGATTAGGAGGGGTTATTGGGTTACGGGGATAGGTTGGAAGTGAGGGCTTAAGTGGGTCGGTGCACACTCGATGGGCCGAATGGCCTCCTTCTGCACTGTATGTTCTATGTAAGTTATCAAACTCTGATGCCATTGCACATCTGTGCCAATAATGTAAAATCCAACAAAGAGACACAGGAATACAGTAGGATGTAAAATGAACTCCTGTTTATTCGATATACACAGCTAATTATAGAACACAGAACTGTATAGCACATCACAGGCCCTTCGGCCCACGATGTTGTGCCGAACTAGTCTGAAACTAAGATCAAATCAACCTACTCCCAATCATTCTAGTGCACTCCATATCCCTATCCAAGAAGCGCTTGAAAGTTCCTAAAGTGTCCGACTCCACTACCATAGCTGGGAATGCATTCCACGCCCCAACCACTCTCTGAGTAAAGAGCCTACCTCTGACATCCCTCCTATGTCTTCCACCATGAACCTTATAGTTATGCCAACTTGTAACAGCTACATACACCCGAGGAAAAAGTCGCTGAACGTCCACTCTATCTATCCCTCTCATCATCTTATACGCCTCAATTAAGTCACCTCTCATCCTTCTTCACTCCAATGAGAAAAGCCCTAGCTCCCTCAACCTTTCGTCATAAGACCTACCCTCCAATCCAGGCAGCATCCTGGTAAATCTCATTTGCACCCTTTCCAATGCTTCCACATCCTTCCTATAATGAGGTGACCAGAACTGCACACAATACTCCAAATGTGGTCTAACCAAGGTCTTGTACAGTTGCAGCATAACCTCACGGCCCTTAAACTCAATCCCCCTGTTAATAAATGATAACACACTACAGGTGTTCTTCACGGCTCTATCCACTTGGGTGGCAACTTTCTCCTTGGGGTTTAAATACAATGAGGTTCCTGCCCTGATTTCCTGGGGGAGTTTATACTCCGTGTCGGTCACGGGAACAGGACGGTGCATAACTCGTGACCTCCGAGAAAATCGTAAAAAGTATATAGCATGTTGCCTTTATGAACAATGTGCTCATTAAATAGCTGGATGGAATAAGAAGCATGTGGTCTTCAATGTTAGTATCAAAAGCAGAAAGGTGTGCATGTATGTAGTGCTTTTCATAGGCTTGGGATATCCCAAGATGCTTTATAACCAGTGGAGTAATTTAAAAATACAACCATTGTTCTAATGTAAATACGCAGCAGCCAACTTGCAGACAGCAGGGTCTCACAAATGGCAATGAACTAATGACTAGATAATTGGTTTCAATATTGTTGGGAGAGGGAAAATATTGGCGAGGACACCTGGGAAAACTCTACTCCTCTTTGAATAGTGGCAGACTGTTTAATGTCTCATTTGAAATTCAGCCATGATGTGGAGATGCCGGCGTTGGACGGGGTGAGCACAGTACGAAGTCTTACAACACCAGGTTAAAGTCCAACAGGTTTGTTTCGATGTCACTAGCTTTCGGAGCGCTGCTCCTTCCTCAGGTGTGGTTCCTCCTCCCTTCACCTGAGGAAGGAGCAGCGCTCCGAAAGCTAGTGACATCGAAACAAGCCTGTTGGACTTTAACCTGGCGTTGAAAGACAGCGGAAGGGATTTAATGGAAAAGAAACAAAAGTCCAGTTTTGGACGGGTTTAGCCAGGTGTTTCCTGCCGCATGGAGTACCGAGAATAACCCTGCTATTAAATGGGACTCTGCTTCTTTTCTGGATCAAGGCCCGTCAGTGCAGGAAGAGATTGGCGCCGCAATTTCTGAACCCCCCAACCCAGCTTTGGACTCCTCCCTCCATTTTCCCAGTTAGGAGGTCCTATAGCGCCCCACACTCCACCTCATAAGGGCAGGGCACCTCCAGGCCCAAACCTTGGCACGGGTAAGATGTCACCGCGGCACCTTTGCGTTGACACCCTGTCAGTGCCACCCTGGCAGCGCTAGGGTGCCCAGGTGACATTGCCAAGGTGGCACCTGGGTGGCATTGCCAGGGTGCCAGACTCAGTGCCTGGGTGGTATCAGGGGTGCCAGGGTACTGCCCTGCCCAGACCCTGAGCACCCAGGAGCACCCGATCGCTTGGGAGACCCCCCCAAGTGCCAGTATACCCTGTCCACCTTTGTGGAAACCAGTGATAAATGGCGCCTGCTCTGGGTCTCCAGGGCAAAGCGCCTTGTGCCTTGGGTAACTCTGGCTCAGACGTATTCAAGTGAGGCTAACTGCTCACTTGAATATGTAAATCTGAATGGGTGAGATCCAGATTTCAATGCCTCTCGATCTCGCGAAGCGTAACGAATGTCTTAAATTTTGCGAGAGGCCTTTTGCGAGATTTACCAGCTTCGTTGCATCTCGGGTCTGGCGCGATGAGGCCAGTAGATCGCGCCCAGTATGCCCGACAGAGCAGCTTTCCCATAGTACAGTCAGCCTGGATCAGATACTCAAATCTCTGCAGTTCATAATTTAGCTGCAACCCAAATTCCACTATGCTTTTTTGCTTTCATCCATCATCATAATGCCTGGGGTGTGCTGATATTATTGTATCAGAGCTCCAGCTTCTTTAAAATCCACGATGAGAGAGCGAGACAGGAGGAGGAAGCTGAAAATTTATTATAAACGCAGGGCGGGTTTCTCCGTCCTGGCGCCGCACGCCGTTGGGGTTCTCTGTTTCGTCGGCTGGTCAATGGGGTTTCCCGTTGTGGGGCAGCCCCACACCGTTGGGAAACCCCCAGGTTGCCGGCAAAATGGAACATCCCGACGGCAGACAGCCCCATGTTGTTTTAGTAATGATGTGGAGATGCCGGCGTTGGACTGGGGTGAGCACAGTACGAAGTCTTACAACACCAGGTTAAAGTCCAACAGGTTTGTTTCGATGTCACTAGCTTTCGGAGCGCTGCTCCTTCCTCAGGTGAATGAAGAGGTCTGTTCCAGAAACACATATATAGACAAATTCAAAGATGCCAAACAATGCTTGGAATGCGAGCATTAGCAGGTGATTAAATCTTTACAGATCCAGAGATGGGGTAACCCCAGGTTAAAGAGGTGTGAATTGTACCAAGCCAGGACAGTTGGTAGGATTTCGCAGGCCAGATGGTGGGGGATGAATGTAATGCGACATGAATCCCAGGTCCCGGTTGAGGCCGCACTCATGTGTGCGGAACTTGGCTATAAGTTTCTGCTCGGCGATTCTGCGTTGTCGCGGGTCCTGAAGGCCGCCTTGGAGAACGCTTACCCGGAGATCAGAGGCTGAATGCCCTTGACTGCTGAAGTGTTCCCCGACTGGAAGGGAACATTCCTGCCTGGTGATTGTTGCGCGATGTCCGTTCATTCGTTGTCGCAGCGTCTGCATGGTCTCGCCAATGTACCACGCTTCGGGACATCCTTTCCTGCAGCGTATGAGGTAGACAACGTTGGCCGAGTCTTTTTACCGCAAACCCACGGATAACCTCATGATGCTCCACTTCTCCAGCTTCCACCCTAAACACATTAAAGAAGCCATCCCCTATGGACAAGCGCTCCGTATACACAGGATCTGCCAGACGAGGAGGAGCGTAACAGACATCTACAGACGTTGAAAGATGCCCTCGTACGAACGGGATATGGCACTCGACTCATCGATCGACAGTTCCAACGCGCCACAGCGAAAAACCGGACCGACCTCCTCAGAAGACAAACATGGGACACATCCGACAGAATACCCTTCGTCGTCCAGTACTTCCCCGGAGCGGAGAAACTACGTCATCTTCTTCACAGCCTTCAACACGTCATTGATGACGATGAACATCTTGCCAAGGTCATCCCCACACCCCCACTACTTGCCTTCAAACAACCGCGCAACCTCAAACGAACCATTGTTTGCAGCAAACTACCCAGTCTTCAGAACAGTGACCTCGACACCACACAACCCTGTCATGGCAATCTCTGCAAGACATGCCAGATCATCGACATGGATACCACTATTACACGTGAGAACACCACCCACCAGGTACGCGGTACATACTCGTGCGACTCGGCCAACGTTGTCTACCTCATACGCTGCAGGAAAGGATGTCCCGAAGCATGGTACATTGGCGAGACCATGCAGACGCTGCGACAACGAATGAACGGACATCGCGCAACAATCACCAGGCAGGAATGTTCCCTTCCAGTCGGGGAACACTTCAGCAGTCAAGGGCATTCAGCCTCTGATCTCCGGGTAAGCGTTCTCCAAGGCGGCCTTCAGGACCCGCGACAACGCAGAATCGCCGAGCAGAAACTTATAGCCAAGTTCCGCACACATGAGTACGGCCTCAACCGGGACCTGGGATTCATGTCGCATTACATTCATCCCCCACCATCTGGCCTGCGAAATCCTACCAACTGTCCTGGCTTGGTACAATTCACACCTCTTTAACCTGGGGTTACCCCATCTCTGGATCTGTAAAGATTTAATCACCTGCTAATGCTCGCATTCCAAGCATTGTTTGGCATCTTTGAATTTGTCTATATATATGTTTCTGGAACAGACCTCTTCATTCACCTGAGGAAGGAGCAGCGCTCCGAAAGCTAGTGACATCGAAACAAACCTGTTGGACTTTAACCTGGTGTTGTAAGACTTCGTACTGTTTTAGTAATGTTCGAGCTCTGAGGCAGTTAATGGTAAATATTTGCAATCCCGAATACAAACAGTAATGTTCTTTATTTGTCAACTGTGTGACATTGATGAGGCAGAATTTATTGTCCACTCTTACCTGCTCCGTGTTTTAAAAGTTAACCATATAGATTCTGGTGAAAGATCACTGACCAGTATTGTTAACTTGTTTCTCTCTCCACAGGCACTGGTAAACCTACTGCACTTTCCAGCATTATTAATTTATTTAATTTAATTCAGTAATTGACTAAAATTTGGAATTGTGACCATAACATTGATTGTAGGGATGGAAATCTGCTGTCCTTACCTTGTCTTGCCTATGTGCCTATGTGATTCCAGAACCACATCCAAAGATGTGCAGCTTAGATGGTTTGGCCATGATAAATTACCGCTTAGCGTCCAAAAGGTTAGGTGGGGTTACTGGGTTATGCGGATAGGCAGTCGAGGCGTGAGCCGAGGTACGGTAGTCTTTCCAGGGATCAGTGCAGACCTGATGGGCCGAATGGCCTCCTTCTGCACTGTAGAGTTTCTATGATTCTATGAACATGGTTGACTCTTTGGCCTCTGTAATGGCCAAGAAAGCCACTCAGTTCAAGGGCAATTAGAGATGGGCAAAAAATGCTACGATTGCCAGTGACGCCTCCATCTCATGAGAATAAAGAATGTGCTGCCATAACTCATTGAAAAAGACATTTCAAGGCTTCATGCAGTGAGACTGATAATGTAAGAAGTGGAGGTTCGCTTCAAATCAGGCAGTTTCTGAGATTTATATCTGGGAGCACAGCAGCGCACCCTGTGGAAGAATGGAGAATCACTGACATCAACTTTAAGATTTTTTGTGTTTAATTACTCGTGCTAATCCTGGAAGTTCTGACAATTTCACTGTCATTACAACTGAAAAATCCCCACCGAAACGTAAGCAGCTGAAAATTGTATTTTTTCTGAATGGATTTTGATATCAATGATTTTTTTAAATTGCCTTTTTTTAGTTGGATAAATAAAGCTCATGGATTTGATGCTTCAATAAGCAAGTGGCTAATGTAGTGTTAATGTTGCAAACCTGCTGCTGCATAAGCTGAAAGAGTCAACAATCTTGACAATGGGGGGGAGCCTTATGAAAGTTCAAATGACACAAGCACCAATTTCAATGACTATGTTCTGCCCAGCATCTCAAACAGGCCAGGAATGTAGTTTTCTGATCCAAGATAGACCCTACCCTGTCTATAGGATGGCTCTGGAAGCCACGATGAGTGTTTCCATCCAGGTGCTGTGGAGTATGCCTTGCACTTTGCATTGAACTTCAAAAGTACTAGATTTTCAGTTTTGTTTCCATTTTAAGGGGGTTAAAAATGCTATTTAGTGCTCCTGTGCTAAAGTGAAATAAACCACCTAGTACCTCAGCTTCTAGGACCTCTAAATATTTTCCCTCCCTACTCTGATCTCTGTTTGCTCTCTCTGGACCACTGGTCCCTACTTCTCATTCAGTTGTTGTCTGCCACCCCATCTTTTGTAGCTACTTTGGTACTTCTGGAACTTCATACCTCAATATCTTTCTTCTTGGTGGCACGGTGGCACAGTGGTTAGCACTGCTTCCTCACAGCGCCAGGGACCCAGGCTCAATTCTGACCTTAGATGACTGTATGGAGTTAGCACATTCTCCCCGTGTCTGCGTGAGATTCCTCCAGGAGCTCTGGTCACACAATCCAAAGACGTGCAAGTAAGGTGAATTGACCATTCTAAGTTGCCTCTTGTCCAAAGGTTAGGTGGGGTTATGAGGTTCGGCAGATAGGGTGGGGAAGTGGGCCTGGATAGGATGCTCTTTTGGAGAGTCGGTGCAGATTCTATGGGCTGAATGGCGTCCTGCACTGTCGGGATTCTATAATTGTCACCACCCTACGTTGAAAACCATCTTTACAACCCTCTATTTGATTGTGGTTTTACCCTTCTTCCCCCTTCTCTCTGAACTCTCTGCCCACTTACTATCAGACCACCCAATTAAGTGTTTAGTTTGCGATGAATGCTGTAGAAAAAAAGGTATTTTTCAGGAGTAATGATTTTGCAAGGCAACAATAAATTTAAATTGACAATGAAGTAAACAAAAGTTATATTACAATTTCACTGGATCAGTATGTATTAAAACCAATAAAATAGCTTGTTTAAGATCCCTAATTAGTATTACTTAATCTTTATTAGTGTCACAAGCAGGCTTACATTAACAGGCAATGAAGTTACTGTGAAAATCCCCTAGTCGCCACATTACGGCACCTGTTCGGGTACCTGAGGGAGAATTCGGAATATCCAATTCACCTAACAATCACGTCTTTCGGGACTTGGAGGAAACTGGAGCACCCGGAGGAAACCCACACAGAAACAGGGAGAACGTGCAGACTCCGCCCAGACAGTGACCCAAGCCGAGAATCGAACCTGGGACCCTGGTGCTGTGAAGCAACAGTGCTAACCACTGTGCTACTAACCGTTCTGAAACTCTTCGTGTTTCAAATAATACCACCTTAAATTTTCATGTAAATGCTGTTGAGCACCAGCAGCAAGAAGGTCCATGGGAAAATCTGTGCCAAAAGGTTATTTCCACCCATCAAATGTTGATGCTTAATGATGCACCCACAGTACAGGATAATTTGCAGAGGCATATAGGATAGCAAGGGAGATATTCCCATATTATTGTTTTTACCAAAGCCATTACCCATGCCAGTCTATTGTTTAACTAAATGCAATCCATTGAAGCCATTCATGCTGGAGTGAAAAGTAACACCTCACAACCTAGCTTTCTTTTGACACAAAGGGGCAATTTAGCATGGCCAATTACCTAACACCCACATCTTTGGAAACTGGAGCACCCAATGGAAAATCCATGCAGACACAGGGAGAAAGTGCCAACACCACACAGTCGCCCAAGGCTGGAATTAAACCCGGGTCCCTGGCGCTATGAGGCATTAGTGCTATGTGCTATGCTACTGATGCACAATCAATTACTCGTGAGACAAGGAGAGTCATACTATTCGGCTTTAATCAGCTAGAACTGTACCCAGCAGCTTCGATACAGAAAGTGAAAGCTGCTGGGACGGCATGGGTTCTTATACCCCGCCTCTCAGGGCAGAGCTATGTGCGTCAGCCAATGGTAGACTCCTAGGTCTAGCCAATGGGCATCCACCTCTCAGGCACTGCAATACCTGGTATTACCACATTCACCCCCTGTTTAAAAAAAGGACCCAGTGGGGTGATGGCCAGTGTTACTGTCGCCTTTTGCATAGTAGGACCAAGTATTCCAGGTACCGTGATGTCGAGGGTAACAGAGAAAGTTTTTATTGTTTTATGGTGCAGCAATCAGAAGATCGGGTGGCCTGGTCGTCCTTCTGGAGCGTCTGGGATTCGGCGATGATCCTGGTGTAGGCCCCTGCGGTTGTGGCTCCGGGAACGTAGTGTCTTCCTCCCTGGCAGCTTCGTCACCCCTAGGCGGCGCTGTTGGGGCGAAAAGTGGGCAGGGGGAGGGGCACCTGTAGGGGGCGTTGGTGCCTGTTCGGCGCTGAGTGGGGGCGGCGGTGGTACTGACCCTCCAGTCAGGTGCTGGGTGGGGACAATGGTGCGGTGCACGTGGGGCTCCGGCGGGTGCCAGGTCCCGAAGGGAGACAGTGTCTTGGCGGTCGTCAGGGAACGCTATGTAGGCGTACTGGGGGTTGGCATGCAGCAGGTGGACCCTCTCGACCAACGGGTCCGACTTGTGCCGTATGTTTCCGTATCAGGACGGGTCCGGGTGTCGCTCGCCAGGTTGGGAGCGAGGTCCCGGAGGAGGACTTCCTGGGGAAGACAAGGAGACGTTTGTGAGGTGTCTAGTTTGTGGTAGTACAGAGCAGCGACCAAATGGAGTGAAGGGCCAATGGGAGGACTTCTTGCCAGCGGGAGACTGGGAGATTCCTGGACCGAAGTGCCAGCAGGACGGTCTTCCAGACCGTTCCGTTCTCCCTCTCTACCTGCCCGTTTCCCCGGGGGTTGTAACTGGTCGTCCTGCTCGAGGCAATGCCTTTGCTGAGCAGGAATTGACGCAGTTTGTCACTCGTGAAGGAGGACGCCCTATCACTGTGTATGTACGCGGGGAAACCGAACAGTGTAAAGATACCCTGGAGGGCCTTGATGACGGTGGTTGTGGTCATGTCTGGGCAGGGGATGGCGAATGGGAACCGTGAGTATTCGTCAATCACGTTAAGGAAGTACGTGTTGCGGTCGGTGGACGGGAGGGGGCCTTTGAAATCCATGCTGAGGCGTTCAAAGGGATGGGAAGCCTTTATCAGGTGCGCCCTCTCTGGCCGGTAGAAGTGTGGTTTGCACTCCGCGCAGATTTGGCAGTCCCTGGTGACGGTCCTGACCTCCTCGATGGGCAGGTTGCGGGTCTTGATAAAATGGGAAAAGCGAGTGACCCCCGGGTAGCAGAGGTCCTCGTGGAGGGATCGGAGGCGGTCCACTTGTGCTCTGGCACAAGTGCCGCGGGGCAGGGCATCAGGAGGCTCATTTAGCTTCCCCGGACGATACAAGATCTCGTAATTGTAGGTGGAGAGTTCTATCCTCCACCGCAAGATCTTGTCGTTCTTAATCTTGCCCCGCTGTGCATTGTCGAACATGAACGCCACCGACCGTTGGTCCGTGAGGAGAGTGAATCTTCTGCCGGCCAGGTAATGCCTCCAGTGTCGCACAGCTTCTACTATGGCCTGGGCCTCCTTTTCGACCGAGGAGTGGCGAATTTCGGAAGCATGGAGAGTGCGGGAGAAGAAAGCCACGGGCCTGCCCGCTTGGTTGAGGGTGGGCGCCAGAGCTACGTCGGACGCGTCGCTCTTGACCTGGAAGGGGAGGGACTCGTCGATGGCGCGCATCGTGGCTTTTGCGATGTCCGCCTTGATGCGGCAGAAGGCCTGGCGGGCCTCCGTCGACAGGGGGAAGGTTGTGGACTGGATCAGGGGTCGAGCCTGGTCTGCGTAATTAGGGACCCATTGTGCATAATAGCTAAAGAAGCCGAGGCAGCGCTTTAGGGCCTTGGGGCAGTGAGGGAGGGGGAACTCCATGAGGGGGCACATGCGTTCAGGGTCGGGGCCTATGACTCCATTTCACACCACGTAGCCTAGAATGGCTAGACGGTCGGTGCTAAACACGTATTTCTCCTTATTGTAGGTCAGATTAAGGAGGTTCGCGGTCTGGAGAAATTTTCGGAGGTTGGTGTCGTGGTCCTGCTGGTCATGGTCGCAGATGGTGACGTTATCAAGATACGGGAACGTTGCGCGTAAGCCGTACCGGTCAACCATTCGGTCCATCTCACGTTGGAAGACCGAGACCCCGTTCGTGACACCGAAGGGAACCCTTAAAAAGTGATAGAGCCGCCCATCTGCTTCGAAGGCAGTGTACGGGCGGTCCCCATGACGGAGGGGCAGCTGGCGGTAGGCAGACTTGAGATCCACCGTGGAGAAGACCGTGTATTGCGCAATCCTGTTTACCAGGTCGGCTATACGGGGCGAGGGTACGTGTCCAGCTGCGTAAACCGGTTGATGGTCTGGCTATAGTCGATGACCATCCTATGTTTCTCCCCGATCTTTACCACCACTACTTGAGCCCTCCAGGGGTTGTTGCTCGCTTCGATGACCCCTTCCTTCAGCAGCCTTTGGACCTCGGACCTGATGAAGGTCCGGTGCTGGGCACTGTACCGCCTGCTCCTGGTGGCGACGGGTTTGCAATCCGGGGTGAAGTTCGCAAACAGGGAAGGCGGGTCAACCTTAAGGGTCGCGAGGCCGCAGACAGTAAGGGGGGGAATAGGGCCACTGAATTTAAAGGTCAGACTTTTCAGATGGCACTGGAAATCCAGCCCAAGGAGGGTGGCTGCGCAGAGGTGCGGCAGAACGTACAGGCGGAAACTGCGGAATTCCCTGCCTTGGACAGTGAGGTTCGCTAGGCAGAACCCCTTTATCTCCACTGCGTGTGACCCGGAGGCCAGGGAGATCCGTTGGTTTATGGGATGGATGACAAGGGAACAGCGCCTTACCGTGTCGGGGTGGACGAAGCTTTCCGTGCTCCCGGAGTCGATCAGGCACGACGTCACGTGGCCGTTGATAGCGATCGTTGTGGTGGCTTTCGCTAGCGTCCGGGGCCGACTCTGGTCCAGGGTCACGGAGGCCAGCTGCAGCAAGGAGGAGTTCTGGTCAGGCAGCGTGGAGTCGGCGGTGCTGGGGGCTTGAGGCCGGTTCAGGGTAACGGAGGCCAGCTGTAGCAAGGGGGAGTTCCGGTCAGGCAGCGTGGAGTCGGCAGCGCTGGGGGCTTGAGGCCCCATCCAAGATGGCGTCAGCCACTGGTCGCACATGGAGTCCGGGGATACAGAAGATGGCGTCGGCGAGGGACAAAATGGCGGCGCCCATCCACCCAGCGTGGTGGCCGGGGGGCAAAATGGCCACGCCCGTGGGTCGCACGTTGCCTGTGGGTATGAGGGCGGCGGTGGACTTTGGACGGCCGGGACCTGGAACAAAGGCTGATGATAGTCACTGGCGACCGCTGCCACGGCTCGGGCCTGGCAGACCGCAACATAGTGGCCTTTCTTGCCGCACCCTGTGCAGGTGACGGTGCAGGCCGGGCAGCGCGCGCACGGATGATTCGCTTGGTCACAGAAGAAGCAGCATTGGCCGGCGGTGAAAACGGGCCGCCTAGCGGCGCAGCCCTGCGGGGTTAGTGGGAAAGTCTCGGGGGCTGCCGCGACAGGGTGCCACGCAGCCCAGGGGGGTGTCATGTGCCCGGGAGCAAAAGCCAGTCCGTTTTTGTACTCAACGTCCATAGACCCTGCCAGGGCCCGTGCCTCAGTGAGGCCCAGCGTGTCCATTTCAAGGAGCCTTCTGTGGATGTCGGGAAAAGACATACCTGCCACGAAAGCGTCCCGAATTAAAAGTTCTGTGTGCTCATTCCCCGTGACTGGTGGGCAGCCGCAGTTCCGGCCCAGCACTAGTAGAGCCCGATAGAAGTCCTCCAGTGTTTCTTCAGGGCTCTGCCTTCTAGTTGCCAACAGGTGACGGGCGTAGACCTGTTTCAGAGGACGGATGTAATGTCCTACTAGCAGCGTGATAGCTGCAGCATAATTCTCCGCCTCCTCGATCAGAGGGTAGATTGCAGGGCTGACCCGGGAGCGTAGAAGGTGCATCTTCTGCCTTTCCGTGGGGGTGTCGGCGGCTGTGTCGATGAAGCTCTCAAAACACGCCAGCCAGTGCTTAAAAATACCAGCGGAGTTGCCTGCGTGGGGACTGAGCTGAAGGCACTCCGGCTTGATGCGGAGGTCCATCCTTTCAGAAGTAGTAGCTGATTAAATTATGGGGGATATGGTGTACGGGCCGGAGAGTGGAGCTGAGTCCACAAAGATCAGCCATGATCTCATTGAATGGCGGAGCAGACTCGAGGGGCCAGATGGCCTACTCCTGTTCCTAGTTCTTATGTTCTTATAAATTGATGCACAATCAATTACTCGTGAGACAAGGAGAGTCATACTAATCGGCTTTAATCAGCTAGAACTGTACCCAGCAGCTTCGATACAGAAAGTGAAGGCTGCTGGGATGGCATGGGTTCTTATACCCCGCCTCTCAGGGTGGAGCTATGTACGTTAGCCAATGGTAGACTCCTAGGTCTAGCCAATGGGCATCCACCTCTCAGGCACTGCAATACCTGGTATTACCACAGCTACAAAAAATCCCTTTACACCTGAATGCAGCAGTTTTAAATATTTTTTGTCATGCTTAGAGGATATCTATTATATAAATACACCAACTTCACATCCTTAAGTAGATTTCAGTGAAGAGTCTCGTACTGACGTACTGTATAGTGCAACCTATGGAAGAACAGGGTGACTTAGGCAGCCACTGCCAGATTTAACCATGCAAGCTGCTGCCTAATTTACTCCATAATAGTATGCATTGTTAGCTCGACATCTCAACACAACTCAACTGAACTGATCTCTTCACACATCTTCTGCACTGAGAAGTACTACACTCTGAATGCTCACCCGATGTATATGCCTTTGTATTTACATTGTGTATTTATCTATGCCCTATGTTTTTTCATGTATGGAACAATCTGTCTGGACTGTACGCAGAACAATACTTTTCACTGTACCTCGGTGAACGTGATAATAAATCAAATTCAGTCCAAATCCAAGCCAATGATTTTTAGTTTTAAGCTTTATTTGCTTTCTTGAAGTTAATAATCCAAGAAGAACATACGTATCTAAGCACCAGGTAATAGTAAATCGATCCCAGTTGTAATCAGTACAATTTGTTAGATTCACTAAAATAACTGCAAAAAGCTTTCTTTTCTGTTCAAAATGGAAGGAACATTTGCTTCCCTACCACACACCACAGCTGAAATAAAGTGTGCTGTGAATGTGTTGCAGAGCTCAATTTGAAAAAATAACAGTTGTCACCGTGTACTTAGAGCAATGTCATGTTTTGGTGTTGTAGGAGTAAATTGCAGATTATTCTGACTTTGAAGTGGTAACAGTATGCCAGATGTGTATTGGTTTTAATGAAATGCTACTGTGGGGTACGACCCTAGGGGCTAGACAGTTCCTTGTACAGTGATTGTGCAGTATTGTTCAAAATGGTTGCTGATGCAGTTAGAGCAAATTGAAGTTAGATCTCATTAGCATGCAATGTTAGTGACGATCTGTCCAAATGAAAAATAGCCTTATATACTTAGGCAGAAATGTGCAGCATATTTAATTTGATAATGTTGTTTTATTCAATATCGTGCTTCAAGTTGCTGGAAAGGGACATATATTCTCACAAACTTTTGTGTGCTGCAACTTCTGATGACGTTGACTGAATTTTGTCAAAGACAAAGCATAACTTTTAAAATATGAGCTTGTTTGAAAAGAAATCCCAGTTAAATAATCAAGCCCACTAGACTACAAGGATTCTGGAATGTGCACGTTTCACCGTGGACAACCAAAAAAGATGATGTGGGGAGGAATCAGACATTGAGTTTGGACTGCAGTGAAGAAACGTATGACCTTGGGATTGTGGGTGAGTGATCACAATCAAAAATAACAAGCCCTAATTTTTTAGAAACACACGGTGAGTCTGAAGCAGCTGGTGTGCTTAAGATGGTAAATTCCATAAGTATTATGGATGCAGACAGATCAGGCAATAGATCCCCCTCACATGCATGCAATGTTTTTTTAAAACGGCATGTAAACTGTTGAAAAGATTTTTTTAAATATTCTCTAGAGAATTGTATATGTGTCACGATTTTTGTTGTACCAAAATCTCAAGGGCCATTGTAGGCACTTAGCTGCTGCCAGTGATTGTGATGAGCTGAGTTAGTACGGACATAGAGTCACACCTCGTTCACAACTTCTGTTCCTCTCCTCTCTCGCTCTCACTCTCTCTCCTCCCCTGTCTCTCAACAAAATGTCACTATGCTTGAGTCTGGCGTAGGGGGCATTACTGCTGTCCAATCAGTGTTTCTTTTTAATGAAAATTTGCTGAAATGTTTATGCTTGATCATTTTCAGCATCAATATCTATTTCTGCAATCATTTTATAAATTAAAATCTTTGACCAAAAAGAAACACGTATAGGGTGGAATATTGTGATGAAGTGCAGCCTGTATTGTAGAATAGCTCAGTTACAGGAAAGCCCCGTTTTAAAGTGACAATACCAGCCACATCAAAGTTGTGAGTTGGTCGCACAAACTGAGTTATGCAGAACAGAAGGGCGAGGTATGACTCCATGTCCGTACTAACTCAACTTATCACAATCACTGGCAGCAGCTAAGAGCCTACAATTGACCTTAACCAGGAAGGAATGGAGGGGGAGCAGAAGTCCCCTCAGCCGTCAGTAGTCAAATAACTTGTTGAAAATCGCTGCCGAGGCTCACTTTATAGAAATTCCACTTTGTGGTGCAAATATGGTTTGGGGAGAGGTTTATTGCTTCGTAAATTGTAATAGCTTTCTAAACAAACGGGCCAAAATTTCAATATTTCAATACTCTGAAATGCAGTAACATTTGTGCAGCTGCGCATGCATTGAAAATGCGGTTTGTGGCACACAGCTGTTTAGTATTTTAACAACCGGTAAACCCTGAACAAAATTGGACAAATTCAAATTTATTTACAAGTATCACTAAAAAGGCAATTGGTGAATGCACCTTGATCTCTGTTCAAAAGTCCTGCTCCATCGCCTCCAGAAGATCTAACTTGCATCCCATCCAGGGAGAAAGCTTTCTGATTTCTAATCAGTGTGCTGCAAGTAAATTTCAAATTCTGGCAGTCTCTGCTCTTTGTCCCTAGTGAACATATGTGCATTGTGTAAACCTTAACTGAATTTGACTCTTCATTTAACAGTTTGCATTAAACGATCTGAGAATGTGGGGAGCTACATTCAGCTCTGCTACTCCATGGGCCTGAGCTGAAGCTCATTCTTGGGGATAAGTGACCTCTACCACTTCTGACCCAAGGAGACTGAGCAGATTCAATAGATAGACTATTCTGATTTTCACATACTCCATCCATGGAAGTACTAACAATGTTGGTGCATTGTTTATAAGCCAAATGCTGAATGGACTTGCCTGTTGTAAGTGTTGAAATTCTCTCTACCTCTCAACCTCCCAAAGTAGTTCAAGGCTCAAACTCATTGGGCGCGATTCAGTGGCCTCGTCATACCTGACCTGGTGTTGGGACAAGGCCGTTGAATCTCTCAAGAGGCCTCTCGTGAGATTTGTGACGCTCAAAACTTCTCGCCAGATTCTGTTGACTTCCATGAGACGCGTGATCTGGATCGTGCTCTTGCTAGGTGAGATCCAGGCATGCATAGTTAAATGATCTATTAGGCTCACGTAAATATGCAGTCGCCCAATTCACCCAAGGCCCAGGTTTCACCGGACTCTCCAGCAAGGCCTTAACCGAGCACCGATTGATATTGGTTCACAAAGTCGTGGTGGTACCTCGGGGGCGGGGGTGGGGGTGAGGTTTCATTGCTGGGGAGCTGATGCCCCAGGGTGGTACCCTGGCACTCCTGTGGCACCTTGACACTGTCACCTGGGCACCCTGGTAGGGGCACTGCTAGGGCTCTGGCCCTGGGAGGGGGGTCATTGTCAGATGAAGTGGGGGGGGGGGGGTTCTAAGGCCAAGGATGGAAGTCGAAAGATCTGGGCTGCCATTAAAAATGCTGCCCGATACGCACAGAAACCCGATAATGACTTAGAGAGGCCTCGATGTGGAGTTCTTTACTGAGGCCAAAAAATAAAGCAAAGTGCCGTTGAATAGTGGGGTCTTTGTCGGTGCTGACAGCGATGAGAAACACCCTGCTAAATGCGCTGTACATCGGACTTTAAAGTCCGCTGAATCACAGCCACTGTTTCTGTGGGTGGAACGGTGGCACAGTGGTTAGCATTGCTGCCTTACAGCGCCAAGGACCTGGGTTCAATTCTCGCCTCGGGTGATTGTGTGGAGTTTGCACTTTCTCCCTGTGTCTGCGTGGTTTCCTCCGGGTGTTCTGGTTTCCTCCCAGAGTCCAAAGATGTGCAGGTTCGGTGGGATGGCCACGCTAAATTGTCCCTTAATGTCCAAAGGTGTGACGGCTAGGCGGGGTTACTTGGATGGAGCAACGGAGTGGGCCTGGGTGGGTTGCTCTTTCGGAGGGTCAGTGCAGACCCGATCAGCCGAATGGCCTCCTTCTGAACTGTAGGTATTCTGTGGAACCCAGATAATCCCAAAACCAAAGCATACCGACCTGCAATGTATCCCCATGGCAATATGGCATACCTGGAATGTCCTGGATGGCAGCTGAGATTTCTGCCCTGTTCATGGCGGGTGCCATGCCAGCGGGAGAGGAACATATCGGGTGAAGGCGAAAGGTCAATTTTAAGTCATCGTAAAATCAGTTTGTAATCGTACACTCCACCTGTCAATTTCATAGTATGTTGGGAACTTCATTTTACTTTTATTTGTATCTCATTATAAACCCTGCTCGCCGGAATCATCATTCACGGATAATCCACGATGGTCAGTGTGCGATTAGAGCGACATGTTTCACAACGATACATGAGTGATGTGCATCTGGCACCCTGCACTTTGTAACTTTGAGGCTAACTCGCTTACTCTGCATCGTGTAACACGCGCAAAAATCAGTTGCCGCTTTTGCAGGCAGCATCACATAATTATCAGGGAGGTCCCACAAGCCTCTACCTACCAGGGTAGTGGTAAGGCTTTTTAAGAGTTGCAAAGTTAGGGTTGTACTGGAGAAGGGGGCATCCTTGCCTTAGGCAAGGTAGGAGTATGCAGTGAGGAGATTGTCGGGCTAGGACTGTACTAGGGAAGTAGTGGGGACCTGACCTCAGGCAAGAGAACGGGCTACAGGGTTACTGCTGTACTGGGGAGGTATGAGTGGAGAATGGTTCTCAGCGACATGATGGGGAAAAAGAATATTACTGATTAACATTAGCCGCTTGGGGCGAGAATGCGAGGAGTGCGAGTGAAGAAGCAGTTCAATTCACGTTGTTAAACTTGAAAAGACTGCCCTTGTCTCAGTCTATGGAGCGGGTTGGCATGACATGCCAGGTAGAGCTTGTAACAGCACCCACCTTGGTCTGTGAGGGTTCTGACACCAGCATGGGACACAGCTGGCACACCGTCAAAGGAGAAATCTGCAGCCTTCAGAGGGGAAAATGCATTGTGAGGGTTTCCAGGGCTGTGGGGGAGGGGGGCGGGGGGTGTATATATCTTTAACTGTATAAGTGTCCACAAGATGGGGAAGGTTGAGGTCCAAATGGGCACAGGCAGAGCCTCGTCAAATGTTCAGGGAATATACTCCACAAACACAAGGAGTACTGGGGCAGAATTGAGAGGCCTGCAAGGGAAGGAAACCTAAACATGAAGCTCCTCCAGGATGATCGGAGGGGTTTCCATTCTCACACAAGCTGGTCTGACAGTGATATTTCTGCACCACCATCTTCCAACCAGTAGCGATGGCACAATACAAAATGAAAATGAGAAGAAGCTCTGAGTACAGTCCTCAGACCGTCTCATGGATCATCGTGGCTTGCGGCACACTACAAAAGGAGGAGCACTTTCCAGATGAAGAAATGGAGGAGCTGCTCATTTCCCTCAATGAGGAGGACCTTGAATGGGTTGAGGGTGATGAGTTTGAGCAAGACGTGAGACCATTACATGGACCAGAAGAAGCAGACGTGCACTTGAGGCTCTCACTGTCACCAAATTTTGCCAGGAGGATGATAAGTTGCAGTGAGTACCCTCTTGGACAAGTACCTTCCATCACTGACAACATGAATATCAGCGTTGCTATTGCTCTCATTTCACCCATGGCTTCAATATGAGACTGAATAGTTACACATCAGGCACATGTTTCCCTAATCCTTTGAAGGATGTGGAGGCATTGGGAGCATTTGTATTTAGTGCGATGAGGTGCTAACTGGAGCAGGGCATCTCAACATTAGATGTTAGAAGGTGTGGCCTCTTCAATTGTCCTTCAGCATTCCAGTTATAACGGCATCATAGAGAGTGAGGAACTGGTGCACGAGCCTCAGTTGGCTTGTGGTTGTATCCCTTCAGTGTGACAATGCTCCTTGAGGAGATCCATCGCAATCAATGGAACAACGCACTCTGTGTAACATCGATAGTGAATCAGATAATTCACACTTGTGACAAGGCAGCTGATGGTATCCTGTTGCTGTGACTCTATTTAGAGATGACTCAGTCATCTGTGGTGCATTCTTGAAAATCAGGCTGACATCCAGCACTCTCGGTTAGGGATCCTGGGCTGCATTTTTCCTCAATATGGCTGCGGATCACCTGAGCATGACGATGTCAAACATTTGCCTTATAGACATTAAAATACCTCCTCTTTAACACAGACATTGTGCTTTCATGACCAACCCTGGCCCTTGAGATGTTCAAAATGCTCAGTTACCATGAAACCCTCAAGACTTCATTGCTAGTAAAAAGCTAATTTCTATCGCAATGCACCGCTCCACATTGTCTGAAGCAATATTTTCAGAGCTTGCTGAAAGACTACATTACCCAGCAGCAATCACCATTTGGAATCCATATCCATTGCATTGGCAAGTGCTGAGGTGAGGGGTGCTGCATTCCTAATTTGTGATGAGAGCCTTGTCCTCACAATCGACACGATTACAGGGTGAGACACTGAAAGTTGAACATTTAAGCGCCAGGACAATAATGTGGCCAAGCTTCATCAACTTGAGATGGCAAGGTGCTCCCACCTATTGCTGAGCTTAGCAGACATAAACTCTGAAAGCCAATCACAGGGTTGGCTGACAGCAACACACACCAGCTCAGAGTATGGGCTGATAGAATGAGAACACTGCTGGAGACAGAGTTATATGACTCTTGTCCATGTGTGAATACATATTTCCTTGTGCAGTGCACCTTTGCCTTGAGAGGAATGCAAAAAGGTTGGAGAACGCTTCAGCCTCAATCTTACACAACCAAGAATAAACATGAGATGGCCTTGTAAAGCTTGTGAATAAAGTTTGTTCCAAAAGTACACTTAACATTAAGGTGCACTTGGCATCAATGATGTGGAGAATGATCAGGAAAAGGGCCACATGCTGTGATGATATAGAAACACACTGCATAGATGAGAGGCTCATGACAGTGACATCTGTGATATGTGGGGCAAGGGACAATGCTATCACAGTTGATTGACAGCAACACAGCTCATCATAAAAAGGAGGCATCCACAGGGGATGTGAAAAGGGTGTAATTTGATTTACATTGATATACATGTTATGAACACCGTATCACCATTGTACTCCTCAATCCTTCTTATTTTCTTACCTCTACCCTACACCTTGGTGCTTCCCGGACATCAACAGCGGAGGTGGGGGAAGGCTACTGGCTACCACGTCCTGTTGTCTGTGGTGACCATAGCAGGCATCCTCTGGAGGGCTGATGCCTGGAGGTCCTTGCCTGCTTAGTATGTCCTGTTGTGGGGCCAGGACACACACCTAGTGGATCTGGGGGTGTTGGGGTTGGGTGAAGAGGGAATAGCCAGAGAGTCGTGCAGTCACCTGGGTGGATGGCCACGGGGTATCCAGTTGATCGTCCTCCTTCAAATCAGTTCCCGAGGGCCCCTGGCTAACCCCTTGTGGAAAAGAGGAGGCTGGAGAGCCATTGTGATGCCCCGCACCCCCTGCCATGGCCACTGATGGATGCCACCAAGATCTACAGCGATGGAGTGCAGCTCCTGCGCCAGCGCAAAACAAATGTCCTGGACCAAAATCACCAAGGCGGATGCCATTCTACCGATTATAACCTAGGTGCAATGGTATGTTGACGCTATCACCTCCAACAGAAGGTAGACCGACTCCTCTATCATCCGTTGCAATCTGAGGAATGCAGCTGCTAAGCTTTCCTGATTGTCCCAAGACATTCGCTGCAGCTTCAACAACTTTTAGGATCAAGTCCAGAGGCTTGTCATCTGAATCAAATTCAGCAGAATTGTGGCCTCCAGCAGTGCTCCGGGTGCCGGCGACTTCAGATGTCTGCCTGCTGTAGATCAAATTGTGCGCTCTGCTCACCAAGTTGTGATCCAGAACCTGCTCTAGAACTAGTTCCCACCAAAATGTATGTCTCTGCGCTGGTGGAGGGTCTGGGTGAGCGCTGTGATAGGTCTTCAAAGGTGCTGTCCTCACATTCCTCATTTAAGGTGTCATCTGTGCTGGAGCTGAGGGTCTGGCTGGCTGAGGGTTGCTTGACAGAAGTGCCAATGATAGAAATTGGTGCAGAGCAGCCAACTCAAGAAACATGACAGTGCACTTACAGTGGTGTTGACTGAGGATGAGCTGGTACTGGATCCTCACTTTGGTGCTTGCCGCCAACCTTACCGTCACCGTAGACACTGTCCACGTCCTCTCCAGTGTGTGTTTTGGCTCAATTTTCAAAGTGTGAGGACCTTCAGCCCTCCACTCCCGGCCTGCGACAGAGAGTGTGAGCCCAGATAGCGGTGTGAGTGTGAGCCCAGATAGCGGTGTGAATGTGTGCGTGTGAGAATAACTGGTGGTGCCCCTTGAACTGGCAGTGAGTACGATTCCTGTGAATGCGTGATGGGCTTGTGAGTGTGTAAGTTGAGAGATATGAGGTGGTTGGCATCTCATGGAAGCACAAATAAAATTATTCATCCTCTTCCAACACTGGGTGGCTGACCACTTAAGGGCAATGTTAACATTGATCATCACTGCCACCACCTCCCAAACCAGAGGGGTGAGGTTGGTGGACCTCCTGCAGCCAGAGCAGGGGGACAGGCCATTGTAGCCAGCTTCCACAACATCCAGCAAACATTCAAGAGAAGCACCACTCACCTTGGGGACTGCCTTTCTCTTGGCTTTCAGGGCCATGTCTTCAGTGAAGCAGTCAGTCCTGGGCTGCAAGCATTGAGACGACTGTGTGCTACTGCTATTTAAATATGGCACCTGGAGTGAGGAAGCGGTAAGGGCATGGCAGGGTGGGCAAATCTGAGGCCGCCTGCCTGTGATCTGGCATGTTTCCAATGCATGCATAGTTAATGAGGTGGAAAGCGAACAATATGGCAGAAAAACCTGCCACTGTGGTCAGTGGAATAAACACAGTTTTCCACGCCCAGTCCCACACTTAGTGTAATGGGGGAAGAGTCCTTCCTGGAGATTTGAACAAATTCAATTTTAATCCACCCTTTGATCTGTAAATTATATGGATACATTAAAATCTTCCATTCTTCACCCGTTGCTTTCAAACCTTTCCTTATTTTGGGAACTACATAAATAATTTAAACTGCTTAGTAAGATAACTGTGGATATGCTGGGCGGGGGTGTGGATTTTCTGTCCCTTCTCCTGGTGGGACCTTCCGGTCCCGCCGATGGTGACCCTCAGCAGTGGGTTCTCCAGTGGTGGGATGGGCGAGGTGCACAAAACACTGTAAAGTAGGGGACCAGAAGATCCTGCAGGTGGCAAATGGTGAGTACCCTCCGCCTCCGGAAAACACCCCTCTTGTGGAGGCGGGGGCTGGAACGTTCCACCCCTTGTCTCAACCAAGACTCAGAAAGGATTTAGTAAAGAATCTACCTTTTAGTATATAACAAATTAAAGGAATAAATGGCCCAAGATTTAAAATGGCTTCTTGTAAAATACCAGACAGTGAAAGATGCTGTTTCCCATGAGAATAATCAAGATAATAAACCTAGACAGACTAAGGACACATTTGGCCAAGTGAAAGATTTTGGGCAACACTCCCAGAAACTGTTATCATAGCAACCGATAAGATTCATAAAAAAGGCATATTTCAAATCACCTCATGTTAAAATTTGATGGACAAATACATATCTAATTGAATTAACTATGAAAGAACTTTAACCCAATCACAGCCAGAAAGGGGAGAGACATTATTGACAGCAATAATCTTTAAAATATACGTGCCGGTTTGAACAATCCATTCTGGAATCACTTACTTTAATCTCTGGAGCTACTTTCCTGCACTATATCGTGCGGCGACATGTAAGACACACGAACCAAAGTCCAGATCTAAAAACTACCCATCGTTTACTGTTTTCAGAACGCTCTAACTCTAATCCCTTAAATACACATCGATCATCCCTCTCAAACGCACGTTTTGTTTTCCACGTACCTTACATTTAACAATTCGGTTCCCAAAACTAAAAGCTATATTTCTAAAATTAATCACTAAATTAAATATTCATAACATTATATTCATGTCCTTAAAAGTAGGAAAATGTTGTTGTGGAAATATTTAATATGACCACACTTAACACATTGGTATTAAAAAACATTCAATGGTATTCTCCGTTGTGCCAGCAACGCACCCATGCCCGTGGGTTTCCCGGTGGCTTGGGGTGACCATGACGGGAAATCCCATTGGTAAGTGGTGGAAACAGAGAATCCTGCTGCCAGCGAGGGCATTGCGCACCACCCAGGACAACACAGCTGCGGACCGAATAAACCCGCTCATTATTCTTTCTCTATTTTTTTAAATCTTAGAGTACCCAATTCATTTTTTCCAATTAAGGGGCAATTTTAGCCTGGCTTGCACATTTTTGGGTTGTGGGGGCGAAACCCACGCAAACATGGCGAGAATGTGCAAACTCCACACAGATAGTGACCCAGAGCCGGGATCGAACCTGGGACCTCGGCGCCGTGAGGCCGCAGTGCTAACCCACTGCATCACCGTGCTGCCCTATTGTTCTTCATCTTAACAGCTACATTAACCTGCTTATTATAACCACCCTAAAATTGAGGGTGCAAATGGAATTTCTAGAAATGAGTTGAGCTTTTGAATGCTAATTCCGATGTAGCTTAATTTCAATGCTGAGGCTCCTATGCGATTGGAAGTATTTTAAGAATTGCTTTTCCAATGTATCCTGCTGCCTCGCCCAGGCAAGTGTCTTACCAACAGTTGGTTGTGCATTGACTCGGCTGGATAATTTTAATTATTTGAATAATTTGAAAATATTAATCCTACATGGGGGGTTGGTACCAAGTGTAGTTTTCATTTAAGCAGTTTTGGAGGAGTGTTGGTAATTGAACCCACAGAGATTTAATTCAGTTGCATTTTAAAGTCATACGTTCAAAGTCATACTGGATTTTAATTATTTTTATTAATTAAATAAGGGTCACAGCAAATTGGAAAGCAGAAAGGAGACGTGATAGGAACAGAGATCTTTCCCTGCAGTGCTTGCTAAAGCGCTGGAAGACACAAAAGTGAGGCATTATAGATTTGTTGCTGACTGTAGGATCCTGCAATAAGATGGCTGAAGCAATTTCCCTCGTCAGATTTCATATATTTCATAGAATTTACAGTGCAGAAGGAGGCCATTCGGCCCATCGAGTCTGCACCGGCTCCTGGAAAGAACACCCCACCCATGGTCCACACCTCCACCCTATCCCCATAACCCAGTAACCCCACCCAACACTAGGGGCAATTTTGACACTAAGGGCAATTTAGCATGGCCATTCCACCTAACCGGCACATCTTTGGACTGTGGGAGGAAACCGGAACACCCGGAGGAAACCCACCCACACACGGGGAGAATGTGCAGACTCCGCACAGACCGTGACCCAAGCCGGGAATCGAACCTGGGACCCTGGAACTGTGAAGCAATTGTGCTAACCACAATGCTACCGTGCTGCCCCGTCAGGGTTGCCTTATGAACCTATAAGGGACAGAGGAATACATATATGACTTTGAGTTTCTCTTCCCTTCCGAAGGATTGAACACATTTACTTGTTGTATTAGCTCTAATAAAATAATGGAAGCAAGATCCTTTGAAAAGAGTGCAATCAACCATGTTACTGGCTGACGCCTAATCACATCCTGGATAGTAACTGGGCCCAAACCTCTGAGCGAGCATTGTTTCAATGTTGCTTCATTTATCTTCAGCCATTACCTATACAGTGCTGTTGTATAATACTTGTTCTGCAACAACGCTCCCATACATAAGAACATCATACTTACAATTAGTTTTTCAGTCATTCAACTGCCTGAATGGGTCAGATTTGCAAACAAGCAGCTACATATTCTTGGACATGGAAACTTTCCTGGAGAACTCGAGTGTTGCCAACATAACATCTCTATTACATTATGGACCGGGTGCAGGAATTAAAAATGGGTGTCTTTGGGCTAGCATTGACAAAATGGGCCGAATGGCCTCCTTCTGTGCTACAACTTTTCTATGGTTCTATAAGTGCATTGATGAAGGAAATGCAGCGGACATGTAAAATTAATTTTGAAAAGATATTTGGTAAAATGCTGAAGAGAAGGTCTTTTAATGAAGTTAAGATGAATGATCTCAAAGAGACTGTCAGCATGAATAAGAAATGAGTCATGGTCAGAGATTCAGGCCAGAATTCTGTGGGGGGGGGGTGTGTGGAAAAGGTGAATCGCCTTGGCTGGGGCTGGCCCCAGAGCTACATTTTGCTGACAGCAGCCAATTAAAACATAAATTAAATGAGGTTGCTCATCTCATAATAACAGGAATGCGGAATATTTGGCTAATGGTAAAGTTCTTGGAAGTGTGGATGAGCAGAGGGATCTAGGTGTCCATGTACATAGATCCCTGAAAGTTGCCACCCAGGTTGATAGGGTTGTAAAGAAGGCCTATGGAGTGTTGGCCTTTATTGGTAGAGGGATTGAGTTCCGGAGTCAGGAGGTCATGTTGCAGCTGTACAAAACTCTGGTACGGCCGCATTTGGAATATTGCGTACAGTTCTGGTCACCGCATTATAGGAAGGACGTGGAGGCTTTGGAGCGGGTACAGAGGAGATTTACCAGGATGTTGCCTGGTATGGAGGGAAAATCTTATGAGGAAAGGCTGATGGACTTGAGGTTGTTTTCGTTGGAGAGAAGAAGGTTAAGAGGAGACTTAATAGAGGCATACAAAATGATCAGGGGGTTAGATAGGGTGGACAGTGAGAGCCTTCTCCCGCAGATGGGAATGGCTGGCACGAGGGGACGTAACTTTAAACTGAGGGGTAATAGATATAGGACAGAGGTCAGAGGTAGGTTCTTTACGCAAAGAGTAGTGAGGCCGTGGAATGCCCTACCTGCAACAGTAGTGAACTCGCCAACATTGAGGGCATTTAAAAGTTTATTGGATAAACATATGGATGATAATGGCTTAGTGTAGGTTAGATGGCTTTTGTTTTGGTGCAACATCGTGGGCTGAAGGGCCTGTACTGCGCTGTATCGTTCTATGTTCTATGTTCGATCTCCAATCGGAGGCCAACAGTTATTGGCCTCAGGAACACCATATCTACCAGTTGTCATTGCTGCTGGGACAGCACCAAATGGTGAATGCACTTTGATAGTTGTATGCCACAAGTAAGTGGGGTCTTGGGGTGCCAGCCCCAGGCATGCGGGGTCGGTTGAGTGATTACTTAGGGAAGTGGAGGGAGAAACTCAATATAGGTTGAAGAATGCCTTGAAACGGCAAACAATGACCCTTTTCTCCCCAATTCCCCTTATTTCCCAGCACCCCCGCCCCCAAACCCGATCCTGCCAGAGTTTACGTGACGGTCGCCTCAATGGCATCAGCTTTCTTATCACTGCTAAAGTCCTAGCAGAGGTGGAAAAAGATGCTTAATTGACTATTTTGAGTGTTTTAATCAAGTTCTATGCTGGCAGCTTACCCAACACTTTTCTCATCGCCATTCCAGTTTGCCATCCTTCCCTCTTACCAGACCATCTCCAAATGCTGATGAGATTCTACTGTTTTTTGGGGAGGCCAGTGCTCAGAGATTTACTATGATTGAGCGGCTCCTGTTCATGGCACAAATCTCAAAAATGGCCTGAATTTCCAAGTCTTTCCCTTGAACGCGTCATTTCCTATTTTCATGTGGTTGAGACTAGAGTTGGGCCAGGGTATGCAAATGTGCAGTTTACGGAGGCCCCTGGTCATTTGAGTTGCTAGCTGCCTCCACTGATGTGGGATTTTGGTAAACTGGGATTGTGAAACCCAGAGTGTAAAGATTAGACCAGGTAATATGAAGTCTGAACTTGTTGGATTTATTTGGATACCCGGGATATCCCTTCGGAGAGGTAAGGTACCACTTTGGATATGGACTCGAGAGAGGTAAAGCACCATTTGGGTTTCTTAAAAGTAAACATGGTTATGCGTAAAAAGTGTATAACCCATTGGAACTGCCGAAGCTGGAAAGGTGGTGTCGAACAACTGTCAAGCTGTCAAAGAACTGAAAAGGGTGATTGCTGGGGGACATGGGTTGACATGAGTTGGCACAGAGACTCTAAATGGCAAGCGGTTAGGGGACACAGTGATAGGAGTTGGATGGGGGACATAATGTAGCATAGGTTGGCATAGATAAGCTTGGTGAGTGGAGTGGCTGAGAGCTGTTTTTTGTTTTAATAATTTTTGAAAATAACTTAAACCAAGTGCCATAGCACTTAAGCAGGCCTTCTGACCATCCCACCTGACAGCCTCTAGGTTAGAAAATTGATGTTGTATCTGATCATGCACTTTCCATAGAGCTCTTTATTACCATTATGGCTGTTTGGCTGAGTTTAAGAAACTACAATTACCTCAGGGTGCTCTGAGTTCACAATTTGATTGACAACTTGGCGAGTGTATTAGGTATTAGATTGTTAGAAGTTTGTGTTTTCTCATCTCCAGATGGCTCCTGAGGTCTGCTGATGCTGGCTACTGTGTGAGTGACTATGGTGGTAGAATTGAGGGGGGGGCGGTGGAGGTCTTGAGTTAGCATGTATGGCATGAGCAGTGTGTGAGGGATAGAGGATCTAACACCTTTATTTCCTAGGATGGCGGGACTGAAGTATGAGGAGAGATTGAGTCGGTTAGGATTGTATTTGCTGGAGTCCAGAAGATTGAGGGGGGGATCTCAAAGCAACCTATAAAATTCTAACAGGACTAGACAGGATAAGAATGATGTTCCTGATGGTAGGATGTCCAGAACCAGGGGTCACAGTCTGAGGATATCGGGTAGACCATTGAGAACAGAGATGAGGAGACATTTCGTCATCCAGAGAGTGGTGAGCATGTGGAATTTGTTTAGATGAGGCCAAACGAAGCATGGAACATTTACATTATGAAGAGAGGTTGGCGAGGCTTGGGATGTTTGCGTTGGAACAGAGAAGACTGAGGGGCAACCTGATCTGATCGAAGTATACAAGATTACAAGGGGCATATACAGGGTGGATAGGGAGCAGCTGTTCCCCTTAGTTGAAGAGTCAGTTACGAGGGGTCACAAACTCATGGTCAGGGGCAGGAGGTTTAGAGGGTTTTGAGAAAAACATTTTTTCCCAGAGGGTGGTGAAGGTCTGGAATGCACAGCCTGGGTGGGTGGTAGAGGCGGGTTGCCTCTCCTCCTTTACAAAGGATCTGGATGTGCACTTGGCACGTCATGACATTCAAGGCTATGGACCAAGTGCTGACGAATGAGATTAGGTGGGCAGGTCAGGTGTTTTTTGTGCGTCCGTGCAGATTCGATGAGCCGTAGAGCTGTATTATTCTGTGATTGTTAGACATAGCACTTGGGGCGAAGGGGATCAAATGATATGGGGAGAAAACGGGATTAGGCTATTGAGTTGGATGATCAGCCGTGATCATAATGAATGGCAGAGGATGCTTGAAGGGCCAAATGGCCTCCTCTTGCTCATATTTTCTAGGTTTCAAAGTCCCAGAGTTACAATGATGTGGAGATGCTGGTGTTGGACTGGGGTGGGCAAAGTAAGAAGTCTTACAACACCAGGTTAAAGTCCAACAGGTTTGTTTCAAATCACTAGCTTTCGGAACACAGCTCCTTCCTCAGGTGAATGAAGAGGTAGGTTCCGGAAACATATAAGTAGACAAAGTCAAAGATGCAAGACGATACTTTGCATGCGAGCATTGCAGGTAATTAAGTCTTCACAGTTCCAGAGAGAGGGGTAATCCCAGGTTAAAGAGGTGTGAATTATCTCAAGCCAGGACAGTTGGTAGGTTTTCGCAAGCCCAGGCCAGATGGTGGGGTGAATGTAATGCAACATGAATCCCAGGTCCCGGTTGAGGCCGCACTCATGTGTGCAGAATTTAGCTATAAGTTTCTGCTCGGCGATTCTGCGTTGTCGCCCGTCCTGAAGGCTGCCTTGGAGAAAGCGTACCCGAATATCAGAGGCTGAATGTCCTTCACTGCTGAAGTGTTCCCCAACTGGAAGGGAACATTCCTGCCTGGTGATTGTCGCGCGATGTCCGTTCATCCGTTGTCGCAGCGTCTGCACGGTCTCGTCAATATACCACACTTCGGGACATCCTTTCCTGCAGCGTAAGAGGTAGACAACGTTGGCCGAGTCGCACGAGTATGTATCACGTACCTGGTGGGTGGTGTTTTCATGTGTAATGGTGGTACCCATGTCGATTATCTGGCAGGTCTTGCAGAGATTGCCATGGCAGGGTTGTGTTGTGTCGTGGTTGGGTAGTTTGCTGCAAACAATGGTTTGTTTGAGGTTATGCGGTTGTTTGAAGGCAAATAGTGGGGGTGTGGGGATGACCGTGGCAAGATGTTCGTCTTCATCGATGACGTGTTGAAGGCTGTGAAGAAGATGTCGTAGTTTCTCCGCTCCGGGGAAGTACTGGATGACGAAGGGTCTGTCGGTTGAACAAGAACAAAGAAAAATTACAGCACAGGACATGTCTTTTGGCCCTCCAAGCCTGCGCCGATCCAGATCCTCTATCTAAAACTGTCGCCTATTTTCTAAGGACCTGTATCCCTCTGCTCCCTGCCCATTCATGTATCTGTCTAGATACATCTTAAATGACGCTATCGTGCCCGCCTCTACCACCTCCGCCGGCAATGAGTTCCAGGCATCCACCACCCTCTGTGTAAAGAACTTTCCACGCATATCTCCCTTAAACTTTTCCCCTCTCACCTTGACCTCATGACCCCTAGTAATTGAGTCCCCCACTCTGGGAAAAAGCTTCTTGCTATCCACCCTGTCTATACCTCTCATGACTTTGTAGACCTCAATGATGTCCCCCCTCAACATCCGTCTTTCTAATGAAAATAATCCTAACCTACTCAACCTCTCTTCATAGCTAACACCCTCCATACCAGGAAACATCCAGGTGAACCTCCTCTACAACTTCTCCAAAGCATCCATATCCTTTTGCTAATGTGGCGACCAGAACTGTACGCAGTATTCCAAATGTGTCCGAACCAAAGTCTTATACAACTGTAACATGACCTGCGAACTTTTGTACTCAATATCCCTTATGATGAAGGAAAGCATGCCTTCTTGACCACTCTATAGACCTGCGCAACCACCTTCAGGGTACAATGGACCTGAACACCCAGATCTCTCTGTACATCAATTTTCCCCAGGGCTTTTTCATTTACCGTATAGTTCGCTCTTGAATTGGATCTTCCAAAATGCATCACCTCGCATTTGCCCGGATTGAACTCCATCCCATTTCTCCTCCCAACTCTCCAATCTATCTATATTCTGCTGCATTCTCTGACAGTCCCCTTCACTATCTGCTACGCCACCAATCTTAGTGTCATCTGCAAACCTGCTAATCAGACCACCTATACCTTCCTTGAGATCATTTATGTACATCACAAACAACAGTGGTCCCAGCACGGATCCCTGTGGAACACAACTGGTCACAGTTCTCCATTTTGAGAAACTCCCTTCCACTACTACTCTCTGTCTCCTGTTGCCCAGCCAGTTCTTTATCCAACTAGCTAGTACACCCTGAACCCCATACGACTTCACTTTTTCCATCAATCTGCCATGGGAAACTTTATCAAACGCCTTACTGAAGTCCATGTATGTGACATCTACAGCCCTTCCCTCATCAATCAATTTTGTCACTTCCTCAAAGAATTCTATTAAGTTGGTAAGACACGGCCTTCCCTGCACAAAACCATGTTGCCTAACACTAATAAGCCCATTTTCTTCCAAATGGGAATAGATCTGATCCTTCAGTATCTTCTCCAGCAGCTTCCCTACCACTGATGTCAGGCTCACCGGTCTATAATTATCTGAATTATCCCTGCTACCCTTCTTAAACAAGGGGACAACATTAGCAATTCTCCAGTTCTCCGGTAAATCACCAATGTTAAAGGATGCTGCAAAGATATATGTTAAGGCCCCAGCTATTTCCTCTCTCACTTCCCTCAGTAACCTGGGATAGATCCCAGCTGGACCTGGGGACTTGTCCACCTTAATGCCTTTTAGAATACCCAACACATCCTCCCTCCTTATGCCTTGACCTAGAGTAATCAAACATCTATCCCTAACCTCAACATCCATCATGTCCCTCTCCTCGGTGAATACCAATGCAAAGTACTCGTTAAGAATCTCACCCATTTTCTCTGACTCCACGCATAACTTTTCTCTTTGTCCTTGAGTGGACAACCCTTTCTCTAGTTACCCTCTTGCTCTTTGTATATGAATAAAAGGTTTTGGGATTTTCCTTAACCCTGTTTGCTAAAGATATTTCATGACCCCTTTTAGCCCTCTTGATTCCTCGTTTCAGATTGGTCCTACATTCCGGATATTCTTCCAAAGCTTTGTCTGTCTTCAGTCGCCTAGACCTTATGTATGCTTCCTTTTTCCTCTGAGCTAATCATACAATTTCACCTGTCGTCCATGGTTCCCTACTCTTGCCATTTCTATCCCTCATTTTCACAGGGACATGTCTGTCCTGCACTCTAATCAACCTCTCCTTAAAAGCCTCCCACATATCAAATGTGGGTTTACCTTCAAACAGCTGCTCCCAATCCACATTCCCCAGTTCCTGCCGAATTTTGGTATAGGTGGCCTTCCCCCAATTTAGCACTGTTAAATTGTTCTTTAGGACCACTCTCGTCTTTGTCCAGGAGTATTCTAAAACTTACGGAATTGTGATCACTATTCCCAAAGTAATCACCGACTGAAACTTCAACCACCTGGCCGGGCTCATTCACCAACACCAGGTCCAGTGGTTCCCTTCCCGAGTTGGACTATTTAACACTGCTCTAGAAAACCCTCCTGGATGCTCCTTACAAATTCTGCTCCATCTAGACCTCTGACACTAAGTATATCCCAGTCAATGTTGGGAAAATTAAAATCTCCTATCACCACCACCCTGTTGCTCTTTCCATAATCTGTTTACATATTTGTACCTCTATCTCACACTCGCTGTTGGGAGGTCTGTAGTACAGCCCCAACATTGTTACCGCACCCTTCCTATTTCTGAGCTCTGCCCATGTCGCCTCACTGCTTGAGTCCTCCATAGTGCCCTCCTTCAGCACAGCTGTGATATCCTCTCTGACCAGTATTGCAACTCCTCCACCCCTTTTACCTCCCTCTCTATCCTGCCTGAAGCATCGATATCCTGGGATATTTAGTTGCTAATCATGCCCTTCCCTCAACCAAGTCTCAGTAATAGCAATAACATCATACTCCCAGGTACTAATCCAAGCCCTAAGTTCATCTGCCTTACCTACTACACTTCTTGCATTAAAACAAATGCACCTCAGACCACCAGTCCCTTTGCGTTCATCATCTGCTCCCTGCCTCCTCTTCCCCTTAGTCACGCTGACTTCATGATCTAGTTCCTTACAGGCTTTAGTTACTACTTCCTTCCTGTCCACTAACCACCTCATTTGGTTCCCATCCTACTGCCACATTAGTTTAAACCCTTCCCAACAGCGTTAGCAAAAGCACCCCCAAGGACCCCCAATTGGTTCTAGTCCGGCCCAGGTGTTGACCGTCCAATTTGTAGTAGTCCCACCTCCCCCGGAACCGTCCCAATGTCACAAAAATCTGAACCCCTCCCTCCTGCACCATCTCTCAAGCCACGCATTCATCCTGCCTATTCTTTCATTTATAGTCTGACTACCACGCGGCTCTGGTAGCATTCCTGAGATTACTACCTCTGAGGTCCGACTTTTTAACTTGGCTCCTAACTCCCTAAATTCTGCTTGTAGGACCTCATCCCGTTTTTTACCGATATCATTGGTGCCTATATGCACCACGACAACTGGCTGTTCACCCTCCCCCTTCAGAATGTTCTGCAGCCGATCTGAGACATCCCTGACCCGTGCACCTGGGAGGCAACATCCCATTCGGGAGACTCGTTTTCGACCACAGAACCGCCTATCTACTCATTTGAATCCCCTATGACTATAGCCCTTCCACTCTTTTTCCCACCCTTCTGTACAGCAGAGGCAGCCACGGTGCCATGAACCTGGCTACTGCTGCCTTCCCCTGGTGAGCCATCTCCCCCAACAGTATCCAAAACGGAATATCTGTTTTGGAGGGAGATGACCGCAGGGGACACCTGCACTGCCTTCCTGTTCTTTCTCTGCCTTTTGGTCACCTATTCCCTTTCTCCCTCAGCAATCCTAATCTGTGGTGTGACCAATTCACTAAACGTACTATCCACGACCTCCTCAGCATCGTGGATGCTCCAAGGTGAGTCCATCCACAGCTCCAGAGCCGTCATGTGTAAGAGCTGCAGCTGGACACACTTCCCGCACGTGAAGGAGCCAGGGACATCAGCCACGTCCCTGAGCTCCCACATTGAGCAAGAGGAGCATAACACGGGTCTGCGATCTCCTGCCATTTTTAATCTTAAGCTTAACTTAGTCCAACTATAATATCAAATAATAGATAAATGAAAAAGGGGGAATAAAAGAAAAATTGTTACCAATCACACGATTTAAAAAAATAGAAATAGAAAAACCTTACCTTATCAACACACCTCAGGGAAAAGAAAAACTACTTATCAGTCACCAGCCAATCACTTACCTGCTGGCTGTGACATCACGGTTCAACTTCTTTCTACTTCTACCTGCCCTCGAGTCTCCCTCTTGATCTTTACTCAGCTGGGATCCTTACAGTGATTGTTTTTTTTTGGTTAGAGGAGGAGGCAGGGAGGGAAACACTGAAGAAGTGTTTGGGGTTTAACTGTCACTTGACAACAGCTCCTCCACAAACCACCTTCTGGATACAGTGACCGTAATGCACTGATGCAAATTTTCTCCACAACAGCCAATTAGCGGCACCGCTCTGCTGCCCTCTGCTGGATGCTTGCCTTCACTTGAACACGGAGGGTGTCTTGCTTAAGTACACCTTCTGGATACAGTGATGGCAATGCACTGATGCAAATTTTCCCCGCAACAGCCAATCAGCGGCTCCACTCTGCTGCCCCCTGCTGGATGCTTGCCTTCACTTGAACACGGAGGGTGTCTTGCTCAGGTACACCTTCTGGATACAGTGACCGCAATGCACTGATGCAAATTTTCCCCGCAACAGCCAATCAGCGGCTCCACTCTGCTGCCCCCTGCTGGATGCTTGCCTTCACTTGAACACGGAGGTGTCTTGCTCAGGTACACCTTCTGGATACAGTGACCGCAATGCACTGATGGAAATTTTCCCTGCAACAGCCAATCAGCGGCTCCACCCTGCTGCCGCCTCCTGGTTGTGTCCCGTGTTTGTCTTCTGAGGAGGTTGGTGCGTTTTTTTGCTGTGGCGCATTGGAATTGACGATTGATGAGTCGAGATCATATCGCGTTTGCACGAGTGCATCTTTCAGCATCTGTAGATGCCTGTTACGTTCCTCTTTGTCTGAGCAGACCCTGTGTATATGGAGGGCTTGTCCACAAGGGATGGTTTCTTTAATGTGTGTAGGGTGGAAGCTGGAGAAGTGGAGCATCGTGAGGTTTTCCGTGGGCTTGCGGTAAAGTGAAGTGCTGAGGTGACCGTCCTTGATGGAGATGAGTGTGTCCAAGAATGTAACCGACTTTGGAGAGTAGTCCATGGTGAGTCTGATGGTGGGATGGAACTTATTGATGTCATCGTGTAGTCGTTTCAGTGAATCTTCGCCGTGGGTCCAAAGAAAAAAATTGTCAGTGATGTATCTGGTGTATAACGTCAGTTGAAGGTCCTGTGCGGTGAGGAGGTCTTGTTCAAACTTGTGCATGAAGATGTTGGCATATTGAGGTGCAAAATTGGTCCCCAAGGCTGTTCCGTGTGGCTGGGTGAAGAACTTGTTGTTGAAGGTGAAGACGTTGTGATCCAGAATGATCCAGAGTTACAAAGCAGGCATTCAAACCAGTCCTCCTCCATACTCACCACCCCCAACCCCACCGCCATGTTTCCAAGGTTGGTAGATCTGACTCTATCTCGCTCTGATCATTCTATCATGAAAATCGCATATTTATTGCACTGGGTCAGTCCAGCGAGTCTGGAAATTTGACTCCCTGCCTTGGTGGCCAAAATCCAGCCCAAAGACTTTTTTAAAAGTCTGTGTAGAAAGTTGTTAAGACAGGTAATGGCCTTCCAGGAGCTGTTGACGCAGCTCTAAACTATGATATGCTTAAATATTTGGGTTGGGAGAAGTGAGGAAAGGTAGGGTAATTTAACTAAATCAATAGCTTTTTATAGAGCTGGCCCAGCCGTGATGGGTTAAGTTCAGCTTTTTACACAATGAAGAATTATTTTGGCAGAAGACCAAGCTGAGATTCTCTCGGTGATTTGTCTCTTCCACCCTCACCAAACGTGAGAGGATGAAACGTATTGGAAGTGGTTTGTAGCACTTCAGTTCTTTGTTTCAGTTTATATACATCGTTCACCAAACTGTTAAACATTGGTCAGGATAATTGGGAGAACTCATGGAACCATTTGAGATGACAAATTTATTTGACAATACAGTTCTTCTTCACTACTGCACAGGGGTGTCGGCATAAATTTTGTGCTCAACTCTCTGGAGTGGACTTTGAATGAACAAGCAGAGGTGAGAGTGCTACCACTGAACCACGAGTAATATGATTAAGATAAGCCAGGGGACAATGGAGAAGAATATTTCTCTAAAGTAAATTTGTTCATGTGGGTGATGTGGCAATTATCCTTCATGTTTTATTCGGCAATGAAGTCTTCCTGTGACTCTCTTAATTTCAAAGTCTTTGGCATCTATCATCCTAAACCTCACTGGATTGTGATGCATTTTCTGGGAGTCACCCAAGGTGAGGCATGTATTTCCAAGACACTTTTGCTAGCAGCCCTTCTTCCTGATGCGTGCTCCAGGCTCAGCTGTTTGTCAAATTACATGAATGCAATCATTGGTGCTATTAAATTCAAGAAACATCTATCTTGAACTTATTCCCCTACACCTGGCGTTAGATTGTAATCCTAGCCTGAAGGATTCCACTAGGCTAATGTTCCAACTCTGAAACACGTTTACTGAAGTGATTGTAAGTTGATTGATGCTAATGAGAATTCAAAACTTACAAATGATCTGTTTCTATGGTGATTTTCGGCTCTGATATGTTCCTAAATTTTTATTTCTGACTTTTTGATTTGTTGACTTTTTGTGTTTAGGCTACAAAAACTCAACTGGTGAAGATACCTTTGTGGTTTCTTCATTTTTAGTCTTTGCCTCTTTTAGCTTTAAAATGTATGCTGCTATCAAAACAAAAATATTCTTAATTTCAGAATATTAGGAATTTGTCCTCTCTAGTCTCATACACTAGTCAGCCCAATTATCCTTCATGTTTTATTCGGCAATGAAGTCTTCCTGTGACTCTCTTAATTTCAAAGTCTTTGGCATCTATCATCCTAAACCTCACTGGATTGTGATGCATTTTCTGGGAGTCACCCAAGGTGAGGCATGTATTTCCAAGACACTTTTGCTAGCAGCCCCAAGCTGTACAAATGATGCTTGATCCAAAGGACACTCGTTAATCCCCTAAATAACACTATTGCAAGAGGATTATTATCACAAGGACTGTAATGCTTCAAGGAGAATGGTCTACCATCAGCCCCTCAAGGCAACAAATTATGCACAATAAATGCAGCCTTGCCACATCACCCACATGAACAAATTTACTTTAGAGAAATATTCTTCTCCATTGTCCCCTGGCTTATCTTAATCATATTACTCGTGGTTCAGTGGTAGCACTCTCACCTCTGCTTGTTCATTCAAAGTCCACTCCAGAGAGTTGAGCACAAAATTTATGCCGACACCCCTGTGCAGTAGTGAAGAAGAACTGTATTGTCAAATAAATTTGTCATCTCAAATGGTTCCATGAGTTCTCCCAATTATCCTGACCAATGTTTATCCCTCACTGCATCCAGAATCAGATTATATCTGAAATGAACTGCAGTATCTTGAAATGAAATGAAATGAAAATCGCTTATTGTCACAAGTAGGCTTCAATGAAAATGAAAAAATGAAAATCGCTTATTGTCACAAGTAGGCTTCAAATGAAGTTACTGTGAAAAGCCCCTAGTCGCCACATTCCGGCGCCTGTTTGGGGAGGCTGTTAAGGGAATTGAAGCATGCTGCTGGCCTGCCTTGGTCTGCTTTCAAAGCCAGCGATTTAGCCCAGTGCTAAACAGTCCCTACATCTTCTACATTGCAACAGTGACTACACGTCAAAAAAAACACCTGTTTGATTGTAAAGCACTCTCTGAGGTTGTGAAAAGTGCTTATATAAAAGCAATTCTTTCTTTCCTTCTATTGTAACAATTACCTCCTGTGTCTGAAAGTTTTCATTCCCACTGTATTTGAAAGACTAAATTTCTCTTTGCTGCTGCTGTGACGGAAAGATAAAAACATTCATAAGAACATAAGCAACAGAAGCAGGAGCAGATCACGCGGCACATCGAGTCAGCTCTGCCATTCAACACAATCATTTGCATTCGTCTAAGCCAGTGGGGAGTGTTCCTTCACATTCTTTACTTGTGCCTTGTAGGTGGTGGAAAGGCTTTGGGGATTCAGGAGGTGAGTTGCTCGCTGTAGAATTCCCAGCCTCAGACCTGATTAAACTCAGCATTTATATGAAATGAAATGAAAATCGCTTACTGTCACAAGTAGGCTTCAAATGAAGTTACTGTGAAAAGCCCCTAGCCACATTCCGGCACCTGTTCGGGGAGGCTAGTACGGGAATTGAACCCACGCTGCTGGCCTGCCTTGGTCTGCTTTAAAAGCCAGCTATTTAGCCCTGTGCTAAACAAGCCCCTATATAAACATTCTAATTCATAAAAACGGTGTAGAAGATTGTAGTTTAGTCGGGCAGTATGGTCGGCACGGGCTTGGAGGGCCGAAGGGCCTGTTCCTGTGCTGTACATTTCTTTGTTCTTTTTGTTCTATCATTCGCTATGATCTTGGACTTCCAATGCCATTTTCCCACCTGCTTCCCATATTCCTTAATTCCCAGAGAGATCAAAACTCAATCTATCGCAACCTTAAAATGTATTTAATTCCAAGGGACAGAGAAGGCTTAATGACTGCACAGACAGGACTTGTGTAGGGCACAGACGAGTCAGTGTAAGTAAAAGAATCGAGTGGTTAAAGAAAACTATGTTATTGCAAAGCAATTATATTTACAATATAGATCAGATCCCAGCCGGGCCTGTTCCATTCCACACCTGGCCAACTTTATATAGAACTCAATCATGAATGTCCTCGGGCTCCTTACCTCCTTAGCGGGGGAGCTTGTAGTCGGCGAGATTCACTGGGAGACTGATATCTTACCCCCCCCCCCCCTCAAGTCCCAAGACTCTTCTCACTCCAGTGGAGTATGAGGGCCTGGACTCGCTTTTCCCGTGACTGTGCTTCCTGCACTTGTGGGGCTGGATCAGGTGGAATATATCTGGACGGCCGACGCCGCTTCCATTCAGAACGGCGTGGTGGAGGTATTGTCTGAGGCTGCTACATTGCTTGCTCCCCGTCCGTGATTTCCATTGCGTGCGTTTCCATGTCGGAATCCGTAACTACAACCTCTCTCATTTTGGCATATTGTCCCTCTTGGGATAATTGGATTTGATTTAACTGTAATTTTCCAATCCCGAAGAATGTTTTGGAAGACTTGTCTCCTGCATCTTATGTGATCTAAGTGTTTTTTCATTCCATGACCCTGTGCCTGACCTTGATGTGATACCGGCCCTGTCCACCGGAGGATTGTTCCTGAGATCCACTGGGCATAGTCTGCAAAGTTACGAACATAGACTGCGGCGGCTTTCATCTAACTGGGCAATGCCCTTGCTGCTCTTGGTTGTGGCATACTTTGCCACCAATATCAGGGACAGCAAGATTAAGACTGGTTTGAAGCCTCCGACCCGTTAGCAATTCATTTGTTGCTGTCATAAGCGTGGCATCTGGAGTGGTCTGATAGCTGAAGAAGAATCTGGCCAGCCTTGTGTCCATTGATCCCAAAGTCTGTACTGCCCTTTCTGGCACCCGTTGGAAACCAGGTGATATGGGCTGTACAGAAATGCTGCACCCCGCTTGCCTTCATGATTCCTCACTGGTGAAGGGCATTCCATTGTTGGTAACCAACACCTCTGGATACTGTATGTTCTGAAAGATAGGTGCAATTTCACAATGGCACCTTTGAGGTGGTCAACGACATTCTATGGACTTCCAACCACTTACAGTGGGCATCTATCATGAGTAAGAACATCGAGCCTTGAAAGGGGCTGGCAAAGTCGGCGTGTAACCACACCCATGGTCATCCTGGCCATTCCCAAGAGTGAAGAGGGGCGGCTGGCAGAAGATTCTGTTGCTCCTGAAAACGCTGCAGTGCTGATCTACTCTTTCTATAACTGCATCCAAGCCCAGCCACCAAACATAGCCACGGGTGAGCATTTACATTTTGGATAGCCCTGGCATAGACTCGATGGGCCCAATGGCCTCTTTCTGCACTATAGGGACTCTATGATTCTAATATCACTGTCTGTTGATCATCACCTGTGATAGTGTTTGCCCAGAGAAACAAATGCATTCTGCATACTGCGTCGAATCCTCTCAGCTCACGTTGAATCTTCGAACAACGGCATTTTTGTGATAGAAAAAAAAATTGCTCCAACCTTAGCAATGGAAAGGAGGTGCTTATTTGTCCGACAGTGTCACAGCATCGACAGTAACCCAGTTTTACCCTCATCGCCAGTTTTGTAGGCGAGTCCGAGTTGAGACGGTAAAAGAAAACTGTGATTATGGCAAAGTAATTGTATTTACAATATACATCAGATGCCAGCCGGGTAGGCTCTGTCGGTTCCAAACCTGGCCGACGTCATACAGATCTCATTCATGACTGTCCTCGGTCTCCCCGCCCCTTAGCAGGAGGGCTTGTAATCGGCGAGACTCACTGGGAGACTGATTGCTCCAACCCCGTAGGTCAGCACCATAGCATCAAACTGGTCACGGATTGGCGCAAAGTAAAGTGGAGATGGGTAAACTGTAATTAGTGAAGCACAAGGCTTGTTACCTGTTCACCCTCAGCTACTGTATTTTTTAAACAGAAAATATATTTATTTTCTGGATGGTAAAGAAAAAGGACAAGTCATCATACTGGAGCTGCTTTTGTCCATAGGGAATGAAATTATTGATGTGGTCTTGTGTTGTAATCAAACTCCACCATTAACATCCTCTCTGCAGCATATTGTGTGCGAGGGACTGCAGTCACGTAAGACATTTGAGCCCCTAATTATGTTCCACAAGCTCTTTAAAAAAAAAAACCATGCTTAGTTGCAATCTCTTGAATCAGCTCCTGAATTTTAATTTTCAGGAGGAAGTGTTTATAGTTCAGGGGAAAGAATAATCTGAACACTGCAATTGATTGTGCTGTGTATAATTATGGTCCTTGTGACATTTATTTCACTACAATCCCAATCTCAATGTGTTAAGTACCTGTAGATTTCCCTCGCCTTTAATATTCTTTAAATTGTCGGCATTAAATTGGTTCTGAAGCAAATTTAGGAAATATACTGCACGTGATTTAGAGCATGCCTCACAGTGAAATTTATAGACCACCCCAGATATATATATATTTTTTTAAGTATTTTATTACGAACATGTATCAAAGCAGGTTACAGCAAAGAAACACGCCGGGAAACATACTTCCCAACAATTCTTCAGTGTTTCCCTCCCTACCCCCTCCTCTAACCAAAGAAAAACAACCGCTGTAAAGATCAAGAGGAAGGCTTGAGGGCAGGTAGAAGTAGAAAGAAGTTGAAACGTGATGTCACAGCCTGCAGGTAAGGGTGACTGGTAAGTAGTTTTTCTTTTATTTTCCCTCAGGTGTTATTGTGCGGACTCACAGAGGTTGCTGAGTGAGTGCTTGCTGAGAAGGGGAGTGAATAAAAGGTAAGCTCTTTTTCTTTTTTTATCTAGAGGGGATGGCAGGGAAGGTAGTGCAATGTTCCTCCTGCAGAATGTTTGAGGTCCCTGCTGATTTCATCTGTGGGAAGTACACCCATCTCCAGCTCCTCAGAAACCGTGTTAGGGAACTGGATCTGGATGAACTTCGGATCATTCGGGAGGCAGAGGTGGTCATATAGAGAAGCTTCAGGGATGTAGTTACTCCGAAGAATAAAGATAAATGGGTGACGGTGAGAGGGGCTGGGAGGAAGCAGTCAATACAGGGAACCCTGTGGTTGTTCCCCTTAGTAACAAGTATACCGGTTTGGATACTGTTGGGGGGGGGGGACTTACCAGGGGTAAGCCATGGGGTACAGGTCTCTGGCACAGAGTCTGTCTCCATAATTAGGGGGATAGATAGGAGATTCTGTGGGAACGAGAGAGACTCGCGGTTGGTGTGTTGCCTCCCAGGTGCCAGGGTGCGTGATGTCTTGGATTGTGTTTTCGGGATCCTTAAGGGGGAGGGGGAGCAGCCCCAAGTCATGGTCCACATAGGTACCAACGACATAGGTAGGAAAAGGGATGGGGATGTAAGGCAGGAATTCAGGGAGCTAGGGTGGAAACATAGATCTAGGACAAACAGAGTTATTATCTCTGGGTTGTTACCCGTGCCACGTGTTAGCGAGACGAGGAATAGGGAGCGAGAGGAGTTGAATACGTGGCTACAGGGATGGTGCAGGAGTGAGGGTTTCAGATTTCTGGATAATTGGGGCTCATTCTGGGGTTGGTGGGACCTCTACAAACAGGATGGTCTACACCTGGACCAGAGGGGTACCAATATCCTGGGGGGGGGAAATTTGCTAATGCTCTTCGGGAGGGTTTAAACTAGTTCAGCAGGGGCTTGGGAATCTGAATTGTAGCTCCAGTATACAGAAGGTTGAGAGTAGTGAGGTCATGAGTAAGGTTTCAAAGTTGCAGGAGTGTACCGGCAGGCAGGAAGGTGGTTTAAAAGTGTGTCTTCTTCACTGCCAGGAGCATCCGGAATAAGGTGGGTGAACTTGCGGCATGGGTTGGTACCTGGGACTTCGATGTTGTGGCCATTTCGGAGACATGGATAGAGCAGGGACAGGAATGGTTGTTGCAGGTGCCGGGGTTTAGATATTTCAGTAAGCTCAGGGAAGGTGGTAAAAGAGGGGGAGGGGTGGAATTGTTAGTCAAGGACAGTATTACAGTGGCAGAAAGGATGTTTGATGAGGACTCGTCTACTGAGGTAGTATGGGCTGAGGTTAGAAACAGGAAAGGAGAGGACACCCTGTTAGGGGTTTTCTATTGGCCTCCGAAAAGTTCCAGAATGTAGAGGAAAGGATTGCAAAGATGATTCTGGATAGGAGCAAAAGCAACAGGGTAGTTGTTATGGGGGACTTTAACTTTCCAAATATTGACTGGAAACGCTATAGTTCGAGTACTTTAGATGGGTCCGTTTTTGTCCAATGTGTGCAGGAGGGTTTCCTGACATAGTATGTAGATAGGCCAACGAGAGGCGAGGCCATATTGGATTTGGTACTGGGTAATGAACCAGGACAGGTGTTAGATTTGGAGGTAGGTGAGCACTTTGGTGATAGTGACCACAATTCGATTACGTTTACTTTAGTGATGGAAAGGGATAGGTTTATGCCGCAGGGCAAGAGTTATATCTGGGGGAAAGGCAATTATGATGCGATGAGGCAAGACTTAGGATGCATCGGATGGAGAGGAAAACTGCAGGGGATGGGCACAATGGAAATGTGGAGCTTGTTCAAGGAACAGCTACTGCATGTCCTTGATAAGTATGTACCTGTCAGGCAGGAAGGAAGTGGTCGAGCAAGGGAACCGTAGTTTACTAAAGCAGTCGAAACACTTGTCAAGAGGAAGAAGGAGGCTTATGTAAAGATGAGACATGAAAGTTCAGTTAGGGCGCTCAAGAGTTACAAGTTAGCTAGGAAGGACCTAAAGAGAGAGCTGAGAAGAGCCAGGAGGGGACATGAGAAGTCTTTGGCAGGTAGGATCAAGGATAACCCTAAAGCTTTCTATAGATATGTCAGGAATAAGCGAATGACTAGGGCAAGAGTAGGGCCAGTCAAGGACAGTAGTGGGAAGTTGTGCGTGGAGTCCGAGGAGAAAGGAGAGGTGCTAAATGAATATTTTTCATCATTATTCACACAGGAAAAAGACAATGTTGTCGAGGAGAATACTGAGATTCAGGCTACTAGACTATAAGGGCTTGAGGTTCATAAGGAGGAGGTGTTAGCAATTCTGGAAAGTGTGAAAATAGGTAAGTCCACTGGGTGGATGGGATTTATCCTAGGATTCTCTGGGAAGCTAGGGAGGAGATTGCTGGGCCTTTGGCTTTGATCATTAAGTCATCTTTTTCTAAAGGAATAGTGCCAGAAGATTGGAGGAGAGCAAATGTTGTCCCCTTGTTCAAGAAGGGGAGTAGAGACAACCCAGGTAACTATAGACCAGTGAGCCTTACTTTTGTTGTGGGCAAAATCTTGGAAAGGTTTATAAGAGATAGGATGTGTAATCATCTGGAAAGGAATAATTTGATTAGAGATAGTCAACACGGTTTTGTGAAGGGTAGGTCGTGCCTCACAAACCTTATTGAGTTCTTTGAGAAGGTGACCAAACAGGTGGATGAGGGTAAAACAGTTGATGTGGTATATATGGATTTCAGTAAAGCATTTGATAAGGTTCCCCACGGTAGGCTACTGCAGAAAATACGGAGGCATGGAATTCCGGGTGATTTCGCAGTTTGGATCAGAAATTGGCTAGCTGGAAGAAGACAAAGGGTGGTGGTTGATGGGAAATGTTCAGACTGGAGTCCAGTTACTAGTGGTGTACCACAAAGGATCTGTTTTGGGGCCACTGCTGTTTGTCATTTTTATAAATGACCTGGAGGAGGGCGTAGAAGGATGGGTGAATAAATGT
Source organism: Scyliorhinus torazame (assembly GCF_047496885.1). Classification (NCBI taxonomy): domain Eukaryota; kingdom Metazoa; phylum Chordata; class Chondrichthyes; order Carcharhiniformes; family Scyliorhinidae; genus Scyliorhinus; species Scyliorhinus torazame. The sequence continues at coordinate 224,437,910 of NC_092715.1, read as the reverse complement.
GCAGATGACACTAAAGTCGGTGGAGTTGTGGACAGTGCGGAAGGATGTTACAAGTTGCAGAGGGACATAGATAAGCTGCAGCACTGGGCTGAGAGGTGGCAAATGGAGTTTAATGCAGAAAAGTGTGAGGTGATTCATTTTGGAAGGAATAACAGGAAGACAGAGTACTGGGCTAATGGTAAGATTCTTGGCAGTGTGGATGAGCAGAGAGATCTCAGTGCCCATGTACATAGATCCCTGAAAGTTGGCACCCAGGTTGAGAGGGTTGTTAAGAAGGCGTACGGTGTGTTAGCTTTTATTGGTAGAGGGATTGAGTTTCGGACCCATGAGGTCATGTTGCAGCTGTACAAAACTCTGGTGCGGCCGCATTTGGAGTATTGCGTGCAATTCTGGTCGCCGCATTATAGGAAGGATGTGGAAGCATTGGAAAGGGTGCAGAGGAGATTTACCAGAATGTTGCCTGGTATGGAGGGAAAATCTTATGAGGAAAGGCTGAGGGACTTGCGGCTGTTTTCGTTAGAGAGAAGAAGGTTAAGAGGTGACTTAATTGAGGCATACAAGATGATCAGAGGATTGGATAGGGTGGACAGTGAGAGCCTTTTTCCTCGGATGGTGATGTCTAGCATGAGGGGACATAGCTTTAAATTGAGGGGAGATAGATATAAGGCAGATGTCAGAGGTAGGTTCTTTACTCAGAGAGTAGTAAGGGCGTGGAATGCCCTGCCTGCAACAGTAGTGGACTCGAAAACACTAAGGGCATTCAAATGGTCATTGGATAGACATATGGACGATAAGGGAATAGTGTAGATGGGCTTTAGAGTGCTTTCACAGGTCGGCGCAACATCGAGGGCCGAAGGGCCTGTACTGCGCTGTTATGTTCTATGTTCAATCAACTATACAGTCAGTACAGATTTTTCCCGTTTTTCATCCCCCTATTCCCCTGTCCCTCCACCCGCCTGCGACAGACAGCTCCTCAAACACGGTCACGAACATTCCCCACCTTTTCTCAAACTCCGCTGCTGAGCCCCTTAACTCACACTTTATCTTCTCTAACCGCAGGAAGTCATACAGGTCACCCAACCATGCTGCTACCCCCGGCAGCATTGCCGACTGCCACGCCAGCAAAATTTACCGCCATGCAATCAGAGAGATGAAGGCCAAGAAATCGGCCTTCCTCCTCTTCATGAGCTCTTGATTCTCTGAAACCCCAAATATCACGACCAAATGGTCCGGAGACTGTAATTATAGTGCTGTGCTTTTTGGGTTTAAGAGCTGCATTCATCGAAGCAAGTGGACAACGCTCCATTCATATTCCTTACTTGAGCCTTGTGGATGGTGGAAAGGCTTAGGGGAGTCAGAAGGTGTGCTTCTTTCCTCAGAATGTCCAGTCTCCTGACCTGATCAAAACTCAGCATTTATATCTACATTCTAATTATTGAAAACAGAGAAGGAGAATAATGCCCAGAAAGTGCATATGGAGATAATGAGAACACAAATGATGTTTCAGCAGTTTTGACGTAAATATATCAGTATTTGAATTTGATTTTTGATCTCCACCATCACCCTGACAGATATCCATCCCAGTTACAATTTGATTGCTACTTATTTTATTCTCTTTTTTCTTTCACTCCTCCTTTTGCTTTATTTTGGGTTGTTTTAATTGCGAGGCCAAATAGTGGGAAAGTCAGTGAAGCATTACTGTGTAAAAGTGATGGTCCAACATATGTGCTAAAATCCTGGTGCAAGACTTGAACCCACCAGCTGCTGCATCAGAGACAACAATGCTCTCACTGTCTATGCTGACATGAATGGGAAAGATTGAAGGTGTATTTACTGCTGTGGTAAATGGAAGACCTGGGGCGTCATTCTCCGACCCCCCGCCGGGTTGGAGAATCGCCGGGGGCTGCCGTGAATCCCGTCCCCGCCTGTTGCCGAAGTCTCCGGTACCGGATATTCGGCGGGGGTGGGAATCGGGCCGCGCCAGTTGGCGGGCCCCCCCGCTGGATTCTCCGTCCCGGATGGGCCGAAGTCCCGCCGATAAATTGCCTGTCCCGTCGGCGTGGATTAAACAACCTTTTGAACGGTGGGACAAGGCCGCGTGGGCGGGCTCCGGGGTCCTGGGGGAGGCGCGGGGCGATCTGGCCCCATGGGGTGCCCCCACGGTGGCCTGGCGTGCGATCAGGGCCCACCAATCCGCGGGCAGGCCTGTGCCGTGGGGGCACTCTTTCCCTTCCACCTCCGCCACGGTCTCCACCATGGCGGAGGCGGAAGAGACTCCCTCCACTGCGCATGCGTGGGAAACTGTCAGCGGCTGCTGACGCTCCCGCGCATGCACCGCCCCGATATGTCATTTCCGTGCCAGCTGGCGGGGCAACAAAGGCCGTTTCCGCCAGCTGGCGGGGCGGAAATCCCTCCGGCGTCGGCCCAGCCCCTCAATGTTGGGGCTCGGCCCCCAAAGGTGCGGAGCATTCCGCACCTTTGGGGCGGCGCGATGCCCGTCTGATTGGTGCCGTTTTGGGCGCCAGTCGGCGGACATCGCGCCGTTTGGGGAGAATTTCGTCCCAGGTGTGTGCACCATTCTCCATTCATGATAATTCAAAAGATACGGGTGTTGGAACGTTTTGACCAAAGTGCCTGCGCTAGACTGATTTCCAGCATCCCTAACATAAATGGTATTTTTAACGCGTTAACTTGGCAGCCACCAGTAAGTGTACAGAAAGTAATCTTTAGACCCAATGGAATTACAAGGCAATTAAATTAAATGCACTTCCTTTTAACTAACCACAGATTTAATTTGAGTTGTTGGAAATTATTTCTGAACCTATACATGCAACTCAAAATGATTGGATCAAACAATTACTTTGTTATTGAATTTTCTGCTCTTTTAATTCTTTCAGGGGTGCGAATATCACTGACAAAGCCAACATTTATTGCCCATCCTAAATTGTCTTCGAGGCAACTTGGGCAGTTAATAGTCAGCCACATTACTATGGTCTGGAGTCACAAATAGATCAGACCGGGAGGATGGCAGATTTCCTTCCCTAAACATTGGTATGTCAGATAGGTTTACATGACAATTCAGTAGTTCCATGATCACCATTACTTATACAAGTTTTTATTTAGTTAATTAAAATTATATTCCCCAGCTGCCATGGTGGGATTTGAACTTGTGTCTCTAGATTGTTAGTCCAGCATTCTGGGTTACTAATTGAGTAATATAACCATAATACTACCATATAATCCATATAATTCTTTTGACTCCTGTTGGTAAGCAAATATATCAGTGATCCAACATATCTATAGCAGCTGGTTAAGTATTTCTGCATCATATATCTCAGCCACATTCTTTTAAGATTACTTAAGTCGGGAAGAGAACAGTCCCCACAGTACAGTATACTATCACTTATTTAATTGATACCGTGAGCTTCAACTTACTCAACCTGCAGCAAATCACTCTGAATGTCTTATCTGCTTTCAGTTACCATGAAAGGGAGTCAGATCTCCTTTCAGTAGTTGGTGATCACTTAAACAGTGTTCTGTAATGTTCTGCAATCAGAGAAGCCAGAAACATACTGACCGCTATGCTATCCATAATGATCCTGATTTCCTGGCTGTTGACTCTCTCAGAATAAGGATGTCTTAAAAGTCAAATAAAAATAAAATATCCTTGTAAGCAATCAGTTGATTTCTTTACTCCATCTTGTTCATCTCATTGTGCCTCAGATGTAAAGTTGGGGGACTGAAGAAAATTAAAGTATACAAACATGTCATAGGAAAACAGGTTCTAGGACTATATTGGGGGTTCAAGAGAGTATTGGAGAATGTTCCAGCTAACTGAGCAATCTTTTTTATTCTTGCATGGGATATGGGCGTCACTGGCTGGTCAATTTGTTGCTCATCCCAAACTGCCCTTGAACTAAGTGGTTTGCTGGGCCATTTCAGAGTGAATGTAAGAGTCAACCAAATTGCTTTGGGGTCTAGAGTCACAGGCCAGACCAGGTAAGAATGGCAGATTTCCTTCCCTAAAGTCGATTTCGGCGTGAGAACAGCTGGTGAGTCAGTTTCAGCGGGAGCAGTGCGGAAGTGGTTGCTGGGAGGTAAGTCTGTCCTTTAAAAACACTTGTCTTTGCAGGGGCAGGCCAGTCGATTTCGGCGTGAGAACAGCTGGTGAGTCAGTTTCAGCGGGAGCAGTGCGGAAGTGGTTGCTGGGAGGTAAGTCTGTCCTTTAAAAGCACTTGTCTTTGCAGGGGCAGGCCAGTCGATTTTGGCGGGAGTGGAGCTGGCTGGTTAGTCAATTTCAGCAGGAGAATTTTTTTTTTTAAATTAGTGTTTTAGGCGGGAACAGGAAGTCGACCCGTGGACGTCTGGGAAGACCCTCACCAATAAATTCTGGTGGAGAGGAAACCCGAGACACTACACGTGTAGTGTCTCCCACCCGCCCTCCTCCTCTAACCTAATAATAAAACCCATTGGTCTGAGGTAAGTACCATATTTTATTATATTATTATTATTTTTTATAAAAAATTTAATTTAGTTGTGAGCCAGATCTTGGTAGAAAGTTAGAGGAATGGCAGGGAAGGGAGTGCAATGTTCCTCCTGCAGGATGTTTGAGGTGAGGGATGCAGTTAGTGTCCCTGCTGATTTTACCTGCAGGAAGTGCTGCCATCTCCAGCTCCTCCAAGACCGAGTTAGGGAACTGGAGCTGGAGTTGGAAGAAATTCGGATCATTCGGGAGGCAGAAGGGGTCATAGATAGCAGCTTCAGGGAATTAGTTACACCAAAGATTGGAGATAGGTGGGTAACTGTAAGAGGGACTGGGAAAAAGCAGTCAGTGCAGGGATCCCCTGCGGTCGTTCCCCTGAGAAACAAGTATACCGCTTTGGATACTTGTGGGGGGGGGGACTTACCAGGGGTAAGCCATGGGGTACGGGCCTCTGGCACGGAGTCTGTCCCTGTTGCTCAGAAGGGAAGGGGGGAGAGGAGCAGAGCATTAGTAATTGGGGACTCTATAGTCAGGGGCACAGATAGGAGATTTTGTGGGAGCGTGAGAGACTCACGTTTGGTATGTTGCCTCCCAGGTGCAAGGGTACGTGATGTCTCGGATCGTGTTTTCCGGGTCCTTAGGGGGGAGGGGGAGCAGCCCCAAGTCGTGGTCCACATTGGCACTAACGACATAGGTAGGAAAGGGGACAAGAATGTCAGGCAGGCTTTCAGGGAGCTAGGATGGAAGCTCAGAACTAGAACAAACAGAGTTGTTATCTCTGGGTTGTTGCCCGTGCCACGTGATAGTGAGATGAGGAATAGGGAGAGAGAGCATTTAAACACGTGGCTACAGGGATGGTGCAGGCGGGAGGGATTCAGATTTCTGGATAACTGGGGCTCTTTCTGGGGAAGGTGGGACCTCTACAGACAGGCTGGTCTACATCTGAACCTGAGGGGCACAAATATCCTGGGGGGGAGATTTGTTAGTGCTCTTTGGAGGTGTTTAAACTAATGCAGCAGGGGCATGGGAACCTGGATTGTAGTTTTAGGGTAAGGGAGAATGAGAGTATAGAGGTCAGGAGCACAGATTTGACGTCGCAGGAGGGGGCCAGTGTTCAGGTAGGTGGTTTGAAGTGTGTCTACTTCAATGCCAGGAATATACGAAACAAGGTAGGGGAACTGGCAGCATGGGTTGGTACCTGGGACTTCGATGTTGTGGCCATTTCGGAGACATGGATAGAGCAGGGACAGGAATGGATGTTGCAGTTTCCGGGGTTTAGGTGTTTTAGTAAGCTCAGAGAAGGAGGCAAAAGAGGGGGAGGTGTGGCGCTGCTAGTCAAGAGCAGTATTACGGTGGCGGAGAGGATGCTAGATGGGGACTCTTCTTCCGAGGTAGTATGGGCTGAAGTTAGAAACAGGAAAGGAGAGGTCACCCTGTTGGGAGTTTTTTATAGGCCTCCTAATAGTTCTAGGGATGTAGAGGAAAGGATGAAGCCTTACATTAGACAGAGACTCATTCAGTCCTGTTATCTTCTCGCCATCACAGATGGAAATTAAACTTAAGATATAGAATGTCATGGTTAATAATATCCTTTAAGTTCAAAACTGGCCCTTACAGCGGTTCGGATCACATAGTGGATGAAAACGGAGCTAGGTACTGAAGAGACCTGATCATTGAAATAGCTACATTTAATTTCATTATGTTCGCTTACCTTTTCATGATAAGTAAGTCTGATGTTACCTTGTTATATTCCATAAGATACTAAACTAAACAGATCCAAAGTTAACATTGTGGAATATTGAGAACGAATAGGGCAGCACGGTAACATTGTGGATAGCACAATTGCTTCACAGCTCCAGGGCCCCAGGTTCGATTCCGGCTTGGGTCACTGTCTGTGTGGAGTCTGCACATCCTCCCCGTGTGTGCGTGGGTTTCCTCCGGGTGCTCCGGTTTCCTCCCACAGTCCAATGATGTGCAGGTTAGGTGGATTGGCCGTGATAAATTGCCCTTAGTGTTGGGTGGAGTTACTGGGTTATGGGGATAGGGCGTGGAGGTGTTGACCTTGGGTAGGGTGCTCTTTCCAAGAGCCGGTGCAGACTCGATGGGCCGAATGGCCTCCTTCTGCACTGTAAATTCTATGATTCTATAATGAATAGACTTGCAGTGCCAGAGATTTTTGCTCACTCTTTTGTTGCTCTTAATTGTGAAAGTTGGTTTGCATTAACGTTTTGCATTAAGATTCTGGTGCTGTAACCAAGCCCTTATTGTGCTGTGCCAGAGGACAGAGGTGATATTCTGCGTGGTCTGCTGTGGGGAGATATAAGATTTGATTTGATTGGCAACATATAACCATTTCTGATAGCACCTGGGAGGCACAACAGTCAGAAAACATTATCTGTGGCTCAGTAGTAACACTACAGTCTCAAAGTCTAAAGGATGTGGAGCTCTACCTCACCACCGACTCTCTCAGCCCTTCTTTTGTCTCTAAATTATCAGACTGCTTATCTAACATCTACAACAGGATGTGCAGAAAATTCATTCAAACAAACACAGGGAATACCAAAAATGTATTTGCTCCCCTCCATAAACTGCATTCTCTTGCCACTGACTCCATCTTCTCCCTAACAGCTGCCTCAGATTGAACCTGACTATTTGTATTTGATTCCAAGCTGAGCTTCCGACCACATTTCCACTTCCACCTGGCTGACTTTGCTGGACCCCATCTGTTATATCATGTTGTGTAATACCTTGTTACTCATTTGCTTTGTGCCAGAATGGTCATATACTTGATGTACAGTAACACTCAAAGTCTTCAAATAAAGAAAATACTGTTTATTTAGTAACAATAACAATTTAACTATGAGTTTGTTCTTTCTTCAACAACTAAACTATAGATTAAATTAACAAGACTAAAAAATATATATATATTTATATATATATGGACGTTGCACGTTCCGGGGTTTAGGTGTTTTAGTAAGCTCAGAGAAGGAGGCAAAAGAGGGGGAGGTGTGGCGCTGCTAGTCAAGAGCAGTATTACGGTGGCTGAGAGGATGATAGTGGGGACTCATCTTCCGAGGTAGTATGGGCTGAGGTTAAAAACATGAAAGGAGAGGTCACACTGTTGGGAGTCTTCTATAGGCCTCCAAATAGTTCTAGGGATGTAGAGGAAAGGATGGCGAGGATGATCCTGGATAAGAGCGAAAGTAACAGGGTAGTTATTATGGGAGACTTTAACTTTCCAAATATTGACTGGAAAAGATATAGTTCGAGTACATTAGATGGGTCGTTTTTTGTACAGTGTGTGCAGGAGGGTTTCCTGACACAGTTTGTTGACAGGCCAACAAGAGGCGAGGCCACGTTGGATTTGGTTTTGGGTAATGAACCAGGCCAGGTGTTGGATTTGGAGGTAGGAGAGCACTTTGGGGACAGTGACCACAATTCGGTGACGTTTACGTTAATGATGGAAAGGGATAAGTATACACCGCAGGGCAAGAGTTATAGCTGGGGGAAGGGCAATTATGATGCCATTAGACGTGACTTGGGGGGGATAAGATGGAGAAGTAGGCTGCAAGTGTTGGGCACACTGGATAAGTGGAGCTTGTTCAAGGATCAGCTACTGCATGTTCTTGATAAGTATGTACCGGTCAGGCAGGGAGGAAGGCGCCGAGCGAGGGAACCGTGGATTACCAAAGAAGTGGAATCTCTTGTTAAGAGGAAGAAGGAGGCCTATGTGAAGATGAGGTGTGAAGTTTCAGTTGGGGTGATGGATAGTTACAAGGTAGCGAGGAAGGATCTAACGAGAGAGCTAAGACGAGCAAGGAGGGGACATGAGAAGTATTTAGCAGGAAGGATCAAGGAAAACCTAAAAGCTTTCTATAGGTATGTCAGGAATAAGCGAATGACTAGGGAAAGAGTAGGACCAGTCAAGGACAGGGATGGGAAATTGTGTGTGGAGTCTGAAGAGATAGGCGAGATACTAAATGAATATTTTTCGTCAGTATTCACTCAGGAAAAAGATAATGTTGTGGAGGAGAATGCTGAGCCCCAGGCTAATAGATTAGATGGCATTGAGGTACGTAGGGAAGAGGTGTTGGCAATTCTGGACAGGCTGAAAATAGATAAGTCCCCGGGACCTGATGGGATTTATCCTAGGATTCTCTGGGAGGCCAGGGAAGAGATTGCTGGACCTTTGGCTTTGATTTTTATGTCATCATTGGCTACAGGAATAGTGCCAGAGGACTGGAGGATAACAAATGTGGTCCCTTTGTTCAAAAAGGGGAGCAGAGACAACCCCGGCAACTATAGACCGGTGAGCCTCACGTCTGTAGTGGGTAAAGTCTTGGAGGGGATTATAAGAGACAAGATTTATAATCATCTAGATAGGAATAATATGATCAGGGATAGTCAGCATGGCTTTGTGAAAGGTAGGTCATGCCTCACAAACCTTATCGAGTTCTTTGAGAAGGTGACTGAACAGGTAGACGAGGGTAGAGCAGTTGATGTGGTGTATATGGATTTCAGCAAAGTGTTTGATAAGGTTCCCCACGGTAGGCTATTGCAGAAAATACGGAGGCTGGGGATTGAGGGTGATTTAGAGATGTGGATCAGAAATTGGCTAGCTGAAAGAAGACAGAGGGTTGATGGGAAATGTTCAGAATGGAGTTCAGTCACAAGTGGAGTACCACAAGGATCTGTTCTGGGGCAGTTGCTGTTTGTCATTTTTATCAATGACCTAGAGGAAGGCGCAGAAGGGTGGGTGAGTAAATTTGCAGACGATACTAAAGTCGGTGGTGTTGTCGATAGTGTGGAAGGATGTAGCAGGTTACAGAGGGATATAGATAAGCTGCAGAGCTGGGCTGAGAGGTGGCAAATGGAGTTTAATGTAGAGAAGTGTGAGGTGATTCACTTTGGAAGGAATAACAGGAATGCGGAATATTTGGCTAATGGTAAAGTTCTTGAAAGTGTGGATGAGCAGAGGGATCTAGGTGTCCATGTACATAGATCCCTGAAAGTTGCCACCCAGGTTGATAGGGTTGTGAAGAAGGCCTATGGAGTGTTGGCCTTTATTGGTAGAGGGATTGAGTTCCGGAGTCAGGAGGTCATGTTGCAGCTGTACAGAACTCTGGTACGGCCGCATTTGGAGTATTGCGTACAGTTCTGGTCACCGCACTATAGGAAGGACGTGGAGGCTTTGGAGCGGGTGCAGAGGAGATTTACCAGGATGTTGCCTGGTATGGAGGGAAAATCTTACGAGGAAAGGCTGATGGACTTGAGGTTGTTTTCGTTGGAGAGAAGAAGGTTAAGAGGAGACTTAATAGAGGCATACAAAATGATCAGGGGGTTGGATAGGGTGGACAGTGAGAGCCTTCTCCCGTGGATGGAAATGGCTGGCGCGAGGGGACATAGCTTTAAACTGAGGGGTAATAGATATAGGACAGAGGTCAGAGGTAGGTTCTTTACGTAAAGAGTAGTGAGGCCGTGGAATGCCCTACCTGCTACAGTAGTGAACTTGCCAACATTGAGGGCATTTAAAAGTTTATTGGATAAACATATGGATGATAATGGCATAGTGTAGGTTAGATGGCTTTTGTTTTGGTGCAACATCGTGGGCCGAAGGACCTGTACTGCGCTGTATTGTTCTATGTTCTATCTGATCAGTCTTCCATTTTCCTGCTTAAACCTGAGCTCACCTAAAGCTCCGCTGCCTTTATGCTAATTCACCAAAAATCCCTTTCACTCTTTATTCTTGGGTTGCCTGTCATATACAATCTAGATCCTGTCAATGTTCATTGTACTAGCATGGATATTATTACATATAACATTATTTTAATTGTGCGCATTGCAGTTAGATGGCTTTCAGGGATAGGCATGATGTTCTGATGTTTCCACACTTTAATGTTGCTAATGCTATTGTTAAATTGCTCAAGGATGGATTGCAATTTTTCCAGGATAAAAATCATGATATTAATTGGCTGTGTGTTTAAAAGCTTGATTTCAGCAGCTTATTTGTAAAATGCAGCTAAACTGGATTCTCATTAACCATCAGTCGTTTGGCCTCAGGTTTCTGAGCATCCAGTAGTAGCAGATGTGATCCAATTGGTTGTATTTCCTCCAATTATGCCTTATGTGACCTGATTGACCCTGTCTCATTTTATTTGATGTTCTTTAAGCTGACAATTGGCATGTGCAGAGTTAACATTGGTAAATCATTAAATTCAATCCTCCGAACACCAGCAAAAATCCAGGACTAAATAAAACTGAAGTAGCGTAAGTAAATGGGTTATATTACATTTTGAGGAATATAATTCTCAATATTTAAATACTAGTAGAACCCTGCATTCAACCTGTTTGGAGCATCCTTTCCCTCTGTAGTCACCAATTTCACGTCCTGTGGCAAATATTGTATTCTCTGCCTCAGATATAATGTAAGTCTTTGAAGACCGTTTGGAGGTGATCAGAGGGCCAAGCTGTATAAAAGCACAATTGTCTGTTCTCAGTGACCAGAGATTATAACTGTTTTACGTTTCCTGCCTGAGCATTTAACCTGAGAGCTGTCTGTACAGTAGGTGGTTGCTACCTCCTCATATACAGAGCATGTGTGGTTGTTTCAGCAAAGGAGCAATGTTGGCACATCATCCAAATGATTTGTTATGTCCTATTATCTGTACACCTGGCACTGAGAAAATAAATGGGCAGTTAATAACCCAACAGTGTGCAAGTTCCTTCCATTATAACTTAGTTATGTAAGATATTATTGTCCATTACTGAGTTTCTGTTGCATAATTTATAAGGGCCTATCTTGGCAGAGTAGTCCCCAGCAAATGAGCACTATATCTGCTCCACAGTAATTTATTTTAACAGATCTCAACTGAGCATGTTGACTTGCTGACGAAGATGACCAGATTTGGTTTGTTGAGAAATTATGAAAACTCATTATATGGAATGTTTTTGTATTCGAAATGTACCCATGCCACAAATTTGCTGTTCCTCAGCCTGAGGTTGTATGGTTACCAATTATACTTAAGATGTTGCTGTCGTGATAGTTCATATGATGCATAAACCAGGTCCTGTTCAAGCTAGCTTGGCTTTAAGAAGAATATTAAATCATTGCAACAGTCTATTCACAAATGATGAGTGCTACAGTCAGGTCACTTAACTTAAAATCCACTTTCTTGCTTCTCGTATGGTTTTTCCAAGCAAATGCACAGGGCAGGATTCTCCAGCTGACAGCGGATTCGGGAAACACGATTGGGTGGAAAATTCGGAGTCAGCCAAACATAGAAGTTGGTGCCGGATGCCAAACGGAATGCTATGCTCCGGTCCCTTGACAGCGGCGTGAATGCGTCCTACACCGCATGGCGGCGTGGGTATGCAAATTGTACAGTAAAGGCCATTGGCACATCATTAACGGGCCAAATTCAGCATTTTACGGGCCTTCCGCGATGCTCCACCACCGCTATGAGGAATTACAGACTGCGGGGTTCACTTGTATTTCAAATCGGGACACCGTGCCGTGACTGCTGAGGGTGCGGGAGGGGGTACAAACAGTGTCAAACATGCTATAGTGTGCTGACAGTTGTACCACTGGGTGGGGGGTGTCTGCCAGGGCCAGGGGGAGTAGTGGGGGGTGCGAGGAGGTGGTCCCTGGGGTCGGTTGGCACAGACCGCCATTGCTACAGCCTGCAAGGCAGCCATGCAGCTGTGCATGCCACTGACTGTTCACTGGGAACTTAGTGCCATGGGTCGTATGGATGCACCACAGGCCACCTCCCAGGTACCCTCTGGCCCCAGCTGACCAATCAACAGGATGGACGGGCTCCAGTACAACCAGTGTCATCATCTTGGCTGAAATGTGGGTCAGCGTGCATCGGATTGTGGGGGTTCTATGCGGCACCAGTACGAGCCCATTAACCAGACCTGAATCGCTCCTAGGCTGGTACCTCTTTCGACCACTTAGAACACTCGCGATTCAGTCTCTGCATCAGCACTTCGTCTCCCAAGCTGAGAATTCACCCGGTAATTTCTTTTTGGAACAATATATCCATTCTGTTTGAAGAACAGTTGCAGAGAATTACACATTCTAACCAGCCACTCGGTGTAAAGATTTAATTTTCTAACTTTTCCATGAGTTCTTTTACATTTATTTAGTCCTGGATTTTTGCTGGTGTTCGGAGGATTGAATTTAATGATTTACCAATGTTAACTCTGTACATGCCAATTGTCAGCTTAAAGAACATCAAATAAAATGAGACAGGGTCAATCAGATCACATAGGCATAATTGGAGGAAATACAACCAATTTTACATTATCTTAATTTGCTGTTGCAATAATATTTTTTTTCCTGTTTATTTCATATTAGTTAAACCCATCAATTGAAGATAACAAGCTTCTTAAGTGCCTATTATTGTCATTGTAGAATTGAACCCTTTAATGTACTCTGGTCAAACAAAATATTTGAATTAACTTTTATGTGAAATGGGTGCTTTTGACTTTTTGGATTAATGAAGCGCATCGTTATTTTTTTCAGTTGGAAAATTAGATACGATTTTCTCTCAGCTGCTCTAGATTTAGAATCACATCTAGTGAGTGGACTTGTTATCCAGGTACTTTTAAGTGATTTACCTCAGAGAATTTTGGAACATTGGAGCTTGGAACATTGGAGTGTATTAGGGCAATTTACAACATGTGACAAACATGGAAGAATTATGCTATCTGTAAGCAGATATTTCTAATTCTAATAAGGGCTGCACAGTAGCACAGTGGCTACAGCGCCAGGGTCACACGATCAATTCCCGCTTGGGTAACTTGTCTGTGTGGAGTCTGCACGTTCTCCCCATGTTTCTTCCGGGTGCTCCTGTTTCCTCCCACAAGTCCCGAATCATAGAATCCCTACAGTGCAGAAGGAAGCCATTCAGCCCAGCGAGTCTGCACTGGCTCTTGAAAGAGCACCCTACCCACACCTCCACCCTATCCCAGTAACCCCACCTAACCTTTTTGACACACAGCAATAATTTAGCATGGCCAATCCACCTAACCTGCACATCTTTGGACTTTGAAAGGAAACCGGAGTCCCCAGAGGAAACCCATGCAGACACGGGAAGAAAGTGCAAACTCCACACAGACAGTCACCGGAGACTGGAATTGAGACACTGGAGCTGTGAGCCAGCAGTGCTAACCACTGTGCCACCGTGCCGCCGAAAGATGTGCTTGTTAGGTGAATTGGGCATTCTGAATTCTCCCTCAGTGTACCCAAACAGGCGCCGTAGTGTGGTGACCAGGGAATTTTCACAGTAACTTCATTGCAGTGTTAATGTAAGCCTACTTGTGACACTAATAAATGTTATAATTATTATTATAATCCTACATGTATATACAATGGATAAAACTGTGGGGGTGAATTTCCTTGGTTTTCCTCCTTTTCTATCGGTGTAAACTTCACAAAAGCTCACTTTACACGTGTTAGCTGGATTTCCATCAGAGGTTCAGCAACAGAGCAGAAGGATTTAACTTCTGTTAAGTCACTTTTGATTTTAGGTGGCTGGGTCTAAATGCTTTCCCACAAAGAAAAGTGATGATTCCATTTTAAGAATAATTACAACCTTAAGTCCTCCTGCTGATTTAAAAAAAAGTATAATAATTGTCACCTCTCCCCACAGAAATAGTCGTAAACTCATAATGGTTTGCTCTGCTTGACAGAGTTAGTAAATCCTGGATCTTTCAAGATTACGAGAACCCTGAGGGAAAAGGGAAGCAGCCTGGCTGAATGATTTCCTAACATCAGGGCATGTCTGGATACACTGAAATGGTTTAAAATAGGTTGTTTACTTATTGGCAGATCTCAGAATTCCTGCAAGAGCAAATGGTATTGGATAGTTAGAATCAAACAACTTGGGAAAACTGTATGAATTGCTGAATACTGTGTAATAATTCTAGGAGACACGGAGTACAAGGCTGAACTGGTTTATTTTACATTGAAAATAAAGCCGCTACTGTGGAATACAACATAAACGTCCAAGCCCAGGACTATCGGGAGCTGCCGGTCTGGGTCTGGCAGCTGTGTTTAAAGGTCAAGCTGACAAACCCCAGCTGGGCAGACCTCTGCCTGCTCAATGCATAAACTAGTATTCTACGAAGCTCATGGGGAGGTCAATCAGCGATTTTCCCCCGTGACCCTCCTGAGGGTTATCACATCCCTCCCCCTCAAGCCGAAATCATCACCCTCACTTCCACGGTAATGAGGCCTCATTCATCGCTGAGCATAAGGCCTTGAGTCGGCAACAGATGAAGCTGGATCGGGGGGAGTGAAGTGAACTGGAGATTGTAGTTTCCTTGTTGAACCCTGAAGGGTCACAGGCAGAGGCTCATCTTCAGTGACGACCTCCAGCAGAAGATCAATCTCCTCAGTTTCCATTTCAGACTCCGGATCTTCTTCACCATTGGTAACGACTCTCAGGTCCCCCATAGGCTGAGGCACAGTGAGCGTCAAGGACTTTGTATCTGCTGAAATCCTCTCCACTGGAGTGGGTTCCCTGCTTATCCGATGGTCCAGGTGTTTTTTCACGGCCTTCCTTTGAGTGGAAACTCTTTAGATCAAATAGTTTGGATGGGGTGGTGTTTGTGCAGTGTGTCCAGGAAGCTTTTCTAACACAGTATGTAGATTGTCCGACCAGAGGAGGGGCAATATTGGATTTAGTACTGGGTAATGAACCAGGGCAAGTGATAGATTTGTTAGTGGGGGAACATTTTGGAGATAGTGACCACAATTCTGTGACTTTCACTTTAGTAATGGAGAGGGATAGGTACGTGCAACAGGGCAAGGTTTACAATTGGGGGAAGGGTAAATACGATGTTGTCAGACAAGAATTGAAGTGCATAAGTTGGGAACATAGGCTGGCAGGGAAGGACACAAGTGAAATGTGGAACTTGTTCAAGGAACAGGTGCTACGTGTCCTTGATATGTATGTCCCTGTCAGGCAGGGAAGAGATGGTCGAGTGAGGGAACCATGGTTGACAAGAGAGGTTGAATGTCTTGTTAAGAGGAAAAAGGTGACTTATGTAAGGCTGAGGAAACAAGGTTCAGACAGGGCATTGGAGGGATACAAGATAGCCAGGAGGGAACTGAAGAAAGGGATTAGGAGAGCTAAGAGAGGGCATGAACAATCTTTGGCGGGTAGGATCAAGGAAAACCCCAAGGCCTTTTACACATATGTGAGAAATATGAGAATGACTAGAGCGAGGGTAGGTCCGATCAAGGACAGTAGCGGGAGATTGTGTATTGAGTCTGAAGAGATAGGCGAGGTCTTGAATGAGTACTTTTCTTCTGTATTTACAAATGAGAGGGGCGATATTGTTGGAGAGGACAGTGTGAAACAGATTGGTAAGCTCGATGAAATACTTGTTAGGAAGGAAGATGTGTTGGGCATTTTGAAAAACTTGAGGATAGACAAGTCCCCCGGGCCTGACGGGTTATATCCAAGGATTCTATGGGAAGCAAGAGATGAAATTGCAGAGCCGTTGGCAATTATCTTTTCGTCCTCACTGTCAACAGGGGTGGTACCAGGGGATTGGAGAGTGGCGAATGTCGTGCCCCTGTTCAAAAAAGGAACTAGGGATAACCCTGGGAATTACAGGCCAGTTAGTCTTACTTCGGTGGTAGGCAAAGTAATGGAAAGGGTACTGAAGGATAGGATTTCTGAGCATCTGGAAAGACACTGCTTGATTAGGGATAGTCAGCACGGATTTGTGAGGGGTAGGTCTTGCCTTACAAATCTTATTGAATTCTTTGAGGAGGTGACCAAGCATGTGGATGAAGGTAAAGCAGTGGATGTAGTGTACATGGATTTTAGTAAGGCATTTGATAAAGTTCCCCATGGTAGGCTTATGCACAAAGTAAGGAGGCATGGGATAGTGGGAAATTTGGCCAGTTGGATAACGAACTGGCTAACCGATAGAAGTCAGAGAGTGGTGGTGGATGGCAAATATTCAGCCTGGATCCCAGTTACCAGTGGTGTACCGCAGGGATCAGTTCTGGGTCCTCTGCTGTTTGTGATTTTCATTAATGACTTGGATGAGGGAGTTGAAGGGTGGGTCAGTAAATTTGCAGACGATACGAAGATTGGTGGAGTTGTGGATAGTAAGGAGGGCTGTTGTCGGCTGCAAAGAGACATAGATAGGATGCAGAGCTGGGCTGAGAAGTGGCAGATGGAGTTTAACCCTGAAAAGTGTGAGGTTGTCCATTTTGGAAGGACAAATATGAATGCGGAATACAGGGTTAACGGTAGAGTTCTTGGCATTGTGGAGGAGCAGAGAGACCTTGGGGTCTATGTTCATACATCTTTGAAAGTTGCCACTCAAGTGGATAGAGCTGTTAAGAAGGCCTATGGTGTGCTCGCGTTCATTAACAGAGGGATTGAATTTAAGAGCCGTGAGGTGATGATGCAGCTGTACAAAACTTTGGTAAGGCCACATTTGGAGTACTGTGTACAGTTCTGGTCGCCTCATTTTAGGAAGGATGTGGAAGCTCTGGAAAAGGTGCAAAGAAGATTTACCAGGATGTTGCCTGGAATGGAGAGTAGGTCTTACGAGGAAAGGTTGAGGGTGCTAGGCCTTTTCTCATTAGAGCGGAGAAGGATGAGGGGCGACTTGATAGAGGTTTATAAGATGATCAGGGGAATAGATAGAGTAGACAGTCAGAGACTTTTTCCCCAGGTGGAACACACCATTACAAGGGGACATAAATTTAAGGTGAAAGGTGGAAGATATAGGAGGGATATCAGAGGTAGGTTCTTTACCCAGAGAGTAGTGGGGGCATGGAATGCACTGCCTGTGGAAGTAGTTGAGTCGGAAACATTAGTGACCTTCAAGCAGCTGTTGGATAGGTACATGGATTACGGGAAAATGATATAGTGTAGATTTATTTGTTCTTAAGGGCAGCACGGTAGCATTGTGGATAGCACAATTGCTTCACAGATCCATGGTCCCAGGTTCGATTTCGGCTTGGGACATTGTCTGTGCGGAGTCTGCACGTCCTCCCCGTGTCTGCGTGGGTTTCCTCCGGGTGCTCCGGTTTCCTCCCACAGTCCAAAGATGTGCGGGTTAGGTGAATTGGCCAATGATAAATTGCCCTTAATGTCCAAATTGCCCTTGGTGTTGGGTGGAGGTGTTGAGTTTGGGTAGGGTGCTCTTTCCAAGAGCTGGTGCAGACTCAGTGGGGCCGAATGGCCTCCTTCTGCACTGTAGATTCAATGATAATCTATGATTAATCTAGGACAAAGGTTCGGCACAACATCGTGGGCCGAAGGGCCTGTTCTGTGCTGTATTTTCTATGTTCTATGTTCTATGTTCTTCCCTTGGACTTTGACTTTGTAAGAAACCAAACCAGTCGTTTCCACCATGACTCCTGGGAATCATTGGGAGCCATCTCCAAAGTTCCGCATGGAGACGGAATCTCCTGTTCTGAAGGTCATTTTGGATCTTCTGGGTTAGGACTTCCTTTTTTGGCTCTCCTGCCTTGACATCAGCTCCTCACCGCGCTCTAACCCATACCAACATAAGTTGGGAAACAGTAGGCAGCGGCACCCCATTAACAATTCCTACAATCAAAGAGGAACTGGATCAGTTTTTTATCCAGGGAACCACCAGTTTTGTTTCTTCGTTCCGGTTTTGAATGTTTGAACTGCCCATTCCACCAGGTCATTCTTCGATAGGTGATACCATGCCATTGGGATGTGTTTAATGCCGTTCAACTTCATGAATGCCTGAATGTGGTTACAGAAACTTTGTCGGAGTTTTTCTGTTGTTGTATGAGAAGTCATGGAGGACATACAAAATTTCGCCCCTCCAAGCCTGCGCCGACCATGCTGCCAGTCTAACCTGAAACCTTCTGCTCTTCTGGGGTCCGTATCCCTCTATTCCCATCCTATTCATGTATTTGTCAAGACGCCTCTTAAACGTCGCTATCGTACCTGCTTCCACCACCTCCTCTGGCATCGGGTCCCAGGCATCCCACTACCCTCTGTGTAGAAAAGGTAGTCCGCAATTCCTCCGTCGCCTAGTAATTGACTCTTTCCACACTGGGAAAAAGCTTCTGACTATCCACTCTGTCCATGCCACTCATAATTTTGTAGACTTATGTCAGATCGCCCCTCAACCTCCATCGTTCCAGTGAGAACAAACCGAGTATATCCAACCTCTCCTCATAGGTACTGCCTTCCATATCAAGTAACATCCTGGTAAACCTCTTCTGTACACTCTTCAAAGCCTCCACATTCTTCTGGTAGTGGGGTCACCAGAATTGAACACCATATTCCAAGTGTGGCCTAACTAAGGTTCTATACAGCTGCAGCATGACTTTTCAATTTTTATACTCACTGCCCCGCCGACGAAGGCCAGCATGCCGTGTGCCTTCTTGGCTATCTTCTCCACCTGCAGTAACCTGGAGATTTTTACACCCAGATTCCTCTGCCTGCCAATACTCTTAAGGATTCTGTCATTTACTGTATATTTCCCACCTGTATTAGACCTTCCAAAATGCATTACCAAACATTTGTCTGGATTAAACTCCATCTGCCATTCCTCCGCCCAAGCCTCCAACTGATCTATATCCTGCTGCATCCTCTGACAGTCCTCATCACTGTCCGCAATTCCACCAACCTTTGTGTCGTTCGCAAACTTATGAATCAAACCAGTTACATTTTCCTCCAAATCATTTATATAGACTACAAACAGCAAAGGTCCCAGCACTGATCCCTGCGGAACACCATTAGTCACAGCCCTCCATTCAGACCGAGCCAGTTCTGTATCCATCTTGCCAGCCCATCTCTGATCCCGTGTGACTTCACATTCTGTACCAATCTGCCATGAGGGACCTTGTCAAAGGCCTTACTGAAGTCCATGTAGACAACATCCACTGCCCTACCTTCATCATTCATCTTTGTCACTGCCTCGAAAAACTCGATCAAGTTAGTGAGGCACGACCTCCCCTTCACAAAACTATGCTGTCTTATCGCTTATGAATCCATTTGTTTCCAAATGGGTATAAATCCTGTACCTGAGAACTCTGTCCAATAATTTACCTACTACCGACGTGAGGCTCACCTACTTATAGTTTCCAGGATTATCCCTGCTACCTTTCTTAAACAGCGGGACCACATTCTCCAGTCCTCTGGGATCTCACCTGTAGCCAATGCGGATACAAAGATGGCAGTCAAGACCGCAGCAATTTCCTCTCTTGCTTCCCTCAGTATTCTGGGATAAATCCCATCCGGCCCAGGAGACTTATCTACCTTAATGTCTTTTGAAAGTGCCAATACCACCTCCTTTTTGATGTTAATATGATCCAGACTGTCCACACACCCTACCCAAGAATCACCTTCCACAAAGCCCCTTTCTCTGGTGAACACTGATGCAAAGTACTCATTTAGTGCCTCGCCCATTTCCTCTGGCTCAACACATAAATTCCCCACAATGTCCGTAAGTGATCCAATCCTTTCCCTGGCCACCCTCTTGCTTTTTACATATGAATAAAATGCTTTGGGATTCACCTTAATCCTACTTGCCAAGGACCTTTCATGACCCCTCCTAGCCTTCCTAATTTCCCGCTTCAGTACCTTCCTACTTTATACGCCTCAAGGGTTTCGACTGTCCCGACCTTTCTAGACCATACAAAAGTCTCCTTTTTCTTTTTGACAAGGTTCACAATATCCCTCGTTATCCAAGGAGCCCTAAACTTCCCATATTTATCCTTCATTCTCTCAGGAATGTGACTTTCCTGAATCCTAATCAACTGTCGCTTGAAAGACTCCCACATGTCCGATGTTGATTTACTATCCAACAGCAGCACCCAATCCAAACTCTTCAATTCCTGTTTAATGTAATCATAATATACCCCAATTTAGCACCTTAATTTGAGGGTTTGTGGAATCTTGCGGAATTGTGGTCACTACTCCAAAATGTTCTCCTACTGAAATCTCAACCACCTGCCCAGGCTCATTCCCCAATACCAGATCAAGTGCTGCCCCTTCCCTAGTTGGACTATCTAAATATTGCAGCAAGAAGGCTTCCTGGATACACCTTACAAACTCTGCCCCATTCAAACCCTGAGCACTAAGTGAGTCCCAATCAATATAGGGGAAATTAAAATCCCCTACCACAACAACCCTGTTACGTTTGCACCTATCCAAAATCTCTCTACCTATCTGTTCCTCTATCTCTCGCTGGCAGTTGGGGGCCTGTAATAAACACCTTATATTCTTATATTTCCTTATATTCCTCACAGGCTTTGTCTCTTCCCAGCCTTCTAGCCCTTACAAATGCTTCCTTTTTCTTTTGGACTAGGCTCACAATATCACTCATTACCCAAGGTTAACAAAACTTGCCATACTTATCCTTCTTCCTCACAGGAACATGCTGGTCCTGAATTCCTGTCAACTGACATTTGAAAGCCTCCCACATGCCAGATGTTGATTTACCCACAAACATCCGCCCCCAATGTGGATTCTTCAGTTCCTGCCGAATATTGTTATAATTAGCCTTCCCCAAATTTCACACCTTCACCTGAGGACTACTCTTATCTTTATCCAACAGTACCTTAAAACTTATTGAATTATGGGCACTGTTCCTGAAATGCTCCCCTACTGAAACTTCGACCACCTGGTTGGGCTCATTCCCCAAAATCAGATCCAGGATGGCCCCTTCCCTAGTTGGACTATCTACATATTGTTTCAATACGATGAACTTCTCACCATTTCGAGTGGGCGTCGACCATAAAAAGGAACATTGATCCCAAGAACAGGCCAGCGAAGACCCATGATCTTCTTGGCCATTCCCATAATGCAAAGAGACTGAACGTGGGAGCTTCTGGTTCTCCTCGCACAAGGAGTACTGTTTTAGCAGATTCTCGATTTCTGTATCAAGCCCGGACCACCAGATGCAACTCCATGTGAACATTTTCATCTTGGACACCCCGGGGTGTCCATTCTATAATTCTGTCTAGATTGGGCGCCGACCTGGGTGGGGGACAAGAACTCAGATGATGCCATCTTTTACACTCGGCTCTTGTTGTTTGGTGAGGAAGGGCTTCACAGCATCTTCAGGTGATGTCCCGGAGGACTGGAGAATAGCCAATCTTGTTCCTTTGTTTAAGAAGGGTAGCAAGGATAATCCAGGGAACTACAGGCCACTGAGCCTTACGTCAGTGGTAGGGAAATTACTGGAGAGAATTCATCGAGACAGGATCTACTCCCATTTGGAAGCAAATGGACGTATTAGCGAGAGCACGGTTTTGTGAAGGGGAGGTCGTGTCTCACTAACTTGATAGAATTTTTTGAGGAGGTCACAAAGATGATTGATGCAGGTAGGGCAGTGGATGTTGTCTATATGGACTTCAGTAAGGCCTTTGACAAGGTCCCTCATGGCAGGCTGGTACAAAAGATGAAGTCACAAGGGATCAGGGGTGAGCTGGCAAGATGGATACAGTACTGGCTAGGTCATAGAAGGCAGAGTAGCAATGGAAGGGTGCTTTTTTGATTGGAGGGCTGTGACTAGTGGTGTTCCGCAGGGATCAGTGCTGGGACCTTTGCTGTTCGTAGTATATATGAATGATTTGGAGGAAAATGTAACTGGTCTGATTAGTAAGTTTTCAGACAACACAAAGGTTGGTGGAATTGCGGATAGCGATGAGGACTGTCAGAGGATACAGCAGTATTTAGATCATTTGGAGACTTGGGCGGAGAGATGGCAGATGGAGTTTAATCCGGACAAATGTGAGGTAATGCATTTTGGAAGGTCTAATGCAGGTAGGGAACATACAGTGAATGGTAGAACCCTCAAGAGTATTGACAGTCAGAGAGATCTAGGTGCACAGGTCCACAGGTCATTGAAAGGGGCAACACAGGTGGAGAAGGTAGTCAAGAAGGCATACGGCATGCTTGCCTTCATTGGCCGGGGCATTGCGTATAAGAATTGGCAAGTCATGTTGCAGCTGTATAGAACCCTAGTTAGGCCACACTTGGAGTATACTAGTAAGGCAGGGTAAACTAGTATGGCAGGGGGGGGGTGCACGGGAGCAATAGGTCAGAAGGTGAGAGCATTGAGGGAGAACAAGGGAATAGGGACAGTGTGACTCTGAGGCAGAGCAGACAGGGAGAAGTTGCTGAACACAGCGGGTCTGGTGGCCTGAAGTGCATATGTTTTAATGCAAGAAGTATTACGGGTAAGGCAGATGAACTTAGAGCTTCGATTAGTACTTGGAACTATGATGTTGTTGCCATTACAGAGACCTGGTTGAGGGAAGGGCAGGATTGGCAGCTAAACGTTCCAGGATTTAGATGTTTCAGGCGGGATAGAGGGGGATGTAAAAGGGGTGGCGGAGTTGCGCTACTGGTCAGGGAGAATATCACAGCTGTACTACGGGAGGACACCTCCGAGGGCAGTGAGGCTATATGGGTAGAGATCAGGAATAAGAAGGGTGCAGTCACAATGTTGGGGGTTTACTACAGGCCTCCCAACAGCCAGCGGGAGATAGAGGAGCAGATAGGTAGACAGATTTTGGAAAAGAGTAAAAACAACAGGGTTGTTGTGATGGGAGACTTCAACTTCCCCAATATTGACTGGGACTCACTTAGTGCCAGGGGCTTAGACGGGGCTGAGTATGTAAGGAGCATCCAGGAGGGCTTCTTAAAACAGTATGTAGACAGTCCAACTAGGGAAGGGCGGTACTGGACCTTGTATTGGGGAATGAGCCCGGCCAGGTGGTAGAAGTTTCAGTAGGGAGAATTTCGGGAACAGTGACCACAATTCAGTAAGTTTTAAAGTGCTGGTGGACAAGGATAAGAGTGGTCCTAGGATGAATGTGCTAAATTGGGGGAAGGCTAATCATAACAATATTAGGTGGGAACTGAAGAAGCTAGATTGGGGGCGGATGTTTGAGGGCAAATCAACATCTGACATGTGGGAGGCTTTCAAGTGTCAGTTGAAAGGAATTCAGGACCGGCATGATCCTGTGAGGAAGAAGGATAAATACGGCAATTTTCGGGAATCTTCGATAACGAGAGATATTGTAGGCCTCGTCAAAAAGAAAAAGGAGGCATTTGTCAGGGCTAAAAGGCTGGGAACAGACAAAGCCTGTGTGGAATATAAGGAAAGTAGGAAGGAACTTAAGCAAGGAGTCAGGAGGGCTAGAAGGGGTCACGAAAAGTTATTGACAAATAGGGTTAAGGAAAATCCCAAGGCTTTTCACACGTACGTAAAAAGCAAGAGGGTAGCCAGGGAAAGGGTTGGCCCACTGAAGGATAGGCAAGGGAATCTATGTGTGGAGCCAGAGGAAATGGGCGAGGTACTAAATGAATACTTTGCATCAGTATTCACCAAAGAGAAGGAATTGGTAGATGTTGAGTCTGGAGAAGGGTGTGTAGATAGCCTGGGTCACATTGAGATCCAAAAAGACGAGGTGTTGGGCGTCTTAAAAAATATTAAGTTAGATAAGTCCCCAGAGCCTGATGGGATCTACCCCAGAATACTGAAGGAGGCTGGAGAGGAAATTGCTGAGGCCTTGACAGAAATCTTTGGATCCTCACTGTCTTCAGGTGATGTCCCGGAGGACTGGAGAATAACCAATGTTGTTCCTCTGTTTAAGAAGGGTAGCAAGGATAATCCAGGGAACTACAGGCCGGTGAGCCTTACTTCAGTGGTAGGGAAATTACTGGAGAGAATTCTTCGAGACAGGATCTACTCCCATTTGGAAGCAAATGGACGTATTAGTGGGAGGCACCATGGTTTTGTGAAGGGGAGGTCGTGTCTCACTAACTTGATAGAGTTTTTTGAGGAGGTTGCAAAGATGATTGATGCAGGTAGGGCAGTGGATGTTGTCTATATGGACTTCAGTAAAGCCTTTGACAAGTTCCCTCATGGTAGACTGGTACAAAAGGTGAAGTCACACGGGATTAGGGGTGAGCTGGCAAGGTGGATACAGAACTGGCTGGGTCATAGAAGGCAGAGAGCAGCAATGGAAGGATGCTTTTCTAATTGGAGGGCTGTGACCAGTGGTGTTCCGCAGGGATCAGTGCTGGGACCTTTGCTGTTTGTAATATATATAAATGATTTGGAGGAAAATGTAACCGGTCTGATTCGTAAGTTTGCAGATGACACAAAGGTTGGTGGAATTGCGGATAGTGATGAGGACTGTCAGAGGATACAGCAGGATTTAGATCATTTGGAGACTTGGGCGGAGAGATGGCAGATGGAGTTTAATCCGGACAAATGTGAGGTAATGCATTTTGGAAGGTCTAATGCAGGGAGGGAATATACAGTGAATGGTAGAACCCTCAAGAGTATTGAAAGTCAGAGAGATCTAGGAGTACAGGTCCACCGGTCACTCAAAGGGGCAACACAGGTGGAGAATGTAGTCAAGAAGGCATACGGCATGCTTGCCTTCATTGGCCGGGGCATTGAGTATAAGAATTGGCAAGTCATGTTGCAGCGGTATAGAACCTTAGTTAGGCCACACTTGGAGTATAGTGTTCAATTCTGGTCGCCACACTACCAGAAGGATGTAGAGGCTTTGGAGAGGGTGCAGAAGAGATTTACCAGAATGTTGCCTGGTATGGAGGGCATTAGCTATGAGGAGCGGTTGAATAAACTTGGTTTGTTCTCGCTGGAATGACGGAGGTTGAGGGGCGACCTGATAGAGGTCTCCAAAAGTATGAGGGGCATAGACAGAGTGGATAGTCAGAGGCTTTTCCCCAGGGTAGAGGGGTCAATTACTAGGGGGCATAGGTTTAAGGTGCAAGGGGCAAGGTTTAGAGGAGATGCACGAGGCAAGTTTTTTTACACAGAGGGTAGTGATTGCCTGGAACTCGCTGCTGGAGGAGCTGGTGGAAGCAGGGACGATAGTGACATTTCTGGGGCATCTTGACAAATGCATGAATAGGATGGGAATAGAGGGATACGGGCAGCATGGTGGCACAGGCTTGGAGGGCCGAAGGGCCTGTTCCTGTGCTGTACATTTCTTTGTTCTTCGTTCTATCTGTGACACATTCTCAGATTCTGCCACTGAGGATGGTATGGTGCAATGTTACCAGTGTGATTTCTTCTGGGTCCTCGCTTTCATCTGCTTCATGGATACTTGATGGCTTGTAGGCAGGTGGAAGGTGACTCAGGGCATCTGCATTTGCAATGTGTGTTCCTCGCCGGTGCTCAAGAAAGTATTCAAAGGCTGCTAGCAATAATGCCCAATGTTGGGTCCAAGCCAAGATCATCCGTTTGGGGTGGGGGGTGAACTTGCTTTATCCTCTTTGGAAAGGCCCAGCAGGGCTTTATTGTCTGTTAAGTTACGATTGAGAAATATCAGCTGTAGACATATGGGTGGAATTTCTTATCTCCGAAAGTGAAATCCATTCCTTACTTTTCGAACTGAGAATAGCGTCTTTCCGCACCTTCCAAGATTCTGGATGAATATGCTATTGGTTCTATACCATCGCCCCATCAGTTGCAGCTGTACAAAATTCTGGTGCGGCTGCATTTGGAGTATTGCGTGCAATTCTGGTCGCCGCATTATAGGAAGGATGTGGAAGCATTGGAAAGGGTGCAGAGGAGATTTACCAGAATGTTGCCTGGTATGGAGGGAAGATCTTATGAGGAAAGGCTGAGGGACTTGAGGCTGTTTTTGTTAGAGAGTAGAAGGTTAAGAGGTGACTTAATTGAGGCATACAAGATGGTCAGAGGATTGGATAGGGTGGACAGTGAGAGCCTTTTTCCTCGGATGGTGATGTCTAGCACGAGGGGACATAGCTTTAAATTGAGGGGAGATAGATATAGGACAGATGTCAGAGGTAGGTTCTTTACTCAGAGAGTAGTAAGGGCGTGGAATGCCCTGCCTGCAACAGTAGTCCCGCCAACACTAAGGGCATTCAAATGGTCATTGGATCGACATATGGACGATAATGGAATAGTGTAGATTGGCTTTAGAGTGGTTTCACAGGTTGGCGCAACATCGAGGGCCGAAGGGCCTGTAGTGCGCTGTAATGTTCTATGTTCTATGTTCTACTCTATATGGAGAGGCATCACATGTTGCTATCAGTTCTGTCATGGGGTCGTAATGAGTCTTTATTGACCTTTAGTTTATCATCCGCGCAAAGGCAGACCAAATTGATGGGCTTGAGGATGGGGCCTATTGGTGCACCCACTCTGCGAACTACACTGGTCATGTTATCTCAAGGCTCCATAACCACTTGAGTTCAGTCTGTACTTTGGTAAATAAAGCGTATGGCACTGGCCATGCCCTGAAATATTTGGGTAGGGCATCGGGATCTTCATAAATCTTTTCCCTTGCTCCCTTTATTTTACCAAGGCCTTCTTGGAATACGTCAGGATATTTGCCAATGATCTTGTGCAGTCCACAAGTTCCTCGTCTAAAAATTTGTATCTAGCCCAATGGATTCTTTGGAGCCAGTCATTGCTCAAGAGGCCTGGTCCTTGTACAGCTAGGAGCTGATGTTAGGCCATCTGCTGCCCATAGGTAACCCGGGTCAGAGCAGTCCTTAAAATCTTCTAAGGTTCCTCTGTATATGTGGCCAACCTGCCCCTGGTGGCTCGCATGCATGGGCAAGATGCCCATCCGGCTATTCTAAAAGGCCTATTTCCCGACAATGGAGACTGCTGCTCTTGTATCCACCTCCATTTCTAGGGAATGGCAGTTGATCAAGAGTGTTATTTTTATCGAGGCAACCTCAAGGGTGATGGTGCAGTTTAGCTGCATCATTTCATCCTCCAAGGGCTGATAGACTTGCAAGGCCTGGACCTTAGCTGGCTTTGACTGGGCAGCACATGTACTGCTGACTCTGGTAGCCTTGGCTGAGTTGCGTTCATTAGCCACACTTTACAGTAGCCTTGTGGTTGACTCTTGTAGTTCTTCAGGAAGGCTTTCCTGGCACTTCTATTGTTAACTAGCCATCCTTTGAGATGCCAGAATGCTTCACAGAATATTAAGCTGGTTGTGGGTGAGGCACATGGGAGCCTTTGCTTGGAATATTTGCATAAGCATCACACTCCCACCCCTGCCCCAGCCTGAGACCGCTACTGTCATCATCCCTTCGAGCTCTTGGGGGCCTTTTCTCAGCATCCTCCAAGGATAGTGCTAATTCCTCTTGAGCCCTCGGGTGGGTTCTGCCAACAATGTTTTTTGTATTGCTACGTTATTGGTCCCGCACACTAGCCAGTCGGGTAGTATCTTGATCAGGAATGTGCCAAACTCGCAGTATTTGGCCAGCTTCCTTAATCTCGCCAGAAATTCTGCCACGGGTTCCCGAGGGTTGCTCCCAGCCCTTTTGAATCTATAATGCTGGAGAATTACAGACGGCCTTGGGTCGTAATGGTTCTTTACCAGATCCAGAAGCTCGTCGAACGTTTTAGTGTCAGAGACTCAGAATAAGTTAAATTCAATAATACTGAACGTCAGAGTCCTGCATGTTATCAAAAGGATTATTTATGTCTGTCAACCCCTTCTATGCCGTTATTGTACCACATGCCTTTGGCAACTGGCGCCAGTCCTCCACAACGGTATTATACGATTTGAACTACCCAAACAAAGGCATTTCTCGATTTTTCTGTTTGCTTTGTTTTTTATCAGAGTTGTCGTCGAGGAATTTCAAAAAGGCTGCTCAGAATCCTGTGCGTGATCCTCATCGCCAATGTAATAATTTCAGGAAGCACTGGGTGAAAGGCCAAACTGGTTTATTTTAAACTGAAAATAAAGCCTCCACCGCTGCTCCCAAAACAAACGTCCCAGCCCAGGATTATCGGGAACTGACAGTCCGGGAGCTACATTTAAAGGTCCCGCTAACTAGCCCCAGCTGGTCAGGCCTCCACCCCTCACCATTTGAACTTGAGAAACCCGCGGGGACTTTCCTGTGATCCTCATGAGGGCTATCACAAAGTGTCTGTAATGAAGCTGAATGGTAAAGCCTAGTATTTAACTTCATGAGTGAAATGATGCACCTAGTAATCCTGCCATGCCTGGCAGCATTTTCTTATATATGGTAATTGCAAAATTATCTCAGAGATGTTGAGGTATTTGTTTCACAAAAAGTGAGTAGAGCCTCATGAGAGGTGTTGCTGCTTGAAGGTAAGGGAAAAGAGGCAGGAGACTTTGAAGAGAATCTGAGGTGGAATGTAAAAGCTGGATTTCTTTTCTTGCCTTTTCCCATACCTCCTCATTTGAAATTGTTAATTTACTCTGGCATCTTGTCAAAGTATCTACTCTTCAGGGGTGAGACTGAACAACAATTACTTTCAGGCTATCTGATTATGGAAGAGAGAAATCATCATCAGCCCTAATTCAGTCCTTAAGTCAACATCCCCATCATCTATTTTGCCAGCAGGGCCAGTTAGTTTTCCAACCGGAAATCCTAACTAATTCTCCCTTTTAAGGGCTGCTGAGGCCTGCTATAGCACTGCAGCTATTCTCCTGATTGAGAACCAGCAGCCAGACAGGAAAGTTGAACCTACTCTGTCTTCGCTATGTACTGACTTTGCAGCTGTCCACAGGGGAGGGTTTTATGGTGTTACAGGGAAATATATTTTTGTTTGGTTGGGTTGATGGAAACATCAATATTGGAATGGTAATAAACTGCAAAATAAAGGTCAATCATTAAACCACAAGCATTGCTGTGCTCCTTCTTGGACTGCTGCTGTTTTTCAACATGGTTCGTCTGAGGGCTTTACAGTTTGAGATTTACATCAGCCTGCATGCTGAGTTGCCTCAGTGAGAGCTCATTTCCTTTCAGCGTTCACTCAGTTGGCCATTTAAGCAAAACATTATCACTGGGAGACAAAAGTTTTATTTTCAAAAAACTACCAGAGATGCACGTTGGTCAGTCAATCTCTGTAACAGGAAAGGCAAGTTTGCGTGCGTACCCTAATTGGCTCTGAAAACCGCTTCGGTCTGTTTCTGATGAAGAGTATATGTTGGAAACTATGTAACTCATCATCAGAGGTGACTTGGAAGTAGTCTTCGTGAAATGAAAAGTTTTGTTTTCGAGTCAGTTTTTTTTTCCAATTATTTCACAGGAATAGTTCATTGATTATCCTGTGTCAAATCTACGTGGATTTCAACTTCATTAAATTTTAAAAAGGAATGATAACTATATATTGGAAATCACAGCCTCTGTGTTGTTTTACTGGGATGTTTTCTAAATCTTTTTCAGTTCATTTTTTCTCTTAGTTTTAATATGTGAAGACCATTTTAAGTTTAATGTGAATTTTGGATCTATTTGAAATGTCTGTACATGCTGATGAAGACCCTGCTCCTCAAATATCAAAGTGCTTGGGCGCCTCACGTGGTGCAGTGGCTTGGTTTTTAATGCTATGACCTGGGTCTGAGTCTCAGTTGGGCCCAGTGCACTGAAGGACAGCTGTCGGCTTTTAAGTAATCCCTCTGACAGGGGTTTCCAACTTGATGTTGCAGCAGATGGTAGTATGGCAGTTAGAGGGGGGGCCACCAATTCTATAGCCTAACGCTGGTGTAAGGTAACAGAAAATAGCTCACGCCGGGTGGGAGAATCGTCGGGGTGCCGCGCGATTCGTGCCACACCGCCCCGACCCCCGTACGCGATTCTCCCACCCCCGGAAACCAGCGGCGCGCGATTCGCACCGGGCCGCTCAGAGAACCGGTGAGCGGCGATTCTCCGGCCCGGATGGGCCGAGCGGCCGCTACAACACGACAGGTTCCCGCCGGCGCCGTCCACCCCTGGTTGCTGGTGGCGGGAACTCTGCGGGAACGCTGGGGGGGGGCGGCCTATGGGGGAGGGAGGGGGGCTCCTTCACCGGGGTGGCCTCCGATGGGGTCTGGCCTGCGATCGGGGCCCACCGATCGGCGGGCCGGCCTCTCTTTCCCCCCCCCCCACCCTCCCCCCGGGCCTTCCGCACGCGGCCCCAGAACACCGGCTGGTGAGGGGCCGGCGTGCATAAGACGTTCCCTGCGCATGCGCGGGTTGGCACGGCACCCATTTGGCGCCGCGTAAGGATGCTGGAGTGGCGTGAACCGCTCCAGCGCCGTGCAGGGGGCCGGAATAGGTCGTGTCCGGGCCCTGTTTGCGCCACCGTGAAACGCAACGGCGTTCACGACGGCGCGAACACTTGGCCTCAATATCAGAGAATCGCCCCCATTGTTCTTTGTGATTTGTAGAGTAATAGAATAGACTTGAATAGTCCACCATCCACGTACATGCAATGCTGCCTTGTAAGTGTTGCAAACTGTCACTTTAATTTTAAGTACTAATTAATGATAATTAGAGTATAATTCTTGTTACAGACAAGAGAAAGGTTAATTTAAACAGCACTAATTCCCCCTTTCACCACCCCGCCCGGAAATTGAAAGGTGATTTTGGTTTGCTTCCCCCTTTATAAGCGGTGGCGTGTTCCCAACCTCTTGGCTTTGGTGTGATTGATTTCTATTCATAAGTCCACAGAGAACTCCGGGTCGGTATAGGATGAATCCAAAGGATTGATTTATTTCCACACACTCAGAATGCGGGAGGAGGGTCACAGCGTTGCCCTCTTTGCATTCATACAGTAAGAGAGGGATAGAGAAAAGAAAGATTTGCGTGCAGAGACCACAGAGTTATTGTTTTACGTGGATTCCAGAGTCAAAGTCCAATGAGGTGTCCCTTCACCGAGATCAGTGAGCTAAAAGCAGATGCTGGACAATTCATTTTTCACACGATGAGATCAGCATTGCAAAGATTAGTCAGTCTTGTAGGTGATCGTTCAGAATTTCCAGCAAAAGGTGTCCAACCTGGGCCAGAACTCCTTGTGTGTGAGGCTGCCATTCAGATGATAACAAAACTAGACTGACTTTTCAGTTCCACAAGGCAATTATCACTTGACATGGACGAGCTAGAGGTCCATGTCACATGACTCCAACCTCTCCGTTCTGTCTTTTTTTTAGAAAATATTTTATTGAAGCATTTGTAACTTTCACAATTTAACATGTTGACATTTCTAAAACTACCGCGTGGATCGACGCACAAAATACCCTCTAAAAGAACAACAAACAATAAACCACGTTCCCCACTTCTCCCGCCCTGTCCCCAATTACCCGTATACTAAGTTCCCTGTCCTTATTTAATATTACCATGCCTCCTGTTTTCCTCCCCCTTTTCCCTTTTCCCTTTCCTCCCTTACTGCTGACGTTCAAGTTTTGTTAAAGAAATCGATGAACGGCTGCCAACTCCGGGCAAATCCCTGTATTGATCCTCTCAGAGCGAACTTGATTTTCTCCAGACTGAGAAACCCTTCCATATCGCTGACCCACACTTCTGATTTTGGGGGCTCCGAGTCCCTCGATCTCAGCAAGATCCGTCTCCGGGTCACCAGGCACCAGGGAGGAGAAAGCCAGGATATCGGCCTCCCACCCCGCCCCCCCCCTTTGCCCCCGGATCTTCCGACACCCCAAATATTGCTAATTCTGGACTCGGAGTTACCCTACCTTCCAGGACTTCCAACATAGCATCTGTAAATCCCGACCAGAATTCCCTCAGTTTCGGACATGCCCAAGACATATGAACATGGTTGGCCGGGCTACCCGCACACTGTCCACATCTGTCCTCCACCTCCTCGAATAACCTACTCATCCGAGCTACCGTTATGTGGGCCCTGTGGACTACCTTGAACTGAGTCTAGCACAGGATGCGGATGCATTTACCCTTTTCAAGGCTTTTTCCCACAGTTCAGTTTCCAGCTCCCCTCCTAGCTCCTCTTCACCTCTCTGATAGGGGCCCCTTCCCACTCTAACAATTCCTTGTATATGTCCGAAACTTTCCCACCTCCAACCACATGTTTTTGACAGCACTTTATCCTGTAGTCCCCTCAGGGGGAGACGGGGAAAGCTTGGGACCTGTCTCTGTACAAAGTCCTGGACTTGAAGGTACCGAAACCCGTTCCCACCCGGCAAATCAAACTCCTCCTCTAATGTCTCCAAGGTCGGGTAGCCCTCCTGGATGAATAGATCCCCAAACCTCTCAATCCCTGCCCGCTGCCATACCTTAAAGCCCCCATCCAGCCCCCACGGGACAAACCGGTGATTGTCACAGGTCGGTGACCAAACTGACTCATATGCTGCCTCCATTGCCCCCACACCCTTAGGGCTGCCACCACCATTGGACTTGTAGAGTACCGAGCCGGCGAGAACGGCAGGGGCGCCATCAGTAAAGCCTCCAAACTCGTACCTTTGCAGGATGCTGCCTCCATCCACTCCCAAACCGACCCCTCCCCTACTACCCACTTCCTGACCATATGTTGGCAGCCCAGTAATAGTTAATAAAGCTCGTGAGAGCCAAGCCCCCTTCTCCGCGGGTCCGTTCCAGGAGTGCCCTCCTTACTCTTTTACCCCCCCCCCATATACCTCGATATCGGCGCATTCATACTTCTGAAAAAACCCTTTGGAACAAAAATCGGGAGAAATTGAAGAAAAAAAAGCAATCTCGGAAGGAGTCATCTTCACCATCTGAACCCTCTAAAACTCCTCCCAACCACTTTAAAAGGTAGCTCCTTCAGTCTCCTTTCCTGCCCCCGTGCTTGGATCACGAACATCTCGCTCTTTCCCATATTTAACTTATAGGCTGAAAATCGCCCAAATTCTCCGAATACTTCCATGATTCCGGACATCACCCCCCACCGGGTCCGTGACATAAAGCAGCAAGTCATCCGCGTAGAGAGAGATCCTGTGTTCCAACCCCCCCCCCCTCACTATACCCCACTAGGCATTTGCTGCTCTCAGGAACATTGCTAAGGGTTCTATGGCCAGGGCAAACAGTAATGGGGAGAGCGGGCATCCCTGCCTTGTCCCCCGACATAGACTAAAGTATTCTGACCGAACTCGGTTAGTTCTTACGTTTGCCATGGGGCCCGGTACAATAGCCGGACCCACTCTACAAATCCCTGCCCAAACCCAAACCTGCCTAAAATATCCCACAGATGCTTCCACTCCACCCGGTCGAAAGCCTTCTCCGCGTCCATGGCAACTACCACCTCAGCCTCGCCCCTCCGCTGGCATCGTATTAACATTAAGAAGCCGTCTAATGATGGATGTCAGGTGCCTGCCCTTTACAAATCCCGTCTGATCCTCCCCAATTATCTCCGGGACACAATCCTCCATTCAAGTGGCCAGGATCTTTGCCAATAATTTGGCATTTACATTCAAGAGGGAGATTGGCCTGTACGGATCCTTGTCTCGCTTCAGGATGAGAGAAATTGATGCCTGTGATAATGTTGGGGGGGAGTACTCCCAGCTCCTTGGACTCATTAAAAGCCTTAACCCGGAGTGGCCCCAGTAACCCAGAGAACTTCTTATAAAATTCTGGATGAAAGCAAATTACTGCGGATACTGGAATCTGAAACGAAAGAGAAAATGCTGGAAAATCTCAGCAGGTCTGGCAGCATCTGTAAGGAGAGAAAAGAGCTAACGTTTCGAGTCCGATGACTCTGTGTCAAAGCTTTGACAAAGAGTCATCGTGCTCGAAACGTGAGCTCTTTTCTCTCCCTACAGATGCTGCCAGACCTGCTAAGATTTTCCAGCATTTTCGCTTTCGTTTCTTATAAAATTCCACTGGGAATCCGTCAGGTCCCGGGGCTTTACCCGATTGCATCGCCCCCAGTCCATCTATCACCTCCCCAAGCCCAATCGGGCCCCCCCAGGCCTCCACCAGCTCCTCATTTACCTTCGGGAACTCCAGCATCCCCAGTAATTGATTCATGCCCTCCTCCCCAACCGGGGGTTCTGACTCGTATAGCTGGCTATCAAATTCCCGGAACACTTCATTCACTGCCCCCGGATCCGTCACCGTCTTCCCCCTCAAATCCTTTATTTTCCCTATTTCTCTCACTGCCTCCTGTTTCCTCAGCTGATGAGCCAGCATCCTGCTAGCTTTCTCCCCATGCTCATATATTGCCCCTTTTACCCTCCTCAGCTGATCCTCCGCCTTATCTGTGGAAAGGAGCCCAAACTCCATTTGAAGTCTCTGCGCTCCTTCAGGAGCTCCTCATTTGGAGACTCCGAATATCTTCTGTCCACCTGTAAGATTTCTCCTACCAACCTGTCCAGCTCCGACCACTCAGTTTTATCCCTGTGGGCTCGAATCTAAATACATTCCCCTCTAATAACCGCTTTCAGTGCCTCCCAGACCACCCCAGCCGCAATCTTTCTCGAGTCATTGATCTTTATGTACTCCCGAATGGCCCCTCTCACTTGCTCACAGATCTCCTCATCCGCTAACAGCCCTGTATCTAGTCTCCACTGTGGGCGCTGGGACATTCCCATGTCTGCCGGTAGACCTATCCAGTGTGGTGCGTTATCTGAAACCACAATTGCTGAGTACTAAGTGTCTTCAACCCCTGCTAACAGCGTTTAATCTAGCACGAAGAAATCTATCCTGGAGTACGCCTTATGTACATGGGAGTAGAATGAATATTCCCTGCTCCTTGCTCTCTCAAATCTCCACGGATCCACCCCTCCCATGCGCTCCATGAACCCCCGCAGTTCCTTTGCCATTGCTGATAGTTTCCCCGACCTAGCATTCGACCGGTCCAGCCTCAGGTCCAGGACCGTATTAAAGTCACCACCCATGATCAGCCGGTGCGAGTCGAGGTCTGGGATCCTTCCCAGCACCTTATAGAACATAGAAAAATACAGCGCAGTACAGGCCCTTCGGCCCATGATGTTGCACCTTCCTGATAAACGTAACATCATCCCAGTTTGGGGCATATATATTCACCAGCACCACTGCCATTCCCTCTAGCTTCCCGCTAACCATAACAAATCTGCCTCCCGGGTCTGCCTCTATGTTCCCCACCTCGAATGTCGTCCTTTTGTTAATCAGGATAGCCACCCCCCTTGTTTTAAAGTCCAGTCATGAGTGAAACACTTGCCGACCTATCCCTTCTTATAATCTAATTTGGTCTCCCAGCTTCAGGTGTGTCTCCTGTAACATGGCCACGTCCGCTTTTAACTGTCTCAGGTGTGCGAATACATGGGCTCTCTTAACCGGCCCGGTCAATCCATGAACATTCCACATAACTAGTCTGGTCGAGGGGGTCCTTGCCCCACTCCCCTGTTGATCAACCATGACCTTTCCTAGGCCAGCTCCTAGCCCGTGTTCCACACCTCACTTGATCCGCGCCTTGGCGGCGACCGCCATCTGATCTCCACTTCCAGTCTCCGAGCTGTCACTTACCGTCAGCAGTACCCCCCCCCCCCCCCACCAGCTCTGCCCCCCACTTTGCTCCTGTGAACTAGCTATCCAGCTAGACCATCAGCTCCCACCCTCTGGTGTCAAAAAACCTGTCATCTGCCAGATTCTATCCCCCCTAAATATAGCACAAGCACTCAACACAGAAACAACAATCCCCAAAAGCAAACACACCATCCCCAACGCGCAGGCAACAGGGCCCGCCCCTCCCCCTTTAACCGATTCTTATCAGTCCCATCATCTTCAAACAGAATCAAACACAAAAGAAGAAGCTCCAAGCAGCTTAAGCAAAATTATACATGCAAGAATCAACCATCTTTCTGACAGAAAAGGAAAGCCCCTGTTGCAACTTCAAAGTTTTTTCCTTTGTAATCCAGTACATAAAGCAATAAATCACAATCAAATTCCACAAGAAAAAAAACCTTTTCTTCCCGAACATCACGACTTGACTCACAGAATTAGAAAGACTGAAAATTTCAACAAGACAAAACAAAACACAACTATTTTTCTCTCCCCCCGCCCACTTTATCCCTTCCCCCAAACTCAGTCCACCACAGTTTGAATTTAAAAGTCCTTTAACCAGATTATTGTCCTTCATAAAAGTAGCCACCTCTTCCGGAGAGTTGAAGTACAGCTCCCGATCACCCAAAGACGAGCCGGGTATAGCAGTCCAAATTGAATGTTTTTCACAAACAGGGCCGACTTAACTTTGTTGAAACTTGCTCTCCTCTTTGCGAGTTCTAGTCCCCAATCTTGGTACACCCAGAGCTCTGATTCTTCCCACATGTACTGTTTCGTCTGCCTGGCCCACTTCATGATACGCTCCTTGTCCAGGAATCGATGTAGCCTCACCACCATGGCCCTCGGTGTCTCACGTTCCTGGGACTTATGTATGAGCACCCTATGTGCCCGGTCCACCTCAAGCGGCTTGTCAAACACATCAGTCCCGACCATCTCCTGCAACATCTTCCCCACATACTTACCCACATCTGATCCCTCCTTTCCCTCTGACAGCCCGACGATTTGGATATTATGCCTGCGAGACCAGTTCTCCAAGTCTTCTACCTTATCCAGCAGTCGTTTCTGGCTGTCCTGTAGTATGCTAATTTCCAAAGCCATTGCAGGGACTCCTCCTCTTGTTCAGTCGCCAACTCCTGCAACTTTAGAATCACCTGTCCCTGGGTCGTCATTTTCTCCTCCACCCGGTCAACCCCTCCTTAGTCAAGGCTATCGCCTGGGTCATGTCTTCTGCACACTCCTTAGGATGCCGACAAACTTCTCATCCAGGTACTCGATCCATTGCTCCATCGACCAGTGAGCTGGCGTGGGCACGCTTTGTGCTCGATGGCCTCTGAGCCTTGCTTTTACTCATCTTTCGGTTTCTTCTTTTTCGACTCTTATTTGGTCACGATTCCATAAATTGATGGTCACCTCCTTTTCCTCTCCCTTCCATCAACTTATGTTGAGAAATTTCCTGAAAAATACGGCTTAAAAACCATTTAAAAAACCACTAAGGTCGAGAGCTGCTGAATGTGCGACCTTTCACTCCATGGTCGCCACCGGAAGTCCCCCGTTCTGTCTTTGGCAAGGGATGTGCATCACCTGCCTGGGTCCCCGAGATGGTTTAATGCCTCAACTATTAAGAATTGAAAGAAAGGTTGTGGGTTCCTTTGCCTTGGCAGACAAACAGACTCTTGTTGGCCAGCCAGGACTGTGAAATGCAGATGGCCTTTGTGCAGCTCTCTTTGAATTTAGTCCGTGCAGCCTATGTGGTAGTTAGTGTCTCGTCAGGGCTACCATGGTGTGAGTTTCTCCGGCAGGTAGCTCCTTTGTTCGAAGTCACAGACAGACATAGATTTAGCCATTTTAGATCTTTGTCCAGTTTGAAATTGTTAGAGATGGCAAGGAGGATATCTCTCCTCATATATTTTTTAGGCAAATGTTTATAGGGTGATGTCTTAGTCCCTCACAATTATGAATCATGGTATTCTGGGGCGGGATTCTCCCCTACCCGGCGGGGCGGGGGGGTCCGGCGTAATGGAGTGGCGGGAACCACTCCGGCGTCGGGCCGCCCCAAATGTGCGGAGGTCTCCGCACCTTTAGGGGCAAGCCCTCACCTTGAGGGGCTAGGCCCGCGCCGGTGTGGTTTCCACTCCGCCGGCTGGCGGGAAAGGCCTTTGGCGCCACGCCAGCCGGCGCCGAAAGGTCTTCGCCGGGCGACGCATTCGCGGTAACGTCAGCGGCTGCTGCCATCATCCCCGCGCATGCGCAGGGGAGGGGGTCTCTTCCGCCTCCGCCATAGTCACAACCATGGTGAAGGCGGAAGAAAAGGAGTGCCATCACGGCACAGGCCCGCCCACGGATCGGTGGGCCCTGATCGTGGGCCAGGCCAGCGTGGGGGCACTCGCCGGGGCCAGATCGCCCCGCGTCCCCCGCAGGATCCCGGAGCCCGCCCGCGCCACCTTGTCCCACCGTTCAAAAGGTGATTTAATCCACGCCGGAGGGAGAGGGTTGACAGCGGCGGGACTTCGGCCCATCGCGGACTGGAGAATCGCCGGGAGTGGGCCCGCCGACCGGCACGATTCCCGCCCCCGCCAAATCTCTGGTGGCGGAGAATTTGGGATACGGCGGGGGCGGGATTCATGCCAGCCCCCGGCGATTCTCCGACCCGGTGGGGTTCGGAGAATCGCGCCCCTGGATGGCCTTGGTAAAAGCAAATTACCGTGACTTAACAAGTCAAACGAAAAATACTTGGAGCCTTGCGGGCAGCACGGTAGCACAAGTGGCTAGCACTGTGGCTTCACAGCGCCAGGGTCCCAGGTTCGATTCCCCGCTGGGTCACTGTCTGTGCGGAGCCTGCACGTTCTCCCTGTGTCTGCGTGGGTTTCCTCCGGGTGCTCCGGTTTCCTCCCACAGTCCAAAGACGTGCAGGTTAGGTAGATTGGCCATGATAAATTGCCCTTAGTGTCCAAAAAGGTTAGGAGGGGTTATTGGGTTACGGGGATAGGGTGGAATTGAGGGCTTAAGTGGGCCAGTGCAAACTCGATGGGCCGAATGGCCTCCTTCTGCACTGTATGCTCTATGCTCTATCTATAACTTCCATGGAGTGGTAATCAGAATTGGATTGCCACTCCGTTCCTAGTTACTTACCCGAAAATGAAACTCTTACCTTTTTCACCCAACCTTCTAAGAAAAGTACAGTACAGCTGGACCCGGAGGTTTAGGGGGGTGGGGGAGTAGCCTGGCTGTGAGTGTGACTTTCTGTGTGTTTGCAGCATAAATAATATAAATCAAAATACGTAGCACTGTGTCATGACACCTGCATCGATCTCACACACACTTACCCTTTTTAAAAATGTTTTTATTATATTATACAATACAAAATAAACAAGTCTGTGTAGATCAGATACAATTACAAAATCCAAACATTAGACATAGCATCCTCCCCCCGTCCTTTTTTATTTAAGTTTAAAATATTTGTGTTGAATTTTTACACTCTACAATAGGTGAGCACGACGGTTCATATGTACAATTTTATTACTCTTGCCCCTTTGGCTTTGTTGGGGGGGCCCTCTGGCCCCCTCCTCGCTCTTTTCCCATGTCCCCTCCTGATGTTTCTCTGGGTTCCTCTCTTGCTGCTCCCCTCCCTCCCTTGTTCCTGTCTGCTCTGTGTGGTCCTATCTGTCCTTCCTCCATCCCCCCACCCTTCCTATCCACTATTGACCTTAAACAGGTCTTGGAACAGGCCAATGGTTGAACACGCTTTGTGGAAGCCCTCATCCTACCCTGGGATGGTGTATCTAATCTTCTCCAGAAGGAGAAATTCCGACAGGGCTGCCAGCCAGTCCGCAGCTGTGGGTGGTGCTGCTGATCGGCAGCCGAGCTGGATTCTCCGGTGTGCGACTAACGAAGCAAAAGCTAGGACGCCGGCCCTCTTCCCATATGAATTCTGGCTGGTCCGAAACCCTCTAGACTGCCACTCTCAGGCACGGCTCCACCCTCACCTCCACAACATTGGACCTCGCCTCCAAGAAGGCTGTTCAGAACCCGACAAGTCTGGGGCAGGCCCAGAACATGTGGCATTATTGGCCGGGCCTCGCTGGCACCATTCACACTTGTCCTCCACCTTCGAGAAAAACCTGTTCATTCAGGTTCTGGTTACTGTTACTCTTAATATGGAGACGCTTTATTTATTTTTATTTAGTTTGTCCATAACTACAGAGCCAAGCAATAGTCTTGTCAGTGGCTAAATGGGCTCTTTAAGCCCGTCTTCAAGTTTAGCAAGAAGACACTCCTCCACAATGCGAGTCCTTGATTGGACTGCTCCACAGCTACAGCTTGGATGGTCTTGGCAACCCCGCGGATGTTTCGGCCAGTCCAGATTCATTTTTACATTGTTGCTGTGGGAGATCAAAGTCAAGTGAACAAGCAGTGGGATCTACGATGAGGAAGTGGTTTCTAATGGATGTTTTCTCCTACCATAACTCCTCAGCTGTTACTCCTTGGCATGGGCCATTTAGCACATGGGTGGCCTGAGGGGAGGTGGATTATTGGTCGGTTGAGGGGGTCATTGAATAAGGCTTGGGTTGTGTTGCCAATTCGCACTGGAGACGGCAATAATGTTGCTCTTTTTAACTGGATACTGATAGTTATTAATGATGATATTGCTTTTCAGAGTCACCAGGTATCAAATGAGGTATAAAACCACAAGGTTTTACCGCATATATCGATCAAAGACCAAACAACCAGTTAGTTCGTTCAAGTTCTATGATAGTTTATTCACACACAAGTACTTCGACATGCAACATAAAACACTACAAGCTAAATTACACCTAACACTACAACAAACTGTACTTAACTTCAGGCACCCAGCTTTATGCAGAGGACAAGGCCTTTGTTCGGATCTTGCGTGGCTGGGTCTGGAGAAGTGACTTTGTTTCTGCTGGGCTCATCAACCTGGTAGCGATCGTTGGTCTTGATCTTGCTTCTGGTCGTGATGCTGCAATTGGTTTTAGGCGTATGCCGGGGCCAAGAGTGTGCTGGTGCACCGGGGCCAAAAGAGACTGAACATATGGCAGTGTCTCTTTTTATACTTCGGGGGTTTCATGCTCTTTTGGGCGGTCTTTAGCTTTGGACCTAATAATTCGGCAGGCTTCGATTACTGCCTTCGATTTTAGCCAATAAAGGGGCGGGTGCCTTGATGGCTGGGCGTGTCCTGAGCGGTCATTGACCTTGGCTGTTTGGGCTTCCTGTGTGAAGGGAGTATGAGTCTGTATCTATCTGATACCTGAGTACAAGTCTTCTGTTCTGGGGAAATGGGCCATTAGAATGCAAATCGGCTGGGGGTTTCTGTCTGGTTATCTAGTGGCAAATATACACTTAAGCTCTGAGTTTGTCTGGATCCTGCATTGGTCATATTTTCCGTGATTTTTGCAAGTGGCCATATTTCCCTTTGTAAGTGGCCATCCCAGATGGCTACAGTTGGAGTAAACATTCTCCAGTAGATTGTCTGCTGAAACAGATCCCTGAGGTAGCCCATTTGTCTATTTCTTCCAAGCAGTAGTCTTGACATCCATATGCACCCTGAACTGTCTATCCTGGAGTTCAATGTGTCAGCTATCCAAGGAGGGAGAATTCTTGATATTTTGGTGAATAGGCCAATGTGCCAGACGGCATCATATGCTGCAGCGAGGTCACGGAAAATTGTCCCTGTTTTGAGATTCCTTTGAAAGTCATTCTTCCTTGTGACGATCCTGCTTGGTCTGCACTCTGTGACTTTCTCCGCTTCACGACTTGAGCCATTGTAGGATTAGGCGCTCTTGAAGCTTACAGAAAGCTAGGATATTGGCCGGTAGTTTGCTGGTAACTTTGTGTCTTTGCCTGGTTTTGGAAGACCATAACTTTAGACATCTAGAATAATGGTGCCTCTGGATCTCTACTTTCACAGGATTTGCTATTTTCTTCCAGCGGTGCCTTTCTCATGTGAAGGAGGTGGTTTGACATCAGAATCCATAGAATCAATCCAGGGCAAAAGGATGTCATTCAGCCTATCCAGTCTGCAACAACCCTCTGAAAGAGCACCCTACCTAGGCCCACTCCCTGGCCCTACCCCCAGAACCCTACCTAACCTGCACATCTTTGGCCTGTGGGAAGAAACAGGAGCACCCGGAGGAAATCCAATGTGCCACCATGCCGCCAGGCTTTTCCTGGCTTCACCTAACTCCCTGTTTTCACCCACTCCAAAAGCACTCGCTGTGCAGCAAAAGCAACAGTGAGATGGCCTCTCTTTTCCAGTTAATTTTTGAAATTACTTTTGTTTTCCTTTCTGAGATCTTGGATCTTTCCCATATCCAACCCTGACCATAACACTTCATTCTAATAAAAAGTATTTGCTTGTGGGAAATGTATTTTCGACTGCCAAAGAAAATAACTATATTTTACGTCTCACTTCACTTATCATTGAATTGTTACTCATAATCCATGGGCGACCCGGTGACACAGTGGTTAACACTGCTACCTTATAGCTCCAGGGTTCAATTCCGACCTCTTCTGTGGGGAGTTTGCACTTTCCCCCCATGTCTGCGTGGTTTTCCTCCGGGTGCTCCAGTTTTCTCCCACAGCCCAAAGATGAGCAGGTTAGGTGGATTGTCCATGGTCAGTCGCCCCTCAGTGTACAAAAGGTTAGGTGAGGTGGGGTTACTGGGTTAAGGGGAGAGGGTGGAGGCCTGATGCTAGGTAGGGTTATCTTTCAGAGGGTCGTTGCAGACTCAATGGGCAGAATGACATGCTTCTGCACTGTAGTGATTTATGTTTCTAATTATTTTGAATGTGGTTCCAAATTATGGATATCTATCTTATCTTGACTTTTGAAAACATTTTTCAAAGTCTTATTCACAGAGTACATAAACAAGCTCTTTCTGCTAAATATTCACATCTATTTCAAGGGGGAATATTCTGTCATAAAAGTTACATTAAAAGGAATTATTTTACAGCTTTGTTTAGACCCAATTTCGAGAATCTTGTTTAGAAGGATATATTGGTCTTGGAAATCTACTCTCTACCCTTTCCATAATGATACCTGGGAATAAAAGGGTTATATTATGGGAACCGGTGGCAGAGATGGGTTTTGTATTCCCTCCAGTATAAAAGGTTAAGGGACAATATGAATTGAAGTGTCTTAAGATGATTAAATGGGTTGATCGGATAGTGAGAAGCAACTTTTCCAGTGGGGGAAATCATGAAAGGGGCATGGAGTGAAGGCAGATGGCATTCCTTCATCCAAAGTGTTTCCGAAATCCAGAACAGATACATTTGGAGTTGGGGACCAAGTGCAATGCGTCCACGTATGCACACGACACTAAGATGAATGGTAAAGCAAAAAGTGCAGAGGATACTGGAAGTCTGCAGAGGGATTTGGATAGGCTAAGTGAATGGGCTAGAGTCTGGCAGATGGAATACAATGTTGACAAATGTGAGGTTATCCATTTTGGTAGCAATAACAGCAAAAGGGATTATTATTTAAATGATAAAATATTAAAATAAAACATGTCCTCGTGCATGAGTCGCAAAAAGTTGGTTTACAGGTGCAACAGGTGATTAAGAAGGTAAATGGAGTTTTGTCCTTCATTGCTTGAGGGATGGAGTTTACAACTAGGGGGGTTATGCTGCAACTGTATAAGGTGTTAGTGAGGCCACACCTGGAGTATTGTGTTCAGTTTTGGTACCTGAGAAAGGACGCACTGGCGCTGGATGGTGTGCAGAGGAGATTCACTAGGTTAATCCCAGAGTTGAGGGGGTTGGATTACGAGGTGAGGTTGAGTAGACTGGGACTGTACTCGTTGGAATTTAGAAGGGAATAGATAGGATAAATGCGTGGAGGTTGTTTCCACAGGTGGGTGAAAGCAGAACTAGGGGGTATAGCCTCAAAATAAGGGGAAGTAGATTTAGGACTGAGTTTAGGAGGAACTTCTTCACGTAAAGGGTTGTGAATCTATGGAATTCCTTGCCCAGTGAAGCAGCTGAGGCTCCTTCATTAAATGTTTTTAAGATAACAATAGATAGTTTTTTGAAGAATAAAGGAATAAACGATTATGGTGTTTGGGTGGGAAAGTGGAGCTGAGTCCACAAAAGATCAGCCATGATCTTATTGAATGGCGGAGCAGGCTCGAGGGGCCAGATTACCTACTCCTGATCCTAGTGTTTATGGTCTTATGTAACACACTCAATCTCAGTTGATGGAAAATTTCTAAATAGAGATTGATTTTTGATGGGCAAACTATTGAG
Source organism: Scyliorhinus torazame (assembly GCF_047496885.1). Classification (NCBI taxonomy): domain Eukaryota; kingdom Metazoa; phylum Chordata; class Chondrichthyes; order Carcharhiniformes; family Scyliorhinidae; genus Scyliorhinus; species Scyliorhinus torazame. The sequence continues at coordinate 224,393,906 of NC_092715.1, read as the reverse complement.
GGTTACAGAACATTGATGGCGTTAAGATATAGATTAACAGTGAACTAATTGAATGACAGAACAGGCTCAAGGGGCTGAATGGCCTACTCCTGGTCTGATGCCTCTAACTAGCTCTTCAAATAAAGAACGTAACAGATAATTAATGTGACAAACTACAATAGGAAACAAAAGGGACTTATTAATGATTCTAATTTAATTAGTCTTTTGTTCATAATGCATCAATATTTATCAAAAATATATAAAACGAAGAACATCTTAAATTTGTCACCTAATTGTAGAAAGCAGGACCTTCAGAAGAAAGGGAAATTCAAGTGCTGATGGCAAGTACTTAAACAAATAAGTTACTTGAAATGGATGGTGCATTTACCAAATGTTACTGCAATATACAGCCTGGATGAATTCAAATTACATGACGGAGTTTATTGTATTTATGGTGAAAGGGATCAAAGGATATGGGGGAAAGCGGAATTAGGCTATTGAGTTGGATGAATAGCCCTTGAAGGGCCGAATAGCCTCCTCCTGCACCTATTTTTTCCATGTTTCAATGCTTTTATTTAATTTATGCCAAGGAAAATAAGTGGTAAATGGAGTTCAAGACATGGAAGAAGACCGCGGAAAACCATTTAAAGCATACATGAAGATTTTCATAGCTGATTTTAAAAGTTAGTCATAAAGGAGTGAATTACCTCACAAAATATTCTACAAGAGGAGTATATGATAGAGTGGCCAGAAAAGCACAGTGATAAGGAAACTGATCCAGTGCATAAGGATTAGAAATAAGAAAATGATCTAGGAGATTCAATGAACCGCAAGGCCTATTAAGGCCATAAAGTCCATCTGGTCGGTCGAAAAGAAGTAGAGCCAATGCTGATGGTGAACTTTGAAGTTGCCAAGAACATGGGAGTTCAGTGCAGGAAAGTAAAAACTAGTCAATTCGTTCATACTTGAATATAATTTGAACAGCCCAACAACATTATTGGGTAGGAGACTAATAGAGACAGCCAATGTGCTTCTAGGTATATCAGACCAAGTAATTTGAGCACTTTGTGAAAACAGGAAAGGCGTTTGAACAGAAGCAGATATAATTCCTTTGGGCTGGAAGGTGGGATAGAAGGAGTGAAAGGTTAAGCAGAAGAGTTTGAGAGCGGAGCAGAGAGGATAAAAGAGTGGGAGAAAGAGCAAGACTGAAAACCGAGCCGGGAAGACAAAGGTGTGCGAGAAAGATTGAGAGCGGAGCCAGGGAGAGAAAAGAGTGTGAGATAGCGCGAGACCAAGAGCAAAGCTGGTGATATAAAAGCGCGGGAAAGAGCGAGACTGAGTGAGGTACCTATGAAATAAAAGAATGTAGAAAAAAGTGGGACTGAGCAGAGTGCACGTTTGGAGTTTGGAGCTCCTGAGAAGACGTCGGGGTTCAAAGGTGATGCTGGGGCAAGTAGAAGCAGCTGATTTGGTGAATATGGTCATTTATTGCTCTTATCGCTTATTATTTATAAGGTTTATATTTTGTGGTTTATTGTTTGTAAGGGTTATATTCTGTAGTAACAAGGACCAGGGAAGAAGTGTCTTTGCTATTATTTAATTTTCAGTATCTTCCAAAAAGTATAAAGGGGTAAATCATGACAGGAGAGCTCAAAGCCGTGGTATGCTCTTCCTTCTCTATGTGGGAAGTTGGGAACATTTCCAGTGCCCAGGGCTGGCATGTATGCAGAAAGTGTCACTAGTTACAGCTGCAGGAAGCCAGGGTTTCGGAAGGATGTTACAAGTTACAGAGGAACATAGATAAGCTGCAGAGCTGGGCTGAGAGGTGGCAAATGGAGTTTAATGCAGAAAAGTGTGAGGTGGTTCATTTTGGAAGGAATAACAGGAAGACAGAGTACTGGGCTCATGGTAAGATTCTTGGCAGTGTGGATAAGCAGAGAGATCTCGGTGTCCATGTACATAGATCCCTGAAAGTTGCCACCCAGATTGAGAGGGTTGTTAAGAAGGCGTACGGTGTGTTAGCTTTTATTGGTAGAGGGATTGTGTTTCGGAGCCATGAGGTGTTGCAGCTGTACAAAACTCTGGTGCGGCCGCATTTGGAGTATTGCGTGCAATTCTGGTTGCCGCATTATAGGAAGGATGTGGCAGCATTGGAAAGGGTGCAGAGGAGATTTACCAGAATGTTGGCTGGTATGGAGGGAAGGCTGAGGGACTTGAGGCTGTTTTCGTTAGAGAGAAGAAGGGTGGACAGTGAGAGCCGTTTTCCTCGGATGGTGATGTCTAGCACGAGGGGACGTAGCTTTAAATTGAGTGGAGATAGATATAAGACAGATGTCAGAGGTAGGTTCTTTACTCAGAGAGTAGTAAGGGCGTGGAATGCCCTGCCTGCAACAGTAGTGGACTCGCCAACACTAAGGGCATTCAAATGGTCATTGGATCGACATATGGACGATAATGGAATAGTGTAGATGGGCTTTAGAGTGGTTTCACAGGTCGGCGCAACATCGAGGGCCGAAGGGCCTGTACTGCGCTGTAATGTTCTATGTTCTATGAGTGGCGGCTGGCGACACAATGCAGCATCTGCGAGGCAGAGTATTGTGAATAGCATGTATAGAGAGGTGGTCACACTGCAGGCTACGTGTTCATAGGCAAGAAGGGAATGGGTGACCACCAGGCAGAGTAAGAGGACTAGGCAAGCAGTGCAGGAATCTTTTGCGGCCATTCCCCTGCAAAACAGATATACCGCTTTGGTTACTATTGGGAGGAATGTCCTCTTGGGAGTAAGCAACAGCAGTCAAATTATTTTTCAACATGGTTGGCTCTGCTGCACAGGGGAGGAGTAAAACGTGCAGGAATGCAATAGTCACAGGGGATTCAATTGTCAGGGGAATAGAAAGGCATGTCTGTGGCCTCAAACAAGCCTCCAGAATGTTATGTTGCCTCCCTGGTGCTAGGGTCAAGGATGTCTCAGAGCGGTTGCAGGACATTCTGGAGGGCGAGGGTGAACAGTCAGTGGTCAAAGTACAAATTGGTACAAACGACACAGGGAATCTATGCAAGGAGTCGGAGGAGGACGAAAAGAGGACAACAACAAAAGACAGAAAGGGGAATGAGAAAAGTGATAGGGAGATAAATCAAGGGCCAGAATCAATAGGGGCACAGACTCCTCAAAGACTGTCTGCAGAGCTTGTATCGGTATGTGAAAAGAAAAGCATTAGCAGAGACAAATGTGGGCCCCCTACAGTCAGAAATAGGGGAACTTATAATGGGGAAGAAGGAAATGACTGACCCAACTAAATACATTCTTTGGTTCTGTCTTCATAAATGAGGATACAAATAACATACCAGAAATGTTGGGAAACACGAGTTTAGTGAGAGGGAGAAACTGGAGAGAATCAGTATTAGTAGGGAAATGTTTTGGGGGAAATTTGATAGGATCAAAGGACGATAAATTTCCAGGGACTGATGATCTACATTCAAGTAGAAGAAACCCTAGAAATAGTGGATGCACTGGTGGTCATCTGCCAGGATTCTATAGACTCTGAAGCATTTCCTACAAATTGGAAGTAGTTAATGTAACCTCACTATTTAAAAAGGAAGGTAGAGAGAAACATTGAATTATAGACCAGTCAGCCTGATGTTGGTAGTGGGGACAATGCTAGAACCCAATATAAAAGATTTAATCGCACAGCTCTTGGAAAACAGTGGCAGGATTGGACAGAGTCGGCATGGATTATTGAAAGAGAAGGAACTTGAATTTCAGTCAGAAAAAATTTATGAGGGAAATGCGCAAACTGGGATTCAAGGATTTGAGAGAGAGGTCGCTCGTTTTTCATGCAGAAACAATAAGATGGGCAAAATAACCTTGAGTAGGGTGCTCTTTCCAAGAGCCGGTGCAGACACGATGGGCCGAATGGCCTCCTTCTGCACTGTAAATTCTATGATGATGATAACATTCATGGATTTGATAAGTTGCCACAGCTGTTGCAGAATAGGGCATTCGCTGGCAAACATCGAGTGTCAACCTACTGTTGAACCCCTGGACATGTCATAACCAAGTTCAATTCTGTTGTCGCATACATTTCATAGAATTTACAGTGCAGAAGGAGGCCATTCGGCCCATCGAGTCTGCACCGGCTCTTTGAAAGAGCACCCTACCTAAGCCCACACCTCCACCCTATCCCCATAACCCAGTAATAACCACCATGCTACCATGCTGCCCTGGTACGTTGGTACATTTACCAACAAGGATCAGTAGATGACAATCAGGAGCAGGACCAGGGGCTGGATCTTCACTAATTTGGGATAACTCAGGAGCTCTTTAAAGATCCTGGGCGGGTCCTGATTCTGGGATTCCCAACCACATTCCCAGGGTTTCTGATTTTGGGAAGGGCCTTTCAAGTATTTGGACTGTTTCGAGTTGCGAGACCACACCCTGCTGTCCCGAGCTGGCTGGTTCCAGTCTTCCGCAACTTTCATGGAGCTGGGTCAGCTTTTCAAAGACTCTTGATTCACAATGTCTCAGAGATGTTGTGAGCCATAGTCTGTGTGAGGGAATCTTTTGAAAGATAAGTTCAAAAGGTCTTCTCTTTGTTGCTCCCATGCCAAGGTATGTCCCTCGCCTCTCATGTCCTCCATGTCAAGATATGCTTTACAAACAATGCCATGGCCTTCATGACCCCCATGCCAAGCAATGGCACTTAGTCATAAGAGTTTTACAGCACGTAACGGGACCCTTCGGCCCATCGTGTCTACGCCACAACACCAATTTTCATGTCCCTTCCGTGTCCATTCACCCACAATACACTATATTGAAGCAATAAACCCTAAAACGAGAGTAGGATGTATATTTTAAAAAGTAATTAAGTGCTAACTTTCACTTGCTTAAGAAATAATTTTTTTAATATGGGGCAGTAAAAGTGTCAATAGCTGAAGCTATTGATACTTGAAACCTTGAAACCTCTTCATCTAATGCAAATAAATATTGTGAAATTTACAGTGGAGATTAGGGAATCAGAGCTGGTAATCAAGTAATGTTTTCATGGATGTCAAGAGGCTCATGGATCTCTGGACACTCTGCTGCTTTTAATCTGCATTTTCCCAAGGTTAGCTGATCTAACTGCAGCTTTCACCCCCTCTTACCCTCGCACAACATACAACGAAAATCCAGTCTGCGCACTTTCTCCCGAGGTGCGTGAGCCTGATCAGGAAATTTTCTTGACTTTCACTACGCACCTTGAAAATGGAAATCCAGGGTGTGATTTTCCCACCACATTGTCCCGGCACCGATCCCATTGTGTCGGGAGCATCGCGGGAGAGGCCCAAAATGGGCTTCGCGACGGTTGCAAAACTACATACTACTCACCCAACCGGCGGTGCCCAGCGCAATCTTGATTATGCCCTCGCTGTGCATGATCCCAGTAATGATATTTAAATAAGCTCATCTAAATATGCGTAGCCAGTGAGGCCACATCTGGGTGCCAATTAGTACTGGTCTCCACAAGTGGAGACCAGGCGTGATGGTCACTCAGGGGTCTTTGTAGGTCTTTGTAGCCCCTGGGATGTTCAGGGCTGGCAGTACCAGAATGCCAGGCTGGCACTCCCAAGGGGTTGGACCTGAGAGGGGCCATGCCCAGAAAAGCAGGAATGAAGGAGGGGGAGGAAGTGAGGGTGATGGGGGGGTTATGAAGTGTCAGGAATGTTGGGGCAGTGATGTGTGGGGGAACTGAAAAAGGGGACCCGAAAGGTGGAAGACCCCTCAGTGACACCATAGCGGGATATGATCTCTTGGGGAGTGGGGCAGGGTCACCCGCATGGCTGGGACATTGGGGGGGGGGTTCTCCTTCTATTGATTGGGGGGGGAGGTTGAAATGAAATGAAATGAAAATTGCTTATTGTCACAAGTAGGCTTCAAATGAAGTTACTGTGAAAAGCCCCTAGTCGCCACATTCCAGCACCTGTTCGGGGAGGCTGGTACGGTTGCTCCTCAGGATCGAGAGTTGGAAGTGTTGCCCATGTCTAAGGGTCCGATCGAACACCCTCGTCGTGCCTGACTCTGCACTCGACGGTCTCTTGTGAAATTTGCAACGCTCGGAATGCCTCTGACACTGGGCGGGAGCCAGATTTGCATATTTAACAGCTCACTTAAATAGGTCTGGGCCCGATGCTCCCCAGGCCCGGGATCGAATGCCCGAGCCTGAGAGGCCTCACCATGGCGCCGTTTACCACTGGTCCACACAAACAAGGACCAGGTGTCACGGTACCTTGGGGAGGGAGGAGGGGGAGGGGAAGGGGGTCTCCCAGACCACCGGATGGGTCTCCCAGACCACCGGATGGGTCTCCCAGGCCACCAGATGGTCGATGGTCAGTCTCTAGACAGGGTGATAGCCTGGCACTCAGCTTGGCACTGCCAGCATGGCACCATGGCAGTGTCACCCAGGCATCCTGGCAATGGCACTATCAGGGTGCTAGGCTGGCAGTGCCAGGTTGGCACTGGCAGGGATCAGACCCCGGGTGTTCTGCCCTTATGAGATGTGTGAGGGGAGCTCGAGGACCCGATAACTAATATGTTGGGACATGGGTGGGATCTGGAGGCCGTGGTGGGGGGTCCAGAGATTGGGGCAGCAGTTAAAAATGGTAAGTGCAGCTTCGGCAGGGCATTCCTCCCAGAGGCCAAAAAAACCCAGAGCCCCATTTCATAGTGGGGTCGTTCTCCACGCTGCAGTTGCCGAGCAATACCCCTCTAAACACGTTCAAAACAGGACTCTCTTTTTCCCAATAAACTTTGCCTTAAGCGTGGATCCCACCCAATAAGCTGATGGGAAACACCCAGCCAAATTCACCCTAAATGACACTTGGTCATTTTTAGGGTGAAGTGCGACACTTGTCTTCTGTCTGAATGTTTATTGCTCCCAAGCCTAGAGGTTTTCAGCCAATTCTAGCACCTCTGCTGCTGCCATGGCTGAGATCAGTCAATTTAATGATGAGTGAGGATTGAAGCTGGGATCTCTTGGTCTCTTTTCACACCATCCAATAATATTTCCAGTGGATCACTGCGGATGCTTTTCCATGAAATGTGAACATAACAGTCCTTCAAGCTGCATCTATTGAGATGTGTATTTTGATATCACCAGTGATGTATTCCAAAGAGCTCTCTGGTTATACAGATATGTTTGCACACTATTATATCATTTGACATGGGTAAATAACCGTAAACACGCTGCTTACAAAGGCGAAGAGAATGCTGTGACTTAGAGGATATGTCAAGCAGAAATATGCTAAATCCCAATGAAATATCACTGAGGCCAGATTTAATGTAGAATTACAGCGATGAAAAGTATTTTGAGGAAAATTATGTCAGGTTCTGAATTATTAAGCTATGAAGAGAAATAAGTAAATTAAATCTCGTATTGATAAATGATTAAGCATGAACATAATCTAAATTTTAAAAATATTGAAGCAATTGATGAAGTGAATGTAGTGAGGTATGTTATGCAAAATGAGCTAAGAAATTGTGACGCACCATCGTAAGCTGCAGAAACCACTTGATGGAGTTAATTTTGTGGCAATATATTCGATGGAAGGCAAACAGAAGTCTCATTTGTGCAAATGAAAGCTGTCACTTGGGTTTCTTATGTAAATCTGGTTGACATTTACCTATGCATTAAATTAGTGTTTTTAATTTCCCAAGTGACTTCCAAGGATGCCAGAAAGTGCTGTCATTTGATGGCTTTACAGCCCCGTTCATGTACTATCCTGACTCACTGATGCAAGCTGACGTGATTTTGAGACCCCAAACCTCTGACTTGAGTGTGAATTCATTAATATCAGATTTAATGATCAGAATTTCTTGACTTCCCAGCTGACAGGATAATATGCCACACATTTTGCACCATGCAGACTCGCAGGGCTGATCCTATACATCACAAGTTACTGATGTCTGCTGAGACGCAGGGCTGAGTTGTCCCTCTGGGGGTGGGAAATACAGGTTGGGACTCTTTCCAGATGCCAACCCTGCCCCCGAGGTGAAACAGTCATTCACTGTGGTTTTCGCAGAGGACGTTTACCCCACCCTGCCTCGTTAAATGCTTGTCATCCAATTAAGGACGGTAGACAGACTCTCAAAGCTCGTCAGGCAATCGGATGCCTTGCAACTTGAAATGAGATAATGTGCATCAAAATAAAGACAACCTCCTTCCAATATTGTTGAATCTCAAATTAAATGATGTTTTTTAACTGTCAGGACACTGCTGTGAGAGGGGTGGGATTAGCGTGGGTTTGGGGGGGGTGGAGGTGGAAATCGCCTCTACAGGCAGTATGTGGCTGCTCATGGACTCAGACAGGTTTGGATGAATTCTAGGCCTGTCTGGAGCACTGACTGTCATGTTCTGTAGATTGGCCAAAATGGCCAAAATGAATGATGCATGACAGAACATCTCGTTTAAATAATTTTTTATGAAACAACTGCATGATAAAGATAACTGGAATAAATAAATAACAAACTACTAACATTAACTAACTAATGTCGAGCGACTGCAAAATATGTCTATCCACCAACACGACTTACTCCCAACTCCTCGAGGACAGAGCCGCACGGTAGACTTACATGGCCACCTGCTGGTCGGAGGTTGTGTACAATATTATATACAGAATTGCTTTATGCATATCATCGTACTGACAATCCTGGACATCACCTCCAGGCACTGGAACTGGCCTCCGCTGCCTGTTGAAATATTCTAGCTTCATTTAATTGGCCTGGAGTGGGATCAGTAAGCCTGGTTGGCAAGTCATGGTGCAGCCGTATAGAACCTTAGTTCTGGCCGCCACACTACTAGATGGATGTGGAGGTTTTGAAGAGGGTACAGAAGAGGTTTACCGGGATCTTTCCTGGTATAGAGGGCATTAACTATGAGGAGAGGTTGAATTAACCCGGTTTGTTTTCATTGGAATGACGGAGGTTGAGGGGCGACCTGATCGAGGTCTACATAATTATGAGGGGCATAGACAGAGTGGATAGTCAGATGCTTTTTCGCAGGGTGGAAGAGTCAATTACTAGGGGACACAGGTTTAAGGTGTGAGGGGCAAAGTTTAGAGGAGGTGTATGAGGGAAGTTTTTGGCAGAGGGTGGGGCTGCCTGGAACCTGCTGCTGGAGGAGGTGGTGGAAGCAGGTACGATAGCGACGTTTAAGAGGCATCTTGATAAATACATGAATAGTATGGGAATAGAGGGATACGGACCCCAGAAGTGGAGAAGGTTTTAGTTGAGACAGGCATCTTGATCGACGCAGGCTTGGAGGGCCTGTTCCTGTGCTGTGCTGTTCTTTGTTCATTGATCAGCTATCCACCAGTGCCGGCTGCTACCCGATCTGTCGCCACAGGAAATGGCCAAAAAAGGCAGGATGGAGCCAAGGAACCTGTGAGCCAGCTAGCAAAGCTATTTTGTAGTTCCCAACCACGTCCACTTTCGGCCTGGCAAAGCCCCCAGAATACTCCTTCCCGAATGAAGGAAGTGCTTCAGCACATTACGACCTGATAATTGGCTTCAGAAGTGTACTGAGCAAAGTCTGGCAAGAAATCAGAGCATTAACGTATGGTGCAGAAAAACCCTAGAGACTGGAAACGGAAGGGAATATCTTGAAGACGAAAGCTCCAATGGGAGAATAAATAACTTTTTAAAAAGGCTTTTCTGGGTTGGGATTTAATTCTCCCTGCTTGGAGGTCACATGACTGACATTCAGGCTGATCTGCAGTTATGATATTGGTTGATGGTTTCAATGGATTGGACAGCACAGTTAGTGGTTAGTACTGCTGCCTGACAGCGCCAGGTACCCGAGTTCAATTTTGGCCTTGGTTTACTGCCAGTGTGGGGTTTATACATTCTCCCCGTGTCTGTGTGGGTTTCCTCCGGGTGCTTTGGTTTCCTCCCACAGTCCAAAAATGTGCAGGTTAGGTGGATTGGCCATGATAAATTGCCCTTAGTGACCAAAAAGGTTAGGAGGGGTTGTTGGGTTACAGGGATAGGGTGGCAGTGAGGATTTGGGTGGGTCGGTGCAGGCTCAATGGGCCGAATGGCCTCCTGTACTGTATGTTCTATGTTAACAGAATATTTAGCTTGGAGAAGCAACTTGACATTAATGTTGCCATTGTTCCCCCACCACCAGTACTCTTTATCTTTCAAATTTTCTGACTCCCTTAAAAAGGGTATGAATATTGGATTGAATCTAAATCATACTGTACTGTTAGTAATGCTATCAGATCCTCTTCAGCAGTAACTCTCCATGGTGAAGTTAAACTCTTGAAAGTGCTGGCAATGTGGAGCTAAACCTCAATAGACCACAGATTTATTGGAATCTGCTTTAATTACAGCTAACACTTTAAAAATGCCCTTTACTTTGCATAAATTTGCTTCGTTGGCACATTCAGACATCAAAGGTTGAAAGTTTTTAGCCTTGGAATTTCTGTTAATGAGTACATATTAACAAGGCAGCATGTTTTTTTTTAACAACTTATTTAGTTGCAAATTTACAGTGAGAGGCACATGCTGTGTACACATGGCAGCATGTTACTGCCTGATAAGTGGAACAATGCTGTCGAATGCTTTTTGTCTATCTAGGAAGTTGTTTTAGTGGGAGAGGTAAATTTCAAGGAGTTTCTTGTTTAAAGCCCTGTTGACTCCCATCAGTGAAGCTAATGCAGATCAATATTTATGTTTAGTGTTCTATTGACCCACCTACTCTGGGTTATCGGTACTTTTTTTTCTCCCGGCCATATTGTTTTAATTCAATGCACATAGTAACAACAAATAAACAACAAAGAACAAAGAAATGTACAGCACAGGAACAGGCCCTTCGGCCCTCCAAGCCCGTGCCGACCATACTGCCCGACTAAACTACAATCTTCTACACTTCCTGGGTCCGTATCCTTCTATTCCCATCCTATTCATATATTTGTCAAGATACCCCTTAAATGTCCCTATCGTCCCTGCCTCCACTACCTCCTCCGGTAGTGAGTTCCAGGCACCCACTACCCTCTGCGTAAAAAACTTGCCTCGTACATCTACTCTAAACCTTGCCCCTCTCACCTTAAACCTATGCCCCCTAGTAATTGACCCCTCTACCCTGGGGAAAAGCCTCTGACTATCCACTCTGTCTATGCCCCTCATAATTTTGTATACCTCTATCAGGTCGCCCCTCAACCTCCTTCGTTCCAGTGAGAACAAACCGAGTTTATTCAATCGCTCCTCATAGCTTATGCCCTCCATACCAGGCAACATTCTGGTAAATCTCTTCTGCACCCTCTCTAAAGCCTCCACATCCTTCTGGTAGTGTGGCGACCAGAATTGAACACTATACTCCAAGTGTGGCCTAACTAAGGTTCTATACAGCTGCAACATGACTTGCCAATTCTTATACTCAATGCCCCGGCCAATGAAGGCAAGCATGCCGTATGCCTTCTTGACTACCTTCTCCACCTGTGTAGCCCCTTTCAGTGATCTGTGGACCTGTACTCCTAGATCTCTTTGACTTTCAATACTCTTGAGGGTTCTACCATTCACTGTATATTCCCTACCTGCATTAGCCCTTCCAAAATGCATTACCTCACATTTGTCCAGGTTAAACTCCATCTGCCATCTCTCCGCCCAAGTCTCCAGACAATCTAAATCCTGCTGTATCCTCAGACAGTCCTCATCGCTATCCGCAATTCCACCAACCTTTGTGTCGTCTGCAAACTTACTAATCAGACCAGTTACATTTTCCTCCAAATCATTTATATATACTACAAAGAGCAAAGGTCCCAGCACTGATCCCTGTGGAACACCACTGGTCACAGCCCTCCAATTAGAAAAGCATCCCTCCATTGCTACCCTCTGCCTTCTATGGCCTAGCCAGTTCTGTATCCACCTTGCCAGTTCACCCCTGATCCCGTGTGACTTCACCTTTTGTACTAGTCTACCATGAGGGACCTTGTCAAAGGCCTTACTGAAGTCCATATAGACAACATCTACTGCCCTACCTGCATCAATCATCTTAGTGACCTCCTCGAAAAACTCTATCAAGTTAGTGAGACACGACCTCCCCTTCACAAAACCGTGCTGCCTCTCACTAATACGTCCATTTGCTTCCAAATGGGAGTAGATCCTGTCTCGAAGAATTCTCTCCAGTAATTTCCCTACCACTGAAGTAAGGCTCACCGGCCTGTAGTTCCCGGGATTATCCCTGCCACCCTTCTTAAACAGAGGAACAACATTGGCTATTCTCCAGTCCTCCGGGACATCCCCTGAAGACAGCGAGGATCCAAAGATTTCTGTCAAGGCCTCAGCAATTTCCTCTCCAGCCTCCTTCAGTATTCTGGGGTAGATCCCATCCGGCCCTGGGGACTTATCTACCTTAATATTTTTTAAGACACCCAACACCTCGTCTTTTTGGATCACAATGTGACCCAGGCTATCTACACCCCCTTCTCCAGACTCAACATCTACCAATTCCTTCTCTTTGGTGAATACTGATGCAAAGTATTCATTTAGTACCTCGCCCATTTCCTCTGGCTCCACACATAGATTCCCTTGCCTATCCTTCAGTGGGCCAACCCTTTCCCTGGCTACCCTCTTACTTTTTATGTAAGTGTAAAAAGCCTTGGGATTTTCCTTAACCCTATTTGCCAATGCCTTTTCATGACCCCTTCTAGCCCTCCTGACTCCTTGCTTAAGTTCCTTCCTACTTTCCTTATATGCCACACAGGCTTCGTCTGTTCCCAGCCTTTTAGCCCTGACAAATGCCTCCTTTTTCTTTTTGACGAGGCCTACAATATCACTCGTCATCCAAGGTTCCCGAAAATTGCCGTATTTATCTTTCTTCCTCACAGGAACATGCCTGTCCTGTATTCCTTTCAACTGACACTTGAAAGCCTCCCACATGTCAGATGTTGATTTGCCCTCAAACATCCGCCCCCAATCTATGTTCTTCAGTTCCCGCCTAATATTGTTATAATTAGCCTTCCCCCAATTTAGCACATTCATCCTCGGACCACTCTTATCCTTGTCCACCAGTACTTTAAAACTTACTGAATTGTGGTCACTGTTACCGAAATGCTCCCCTACTGAAACATCTACCACCTGGCCGGGCTCATTCCCCAATACCAGGTCCAGAAATGCAAGTGTACAAGAGTGTTTCCTTGCAGTATCTTTGCTTCATCCTTCGAAAGCTTTCTTAAATTCTACCCATTCAACCAGACTTTTAGAATATGTTAAAGCCATAGAATTCCTACAGTGCAGAAGAGGCCATTTGGCCCAAAAAGTGACAGGCACTGATCCAAAGGCACACCTTTGACTGTGGGAAGAAACTGGATCACCCCGAGGAAACCCATGCAGACACGGGGAGAAAGTGCAAACTCCACACAGTCACGCAAGGCCAGAATTGGACCCTGGCACTGTGAGGCAGCAGCGCTAACCACCGTGCCGCCCCTAACTGTCTCATTCGTCACCTATCTTACTTCAACTTTGGGTCCAGTCCCAAACAGTGAAGGACTTTGGAACATTTCTTTACATGAAAAGGGTGCAATGTTTCTTTACATTAAAAGGGCTGTTTAGCACAGGGCTAAATCGCTGGCTTTGAAAGCATACCAAGGCAGGCCAGCAACACGGTTCGATTCCCGTAACAGCCTCCCCGAACAGGCGCCCGAATGTGGCGACTAGGGGCTTTTCACAGTAAAATCATTTGAAGCCTACCTGTGACAATAAGCGATTTTCATTTCATTTCATTTTTTCATTTCATGTAAATGCCAGTTGTTGTTTCAGGGTACAACATTTATTGGGGGGGGGGGGGCACGGTAGCACAGTGGTTAGCACAGTTGCTTCACAGCTCCAGGGTCCCAGGTTTGATTCGCGGCTTGGGTCACTGTCTGTGTGGAGTTTGCACTTTCTCCCTGTGTCTGCGTCGGTTTCCTCCGGGTGCTCCGGTTTCCTCCCTGTTGCACGATCAATCACGACTCAAGCGAGATTGTAGTCCAATTGAAGGCTTTAATGAACAAATAGTTACCCCAGCAGCTCCAGTACAGAATGACTGCTGTGGGTGAAACACATACTCCTATGCTCCGCCTGCTGGGCGGAATCAGCAGGCAGGTTCTAACACTCATACTACAGTATAAGGCACATCCCACCTCGGTACCGCGATACCCCTAATATAGACTCTCACATTCACCCCCTGTTTAAAAAAGAGTCCGGCGGGGGTGGTGGCCTTGCTTTTACAGTGGTAGAGGTTATAGCGGCACCCTTCAGTGCCTTTACATGCAATGCGCATATTTACAGACAATTACCTACAAGTTCATTTTACAATGAAACTACCAGCCGGTCGGGGGCCCTGGTCGTCCTCTGCAATCGTCGCAGTCCCGGCGGTGATGCTGGCGTCGGCTCAGGCATCCGTGGCTCTGGGAGCGGGTTGTCTTCAGCTTCATCGCATCCGGATGGGGCCAATGGGAGGACAGATCCTCCTGGGAAGGTGGTTGCGCCGGTGAAAAAATGGTTGGAGTTGGTCGGGGGGGTGAGGGTGGGGATCCAGTGGGGGCCAGATCCCGGAGGGAGACTGTGTCTTGTCGGCCGTCGGGGTGCGCCACATAGGCGTACTGGGGGTTAGCATCGAGGAGATGTACCCTCTCGACCAGTGGGTCAGACTTGTGGGCCCGTACGTGTTTGCGGAATACGACGAGTCCGGGGGCTGTCAGCCATGTTGGGAGCGAGGTCCCCGAGGAGGACTTCCTAGGGAAGGCAAGGAGATGTTCATGAGATGTTTCGTTGGTAGTAGTGCACAGTAGTGATCGGATGGAGTGAAGTGCATCGGGGAGGACCTCCTGCCGTCGGGACACTGGGAGATTCTTGGACCGTAGGGCCAGTAGGACTGCCTTCCAGACCGTCCCATTCTCCCTCTCTACCTGCCCGTTTCCCCGGGGGTTGTAACTGGTCGTCCTGCTGGAGGCAATGCCCTTGCTGAGCAGGAATTGACGCAGCTCGTCACTCATGAAGGAGGACCCCCTATCGCTATGGATGTAGGTGGTGAAACCGAACAAGGTAAAGATGCTGTAGAGGGCTTTATTGACGATGGCAGCCGTCATGTCAGGACAGGGGATGGCGAAAGCGAACCGGGAGTACTCTTCAATCATGTTTAAGAAATACGTGTTGCGGTCGGTGGAGGGAAGGGGCCCTTTGAAATCCACGCTGAGGCGTTGAATGGGGCGGGAAGCCTTCACCAGGTGCGCTTTCTCTGGCCTGTAGAAGTGCGGCTTGCACTCCACGCAGATTTGGCAGTTTCTGGTTACCCGATGGAGTAGGGCAGATTACGGGTTTTAACAAAGTGGAAGAACCGGGTGACCCCCGGGTGGCAGAAGTGGTCGTGGAGGGTCCAGAGTCGGTCTACTTGTACACTGGCACAAGTGCCGTGGGACAGGGTATCAGGAGGCTCGTTGAGCTTCCCGGGACGATACAAGACCTCGTAATTATAGGTGGAGAGCTCGATCCTCCACCGTAAGATCTTATCATTCTTAATTTTGTCCAGCTGTGCATTGTCAAACATGAAGGCTACCGACCGTTGGTCAGTGAGGAGAGTGAATCTCCTGCCAACCAGGTAATGCATCCAATGCCGCACAGCTTCGACAATGGCTTGGGCCTCCTTCTCGACGGAGGAATGGCAGATTTCTGAGGTGTGGAGTGTGCGTGAAAAGAAGGCCACGGGTCTGCCCGCCTGATTGAGGGTGGCAGCCAGAGCTACATCTGATGCGTCGCTCTCGACCTAGAAGGGGAGGGACTCATCAATTGCGTGCATCGTCGCTCTGGCGATGTTTGCTTTGATGCGACTGAAAGCTGGCGGGCCTCTGCCGATAGGGGAAAAACCGTGGACTGGATTAGTGGGCGGGCCTTGTCCACATAATTGGGGACCCGCTGGGCGTAATAAGAAAAGCCCAGCAACGTTTCAGGGCCTTGGGGCAGGTGGGGGAGGGGAAACTCCATGAGGGGGTACATGCGTTCGGGACCGGGGCCTATGAATCCATCATGCACTACGTAACCGAGGATGGCGAGGCGATCGGTGCTAAACACGCATTTGTCCTTGTTATAGGTTAAGTTAAGGATTTTTACAGTATGGAGGAAATTTGGAGGAATTTGCGGAGGTTGGTCTCGTGGTCCTGCTGGTCGTGGCCGCAGATGGTGACATTGTCGAGGTACGGGAACGTGGCCCGCAGACCGTACCGGTCATCCATTGGTCCATCTCCCGTTGGAAGACCGAGACCCCGTTTGTGACGCCGAAGGGGATCCTAAGGAAGTGGTATAGGCGGCCGTCTGCCTCGAAGGCAGTGTATGGACGGTCCGATTTACGGATAGGGAGCTGATGGTAGGCGGATTTCAGATCTACCGTTGAGAAGACCCAGTGCTGTGCAATCTGGTTAACCATGTCAGATATGCGTGGGAGGGGGTACACGTCGAGCTGCGTGTACCGGCTGATGGTCTGGCTGTAGTCCAGGACCATGCAGTGTTTCTCCCCAGTTTTAACTACTACCACTTGAGCTCTCCAGGGGCTGTTGCTGGCCTCGATGATGCCTTCCCGAAGCAGCCGCAGGACTTCGGACCTGATGAAGGTCTTGTCCTGGGTGCTGTACCATCTGCTCCTGCTGGCAACGGGTTTGCAATGTGGAGTTAGGTTGGCAAAGAGGGAAGGTGGGTCAGCCTTTAGGATCGTCAGAGGCTTTTTGGATAGTCAGAGGCTTTTCCCCAGGGTAGAGGGGTCAGTTACTCGGGGGCATAGGTTTAAGGTGAGAGGGGCAAGCTTTAGAATAGATGTACGAAGCAAGTTTTTTCACAGAGGGTAGTGGGTGCCTGGAACTCGCTACCGGAGGAGGTGGTGGAAACAGGGACGATAGTGACATTTAAGGGGCATCTTGACAAATACATGAATAGGATGGGAATAGAGGGATACGGACCCAGGACATGTAGAAGATTGTAGTTAAGTTGGGCAGCATGGTCGGCACGGGCTTGGAGGGCCGAAGGGCCTGTTCCTGTGCTGTACATTTCTTTGTTCTTTGTTTGTTTGTCGCGAGGCCGCACACAGTAAGGGGTGGTAAGGGCCCACCGAATTTCAGGGTTAGGCTCTGGAGGTCCAGGCCGAGGATTAGTGCAGTGCAGAGGTTAGGGAGGACGTAGAGGCGGAAGCCGCTGAATTCTACGCCCTGTACCGTGAGCGTGACCGTACAGTGCCCCCGGATCGCTACGCAATGGGATCCGGAGGCCAGGGAGATTTGTTGATCGGTGGGGTGTATCGTGAGGGAGCAGCGCCTTACCGTATCAGGGTGTATGAAGCTTTTGGTGCTCCCGGAGTCCAGCAGGCAAGAGATTACATGTCCGTCGACTTTCACGCTGGTGGATGCGTTGGTCCGGTTATGCGAACGAGACTGGTCGATTGACGTGGAGGCGAGTCTTGGTTGGTCTTCGGGTAATGAGGCGGCCGGTGAGCCCGGGTCCTGGAACGCTGGTGGTGCCCATGTGCTGAGGGGTAGACAAGATGGCGGCGCCCGAAGATCTTGAGGGTTACAAAATGGCGGCGCCCATGGAACACTCGTTGCGGGGGTGGAATAAGATGGCAGCGCCCATGAAACACGTGTTGCACGGAGGGGAAGATGGCAGTGCCCACTGGACACACGTGGACTGAGGGGGGGGATGGCGGTGCCCATTGTCCATGACCGGGAGTGGGTGGGAGCGATAGCTACTGAGCGGGCCTGGCACACCGTGGCGAAGTGGCCCTTCCCGCTGGTTTTACAAAGGGCAGTGCGGGCCGGGCAGCGCTTGCGGGGTTGCTACTGTTGGCCGCAAAAATGGCATTGGGGCCCCCCCGGGGTTCGCTGGCTGGCGTGCAGCGCAGGCATATTGGGTGGACAGCTGGGGCGGCTGTCTGTGGGGTCCACGAAGCGTAGGAGGGGTGGGCCACGCGGTTGGGGCTGTAGGACTGGACGTTGCGCAGGGTGACCGTCATGGAGAGCGCTAGCGTTTTAGTCTCTGCGAGGTCGCAGGGAACCGCTGGCGTATGAAATCTGACCCAATTCCAGGCACAAAAATGTCTCGCATAAGGAGGTCTGAGTGTTCCTTGGCCGTAACGGCCTGACAGTCACAGTCCCGGACTAGTCGGATTAGGGCCCACCAGAAGTCTTCTATGGACTCACCAGGTAGTGTGCCTGGCGAAGAGCGTGTTCGTCTTCTGTGCGTAGTTGTCCTTGAGTCGAGTCATGGCTTCGGTGTAGTTCGGCGCGTCCTGGATTAACGGAAAGACTTTGGAGCTCAACCTGGAATATAAATCTGGATATTCTGAGTCTCCGGAACAGGGGTTGGCGCCGCGTTGATATACACTTCGAAGCAAGCTAGCCAGTGCTGGAAGTCCTTTCTGGCATTGCTTGAGTGCGGATCCAGCTGCAGGCGATCCGGTTTGATACAGAGGGCCATCCTTAGAAACTGATAGCAATAAATTGAGGCACGATCAATTGGACAAAGACGATAGTTGAATCCAACTGAGGCTCTATTGATATCAGATGTGTGGCCTCCCACAGCAGCTGGCAAAATGGCTGCGAGCTGGAGGCCACGCAAATTTATACCCCGCCTCCTGGGCGGAGCCAGCAGGCAGAGGCCACAGGCGAACCTGTAGTGCAGGTTCTTCCGTACATCCTCTAATACAGGTACAACAGTGGTTTACCACAATGAGGAATGGCAGCGGGCCAGGTTCGCCTGTGGAGATAGCGGCGGCCGACCGGGCCTGGCATACTGCCACGAGGTGCCCGTTCTTCCTGCAGCCCTTGCAAATTGTGGATTGGGTTGGGCAGCGTTGCCGGGGGTGTTCGTTTTGCCCGCAAAAATAGCATCGAGCTATAGCAAAAATCCCACAGTCCAAAAATGTGCAGGTTAGGTGGATTGGCCATGCTAAATTGCCCTTCGTGCCCAAAAAGGTTGGGTTACTGGGATAGGGTGGAGGTGTGGGCTTAGGTAGGGTGCTCTTTCCAAGGGCTGGTGCAGACTCGATGGGCCGAATAGCCTCTTTCGGCACTGTAAATTCTATGATTCTAACTCAGTGGCTCTACGCCTGTGGAAGTTTCATGATGTCTTTAGTGTACCTATTGCATGCCTCTGCTGTCAGTTATATCCACAGTCTTTCCCGCAAAGCTTTCCTGACATATTCATTCTAATTAACACAACTTCATCAAACAATCTATTACTTAACTGCAGTCAAGGGTAAACTGATTCTATGGCAAAACAATGAAGTGAAGCTCTTTGTGAATGTGGTGAATGACTGTTAGTCATTCCTCCTCGTCTTTTAACAATGAACTTTGTGTGAGATACACATGTCGCCATTGCAATGCTGTTCAATCACAGTGACTCAACAGTTTTCTTTTTGGCACAGCTTTGTACCATTTCGGCCCACTTTTATTTTTCCATCTCACTTCACCTTTTAAGGCCTTTTCGCTCAGGTTAGTTATGATTTCTTTCCGTGAGGCAACATTAAAAAAAAAACTGATATCGAACTTGGCTAATGCAATGGAAAACAGTTGGAATGACTATCGATTAAATAATTGATCTTTTCTTTCATTGATAAAATTTTGCAGGACCAACTTACTGGTCCAGATTTTCATGCCTGGGTCAGTTATGCTGAGTAGGGGGGATTCCCAGCTCTGTGACCTTTAAGAATGGCCACTCACATGTTGGATTTTCATTTGGGGGGGCACAGGCTGGATTGGATGTTGGGTTTTTCACTCTGCAGGGGTGGCCTGATGGGTGGGGGGGAAGGCCTACCTCTGTATTCCAAAGCTTTGTTGAAATAAATAGTTTAAAAATGATAAACAAAAAACTCCAACACTTACCCCAACACACTCTATGCCCATCCATGTCAACCTGTGCCACTTCATGTCTCTCTATCCCACCCCCATTGCCCTTTATAGGCCATATGCCAACATAGTGCAATCCATGCCCCCCACCCACCATCCTTTGCCGTTAATCTCTCCATGCCAATTCAACTAGCATTCTTTGAAAGTTCCTCGATGGCTTGGGCTTTGACAGTTCCTTGGCAGTTCTTTGCCAGCTGAAAAGATGTTTGACAGCAGGATAGTTCCTTGCCAGCTCTACAGTTCCTTGACAGCTTTACCAGATCTTTGACAGTTTTCTTTTTACCTGCTGGGCAGTTCTTTGCCACTTAGAAAGTTATTTGACCAGTCTTTCACAGCTGGCCAGTTCTTTCACAGATTGACAGTTCCAATAGGTATGTACACTTTTTAGGCACAACCATGTTTACTTGTAACAATCCCAAAGGGTGCCTTGCCCTTCTCGCAGGGTGTCTTATCTCTTCAAATTGGATCTTGGGACATGTCCAAAAGGGTACATTACCAATCCAAAAGAATCTGCCAAGTTCAGACCTCCTCCACCTGGTCTAATCTGAATACTTTGAGTTTTGTGCTTTTTGGCCTACCAACATTCCACTTCAGTGGAAGAAGCTGGTGAATTAAATGGCCAGCTGCCTCCAAAAACCACGCCCATGTGAACCCGAGCCCGATTCCAGTCCCGTGTCTGCGAAAATGGAGCATACCATGTTCGAGTGTGGGACTTCGAATTTTCGGCCATTTTCAGGATTTACTCATCATGACAGAGAGGTTGTGGCAAAACTTTGTGGCAAAAATCTGTGGCAAAAATCTAGGCCATTGTTCCTGTTGCTAACTTTTGGTTGGTTCACTTGGCTCTGTTTTATAACCTTTGCTCTCGAGTCGCCAGGTATCTTTATGATGCTGCCACGAGGCTCAAGTTCGAGTAATGACCAATAACTCAATACACCGATTAGTAAGATTTAAATCAAAGCACATTTATTATACACAGTAATCGCTACTCATGCACAAATTCTACGTCTAAGTTACTTCTACGACTAACAGGCCTGTACTTAACTTCGGACTGGCCCACCAGGTCAGGGGAACAAATGGCCTTTCGTTCGGGTTCTGAGTCTGCGGGATTCGAAGTTGGTACGGATTAATAGCTAGGAGCGCCTATCTCGTAGCGAGCGTTGACTTAAGACTTACGATCTCTCGGTGGCAGTTGAACCGGTCACGGTCATTGTTGGTTCACGTTGCTGGGTGACCCGGTCAAGAAGAACGATTTGAACTTGGGGGCTTAACTTTATAGTCCCCAGGGGCCACCCGCCTTTCGGAGCGGACCCTGTACCTGGTTCTAGGTGATTGGATTTTGTTCCAATCGCTTGGTTTGATTTCTCCAATACTGGAGCAGTTCCCTGATTGATGGGCGGTCTTGAGGTGTCCGTTAACCTCTTTTGTGTTGGCTCCTGCTGGCGCCGGGGAGTCTTTTGTTTGTCCCAAATGTTGCTATTGTTCCCGGGGATTGCTTATTAGTATGTAGATGGTTGCTACATTATTATGCAGATGGCTGTTAGTATCGATGCTGTCTGGGCCTTTGCAGAGTTAAATACACAGCAAATCTGCACCTGCTGGTTTCTGCCTGTGTTGGCTGAATTTCCCTTCAGCCTTTGCCGTTCGCCATTTTAAATCGCGACTTGGCCAACTCAGGTGGCTACATTACACCTTAAACATCAGTAACCTCAGTTTACCTGTGAAGACAAATATTTGGGTCTAGTATCAAATCTGGCAGTTGGATTGCAAAAACCTCTTTTGATAACTTTCAAGATTGGAGAGTTATGATCCAGTTTCCAATAGTCCAAGAATCCACAACACAAACGGTCTTTGAAAATTAGTGTAATTCAGCTTTCTTGAAATGGTCAACAAAGACAAGCAGCTTGGGAAATGAAGAAAAGCCGCACTGGAATGAAATTATAATGATTGATTGATTGACTGCTTTTTATTGTCACATGTACCGAAGTACAGTAAAAGTATTTTTCTGGGGCCAAGGGAACATACACAATACATACATAGGAGACAAAAGAATAATTGACAGAGTACATTGACAAATGGTACATCAACAAATATTGATTGGTTACAGTGCGGAACAAGGGGCCAAACAAGCAATACACGAACAAGAGCAGCATAGGGCGTCATAAATAATGATCTTACAGGGAACAGATCAGGGATGAGGGAGAGTCGTTGAGGAGTCTAGTAGCTGTGGGGAAGAAGCTGTTCCTATGTCTGTATGTGCAGGTCTTCAGACTTCTCTATCTTCTGCCTGATGGAAGGGTCTGGAAGAGGACAAAGCCTGGGTGTGAGGGGCCTCTGACAATGCTATCTGCCATGGAGATCTGGCACATCTGTAGAGGTTTGTGAGAGTCGATGCAGACGTGACAAATTTCTTTAGCTTCTGTAGGAAGTCAAGACGTTGTTGTGCTTTCTTGACTGTTGTATCAACGCGAGTGGACCAGGACAGACTGTTGGTGATGGTGACCCCCAGGAACTTAAAGCTATCGACCACCTCCATTTCTGAGCCATTGATGTGGGCGAGGGGGAGGGTTGTCGTGCTACACTTCCTAAAGTCGATGATCAATTCCTTGGTCTTTCCAACATTTAGGGAGAGGTTGTTCTTGGTACACCATGCAACCAAGTGATCTATCTCCCTTCTGTAGTCTGATTCATCGTTGTTTGAGTAACAACCCACCACAATCATATCATCTGCAAACTTATAGATCGAATTGGAGTTGAATCTTGCCACACAGTCGTGTGTATATAGGAAGTACAATAGAGGACTGAGCACACATCCTTGCAGGCCCCGGTGTTGGGGACTATTGTGGAGGAGGTGCTGTTACCTATCCTGACAGATTGCGGTCTGTTGATGAGGAAGTTAAGGATCCAGCTGCACAGGGAGGGGTCAAGTCGAAGGTGCAGAGTTTGGTTATTAGTCTTGTTCGGATAATGGTGTTAAAGGCAGAGCTGTACTCTATTAACAGCAGTCTGACGTAGGTGGCCTGTAGTCGAGATGTTCGAGTGTTGATTGCAGGGCCAGAGAGATGGCATCTGCTGTGGATCGGTTGCCGCAGCAGGCGAACTACAATGAATCGAGACTGCCTGTGAGGCTGGCGTTGATCCGTCTCATGACTAGCTGCTCAAAGCTTGCAGACATCAGGGCCACGGTACTCGTTAAAGCACGCTACCTTGTTCTTCTTTGGTCCTGGTATTATGGTGGTTTTCTTGAAGCAGATGGGACCTCAGAGCGGAGAAGTGAGGTGTTGAAGATATCTGCGAATACACTCGCCAGCTGGTCTGCGCAGGATCTGAATGCTCAGCCAGGGACTCAGTTGGGGCCCGTGGCTTTCTGCGGGTTTACTTTCAAGAAGGCAGCTCTTACCTCCAAGGCAGTAATAGTAGGTATGTGTGTCTCCAGGGCTATTGGGGCGGGTGGCACTGATGTATTGGCTGACATGCTGGGACATTGGCTCCAATGCTGGGACATTGTGACAGTGTTATGGGCCAGGGTTTAGAGAACCCCAAAGTGTATTATGGAGTCCACCTGACCCACAACTTTTAATAGATTGTGGCATGGGGACCACACGGCCCACTCTACAGGTGTGGTACAGCAGTGTGGTTTGCACTGAGTGCTGAATATGGGTGCTTTTGAGTGCTCTAATGAGAGTTTGGTGACTGAGGGAGTATAAGGGTTCATTTTTATCTAAAGTCTAATCTTTCTTTTATTTAGTTAATTAAGTTAAAAGTTTCTGTTTGGTTTAGAAGAAGGTGAATTTTCAATCAGCTTCAAACGAAGGTTCTACTTGTCGGTACTTGCAGCTGGAGCTTGTTAATTCGTTAATTGGAATAGGCCAGTTTTCAGAGACTAGATTCACAGTATAAAAGTGATCCAGCTACAGTGCAGACTTTGTTTGCACTGAGTGCTGAATTTGGTGCATTTGAGTGCTATAGTGAGAGTTTGGTGATTGAGGGAGTAGGTGAGCAGGGAGTAAGGTGCTTCCTTCAGTTCATTTCCGCAAAGAGCGAAAAGGGAGCCAGGAGTTTACAGAGAGTGCAGCCGACTGGGAGCAGAGTCGGAGGGTGGAGTTCCAGTTGGTCCACAGGGCAGCTATATCCTGCAAGGTTAGAGGGGATGGAGGCTAGGGCAGTTGCATGCTCCTCCTGTAGGATGTGGGTAGTGAGGGATACCACCTGTGTCCCCGTTGACTATACCTCTGGGAAGTGCACCCAACTCCAGCTCCTCTGAGACCGTGTTAGGGAGCTGGAGCTGGATGAACTTCGGATCATCCGGGAGGCAGAGGAGGTTATAGAGGAGAGTTACAGGGAGGTAACCACACCCAAGGTACAGGACAAGAGTAGCTGGGTTACAGTCAGGGGAAGAAACAAAAACAGGCAGACAGTGCAGAGATCCCTCGTGGCAGTTCCCCTTCAAAACAAGTATACCATTTTGGATGCTGTTGGGGGGGTGACCTACCGGGCGAAGGCCCTAGCGGCCAGGTCTCTGGCACTGAGTCTGGCATTGGGGCTCAGAAGGGAAGGGGGTAGAATAGAAAAGCAATAGTAATAGGAGATTCAATGGTTCGGGGAATAGATAGGAGATTCTGTGGTCGCGGGCGAGACTCCCGGAAGGTATGTTGCCTCCCGGGTGCCAGGGCCAGGGATGTCTCGGATCGTGTCTTCAGGATCCTTAAGGGGGAGGGGGAGCAGCCAGAAGTCGTGGTGCACATTGGTACCAACGACGTAGGTAGGAAAAGGGGTGTGGAGGTAATAAACGAGTTTAGGGAGTTAGGCTGGAAGTTAAAAGCCAGGACAGACAGAGTTGTCATCTCTGGTTTGTTGCCGGTGACACGTGATAGCGAGGCTAGGAATAGGGAGAGAGTGCAGCTGAACACGTGGCTGCAGGAATGGTGTGGGAGGGAGGGCTTCAGGTATTTGGATAATTGGAGCGCATTCTGGGGAAGGTGGGACCTGTACAAGCAGGACGGATTGCATCTGAACCAGAGGGGCACCAATATCCTGGGAGAGAGGTTTTCTAGTACTCTTAGGGAGGGTTTAAACTAAGTTGGCAGGCGAATGGGAACTGGATTTGTCGTCCAGCAACTAAGGTAGCCGATATTCAGGATGCCGAAGTGTGTAGTGAGGCAATGGGGAAGGGAACACTGACAAAGGAGAGTACTTGCAGGCACGGAGATGGGTTGAAGTGTGTATACTTCAATGCAAGAAGCATCAGGAATAAGGTGGGTGAACTTAAGGCATGGATCGGTACTTGGGACTACCATGTGGTGGCCATCACGGAAACATGGATAGAAGAGGTCCAGAAATGGTTGTTGGAGGTCCCTGGTTACAGATGTTTCAATAAGATTAGGGAGTGTGGTAAAAGAGGTGGGGGGTGGCATTGTTAATTAGAGATAGTATAACAGCTGCAGAAAGGCAGTCTGCTGAGGTATTATGGGTTGAAGTCCGAAATAGGAAAGGAGCAGTCACCTTGTTGGGAGTTTTATATAGGCCCCCAATAGTAGCAGAGATGTGGAGGAACAGATTGGGAAACAGATTTTGGAAAGGTGCAGAAGTCACAGGGTAGTAGTCATGGGTGACTTTAACTTCCCAAATATTGAGTGGAAACTCTTTAGATCAAATAGTTTGGATGGGGTGGTGTTTGTGCAGTGTGTCCAGGAAGCTTTTTCTAACACAGTATGTAGATTGTCCGACCAGAGGGGAGGCCATATTGGATTTGGTAGTTGGTAATGAACCAGGGCAAGTGATAGATTTGTTAGTGGGGGAGCATTTTGGAGATAGTGACCACAATTCTGTGACTTTCACTTTAGTAATGGAGAGGGATAGGTGCGTGCAACTGGGCAAGGTTTACAATTGGAGGAAGGGTAAATACGATGTTGTCAGACAAGAATTGAAGTGCATAAGTTGAGAACATCGGCTGTCAGGGAAGGACACAAGTGAAATGTGGAACTTGTTCAAGGAACAGGTACTACGTGTCTTTGATATGTATGTCCCTGTCAGGCAGGGAAGAGATGGTCGAGTGAGGGAACCATGGTTGACAAGAGAGGTTGAATGTCTTGTTAAGAGGAAGAAGGAGACTTATGTAAGGCTGAGGAAACAAGGTTCAGACAGGGCGCTGGAGGGATACAAGATAGCGAGGAGGGAACGGAAGAAAGGGATTAGGAGAGCTAAGAGAGGGCATGAAAAATCTTTGGCGGGTAGGATCAAGGAAAACCCCAAGGCCTTTTACACATATGTGAGAAATATGAGAAGAGAATGACTAGAGCGAGGGTAGGTCCGATCAAGGACAGTAGGGGGAGATTGTGTATTGAGTCTGAAGAGATAGGAAAGGTCTTGAACGAGTATGTTTCTTCAGTATTTACAAATGAGAGGGGCCATATTGTTGGAGAGGACGGTGTGAAACAGACTGGTAAGCTTGAGGAAATACTTGTTAGGAAGAAAGATCTGTTGGGCATTTTGAAAAACTTGAGGATAGACAAGTCCCCCGGGCCTGACGGGATATATCCAAGGATTCTATGGGAAGCAAGAGATGAAATTGGAGAGCCGTTGGCAATAATCTTTTCGTGCTCACTGTCAACAGGGGTGGTACAGGGGATTGGAGAGTGTCAAATGTCGTGCCCCTGTTCAAAAAAGGGAATAGGGATTACCCTGGGAATTACAGGCCAGTTAGTCTTAATTTGGTGGTAGGCAAAGTAATGGAAAGGGTACTGAGGGATAGGATTTCTGAGCATCTGGAAAGACACTGCTTGATTAGGGATAGTCAGCATGGATTTGGGAGGGGTAGGTCTTGCCTTACAAGTCTTATTGAATTCTTTGAGGAGGTGACCAAGCATGTGGATGAAGGTAAAGCAGTGGATGTAGTGTACATAGATTTTAGCAAGGCATTTGATAAGGTTCCCCATGGTAGGCTTCTGCAGAAAGTAAGGAGGCATGGGATAGTGGGAAATTTGGCCAGTTGGATAACAAACTGGCTAACCGATAGAAGTCAAAGAGTGGTGGTGGATGGCAAATATTCAGCCAGGATCCCAGTTACCAGTGGCATACCGCAGGGATCAGTTCTGCGTCCTCTGCTGTTTGTGATTTTCATTAATGACTTGGATGAGGGAGTTGAAGGGTGGGTCAGTAAATTTGCAGACGATACGAAGATTGGTGGAGTTGTGGATAGTGAGGAGGGCTGTTGTCGGCTGCAAAGAGACATATATAGGATGCAGAGCTGGGCTGAGAAGTGGCAGATGGAGTTTAACCCTGAAAAGTGTGAGGTTGTCCATTTTGGAAGGACAATTATGAATGCGGAATACAGGGTTAACGGTAGGGTTCTTGGCGATGAGGAGCAGAGAGATCTTGGGATCTATGTTCATAGATCTTTGAAAGTTGCCACTCAAGTGGATAGAGCTGTGAAGAAGGCCTATGGTGTGCTAGCGTTCATTAGCAGAGGGATTTAATTTAAGAGCCATGAAGTGATGATGCAGCTGTACAAAACTTTGGTAAGGCCACATTTGGAGTACTGTGTACAGTTCTGGTCGCCTCATTTTAGGAAGGATGTGGAAGCTTTGGAAAAGGTGCAAAGAAGATTTACCAGGATGTTGCCTGGAATGGAGAGTAGGTCTTACGAGGAAAGGTTGAGGGTGCTAGGCCTTTTCTCATTAGAACGTAGAAGGATGAGGGGCGACTTAATAGAGGTTTATAAGATGATTAGGGGAATAGATAGAGTAGACAGTCAGAGACTTTTTCCACGGGTAGAACAAACCATTACAAGGGGACATAAATTTAAGGTGAATGGTGGAAGATATAGGGGGGATGTCAGAGGTAGGTTTTTTACCCATAGAGTAGTGGGGGCATGGAATGCACTGCCTGTGGAAGTAGTTGAGTCAGAAACATTAGGGACCTTCAAGCGGCTATTGGATAGGTACATGGATTACGGTAGAATGATATAGTGTAGATTAATTTGTTCTTAAGGGCAGCACGGTAGCATTGTTGATACCACAATTGCTTCACAGCTCCAAGGTCCCAGGTTCGATTCCGGCTTGGGTCACTGTCTGTGCGGAGTCTGCACATCCTCCAAGTGTGTGCGTGGGTTTCCTCCGGGTGCTCCGGTTTCCTCCCACAGTCCAAAGATGTGCAGGTTAGATGGATTGGCCATGATAAATTGCTCTCAGTGTCCAAAATTGTCCTTAGTGTTGGGTGAAGTTATTGGGTTATAGGGATAGGGCAGAGGTATTGACCTTGGGTAGGGTGCTCTTTCCAAGAGCCGGTGCAGACTCGATGGGCCGAATGGCCTCCTTCTGCACTGTAAATTCCATGATAAACTATGATTAATCTAGGTCAAAGGTTCGGCACAACATCGTGGGCCGAAGGGCCTGTTCTGTGCTCCATTTTCCTATGTTCTATGTTCTAAATGGAAAAGTAATTTTAAAGCAAAGCAATGTTTATTCTATGAACTCAAGTTAACCTTTTTGAAAATACAGTGAACATCTTAGCAACCATCAATTCAAATACAACCCCCAAAGAATAAAAGAATACAACACTACGTAATCCTTAATAACTTCCCAAACAACATCCAGAAGCCAGAAGAAACTTCTTTTAACAGAAGCACATCAGGTTTGCATTCACTACTGAAAACATTTATAATTCTGAATTCACCAAGTGATCAAGAGATAGTCTTTTCATGGCAGGGAGATCAACAGTACACCTGCTCTGTCTGGCTGCAGCTCCAGCACTGAAAACTAAACTAAAACACACCCTGCAGCAAATAGCCTAAAACGAACGTAAAATGCTGACCGACAGCCCAGCTCCACCCACACTCTGACATCACTGATAAACACCCATTTCTTAAACATATATTTCTTAAACACCCATTTCTTAAAGGTACTCTCACATGACAACAGTCAGAGAATCACTGCATCGTTACGTCAACTCAGAAAAGTCGGAAGATCCAGAAAAGCCTTTTGAAAGCACACTAACACAAATGATTAAAAGAAAACAATTGCCACTGTAATGTGTCGAAGTGCCAGTAAATAAGGTTGGCAGACAATTGTGTAATGATTTAACTAAACATCTATATTAATCTTGTGGAGTAGAGCAACTGGTTACCCAAACAACCTTCAACCATGGTTAAACTAAAGTTGGACAACATATGTTGGCACAATTACATTTTTAACATTTAAGAGTCAATTTGCGTCAAATAATTGATCAAGTGTTAATGTCTTCACTTCATATGAAATGTTTAGCCACAATATCCCAGGGCACACAGATTATAACAGATGGACTGAGAAATTAGACAAAGTTAATAAAGAGTATATTTAGTCTACTCCAAAGCAACACATTGGTTATACTCAACTGGAGTTAGCTTTGTAATTCTCTATAACTGTGCTTTTGTTTGAGTTTCAAACTTGGCATAATAGGGCAGCACGGTGGCACAGTGGTTAGCACTGTTGCCTCACAGTGCCAGAGACCCGGGCTCAATTCCAACCTTGGATGATTGTCTGTGGAGTTTGCATGTTCTCTTTGTGTCTGCGTGGGTTTCCTCCGGATGCTCCGGTTTCCTCCCCCAGTCCAAAGATGTACAGGTTAGGTGGATTGGCCATGCTAAATTGCCCCTCATTGTCCAAAAGGTTAGGTGGGGTTACTGCGTTATGGGGATAGGGTGGGGGCAAGAGGGCTCTTTCAGAGGGTCGGTGCAGACTCGATGGGCTAAATGGCCTCCGTCTGCACTGTAGGTATTTGTGATCTTGTGCGGGATCATGTAATTCAACAGCTGTTGTTTCACTGCTTTTGATAGCAGGAAATCAGTTTGAGAATTCGTTGTGATCTGATTCTACATGGTGTTCTTGTCTTTTTCTGATAAATGCTCTACAAATTCTGTGGTGAGCACAAAGATACCCCTGATAGTAATAACATTGACAGAAACATGTGCAATACAAATGTGATATTTATGGGTTTCCTCGCTCTTGCATTTCTAAGCTTAAAAGGTTCTGTTCAGAAACAAAAATATCAAAACACAGACATCTGCCTCTTGGAAAGTAATTCTGTGTCACATCCAAGTGCTGGAAACAATTAGTGCATCTCAATGCATTATTAAGTAATGATATGATCTTATGACTGTTAATCTAGTATTAACAGTGCTTGTCGAACACCAAAGGTGACAATCACCTTGGTTTTTGCATGTTTATGGAGCTTGCTGAAGTGAAGTGCCTCTTGTCATTTAATTTCTCGGAGGTGAGACAATGGGCGCGATTTAATGGCACACTGCACCACGGCACAGCATGGTCAATAAAAGCAAGGAGACCCCACTCCCGGGATCTACCCGGCTCGCAAGATTTAACTTTTTAGCAAATCTGCATGTTAAAGCTAGTCTCACTTTAATGTGCAGATTCCTACCCGAGATGTGGGATCTATCTCCCTCAATTCGTAGACCTTGGGTAGGCACTGTTCAGTACTGGTCTCCACAAATGTGGACCAGACGGAACGGCACTCGAGGTCCCCAGGAGATCAGAGGCACCCAGGCGCCTACCCTTTGGGCAGAGTCACACCCTGGTGCCACTCGGGCACCCTGGCAGTACCTGTTATTTTCCTTGTATTGTTCTCCAAGGTAGCCAATGTCGTAGTATTTACAAAGAACATAAAGCTATATGTTTAAAGCAAAGCTAGATAATTTTACACAACTTGAAATGGTTCGCACTCTACTGAGTAACAGCTAATAAAATAATAATATTGAATCTATGTTACAGTAATTAATTATCTCTCACTAATGCAACCTGCACTCTAACTCAATCTCACACAATCCTTCTCCCACAGTTTCTCCCAGATGGCTTAGAGATGCAGCCTTTTATAAGACTACTCAGTGATGCCATCTAGTGTTGATATAAATGAATAGCAGCTTGTTCAGCCTTTACTCTCCTTAGATTATACTATTATTGCAGTACCAGCCTGGTGGTCTGGTAGTGCACTCTGGTTGCCAGCCTGGCACTGCCAAGGTGACCAGGCAGGACTACCAGATGGCAGGGGCACTGCCAAGGTACCAAGATGGCATTTTTTGTGCAGGTGCAATCGGGCCGGAGGTGCCCTGTGTGGGTGTTAGTGGGGGTGTGGGACGAGGACTCTCCCGTAGTGCGCTGAGCCTTTGGGGGCCTCGGAGATCGGTACATCATTTAAAAATGGCGTCCCAGTCTCTTGCTACACAGAGGAGCTCCGGCGAGCAGAGCTCCTCGGTGTACAAAATGGGGCTATGTGCGGCCTCGGCCGCACGCTCCCCGCTGAGGCCCCTTATCAAACGCAAGTCGCGTTTTATCACCTTGTGTTTCTCGCCGCTGTGAGCATAGACAAACAGGTGGCTAACTGCGCTCACACTGGGACCTTGTTCCCACTTAGTTAAATCGCGCATTGTATTTCAATCGTTACATAGAACATAGAACGATACAGCGCAGTACAGGCCCTTCGGCCCACAATGTTGCACCGACATGGGAAGTCAAAAAACAAAAGCCATCTAACCTACACTATGCCATTATCATCCATATGCTTATCCAATAAACTTTTAAATGCCCTCAATGTTGGCGAGTTCACTACTGTTGCAGGTAGGGCATTCCACGGCCTCACCACTCTTTGCGTAAAGAACCTACCTCTGACATCTGTCCTATATCTATTACCCCTCAGTTTAAGGCTATGTCCCTCATGCTAGCCATTTCCATCCACGGGAGAAGGCTCTCACTGTCCACCCTATCTAACCCCCTGATCATTTTGTATGCCTCTATTAAGTCTCCTCTTAACCTTCTTCTCTCTAACGAAAACAACCTCAAGTCCATCAGCCTTTCCTCATAAGATTTTCCCTCCATACCAGGCAACATCCTGGTAAATCTCCTCTGCACCCGCTCCAAAGCTTCCACGTCCTTCCTATAATGCGGTGACCAGAACTGTACGCAATACTCCAAACGCGGCCGTACCAGAGTTTTGTACAGCTGCAACATGACCTCCTGACTCCGGAACTCAATCCCTCTACCAATAAAGGCCAACACTCCATAGGCCTTCTTCACAACCCTATCAACCTGGGTGGCAACTTTCAGGGATCTATGTACATGGACACCTAGATCCCTCTGCTCATCCACACTTCCAAGAACTTTACCATTAGCCAAATATTCCGCATTCCTGTTATTCCTTCCAAAGTGAATCACCTCACACTTCTCTACATTAAACTCCATTTGCCACCTCTCAGCCCAGCTCTGCAGCTTATCTATGTCGCTCTGTAACCTGCTACATCCTTCCGCACTGTCGACAACACCACCGACTTTAGTGTCGTCTGCAAATTTACTCACCCATCCTCATTGATAAAAATGACAAACAGCAACGGCCCCAGAACAGGTCCTTGTGGTACGCCACTTGTAACTGAACTCCATTCTGAACATTTCCCATCAACCACCACCCTCTGTCTTCTTTCAGTTAGCCAATTTCTGATCCACGTCTCTAAATCACCCTCAATCCCCAGCCTCCGTATTTTCTGCAATAGCCTACCGTGGGGAACCTTATCAAACGCTTTACTGAAATCCATATACACCACATCAACTGCTTTACCCTCGTCTACCTGTTCAGTCACCTTCTCAAAGAACTCGATAAGGTTTGTGAAGCATGACCTACCCTTCACAAAGTCATGCTGACTATCCCTAATCATATTATTCCTATCTAGATGATTATAAATCCTGTCTCTTATAATCCCCTCCAAGACTTTACCCACAACAGATGTGAGGCTCACCGATCTATAGTTGCCGGGGTTGTCTCTACTCCCCTTCTTGAACAAAGGGACCACATTTGCTATCCTCCAGTCCTCTGGCACTATTCCTGTAGCCAATGATGACATAGAAATCAAAGCCAAAGGCCCAGCAATCTCTTCCCTGGCTTCCCAGAAAATCCTAGGATAAATCCCATCAGGCCCCGGGGACTTATCTATTTTCAGCCTGTCCAGAATTGCCAACACCTCTTCCCTACGTACCTCAATGCCATCTATTCTAATAGCCTGGGTCTCAGCATTCTCCTCCACAACATTATCTTTTTCCTGAGTGAATACTGACAAAAGATATTCATTTAGTATCTCGCCTATCTCTTCAGACTCCACACACAACTTCCCATCCCTGTCCTTGACTGGCCCTACTCTTACCCTAGTCATTATTTTATTCCTGACATATCAATAGAAAGCTTTTGGGTTTTCCTTGATCCTACCTGCCAAATACTCTTTAGATCCTTCCTCGCTACCTTGTAACTATCAAGCGCCCCAACTGAAACTTCACTCCTCATCTTCACATAGGCCTCCTCCTTCCTCTTAACAAGAGATTCCACTTCTTTGGTAAACCACGGTTCCCTCGCTCGACGCCTTCCTCCCTGCCTGACCGGTACGTACTTATCAAGAACACGCAGTCGCTGTTCCTTAAACCAGCTCCACATATCCAGTGTGCCCAACACTTGCAGCCTACTTCTCCAACCTATCCCCCCCAAGTCATGTCTAATGGCATCATAATTGCCCTTCCCCCAGCTATAACTCTTGCCCTGCGGGGTATACTTATCCCTTTCCATCACTAACGTAAACGTCACCGAATTGTGGTCACTGTCCCCAAAGTGCTCACCTACCTCCAAATCCAACACCTGGCCTGGTTCATTACCCAAAACCAAATCCAATGTGGCCTCTCCTCTTGTTGGCCTGTCAACATATTGTGTCAGGAAACCCTCCTGCACACATTGTACAAAAAACGACCCATCTAATGTACTCGAACTATATCTTTTCCAGTCAATATTTGGAAAGTTAAAGTCTCCCATAATAACTACCCTGTTACTTTCGCTCTTATCCAGAATCATCTTCGCCATCCTTTCCTCTACATCCCTAGAACTATTTGGAGGCCTATAGAGAACTCCCAACAGGGTGACCTCTCCTTTCCTGTTTCTAACCTCAGCCCATACTACCTCGGAAGAAGAGTCACCATCTAGCATCCTCTCCGCCACTGTAATACTGTTTTTGACTAGCAGCGCCACACCTCCCCCTCTTTTGCCTCCTTCTCTGAGCTTACTAAAACACCTATGGTGGATAAGTGGTTCAACTTCGTTGGACCTGGCCCCAGTGGTCGTGGAGGGGCAGATAGATGGGGGGAAAGTTCACATAATCCCACAAAAGACTCGATATTATCTGGCTTCCCCGTGGTGTGTTTCTTGGTGGGAACCTCTGGTCCCATCCACTTCCGATACGTTTTTCCATCATATCCACCCCATGTTGCTAGGAAATGCAGGGGTGCGCCATCGGCAGGACCGGAAGATCCCACTGGCATGAGCAGCCAGAAGATCTCACCCTGAAACTGGCTAAGAACAGTGGCTCCTCCACTACAAATCAATCCATTTGATCTTTTTATCTTGGTAGACCAACCCTTTTATTTGGTACTAATCAAAATAATTTTTGTTCTTTTAATCAGCATCTTGTTCCAAGTATAATTTGACAAACATGTTTCAAATTTTTCAGGTCATTTGTAAAAGTTCAGTGAAGAGTCTTGTTACTTGTGAACACGTTGCAGTCAATAGTTACTAAACTCCAGATATTCTAGTAACTGCTTTTGGAGACAGTTAAATTGTTCTCATTTCTGTGCCATCAGTTTGAAATTGGGTATATTTTAGACTCCCACAGTTTCCGTGTTAAGAAAATAAATTCAACTTACATATTTGCACAAGAAATAGCTTACATTGTGCTCCTGTTTTTGTTTTATGAAGGTGAACGATAGGATTTCTGATGTGTGTTTAGTACTTGTAATAAATGCCAATGTCAGTAAAAATTCTCTTGAAAAATCCAGATTTGGAATAGAGAAAACACTTTTGAGCTGTGTTTGTCTAACGCCTGTTTTCACATTGAGGATATCCTCCATCATGTGTGGCGCTATCACATCAAATGGGATAGATTTCAAACAGATTTAGCAGCTGAAAAATGAGTATCCATGAGGTGTAGAGTATCAACAGTATTCAACCACTGTCTGTTACCTCATGGTCTGGCATATCCCCGACTTTACCATTACTACCAAGCAAAGGGATAAACCCTGGTTGAATGAGGGCATTCCAGGCGCAGCACCAGGCGTACCCAAAAATGTGTTTTCAAACTGGTGAAACTACAACAGAAGATTACTTGCATGCCAAACCGAGAAGCAGCATGTGATAGATTGAACAAAGCAATCTCACAACCAATGGATCAGACCTATGTTGTGCAGTCCTGCCACGTCCATGTCACAAATGGTGGTGAAAAATTAAACAATTAACTGAGGATGAAACTCCACAAATATCCACATCCTCAATATAGGAGGAGCC
This sequence comes from Scyliorhinus torazame, assembly GCF_047496885.1. Lineage (NCBI taxonomy): Eukaryota > Metazoa > Chordata > Chondrichthyes > Carcharhiniformes > Scyliorhinidae > Scyliorhinus > Scyliorhinus torazame. Next base: position 224,358,680 of record NC_092715.1, on the reverse strand, counting down.
CAGCAGATCAGTGCAAAAGACAAGGCTGAGACACTTGCGACAATTTTCAGTCAGAATTGCTGAGTGGATGATCCACCTTGGTCTCCTCTCGAGGTCTCAGCATCACAGATGCCAGTCATTAGCCAATCTCATTCACTCCACGTGATATCAAGAAATGGCCGAGCATCTTGGATATTGCCAAAGCAATGGGTCCTGACAACATTCCAGCAAAAGTACTGAATACTCGTGCTCCAAAAGTGGTGTGTACCTAACCATTCTGGAGTATAACTAAAACACTGGCATCTAACCAGCCTTATTGAAAATTGCATAGGTATGTCTTGCCCACAAAAAGCTGGACAAATCCAATCTGCCCAATTACTGCCCCATCAGTCTTCCCTCAATCATCAGCGAAGTGCTGGAAGGAGTTGTCGACAGTGCGACCAGCCAATAACCTGCCCACTGATTCTCAATTTTGCCAAGGTCACTCAAAAGGGCAGCATGGTAGCATTGTGGATAGCACAATTGCTTCACAGCTCCAGGGTCCCAGGTTCGATTCCCCGCTGGGTCACTGTCTGTGCGGAGCCTGCACATCCTCCCCGTGTCTGGGTGGGTTTCCTCCGGGTGCTCCGGTTTCCTCCCACAGTCCAAAGATGTGCAGGTTAGGTGGGATTGGCCATGATAAATTGCCCTTCATGTCCAAAATTGCCCTTAGAGTTGGGTGGGGTTACTGGGTTCTGGGGATAGGGTGGAGGTGTTGACCTTGGGTAGGGTGCTCTTTCCAAGAGCCGGTGCAGACTCGATGGGCCGAATGGCCTCCTTCTGCACTTTAAATTCTATGATAAATCTAGACATTGTTACAGCTTTGGTTCAAACATGGATAAAAGAGCTGAGAGTGACTGAGCTTGACACCGAGCTACATAAACTGGAGTCAATGTGAATTGAGGGGAAAATTCTCCACTGATAGTGTCTTACTTAATACAAAAGAAGAGAGTAAGAAGTTTTACACCATCAGGTTAAAGTCCAACAGGTTTGTTTGGAATCACTAGCTTTCGGAGCGCTGCTCCTTCATCAGGTGAGTGAAGAGGTGGGTTCCACAAACACATATGTAGACAAAGTCAATGATGCAAGATGATACTTTGATTGCGAGTCTTTGATAGGTAATTAAGTCTTTACAGGTCTAGACAGTGCGACTGGAGAGAGGGATAATCACAGGTTAAAGAGGCGTGAATTGTCTCAAGCCAGGACAGTTGGTAGGATTTTGCAAGCCCAGACCAGATGGTGGGAGCTGAATGTAGTGCGACATGAATCCTAGGTCCCGGTTGAGGCTGTACTCATGCATGCACAACTTGGCTATAAGTTTCTGCTCGGTGATTCTGCGTTGTCGCGCATCGCAGAACATTTCAGCAGTCAAGGGCATTCAGCCTCTGATCTTAGGGTAAGCGTTCTCCAAGGCGGCCTTCAGGACGCTCGACACCTCTTCACTTACCTGATGAAGGAGCTGTGCTCCAAAAGATAATGATTCCAAACAAACCTGTTAGACTTTAACTTGGTGTTGTAAGACTTCTTACTATACCCACCCCAGTCCAACGCCGGCATCTCCACAAACAAGAAGATGGTTGTGGTTGTTGGAGGGCAATCATTCGTGCCAGAGGTCATCAATGACTTTTCCTCCATCTTAAGGTCTGAAGTAGGGATGCTCGCTGATGACTTCATGATGTTCAGCACTATTCGCAACTACTCAGCTACAGGAGGAGTGCATGTCCAAATGCAGCAAGAACTGGGCATTATCCAGGCTTGGCTTGATAAGTGCCAAGTAACATTTGTGTCACACAAGTGCCAAGCAATGACCATCTCCAATCAGAAAGAATCTAACCATCTCCCCATGACATTCTGATTCCAGGGATGGCGGGACTGTCATATGAGGAGAGATTGACTAGGTTGGGATTGTTCGCGCTGGAGTTCAGAAGAATGAGGGGGGATCTCATAGAGACTTATAAAATTCTAACAGGACTAGAAAGGGAAGATGCAGGGAAGCTGTTCCCAATGGTGGGAGTGTCCAGAACCAGGAGTCACAGTCTGAGGATTCACGGTAAACCATTTAGGACAGAGATAAGGAGACATTTCTTCACACAAAGAGTGGTGAGCCTGTGGAATTCATTACCACTGGAAATAGTTGATGCTAAATCTTTGAATATATTCAAAGGCGGCTGGATATAGCACTTGAGGAGAATGGGATCAAAGGCTATGGGGAGAAAGCAGGATTAGGCTGTTGAGTTGGATGATCAGCCATGATCGTGATGAATGGCAGAGCAGGCTCAAAGGGCCAAAAGTCCTCCTCCTGCTCCTATCTTCTATGTATTTATGTATTTAATGGCATTACCATTGCTGAACCCCCACTATCATCATCCTAGCGAAGTAATTCACCTCCTGACTCCCCAAACCCTATCCATTATCTACAAGGCACAAGCCAGTATTGTGATTGAATACTCTCCACTTACTAAAATGAGTTCAACTACAACAACACTCAAGAAAGTCAACACCATCCAGCACAAAACAGATTCAACATTCACTCCCTCCACCACTAACATGCAGTGGCAGCATCTATAAAATGTACTGCAGCAAAGTACCAAGGCTCCTTTAACACCACCTTCCAAATCCGCAACCCCCACCAACTCAAAGTACCAGGGCCAGCAGATGGAGAGAAACTTGAGGATGGTGTTGTTCCTGCAAATTCCCCTCCAAACCACTTACTATCCTGACTTGGTAAGAAGTCTTTCAAAACCAGGTTAAAGTCCCAACAGGTTTGTTTCTTATCACTAGCTTTCGGAGCGCAGCTCTTTCATCAGATGATTCACCTGTGCTCTGAAAGCTAGTGATTTGAAACAAACCTGTTGGACTTTAACCTGATGTTGTAAAACTTTTTACTGTGCCCACCCCAGTCCAACTCCGGCATCTCCACATCATATCCTGACTTGGAAATATATCGCCGTTCCTTCGCTATCTCTGGGTCAAAACCCTGGAATTCTCTCCTTAACAGCACTGTAGGTGTACCCACACCACATGGACTGCAGCAGTTCAGGAAGGTAGCTCACCTCATCCAGGGCATGTAGGAATGGGCTATAAATGCTGGCCTAGCTAGCGGCATGCAAATCCCATGAAATAATTTTAAGAATGTGCTTAATCTACAAAGAGACCTGCCAAAATAATGCAACTGACCACTTTGTCTTTTTGAAAAAGCTTATGTAATTTGGACTATTGGTGTTTGCTGATCTAAATCATGCATTCTATCTTCTAACCTGCCTGGTTGTTTTACCTTAACTTTGACAAAGAATCATCCAGACTCGAAACGTTAGCTCTGTTCTCTCTCCACAGATACTGTCAGACCTGCTGAGATTGTCCAGTATTTTCTGATTTGTTTCAGATTCCAGCATCCGCAGTAATTTGTTTTTATATTATTATGGTAGTTTTACCTGCTGCTTTTATCTATTGCACTTAGTGGAAACCTTAATTGAGGCTTTGCCCTGTATTTTCATCCTTGGGGTGGGTAGCGGGAAGCGGGGAAATTCCCAGCTTGGCCGTCCGACCTCGGGAGAAAGTGTCCGCCGAGGCATTGTTTATTGTTGGGACCGGGTGTCAGCTGGAGTCAGGCTAGCCGAACTGGGTATAAGTATGGAGGCAGTCACAGAGGCTGCTGGATCGCTGTCATGGGACTTTGTTCCAGGGAAAAAAAACACCAAGGTCTTTTGGCCCTCACACTTCACCCTCCAAAACCTTCTCATTTCCTGGAGAAAAAAACTAAACTTGTGATCATCAAAAACTCTGCTGCTTGTGTCCCAACTTTCACCTTGCACTAAGTCCCATTGACTGGTCTGTGTTGGCACCAAGTCCCATTGACTGGTCTGTGTTGGCACCAAGTCCCATTGACTGGCCTGTGTTGGCACCAAGTCCCATTGACTGGCCTGTGTTGGCACCAAATCCCATTGACTGGCCTGTGTTGGCACCAAGTCCCATTGACTGGCCTGTGTTGGCACCAAATCCCATTGACTGGCCTGAGTTGGCACCAAATCCCATTGACTGGCCTGAGTTGGCACCAAGTCCCATTGACTGGCCTGTGTTGGCACCAAGTCTCATGACTGGCCTGAGTTGGCAACAAGTCCCATTGACTGGCCTGTGTTGGCACCAAGTCACATGACTGGCCTGTGTTGGCACCAAGTCTCATGCCTGGCCTGTGTTGGCACCAAGTCCCATTGACTGGCCTGTATTGGCACCAAGTCCCATTGATTGGCGTGCATTGGCACCAAGTCTCATTGACTGGCCTGTGTTGGCACCAAGTCCCATTGACTGGCCTGTGTTGGCACCAAGTCCCATTGACTGGCCTGTGTTGGCACCAAGTCCCATTGACTGGCCTGTGTTGGCACCAAGTCCCATTGACTGGCCTGTGTTGGCACCAAGTCCCATTGACTGGCCTGTGTTGGCACCAAGTCCCATTGACTGGCCTGTGTTGGCACCAAGTCCCATTGACTGACCTGTGTTGGCACCAAGTCCCATTGACTGGCCTGTCTTGGCACCAATTCCCATTAACTGGCCTGTGTTGGCACCAAGTCCCATTGACTGGCCTGTGTTGGCAGCAAGTCCCATTGAGTGGCCTGTGTTGGCACCAAGTCCCATTGACGGGCCTGTGTTGGCACCACGTCTCATGACTGGCCTGTGTTGGCACCACGTCTCATTGACTGGTCTGTGTTGGCACCAAGTCCCATTGACTGGCCTGTGTTGGCACCAAGTCCCATTGACTGGCCTGTGTTGACACCAAGTCCCATTGACTGGCCTGTGTTGGCACCAAGTCCCATTGACTGGCCAGAATTGGCACCAAGTCTCATTGACTGGCCTGCATTGGCACCAAGCCCCATCGACTGTCCTGCATTGGCACCAAGTCTCATCGACTGGCCTGCATTGGCACCAAGCCCCATCGACTGTCCTGCATTGGCACCAAGTCCCATTGACTGGCCTGCATTGGCACCAAGTCCCACTGACTGTCCTGCATTGGCACCAAGTCCCACTGACTCGCCTGCGTTGGCACCAAGTCCCATTGACTGGCCTGTGTTGGCACCAAGTCCCATTGACTGGCCTGTGTTGGCACCAAGTCCCATTGACTGGCCTGTGTTGGCACCAAGTCCCATTGACTGGCCTGTGTTGGCACCAAGTCCCATTGACTGGCCTGTCTTGGCACCAAGTCCCATTGACTGGCCTGTGTTGGCACCAAGTCCCATTGACTGGCCTGTGTTGGCTCCAAGTCCCATTGACTGGCCTGTGTTGGCTCCAAGTCCCATTGACTGGCCTGTGTTGGCTCCAAGTGTCATTGACTGGCCTGTGTTGGCACCAAGTCCCAATATTGGCCTGCGTTGGCACCAAGTCCCATTGACTGGCCTGTGTTGGCAGCAAGTCCCATTGACTGGCCTGTGTTGGCAGCAAGTCCCATTGACTGGCCTGTGTTGGCACCAAGTCCCATTGACTGGCCTGTGTTGGCACCAAGTCCCATTGACTGGCCTGTGTTGGCACCAAGTCCCATTGACTGGCCTGTGTTGGCACCAAGTCACATTGACTGGCCTGCGTTGGCACCAAGTCCCATTGACTGGCCTGTGTTGGCAACAAGTCCCATTGACTGGCCTGCAATGACACCAAGTCCCATTGACTGGCCTGCGTTGGCACCAAGTCCCATTGACTGGCCTGCGTTTGCACCAAGTCCCATTGACTGGCCTGTGTTGGCAGCATGTCCCATTGACTGGCCTGTGTTGGCAGCAAGTCCCATTGACTGGCCTGTGTTGGCAGCAAGTCCCATTGACTGGCCTGTGTTGGCAGCATGTCCCATTGACTGGCCTGTGTTGGCAGCAAGTCCCATTGACTGGCCTGTGTTGGCAGCAAGTCCCATTGACTGGCCTGTGTTGGCAGCAAGTCCCATTGACTGGCCTGTGTTGGCAGCATGTCCCATTGACTGGCCTGTGTTGGCACCACGTCTCATGACTGGCCTGCATTGGCACCAAGTCCCATTGACTGGCCTGCGTTGGCACCAAGTCCCATTGACTGGCCTGCATTGGCACCAAGTGCCATTGACTGGCCTGCATTGGCACCAAGTGCCATTAACTGGCCTGCATTGGCGCAAAGTCCCATTGACTGGCCTGCATTGGCACCAAGTCCCATTGACTGGCCTGCGTTGGCACCAAGTGCCATTGACTGGCCTGAGTTGGCACCAAGTCCCATTGACTGGCCTGTGTTGGCACCAAGTCTCATGACTGGCCTGAGTTGGCAACAAGTCCCATTGACTGGCCTGTGTTGGCACCAAGTCTCATGACTGGCCTGTGTTGGCACCAAGTCTCATGCCTGGCCTGTGTTGGCACCAAGTCCCATTGACTGGCCTGTGTTGGCACCAAGTCCCATTGACTGGCCTGTGTTGGCACCAAGTCCCATTGACTGGCCTGTGTTGGCACCAAGTCCCATTGACTGGCCTGTCTTGGCACCAAGTCCCATTGACTGGCCTGTGTTGGCACCAAGTCCCATTGACTGGCCTGTGTTGGCTCCAAGTCCCATTGACTGGCCTGTGTTGGCTCCAAGTCCCATTGACTGGCCTGTGTTGGCTCCAAGTGTCATTGACTGGCCTGTGTTGGCACCAAGTCCCAATATTGGCCTGTGTTGGCACCAAGTCCCATTGACTGGCCTGTGTTGGCAGCAAGTCCCATTGACTGGCCTGTGTTGGCAGCAAGTCCCATTGACTGGCCTGTGTTGGCACCAAGTCCCATTGACTGGCCTGTGTTGGCACCAAGTCCCATTGACTGGCCTGTGTTGGCACCAAGTCCCATTGACTGGCCTGTGTTGGCACCAAGTCACATTGACTGGCCTGCGTTGGCACCAAGTCCCATTGACTGGCCTGTGTTGGCAACAAGTCCCATTGACTGGCCTGCAATGACACCAAGTCCCATTGACTGGCCTGCGTTGGCACCAAGTCCCATTGACTGGCCTGCGTTTGCACCAAGTCCCATTGACTGGCCTGTGTTGGCAGCATGTCCCATTGACTGGCCTGTGTTGGCAGCAAGTCCCATTGACTGGCCTGTGTTGGCAGCAAGTCCCATTGACTGGCCTGTGTTGGCAGCATGTCCCATTGACTGGCCTGTGTTGGCAGCAAGTCCCATTGACTGGCCTGTGTTGGCAGCAAGTCCCATTGACTGGCCTGTGTTGGCAGCAAGTCCCATTGACTGGCCTGTGTTGGCAGCATGTCCCATTGACTGGCCTGTGTTGGCACCACGTCTCATGACTGGCCTGCATTGGCACCAAGTCCCATTGACTGGCCTGCGTTGGCACCAAGTCCCATTGACTGGCCTGCATTGGCACCAAGTGCCATTGACTGGCCTGCATTGGCACCAAGTGCCATTAACTGGCCTGCATTGGCGCAAAGTCCCATTGACTGGCCTGCATTGGCACCAAGTCCCATTGACTGGCCTGCGTTGGCACCAAGTGCCATTGACTGGCCTGAGTTGGCACCAAGTCCCATTGACTGGCCTGTGTTGGCACCAAGTCTCATGACTGGCCTGAGTTGGCAACAAGTCCCATTGACTGGCCTGTGTTGGCACCAAGTCTCATGACTGGCCTGTGTTGGCACCAAGTCTCATGCCTGGCCTGTGTTGGCACCAAGTCCCATTGACTGGCCTGTATTGGCACCAAGTCCCATTGATTGGCGTGCATTGGCACCAAGTCTCATTGACTGGCCTGTGTTGGCACCAAGTCCCATTGACTGGCCTGTGTTGGCACCAAGTCCCATTGACTGGCCTGTGTTGGCACCAAGTCCCATTGACTGGCCTGTGTTGGCACCAAGTCCCATTGACTGGCCTGTGTTGGCACCAAGTCCCATTGACTGGCCTGTGTTGGCACCAAGTCCCATTGACTGACCTGTGTTGGCACCAAGTCCCATTGACTGGCCTGTCTTGGCACCAATTCCCATTAACTGGCCTGTGTTGGCACCAAGTCCCATTGACTGGCCTGTGTTGGCAGCAAGTCCCATTGACTGGCCTGTGTTGGCAGCAAGCCCCATTGACTAGCCTGTGTTGGCAGCAAGTCCCATTGACTGGCCTGTGTTGGCACCAAGTCCCATTGACTGGCCTGTGTTGGCACCAAGTCCCATTGACTGGCCTGTGTTGGCACCAAGTCCCATTGACTGGCCTGTGTTGGCACCAAGTCCCATTGACTGACCTGTGTTGGCACCAAGTCCCATTGACTGGCCTGTCTTGGCACCAATTCCCATTAACTGGCCTGTGTTGGCACCAAGTCCCATTGACTGGCCTGTGTTGGCAGCAAGTCCCATTGACTGGCCTGTGTTGGCAGCAAGCCCCATTGACTAGCCTGTGTTGGCAGCAAGTCCCATTGAGTGGCCTGTGTTGGCACCAAATCCCATTGACGGGCCTGTGTTGGCACCACGTCTCATGACTGGCCTGTGTTGGCACCACGTCTCATTGACTGGTCTGTGTTGGCACCAAGTCCCATTGACTGGCCTGTGTTGGCACCAAGTCCCATTGACTGGCCTGTGTTGACACCAAGTCCCATTGACTGGCCTGTGTTGGCACCAAGTCCCATTGACTGGCCAGAATTGGCACCAAGTCTCATTGATTGGCCTGCATTGGCACCAAGCCCCATCGACTGTCCTGCATTGGCACCAAGTCTCATCGACTGGCCTGCATTGGCACCAAGCCCCATCGACTGTCCTGCATTGGCACCAAGCCCCATTGACTGGCCTGCATTGGCACCAAGTCCCACTGACTGTCCTGCATTGGCACCAAGTCCCACTGACTCGCCTGCGTTGGCACCAAGTCCCATTGACTGGCCTGTGTTGGCACCAAGTCCCATTGACTGGCCTGTGTTGGCACCAAGTCCCATTGACTGGCCTGTGTTGGCACCAAGTCCCATTGACTGGCCTGTGTTGGCACCAAGTCCCATTGACTGGCCTGTCTTGGCACCAAGTCCCATTGACTGGCCTGTGTTGGCACCAAGTCCCATTGACTGGCCTGTGTTGGCTCCAAGTCCCATTGACTGGCCTGTGTTGGCTCCAAGTCCCATTGACTGGCCTGTGTTGGCTCCAAGTGTCATTGACTGGCCTGTGTTGGCACCAAGTCCCAATATTGGCCTGTGTTGGCACCAAGTCCCATTGACTGGCCTGTGTTGGCAGCAAGTCCCATTGACTGGCCTGTGTTGGCAGCAAGTCCCATTGACTGGCCTGTGTTGGCAGCAAGTCCCATTGACTGGCCTGTGTTGGCACCAAGTCCCATTGACTGGCCTGTGTTGGCACCAAGTCCCATTGACTGGCCTGTGTTGTCACCAAGTCCCATTGACTGGCCTGTGTTGGCACCAAGTCACATTGACTGGCCTGCGTTGGCACCAAGTCCCATTGACTGGCCTGTGTTGGCAACAAGTCCCATTGACTGGCCTGCAATGACACCAAGTCCCATTGACTGGCCTGCGTTGGCACCAAGTCCCATTGACTGGCCTGCGTTTGCACCAAGTCCCATTGACTGGCCTGTGTTGGCACCAAGTCCCAATATTGGCCTGTGTTGGCAGCAAGTCCCATTGACTGGCCTGTGTTGGCAGCAAGTCCCATTGACTGGTCTGTGTTGGCAGCAAGTCCCATTGACTGGCCTGTGTTGGCAGCATGTCCCATTGACTGGCCTGTGTTGGCACCACGTCTCATGACTGGCCTGCATTGGCACCAAGTCCCATTGACTGGCCTGCGTTGGCACCAAGTCCCATTGACTGGCCTGCATTGGCACCAAGTGCCATTGACTGGCCTGCATTGGCACCAAGTGCCATTAACTGGCCTGCATTGGCGCAAAGTCCCATTGACTGGCCTGCATTGGCACCAAGTCCCATTGACTGGCCTGCGTTGGCACCAAGTGCCATTGACTGGCCTGCGTTGGCACCAAGTGCCATTGACTGGCCTGTGTTGGCTCCAAGTGCCATTGACTGGCCTATGTTGGCTGAAGCTTCACAATGCCTTGATTTAAAAATTCTCATCTTTGTTTTCAAATTCCTCCATTGGTCTTGCTCCCTAATTCTGTAAACACCCCCCTCCCCCTGCTCACCCTTCAAACCGTCAAGCTCCCTGCGGTCCTCGAATTCTGGCCTTTTTTGTACCCTTTGTTTTAATTACTCCACCGTTGACAACCGTACCTTCAGATACCAAGGTCCCAAGCTCTGGAGTACCCCTCCCTCAGACTCTCTATCTCTCTTTCCTTCTTTATGACACTCTTTAAAACCTATGTCATTGACCAATCTTTTGGTTATTTGACCGAACATTCTTTTTGTGGCTTGGAGACAAATTTTCTTTGCAATCTCACCTGTGAAGTGCATTTAAAGATTTCAATATGTGAAAGCTGCTATACTCTCACTATGAAAATAAATTCCATTTATTCTAAACAAGTAGATCTAAATATCAATGGATTGAATCGCAGATGGGATCCTTACACTCAGGATAAGAGTTCACCATAAAATAAATTTAAAATTGTCTTATTTAGTCATCATAAAACCAGTGGTTCTGGAAATGCGTGCTTTTATATTGGTTCTCTGATGAATAACCGTAATCTTGGAACCTTGTTTCAGAATCAACATCTTCATCATTTGTCATGGAAGCTTCAAAAATCCCCAGTGTTGAAATGACCACTACCATAGCCACAACGACAATGGCTTCGGGAAGAAGTGTCAAGACCACAACAACCCCAGCACCGGATCCTCCATTAATTCATGGAACTACTGCAAAGACACCAATAGCATCACAGCTCCCTGCTGAGGGAGCAGAATGCTGTGAAGCGACAGACAAACGGGACATACCTTGGCCCAGAACTCAACCAGGCGAGGTGGCTAGAAGACCTTGTCCTCTGGGAACAATAGGTAAGAACATTTCTGCTGAATTTTAAGTTGACCAGTGATTTTTATTTTCTTTGCTGAAACTTAGTTTATATAAAACATAGAACATAGAAAATACAGCACAGAACAGGCCCTTCGGCCCACGATGTTGTGCCGAACCTTTGTCCTAGATTAATCATAGATTATCATTGAATCCACAGTGCAGAAGGAGGCCATTCGGCCCCCCGAGTCTGCACCGGCTCCCGGAAAGAGCACCCCACCCAAACCCAACACCTCCACCCAACACCAAGGGCAATTTTGGACACTAAGGGCAATTTATCATGGCCAATCCACCTAACCTGCACATCTTTGGACTGTGGGAGGAAACCGGAGCACCCGGAGGAAACTCACGCAGACACGGGGAGGACGTGCAGACTCCGCACAGACAGTGACCCAAGCCGGAATCGAACCTGGGACCCTGGAGCTGTGAAGCAATTGTGCTATCCACAATGCTACCGTGCTGCCCTTAAGAACAAATAAATCTACACTATATCATTTTACCGTCATCCATGTACCTATCCAATAGCTGCTTGAAGGTCCCTAATGTTTCCGACTCAACTACTTCCACAGGCAGTGCATTCCATGCCCCCACTACTCTCTGGGTAAAGAACCTACCTCTGATATCCCTCCTATATCTTCCATCTTTCACCTTAAATTTATGTCCCCTTGTAATGGTTTGATCCACCCGGGGAAAAAGTCTCTGACTGTCTACTCTATCTATTCCCCTGATCATCTTATAAACCTCTATCAAGTCGCCCCTCGTCCTTCTCCGTTCTAATGAGAAAAGGCCTAGCACCCTCAACATTTCCTCGTAAAACCTACTCTCCATTCCAGGCAACATCCTGGTAAATCTTCTTTGCACCTTTTCCAAAGCTTCCACATCCTTCCTAAAATGAGGCGACCAGAACTGCACACTGTACTCCAAATGTGGCCTTACCAAAGTTTTGTACAGCTGCATCATCACCTCACGGCTCTTAAATTCAATCCCTCTGTTAATGAATGCGAGCACACCATAGGCCTTCTTCACAGCTCTATCCACTTGAGTGGCAACTTTCAAAGATGTATGAACATAGACCCCAAGATCTCTCTGCTCCTCCACATTGCCAAGAACTCTACCGTTAACGCATTCCGCATTCATATATGTCCTTCCAAAATGGACAACCTCACACTTTTCAGGGTTAAACTCCATCTGCCACTTCTCAGCCCAGCTCTGCATCCTATCTATGTCTCTTTGCAGCCGACAACAGCCCTCCTTACTATTCACAACTCCACCAATCGTCGTATCGTCTGCAAATTTACTGACCCACCCTTCAACTCCCTCATCCAAGTCATTAATGAAAATCACAAACAGCAGAGGACCCAGAACTGATCCCTGCGGTACTCCACTGGTAACTGGGATCCTGGCTGAATATTTGCCATCCACCACCACTCTCTGACTTCTATCGGTTAGCCAGTTCGTTATCCAACTGGCCAAATTTCCCACTATCCCATGCCTCCTTACTTTCTGCAGAAGCCTACCATGGGGAACCTTATCAAATGCCTTACTAAAATCCATGTACGCTACATCCACTGCTTTACCTTCATCCACATGCTTTGTCACCTCCTCAAAGAATTCAATAAGACTTGTCAGGCAAGACCTACCCCTCACAAATCCGTGCTGACTATCCCTAATCAAGCAGTGTCTTTCCAGGTGCTCAGAAATCCTATCCTTCAGTGCCCTTTCCATTACTTTGCCTACCACCGAAGTAAGACTAACTGGCCTGTAATTCCCAGGGTTATCCCTAGTCCCTTTTTTGAACAGGGGCACGACATTCGCCACTCTCCAATATAACTTAGTTTTGAATGATTGATTGAGGAGGATGTAACTTTCTCGATTGTAAATAATGTAACCCATTGAATACATAGATTCCCTACAACACAGTCGGAGGCCATCCTGCCCATTGAGTCTGCACCAACCCCATGAAAGACCTTCCTTCCTAGGTCCATTCCCTCGCCCTTTCCCTAACCCCATGCATTGATCATGGCCGATCCACCTAACCTGCGCACCTGTGGACTGTGGGAGGAAACCAAAGCACCCGGAGCAAACCCATGCTTACAAGGTGGAGAAAGTGCAAACTCCACACAGTCACCCAAAGTCAGAATCGAACCCAGGTCCCTGGCGCTGTTGGGCAGCAATACAAACCACTGTGCCACTGTAAGAAAGGGTGATTTTGACACTTTTGAGTATCTTGGGTCACTTGGTGCACAACCTGATTTCACTCAAGTTCTGAGCTTTTAAAAGTGTAGTATCATGCAGTATATTTATTTGAAATCGATTCTGACTTCAGTAATTTTTTGTCAAATGCTAATGGGGGAGGACATCAGCCCATTGGGCCGTTACCAACATCAGCTGGTCATCAGAGCTACAAAAGGACATCCCATTTCCCTAATCTTTCCTTATAGCCCATAACATTTTAAAGCAAGATACCAAAGACCAGATACTGATGAATATTCTGTGACGTGCTTCAACCAGTCTCCAAATTACTAACGTTCATCAGCAAAATAAGTCCGGTGATGAGGGGGAATGATTTTCAATTTTTCTACTTGGGTGGTCATCTGGCACCAGCCTGTTATTGAACTTGACAGACTTCCATCCCATTGATTTCAAGAGCTATAGTAGGAACTGATATAAATACTGCATTGCTCGTGGATGTTAAGTTTTCTAAGGTTAATAATCATAGTCACCCAGCAGATGAGGTTTGCTCCAGTGAAGTCTGCCTATACTCTGGAGGTATTTTCCCTAGTTCTGTGAGTGAAACCAACTGCCCTGCTGGCTGCATTATCCCTCTTTGATGAGTTGGAATATATGACAAAAGAAGCACCTGAAAAATTGGCAAATGAAGGAATTATTGCCCCTATTTACTATTATAGACTTGACATTTTTTCAATATCTACAGGTGTAGCCACTTATACATGCTTGTCACCTGAAGGATTCTGGGATCCATTGGGTCCAGATCTGAGTAACTGCAGCTCTCCGTGGATAAACTTGCTGTCTAAGAAAGTAAGTCCCCATCTTTAAACTGATTATTTCTACAATTTGAATTCATGCAAAATCTATTGTCAATAAGCCACTGTTTCTTAAATTGAATTGTCTTCTTTGCAACTCTGTTCAATTTGGGTGGAGTCGTATATCCTGGATAGCTCAGTGGGCTAGACAGCTGGTTTGTGATGCAGAACAAGGCCAGCAGCGCGGGTTCAATTCCTGTACCAGCTGAAAATTCTGAATTCTCCCTCCGTGTACCTGAACAGGTGCTGGAATGTGGCAACTAGGGGCTTTTCACAGTAACTTCATTGCAGTGTTAATGTAAGTCTACTTGTGACAATAAAGATTTATTATTATTATGATCCTTTGGGTGAAAACCAAGGGAAAGCAGTGAAAGGATAATATAGGGCAAGACCTTAAGGAAAGGTTTCTGGATGCGATTTAACTAAATGGGAACAAATTCTCAAAGCGTGCACGTTGAGCCATATATTTCCTGCCGCAGGCAGCACCAAAAAAACACTGCCATCAAACATCTCTTGGGCCGAGGCGACACATAGCCCCCATTTTCTGCATCCGCTTTCCAGAACTCCTGGGTGCGCTCGCCCGAGGTCTCCAAGGCGCAGGGGATAAATCCCAACGCCTCAGGTGTTCAGGAAACTGTATATTAGATTGAGACTAGCTATCTCGCACTAATATGCAGATTTCCCAAAATGTGATCCCGCCCACAATGAGCGGGAGTCACGTCACAACGTCTCGCAAGATTGCATTAGATCTTGCGAGGTGTTGCGAGCCGGGCAGATCGCGGAACAGGGGTCTCCCAGCTTCAATCGGTCACGTTGCACCGCAGCGCGCGGCTTTTCAGCCGCAAAGTGGTCATTCGATCGTGACCTCTACGTCATTGTGGTGGGTTTTGCTAGGTGTTTCCCGCTTGCTCGGCCAGCGAGATCCGCAGCGCTTTCTAATCAGACTTCGTCATTTCTTTGGGCCCTGGGGCGTTTCTCACCAGTTTAGCCCAGACTTAGAATTATTTTCATCACTGGGGAGCTGAACCTGCTGCCCACACCGGCTCTTCAGAGGTCAGCCCACTATTTTGTAAGGGTGCCCGATCTCTAACGGAGCTTGTGGGTCCACCCCACCCATGGGCAGTGTCACCCCCACACATATGGGCATTATCCCCCCCCAGGTGCCCACATTGGGGGGAAGGCCAGAGGACAACTCTGCACTGTTACTGACCACCCAGGGACCTCCGAAGTCCTGGGACACCCCCCACCTCCCCCCCCCCCCCCCCCCCCACCCTGGGTGCTGTTCCGTCTGGTCCATGTTTATGTGGAAGCAATCCTGAACGGATCGCGGCCGGGGCGAGTGCGGCCTAGTCATGCCTATTGTGAGCGAGATCCCGATTGCGATGCCTTGCGAGATCCTGGTTAGATCTCTCAAGGCATATTGGCTGCCAGGAAGCCCCAAGGAGGCTTCAGCCGGCATCTACCGGTCGCGCAGCGCTTCCGTTGGACAGCCAGCATTTCCATTCAGTTTCCCTTTTTTCTTCTTCACTGGCATACGTTTCTCCCCTTCTTGTTCCAGCCCACAGGGTGGAATGTTGTTACAGTGGTGAGTGTACCGACCGTGGAACTATATGTGAGTGGGACTTCCACTTGAAAGCGGGTGCTTGGTCATGCGCAATGAAGCATTAGCTAGCCAATCAGCTATGCATCAGCTGAGCTAGGGGCTCAGACAGTTGTGCGATGTGAGCAGGTAGGAAGGCGCTGACACCGCTCAGTTTGTATGCCATGAGGAAGATTTCGAACTTGAATTGCTGCCAACCCCTGCCCGCCTGCCACAATCGCCCTGCACCCTCTCACAATTTTCTTTAAATTTCCTTCTATCACCCTCATCCTTCCATCCATCACCTGAGTCCTGCCTTCTGTGACCTTTCCGCTACTCATCATAACCCTTCTGTCATCAACTGTCTGTCACCCTTCGGAAAGTCGTACCCTGACCTCCCTGAACAGCCTGGGCTCAGTGCACGAGCTGAGACTCCTCTCCCCGTGTCCAACAAAGCTCCCCATCCAAGAGAACGAGCTGCCCATAGTCTGAATAAAGAGCAGATTGGTGGTGAATTGCTCCATCACACACTCACATTCTTCATTGGGAAGGTGTAAAATGAAAGCTGCAGACAATGCTACATCCCTACTCAGATTATGGGCTGTTGCTTCTCTTGTATGGGGAACTTTGTTGGACCGGTGGAGAGGTGCCTGAGCTTGTGCATTGAGCCTAGATGATGGCTGCCCAGGGAGGTCAGTGTACGGCTGTCTGTGGAAGGGATGATGGCAGCTGTCCAGGGAGGTCATGGCACCACGAAGAATGGCCATGGGGGATAGAAAGAGTGACATCGGTGACAGATAGAACATAGAACATTACAGCGCAGTACAGGCCCTTCAGCCCTCGATGTTGCACCGACCTGTGAAACCACTCTAAAGCCCATCTACACTATTCCCTTATCGTCCGCATGTCTATCCAATGACCATTTGAATACCCTTAGTGTTGGCGAGTCCACTACTGTTGCAGGCAGGGCATTCCACACCCTTACTACTCTCTGAGTAAAGAACCTACCTCTGACGTCTGTCTTGTATCTATCTCCCCTCAATTTAAAGCTATGTCCCCTCGTGCTAGACATCACCATCCGAGGAAAAAGGCTCTCACTGTCCACCCTATCCAATCCTCTGATCATCTTGTATGCCTCAATTAAGTCACCTCTTAAGTCACCATTTGCCACCTCTCAGCCCAGCCCTGCAGCTTATCTATGTCCCTCTGTAACTTGTAACATCCTTCCGCACTGTCCACAACTCCACCGACTTTAGTGTTATCTGCAAATTTACTCACCCATCCTTCTACGCACTCCTCCAGGTCATTTATAAAAATGACAAACAGCAGTGGCCCCAAAACAGATCCTTGTGGTACACCACTAGTAACTGGACTCCAGTCTGAACACTTCCCATCAACCACCACACTTTGTCTTCTTCCAGCTAGCCAATTTCTGATCCAAACTGCTAAATCACCCTGAATCCCATGCTTCCATATTTTCTGCAGTAGCCTACCGTGGGGAACCTTATCAAATGCTTTACTGAAATCCATATACACCACATCAACTGCTTTACCCTCATACACCTGTTTGGTCACCTTCTCAAATAACTCAATAAGGTTTGTGAGGCACGACCTACCCTTCACGAAATGGTCAATCTTTGATGAGTGCCGCTCAATCATGATAAGAGGGGAGATGGAGGGTGATTGAGGGCAGGTAAATGGGGTGGCTGGGAGACTCCAGTGTAATGGAGGGAGTTGAAGGTTTATAGGTGGAGGGTCAAGGATGACAGTGGCCGCAGGTCCAGGGTGCTGGGACGTAGCTTGATAGTGCCAGTTGTCCAAGGGTGGCAGCAATTCAAGTTGCAGCCACTCTTACCTCCTGGCCTTCCTCCAGTCTCCCTCCCTCTCTCTACAGCCTCCCAACCCCTCCCTCCAGCGATCCTCCAGCCTTCCTCCCCCCAATCCCCGCTCCAGCTCCACTCCCCTACCTTCCAGCCCCCTTCCTACCAACCTCCCTCCCCCACGCTCCAGCCTCCTTGTCTTCCCTCCAGCCCTCCTCCTCTTCCCTCCAGGCCCCCACCTTCTAACACCCCTCCTCCTCTCTCCAGCCTCCCTTCAGGCTCCCACCTCCTCCCTTCAGCCTCCCTCCCCTTCTTCCAGCCCCTCAGTCTAACACCCCTTGAGCCTCTCTCCCCCCTCCTCCAGCTCCCTCCCTCTAACATCCCTCCCGCTCCCCCCAGCCACCCTCCCCCTTCCCCCAACCACCCTCCCCCTCCCCCAGCCACCCTCCTCCCAGCCACTCTCTTCCCCCCTCCCACTCTCTTCCCCCCTCCCTCCAGCATCTCTTGCCCAGCCACTGACCCTCCAATTTCTAGTAAACCGAGATTATCAGTTGCAAAGGGGAAGTCAAAGAAAATGAACCAGACTGAAACCCAGATGATTCTCCTGAGTGCACGTGATATTGAATAATGCCAAAATTATAGCAATAGAGAACAATTGATGTCAAATTATGGTAAAATGATTGCAGATGAGTTTAAATGAAAACTGTTGAAAGTAAATTATATCAAAGGTTGTGAAAAATTTTGGGGTTGGGCCAACAGCTTGCTCTCCATTTTTCAAAATAACACTCGTTAAATTCTACAAGAGTATTAATTGTGGAAATAAAAAATAAAAACAGAAAATGCTGGAAATATGCAAAGTCTGGCAACCCAGTTCAGACCATCACCTGGAACATTTTCTCTCTCCACGGATGCTGCCAGATCTGCAATGTATTTCCAGAATTTTCTATTTTTGTTTCAGTACACAGTTCTAAATGCATATTTTTACATGGCAAGGGTCATTCTTTAATATTGGCCACGTTGCTTCCATAGTTTTAATGGAGAATCATAATTGTGAGCCCGTTGTTTCGTTCAAATGCATAGTCCCTTTAAATACTGGTCACGGTTTACTGAAGTCTATAGAAATTTAATGAGCTGTACCAAAAGCACTTCATTTTGTGGAGATTTGAATGCATTCCGTTCTTCATCAGCTGTTTTTCAAAATGTTAATGTGTCATAAACATTCATCAGCGTTAAAAAGGCATTAAAATGTGGGATACAGTTTTTCACAGATAAAAATGTGGTGAAATTAAAGTATCTGTTGTGTCTTGAATCCACATTAGTAATGTGCAGTGGTGCTGTAAATTGATTTTTATTAGAAAATGAAGACCAGATGGGACTTTTCACCATGAAGTTCTTAGTTTGGAGTTGTTTTTTTGTTTTTGTTTTTTTGCAAACATGCTTTTGTGAAAATGTGATACAATTTGTGTCAGTTCAGTTTGTTTGCTCATTAGATCAAAATGACGAAGGATTCCCTGAAATCTGGATAAATTAGTCAGGCTGTAGACTGAGTTGGGATGGTGATCAACTTCTGTTTGCCATGCTATGTTAAAGCCATGATAATGTATAATATTTCTGTTCCAGGGTGTTCTGTATTTTTTTCGGGCAATGGTCCACTTCAGCTCTTATAAATTGAGTAATTTCAGCTAAGTTTTCCTTGACTAGTACCTAAAATTGTCAAGATTTCTCGATCTGTGATTGCTGGAGTTTGCTGATTTTATGGTTAAGAATGCATTCAAAAAGCAACTTTTTTTTATAGGCCTTGAAGGAACAATCACAATTTTTAATTTCAAAATAAATGGTGTTTGTGAGTTCAAATCCCATTCCAGAAACCTGAGCATATAATGTAGGCTGACACTGCAATGCAGTCCTGAGGGAGTGCTGCCTATTCAAGTGGGTGTATAAAATTCCACAGACCTATCTGAAGAAAAACAATGAAGGTGTCCTGACAAATTTTTATCCGTCAACCAGCATGACTGAAAAGATTATCTGGCCAGTTACCTCATTGTTCTTTGTGGGATCTTGCTTGCTGCAAATCAGCCACCCGATTTCCCTATACCAGCAGTGACTCTCTGCAAAAGTATTTAATTAGCACTCAAGCACCTCGGGCATTCTATGAAAAGTATACAGACAAGTTATTTAATTGAAACCAGACGTATACAACATTTGAATATTTAAAAACAATTTAAAAACCTTTTGTGTTCATGGTCACATGCAAGCAAACAAAATCAAAATATGTTTTATAATTGTGGCAATAGTAATATAGTGATAAACTTGTTATGAAATCCAACTTACTGTCCTGTGGAGTAGCGGCTGAAAAAGGCAAATTCCGACAGGCTTCGCGAGTTTCACACATACATGGGCTGGGTCTGGTTGTACATTTGTGGCCATAGTTGCATAGCTGGTTTCTTATTGACGAGTAATCCAGAGGCCTTGACTAATGATCTAAAGATGTATGCTCATATGCAACCAGGGTAGTTTAGGGAATCTTTAATAGTTGAATATGAAACTATTGGATTGTCAGAAAAAGACATGTCCTTCAGTGAAGGAAATCTGCTTTCCTTGCCCATTTTAGCCTTTTGCATCACTCAAGACCTACAGAAATGTCTTGACTCTTAATTGCCCTCTGAAATCAGCCAACAAATCACCCAGTTGCACAGGGATGGGCAGTGAATGCTAACTTTGCCAGTTTTACTTCTTTCCAGAAAGATCATGGGCGAGATTCTCCGACCCCCTGCCGGGTTGGAGAATCGCCGGGGGCTGGCGTGAATCCCGCCCCCGCCGGTTGCTGAATTCTCCGGCACCGGAGATTCGGCGGGGTGGGAATCGCGCCGCACCGGTTGGCAGGTGCTCCCCCCCCCCCGCAATTCTCTGGCCCGGATAGGCCGAAGTCCCGCTGCTCGAATGCCTGTCGCGCCGGCGTGGATTAAACCACCTACCTTACCGGCGGGACAAGGCGGCGCGGGCGGGCTCCGGAGTCCTGCGGGGCGGTCTGGCCCCGGGGGTGCCCCCACGGTGGCCTGGCCCGCGATCGGGGCCCACCGATCTGCGGGCGGGCCTGTGCCGTGGGGGCACTCTTTTCCTTCCGCCTTCGCCACGGTCTCCACCATGGCGGAGGCTGAAGAGACTCCCTCCACAGCGCATGCGCGGGGATGCCGTGAGCGGCCGCTAACGCTCCCGCGCATGCGCCGCCCGGCAATGTCATTTCCGCGCCAGCTGGCGGGGCACTTCCGCCAGCTGGCGGGGCGGAAATCAGTCCGGAGCGGGCCTAGCCCCTCAAGGTTAGGGCTCGGCCGCTCAGGGGGCGGAGGATTCCGCACCTTTGGGGCGGCGCGATGCCCGACTGATTTGCGCCGCTTTTGGCGCCGGTCGGCGGACATCGCGCCGATACCGGAGAATTTCGCCCCAAATCTGTAAAGCTCATCTCCATTTCCTCAGACTGACACGTAATAAAAGTGCATGTAACCTTGTTTGGACAAGAATCAAATGGTGCATATGTGAATTTAAAGAAAGCAAGCAACTCAAGCGGTAATATTCATCATATGCACACGAGTATCAACTATAAACATGTAAAAACGAAAAGGTCATTACATCCTCAAAGAAGAGGGATGTTTTTACAAGTGTGAATTTCCATCTGCACAATTTTCCCTCTTGTGATCATCACCGTTCCTTACCTATAATATGCCAGAGAATCCCAATAGCACAGAGGAGGCCTTTTGGCTCATCGAGTCTGCATCGAACCTCCAAAGGAGCACTCTTAAATATGCATTGATCATGGCCAATCCGCCTAACCTGCACACCTTTAGACTGTGGGAGGAAACCGGAGCACCTGGAGGAAACCCACACACACGCACGGGGAGAAGTGCAAACTTCACACAGTCACCTAAGGCTGGAATTGAACTCAAATCCCTGGTGCTGTGAGGTAGCAGTGCTAACCACTGTGCCACCCCAAAGGACACTCAATCACAATATAAACACATGAGAAAGGCATTGTAATCTGACTTACTTCACCCACCCTGAACAGCTGTAGTCACCCTATTATTGAATTCAACTGTCAGTTAAATCACAAAAAATATACGAGAAGCCATGCCTCTTCAGGAGAACGACTGTTTGCCTTCCACCTATTTGAAACGCCAGGGGCGAAATTCTCCGGAAACGGCGCGATGTCCGTCGATTGGCGCCCAAAACCGCGCAAATCAGACGGGCATCGCGCCGCCCCAAAGGTGCGGAAGCCCCAACCTTAAGGGGCTAGGTCGGCGCCGGACGAATTTCCGCCCCGCCAGCTGGTGGAAAAGGCCTTTGGTGCCCCGCCAGCTGGGGCGGAAATGACATCTCCGGGCGGCGCATGCGCGGGAGCGTCAGCGGCCGCTGACAGCTTCCCACGCATGCGCAGTGCGGGGAGTCTCTTCTGCCTCCGCCATGGTGGAGACCGTGGCGGAGGCGGAAGGGAAAGAGTGCCCCCACGGCATAGGCCCGCCCGCGGAACGGTGGGCCCCGATTGCGGGCCAGTCCACCGTGGGGGCCCCCCCAGGACCCCGCAGCCCGCCCACGCCGCCTTGTCCCGCTGGTAAGGTAGGTGGTTTAATTTACGCCGGTGGGACAGGCATTTTAGCGGCGGGACTTCGGCCCATTCGGGCCGGAGAATCGCGGGGGGGGGGGGGGGCTGCCAACCGGCGCGGCGCGATTCCCGCCCCTGCCAAATATCCAGTGCCGGAGAATTCGGCAACCGGCGGGGGCGGGATTCGCGCCAGCCCCCGGCGATTCTCCAACCCGGTGGGGGGTCGGAGAATTTCACCCCGGTACTCCAGATTTATCGGGCGGGATTCTCCCTCTCTGGGACGCCCGGAATGCGTTCCCTGATGGGACGGAGAATCAGGCGCTGGAGGAAAATCGGGATCGGTGCCAAG